>NW_027362768.1:273474592-274674592 GCF_046119375.1 Phyllobates terribilis | reverse complement strand
TCTCGCTGTGTATAGATGTCTACTTGCGGCCTCCCGTTGTGTATAGATGGCTACGTGCGGCCTCCCGCTGTGTATAGATGGCTACGTGTGGCCTCCCGCTGTGTATAGATGGTTACGTGCGGCCCCCTGCTGTGCATAGATGGCTACGTGCGGCCTCCTGCCGTGTATAGATGGCTACGTGCGGCCTCCCGCTGTGTATAGATGGCTATGTGCAGCCTCCCGCTGTGTATTGATGGCTACGTGTGGCCTCCCGCTGTGTATAGATAGCTACATGTGGCCTCCCGCTGTGTATTGATAGCTACGTGCGGCCTCCCGCTGTGTATAGATGGCTACGTGTGGCCTCCCGCTGTGTATAGATGGCTACGTGCGGCCTCCTGCTGTGTATATGAGGATTATGTGGCAGCTCATATTGTGTGTAGGGTCTCATACTGTATATAGGGGATGTCAGCATACTTAATTGTGCTCAATTTTAAGTCATACAATTAATGTAAAAAAATGATTATAATATATTAATATTGTGCAAAATTAATTTCACGTGAACTATCACATGATCTATCACAGGGGATCATGTGACATGTCACATGATACATCAGGTGTGTGTGTGTTGGGGGGGTCCCCCGCTTTCTAAACTGCCCGGGGCTCTTGCTACTCTTAATCCACCCCTGCCTCCAGGGTCATCATGTCCAACCCCCTGTTCAATGCAGGATTCACTAAATCATCTCAGACAGATGTCTGTCCAGCCTCTGTTTGAAGACTTCCATTGAAGGAGAAATCACCACCTCTCGTGGCAGCCTGTTCCACTCATTGATCACCCTCACTGTCAAAAAGTTTTTTCTAATATCTAATCTGTGTGACAGCCTTTGAGATATTTGTAGACAGCTATTAAGTCTCCTCTCAGTCTTCTTTTTTCCAAGCTAAACATTCCCAAATCCTCTAACTATAGGACATTGTTTGCAGACCGGTCACCATCCTGGTAGCTCTTCTCTGAACTTTCTCCAGTTTTTCAATGTTTTTTTTAAAAATGTGGTGCCCAGAACTGGACACAGTATTCCAGATGAGGTCTGACCAAAGAGGAGTAGAGGGGGATAATTACTTCACGTGCTCCAGTCTGTATGCTTCTGTTAATGCAACCCAGAATTGTGTTTGCCTTTTTTGCTGCTGCATCACACTGTTGACTCATGTTCAGTCTGTGATCTATTAGTATACCCAAGTCTTTTTCACATGTGCTGTTGCTTAGCTCTATTCCTCCCATTCTGTATATGCTTTTTTTCATTTTTCTTGCCCAGATGTAGGACTTTGCATTTCTCCCTGTTAAAAACCATTCTGTTAGTTGCTGCCCACAGTTCCACTTTGTTTGGATTTTTTTGAATCGTCTCTCTCTTCTCTAGTGTTAGCTATCCCTCCCAGCTTTGTTTCATCAGCAAATTTAATCAGCCTCAATTCCTTCATCTAAATCATTGATAAAGTTGAACAATGCAGGGCCCAGGACAGAGCCTTGTGGTACCCCACTTGAGACATTCTTCTAACTGGATGTCCAACCATTTATTACCACTCTTTGGGTCCGATCACTAAGCCAGTTATGAATCCACCTAACAGTTGCTTTGTCCATTCCATAGTTGGTCATTTTTTCACTAAGGATGATATGAGATACTTTGTCAAATGCTCTGCTGAAGTCAAGATATACTATATCTACCACATTTTCCTGATCCACCCAGTCAGGGATTCTGTCATAGAAGGAAGTTAAGTTAGTCTGACATGACTTAAAAGTTACAAACCCATGTTGGCTCTGGTTAATCACTCCATTCTCATAAAGGTACTTGCATACATGTTGTTTAATAATTTGTTCAAAGATCTTTCCTGGTATAGAAGTAAGTCTCACAGGCCTATAGTTCCCTGGGTCCACCTTCTTCCCCTTTTTGAAGATAGGGACAGCATTCGCTCTTCTCCAGTCTTCTAGGACTTCTCCTGTTCTCCAAGAATTTTCAAAGATTATGGAGAGTAGTTCATAATTTCCTCTGCTATCTCCTTCAGTACCCTAGGATGTAATTCATCTGGACTTGGAGACTTGAAATAATTTATGTTAGCTAAGGATTCCCTCACTAGCTCTCTGTTTATACATAGTGTGGATTCTTCTATTCCTTCAATAGTACAGTGAAGATCAGTGGATGTTACATTTACTTTCTCAGGGAAAACAGATGAAAAATAGGAATTTAAAAGTTCGTTCTTCTCATCATCATTTTTTACCACTTTACCATTTTCATCCTTTAAAAATCCTATAGCATCTTTTACTTTTGACATACCTTCAAAATCCTTTCTTATTGCTTTTGACATCTCTTGTGAGCCTTAATTCATTATCAGCTTTGGCTAATCTGATGCGGGCCCTACAGGTTCTGCAAATAGCATTATATTCTTCTTTAGATATGCCTCTCTCTTTCCATTTCATGAACATTTTTTTCTTTCTTTTTAGCATGTGTATAAATTCTGTGTTCATCCATCCTGGTTTCCTTAAATGCTTCCTATTCTTCCCTCTTTTAGGGATTGTTAACGATCGTGCTTTCAGAATCTCATTTTTCAAAATTTCCCATCCTTCCTGGACATTTCTGTCATTAAGGACATCCAGTCATTGGATCCCTCCTATCCTCTTTCTGAGTCCCTTAAAATCTGCTTTTCTGAAGCCCAACCTTGAAGTCTCACTCTTCACAGGTCTTCCTTCTCTAGTTATCTAAAATTCTATGATAGCATGATTACGTCCTCCTAGGGTCCCAGCCATCCTTACCTCCTCAACCATTTCCTCCCTGTTTATGAGGATTAGATCCAAGGCAGCAGATCCCCGTGTTCTCTCTTCTACCTTTTGGAAGACAAAGTTGTCAGCAAGAGAGTATAAGAATTTGCTGGACCTGTTACTTTTTCCTGAGAGAGATTCCCAACAAATGTCTTGATAGTTGAAATCTCCCATGATCACTACGTCATATATTTTTGATAACTTGGCCATCTGATGCATAAAGAAGAGTTCATCCATATCTTCAACTTGCCCAGGTGACCTATAGTAAACGCCTACAATGGTGTCCTTTCCGTTTTTCTCTCCTTGTATTCTTACCCAAACAGTTTCCTCAGAACTCTCAGTCTCTGAAGTTCCAATCTCTGTGGAGATATAAGCTTTTCTAACATACAATGCGACACCTCTTCCCCGTTTGTTAAGTTTGTTTCTTGCAAATAAGTTGTATCCTTCTAGCCTTGTATTCCAATCATATGTATCGTCCCACCAAGTTTCAGTGATGCCAATGACATCATATTTCTTTTCCTTGGTTAGTAGCTCCAATTCTCTTTGTTTGTTGCCCATGCTCTGTTCTTTTTTTATAGAAACATCTTAGTTTGTGATCGGTTACTCTTTGTCCAATATTTTTATTATTCAGAATTTTTTGTCTTTGTTCTTCCTTTCCACTTCTAATAGCAGAGCTCTCAATAGTATTTGTTTCCTGTATGGTTTCCCCTGGCCTTTTGCTTCCCTTCCCACAATGTTCTAGTTTAAAGCTCTCCTGATGAGTGTAGCAAGGCGGCTTCCGAATATGTGTTTTCCAGCCTTGGCAAGGTGCGGCCCATCTCTAGCAAATAGTCCATCATATAGGTAATTCACTCTGTGATGCAGAAATCCAGATCCTTGCTGACGGCACCATCGATGTAGCCAGTTGTTTACCTGTAGAATATTGTTCCACCTCCTTGTTCCATGGCCATCCACTGGGAGGATGGATAAGAAGACCACCTGCGCTTCCAGTTCTTTCACTTTTTTGCCTAAGTCTTCAAAGTCACTGTAGATGGTTTCCAGGTCATTTCTTGTGGTGTCATTTGTCCCCATATGTATTATCAGGAATGGGTAGTCATCTGTAGGTCTGAAGAGTCCTTGATATCCTGTCAGAAACATCTTTGATTTTTGCACCTGGAAGACAGCACACTTCTCTTGAGGTTGTATCTGGTCTGCAGATAGCGGCCTCTGTTCCTCTCAACAGGGAATCCTCCATGACCACCACTCTCCGTTTCTTCTTCACAACATTTTTCTTTCTCCATACAAGAGGACTCTGAGTGCTTACAAGGTTGATCTTTGTGGGCAAAGTCTTATATTGGTGTATTTGATCATCATTCTCCTGCGTGAGAGCCTGGTACCGGTTCCTGGCTAGTATGAGTGCTGGCTGCCACCCGGTCCTCCTACTTCTTTGAGTCATATGCTTCCATTCTCTGTTTCTTCAGGTGCACTACAAATTTCTTTTCCTTCTGTATTCTGAATATATACTTCTGCTCTAAGAATTCCTCACCTTCCTTAATCATTTTCAATGTAGCTATTCTCTCTTCTAGACTTTGCAACCTTTCCTCCAACAGGGACACAAGCTTGCATAAATCAAATTCAGAGATGTGAGCTATTTACAGTTGTGCTCAAAAGTTTACATACCGCGGCAGAATTTTTCCTTTCTTGGCCTTGTTTCAGAGAATATGAATGATAACAAAAATACTTTTTCTCCACTCATGGGTATTGGTTGGGTGAAGCCATTTATTGTCAAACTACTATGTTTTCTCTTTTTAAATCTTAATGACAACCACAAACATCCAAAGGACCCTGATCAAAAGTTCACATACCCCAGTTCTTAATACCGTGTATTGCCCCCTCTAACATCAATGACAGCTTGAAGTCTTTTGTGGTAGTTTTGGATGAGGTTCTTTATTTTCTCAGATGGTAAAACTGACCATTCTTCTTGGCAAAAAGCCTCCAGTTCCTGTAAATTCCTGGGCTGTCTAGCATGAACTGAGTGCTTGAGATCTCCCCAGTGTGGCTCAATGATATTGAGGTCAGGAGACTGAGATGGCCACTCCAGAACCTTCACTTTCTTCTGCTGTAACCAATGACAGGTCGACTTAGCCTTGTGTTTTGGATCATTGCCATGTTGGAACGTTCAAGTACGTCCCATGCGCAGCTTCCAGGCTGATGAGTGCAAATTTGCCTCCAGTATTTGCTGATAACATGCTGCATTCATCTTTCCTTCAACTTTTAACAAGTTTCCTGTGCCTTTTTAGCTCACACATCCCCAAAACATCAGTGATCCACCTCCGTGCTTTACTGTAGGAATGACGTTCCTTTCATCATAGGCCTTGTTGACCTCTCTCCAAATGTAACGTTTATGGTTGTGGCCAAAAAGTTAAATTTTGGTCTCATCACTCCAAATTACCTTGTTCCAGAAGTTTTGAGGCTTGTCTCTGTGCTGTTTGGCGTATTGTGGGCGAGATATTTTGTGGCATTTGTAATGGCTTTCTTCTGGCGACTCGACCATGCAGCCCATTTTTCTTCAAGTGCCTCCTTATTGTGCATCTTGAAACAGCCACACCGCTAGTTTTCAGAGAGTCCTGAATTTCAGTTGATGTTATTTGTGGGTTTTTCTTTGCATCCCAAACAATTTTCCTAGCAGTTGTGGCTGAAATTTCTGTTGGTCTACCTGACCGTGGTTTGTTTTTTACAGAGCCCTTGATTTTCCATTTGTTAATCACAGTTTGAAAGCTGCTGACTGGCATTATCAATTCCTTGGATATTTTTTGTATCCCTTTCCTGTGTTATACTTTTTCCCGTAGATCCGCTGACAATTCTTTTGCTTTCTCCATGACTCACAATCCAGAAACGTCAGTGGCTGGATGACAGATGCAAGAGTCTGTCTGAATCCCAGAAACTCACTCAGCTTTTATGCACACATACTGATTACAAGCAAACAGGTCACAGGTGAGGATGTTACCTTTATTAGCCATTCAACCCTATTTGTGTCAAATTCTGTGCATGTTATCAGGCCAAAATCACCAGGGTATGTGAACTTTTGATCAGAGTCATTTGGATGTTTTTGGCTGTCATTAAAAACACAGTAGTTTGACAATAAATGGCTTTACCCAACCAATAACCATGAGTGGAGAAAAAGTATTTTTGTTTCATTCATATTCTGTGAAGCAAGGCCAAGAAAGGAAAAATTCTGTCGGGGTATGTAAACTTTTGAGCACAACTGTATGAAGTTAAAATCCTGGAGCCTCAGGATAGACTTGAACTCCCCTTTTTTCAGTAAACATTTTACCATTACACTATTACTCCGACCTAGACTTCTATAAAAGTTTAGAGATTCTAGAAGATAGCACGTCAAGGTGCATTGATGATCTTTTCAATGGAGATTATAGTCACTTTATCTTTTCCTAATGGTAACATCCATCAAAGTAATTATTTCTAATCTAAGTATCTAGTTCTCAAGATGTGCAATTTGTAATCTGAAATTCCTCCAGTGGAGATTCCTTCACTGATAGAATTAACATAAAGCAACTGATAAGACTGAGATGATATCAAACTGTTCAAGGCAAGTATTTGACTGCACAGCTCATTGCCCATTCGAATAACTGCCTTGGAATGAGCCCAGCAGGGACGAAACTTTTACCCACCACATTCAGCTCTTCTGAATGATATTATCCAGACAGAGAGAAAATTTATTTCTGTATAAAATACCAACGTGGAAACAACTATTTTTGCAAGGTTGGAATGAGGTAAGCCAGCCTGACAATGCATGTGGGGCTGTAGTCAGTGTAGAGCATTCTGGGTAAGGAATGAAGGTACGCTGGTACATATAGTACCAGATGTTGACTATAAAACATATTTAATGCAAACATTTCTCAACAGCTAATAAATCATAGAAACACATTTTTTTTAGAAAGATGGAAAGAGAGATCCCTGGAGGAAACACTGAAGAAAAAACAGAACACGTATATTTTATTGAATATGTGCCCGAGGAAGGTGGATTTTTGTTAAGACTTGTTTGGTGAAAATGTGTATACAACGGCATTATAATATTATGCGCACAGCATGCCAACATTTTAAGACAGGTATAGCAAGTGAAATGAGTGGGTGAAAATCTCACTAAATATCTGAGACAAGGAAATGTAAAATTTTGTTTCATGACCTCTCCTGGCCCCTCACCTTGTTACACATTAGAACTGGAGGCCATTTTTGCTCTACATTGTTGGAATCGAAGTGATGATGGATAATGCATATGGGTACCGCCAGATATTGGGTGTTATCCTATTGCGTCTATTAGCATAGCATTTGAGGCACAAAAATATGTGAATGGGGAATTACAAAAAAAAAAACAAATAAAGAAAACAACCCAAATGATAGAAAGAATTCTACATGTCTTTATCTACAGATGTGCAACATGGAAGTACTTTTAGAATAAATATCCTCTCTACTATGAAGGTATAGCAAAACAAAGTTTCAGAATTTGAGCTTCAGAAAAATACATAAGCAGTGTTCTCACACTCCGTGGTCTGTGGTGCGCTTGGGTTTGGGCCATTACCTGTACTCACACAATCACAACTCTGTTCCCATATCTCAAGAGAGGTCCATCCTCACACCCGTTACTTTTCTGGTGGTCTCACAAAACTCAGGCATTCTTACTCCATTGGTATCTGCTGACAATCCCACTGAGCCTTCGCCCACCCATAACTCAATCTCAGGGTGATGCTTTCCTCGGTTTCAATCTCCAATCATCCTTAGATCAACTACCTGGTTCTCCTGGTCGAGATCACCACCTCCTATCTTCAAGCTGCCAAATTTGACTACAGCACAGTAGTTTCTGGTCAGGAACTAAACTACTTCTTATGGTGAAGACTCCATCCTGCTCTTCTGTAGTGTTCTCCACTATGGACAAAAACTTTCACTCAGCTCTGCTCGTCCAGACTTTAGCTGCCGCAACTGTTTTGGTCATTGTGCTGTAAGGGTGTGACAGGGGCTGTGATATGCCTCTCTCTCTCTAAACTGTGTTTGTATAAAATGTGTGTTGATTTGTGACTGTTATACTATGTGTATCTACATATAGTTTCATAGGCACTGTTGTACTGTGAGTAATGTATGATGTTATTCATGTATAGTTTATAGGGAAAGTCTAGGGATTAAGGTAGAAAGGGGGAAGATTTAGTTGGGGGCACATTAGACACAGGAAGTTCAGTGCATGCTATTAGAGGGTAGTGACTGCAGTTAAGTGTTGAATGGTGAAGTTTGTCCAGCAGTCAAAGGAGACAATTGGTGATTGGTCCAGTTAAAAGTGGGATGGGTTTGGGCCAGAGAAGAGCAGCAGTCTTCCTGTTAGTCATTCAGTCAGAGATGAAGAGAGATGTAGAGGGAGTTGGAGATAGTTCTGTTTAAAGAAAGGTAAGCAACAATACAGGAGGAGTTCAGGGCCAGTGGGCTCAAAGTCACTCAGGACACCAGGAAAATGAAAGGAAAAGAAGGCAGCATAATGAGAACGGCAGCAACCAATTTCAGTGAAACATCCCTCAATGTCCGAGGCCTATGGCCTGGAAAAGATATGGAGGAGCTAGCCTTGCTTTCGTTCCCATGGGAAATAACCGATGGGGATTCACGAACAGAAGTTAGGTCAGCGGTGCGGGAAGCTGCAGAGCCATGCAAAATATCCCAGGGGGAAGAAATGCCAGGAGAGAATGAGAGAGTGCAGGCGTCAGAAACTGTTACTGCTCCAAAATGTTGTACAGTGTCCATGACTAAAATTGAACTGAACGTTTTAAGTAAAATTGAACTGTTGAAAATGGATCAAGTGTCTGGTGTGAACTGTGTGATTAAAACCGGGACCGTGGAACAGAGGAAACACTCAGAACGAAACGTGAGTATTATCCAATATACACAGGTCACACGAAAGACAGGACATTATATTTTATTTGTGGGGAGCCAGGTTGTGGGAGGAGAACAGCAGCCCTTCATCACGACTACCACCCTGTGCCCCTCACAGTGCATTCACCCTCCCTCCCTGACTCCCATCTACACTCAGGAGGAACACTATAAGAAAGAATGGAGACGTCTGTAATTTTTATCGTAGGTACACTTCAACTGCGAGAGACAGGATCATAAAATTATCCAGAAAATCACATTGTATGATTTTTACATAATTAATTATCATTTTTATTGCATGAAATACGTATTTGACACAATAGAAAAACAGAACTTAATATTTGGTACAGAAACCTTTGCTTGCAATTACAGAGGTCAGACGTTTCCTGTAGTTCTTGACCAAGTTGCACACAATGCAGCAGGGATTTTGGCCCACTCCTCCATACAAATCTTCTCCAGATCTTTCAGGTTTGGGGCTGTCGCTGTGCAGCATTGAGTTTCAGCTCCCTCTAAAGTTTTTCTATTGAGTTCATGTCTGGAGACTGGCTAGGCCACTCCAGGAAATGCTTCTTACGGAGCCACTCCTTAGTTGCCCTGGCTGTGTGTTTTGGGTCAGTATCATGCTGGAAGACCCAGACACAACCTATCTTTAATGCTCTTACTGAAGGAAAAAGGTCGTCCTGTCCCCTTTGCAGAAAAGCACCCCCAAATATGATGTTTCCTCCACCATGCTTCACAGTTGTGACAGTGTTCTTGGGGTTGTACTCACCCTTCTTCTTCCTCCAAACACGGCGAGTGGAGTTGATATGTGGCGCCCCTGAGGGTTTGGTCGCCACAGAGGTACTGTACCTCACCCAGAGGTGTGGTATCTCCTTCTCTTAGGTAAGAAGGGAGTGCTGCCCGGAACCCCAACACCTGCATCCAACATTACACTGCTCCAGGCCAGCTGGAAGGTCAAGACGCAATGTATGTTTCTGCTGAGCCCTGACCCTGGCTGGAGTGGGGAGGAACCCAAAGGTAGGGGGAACCAGTAGTGGGTGTGGGTGGAGGAAGGAGTTAGGGGGAGCACTTTGGTAGGAGTATAAATAGGGAAGCCATCTTAGGGTGGCAGTTCAGAGAGAGTCTGAGTAGAGGAGAGCAGTTCAGAAGAACAGCTCAGGACAGTTCAGAAGAACAGTCTGGGAGCAGAGTCTCACTAGGAGCTCTGCTCCACAAGTAGGGCCTGGTCTGGAGGCCCCAGAGGGGAGCAGGGAGTAGGCTCCGTTCTAAGAAGGGATCCTAGGGGGTACGGCGAGTGCAGGACGGCACCCGTACGACTCAAATGTGTCAGAAGACATAGGGATCGTAAGCCGCATTCTAATCCCCGTGAGGGTCAAGCAGGTCTGTGAACTCCAACGGAAAGGAGGGACTTCAGAGCAGGATTGAGAGTGGGCAGCGCAGGGCAGGAGGGAGAAAGACCCAGCGTAAAGTCGGTCAGGCTAGGAACACGAGAAAGTGGGGTTATGTCAGGTACTCCTAATCTGCCTGAGGAAGAGCTGAACTCCTGCCTGGTGAACTCAGAGCGACGCGGGAGGCTGTAAGCTGACAGTGCACCCTGAGGAACTAAACTGTGAGTAAAGACTCGGATGACTGCACCGCACCGCCTCTGTCCATTATTTCGTCCGCGCCATCTTTCCCCCTGCACTACAATGCCCAGCGCAACTACACTACCTATACTGCCCTGGAGCAAGCTCTACCTGTGGAGAGCCACACCATCCCTGCTGCTGTAACACCAGCTCCAGAGGACTGCTCCACAGCTGCGGCTACCTTTGGCCGCAATTCACAGGTGGCGTCACGAACAATCCCAAAAACCCCATATAAGAATATCCCCTTTTTGCACTGGCCGCCCTGGGTCACGGACCGGGCCAGCCACCGTGATATCTCCCCCAACCGGCATCCAGAGGCCTGGCTGCCGAGTACCCCACGGCCCTGGGGGCGCGTCAGATACCAAAAAGTTCTATTTTGGTCTCACCTGACCACATGACCTTCTCCAATGCCTCCTCTGGATCATCCAGATGGTCATTAGCAAACTTTAAATGGGCCTGGATATGTGCTGGTGTGAGCAGGGGACCTTGTGTGCCCTGCAGGATTTTAATCCATGATGGCTTAGTGTGTTACAAATGGTAATGTTTGAGACTGTGCTCGCAACTCTCTTCAGGTCATTGACCAGGTCCTCCCTTTTAGTTCTGGTCTGATTCCTGAACTTTCTCAGAATCATCCTTACCCCACAAGGCGAGATCTTGCAGGGAGTCCGAGACTGAGAAAGATGGATGGTCATTTTGTGTTTCTTCCGTTTTCTAATAATTGTGCCCAGAGTTGTTGCCTTCTCACCAAGCTGCTTGCCTATTGTCCTGTCACCCATCCTAGCCTTGTGCATGTCTACAATTTTGTCCTTGGTGTCCTTAGACAGCTTTTTGGTCTTGGCCATGGTGGAGAGGTTAGAGTGTGATTGATTGTGTGGACAGGTGTCTTTTATACAGGTAGTGAGTTCAAACAGGTGCAATTAATACAGGTAATGAGTGCAGAGTAGGAGGGCTTCATAAAGAAAAACTAACAGGTCTGTGAGAGCCAGAATTCTTGCTGGTTGGTAGGTGATCAAATACTTATTTCATGCAATAAAATGCAATTTAATTATTTAAAAATCATGCAATGTAATTTTCTGTTTTTTTTATTTTTAGATTCTGTCTCTCACAGTTGAAGTGTACCTACAATAAAAATTACAAACCTCTCCATTCTTTGTAGGTGGGAAAACTTGCAAAATTGGCAGTGTATCAAGTACTTATTTTCCCCACAGTATATATATAACACAGGATACACAGGGACAGGGACTGGTGTATATACTTCACATAGGATACACTGGAGCTGATGTATGTATTGTACATCACATAGAAGACACTGGGACTGGACCATATACATTTCAAAGGAGACACTGGTGCTGATATGTATATATATACAGTGGTGGCCAAAAGTATTGGCACCCCTGCAATTCTGTCAGATAATACTCAGTTTCTTCCTGAAAATGATTGCAATCACAAATTCTTTGGTCTTATTATCTTCATTTAATTTGCTTGCAAGGAAAAAACACAAAAGAGAATGAAGCAAAAATCAAATCATTGATCATTTCACACAAAACTCCAAAAAAGGGCCAGACAAAAGTATTGGCACCCTCAGCCTAATACTTGGTTGCACAACTTTTAACCAAAATAACTGCGAACAACCGCTTCCGGTAACCATCATTGAGTTTCTTACAATGCTCTGCTGGAATTGTAGACCATTCTTCTTTGGCAAACTGCTCCAGGTCCCTGATATTTGAAGAGTGCCTTCTCCAAACTGCCATTTTGAGATCTCTCCACATGTGTTCTATGGGATTCTGGTCTGGACTCATTGCTGGCCACCTTAGAAGTCTCCAGTGCTTTCTCTCAAACCATTTTATAGTGCTTTTGGAAGTGTGTTTTGGGTCATTGTCCTGCTGGAAGACCCATGACCTCTGAGGGAGACTCAGCTTTCTCACACTGGGCCCTACATTATGCTGCAAAATTTGTTGGTAGTCTTCAGACTTCATAATGCCATGCACACGGTCAAGCAGTCCAGTGCCAGAGGCAGCAAAGCAACCCCAAAACATCAGGGAACCTCTGCCATGTTTGACTGTAGGGACCGTGTTCTTTTCTTTTAATGCCTCTTTTTTTTCCTGTTCACTCTATGTTGATGCTTTTTCCCATCTACTTTTGTCTCATCTGACCAGAGAACATTCTTACAAAACGTTTTAGGCTTTCTCAGGTAAGTTTTGGCAAACTCCAGCCTGGCTTTTTTATGTCTCGGGGTAAGAAGTGGGGTCTTCCTGGGTATCCTACCATACAGTCCCTTTTCATTCAGACGCCGACGGATAGTACGGGTTGACACTGTTGTACCCTCGGACTGCAGGGCAGCTTGAACTTGTTTGGATGTTAGTCGAGGTTCTTTATCCACCATCCGCACAATCTTGCGTTGAAATCTCTCGTCAATTTTTCTTTTCCGTCCACATCTAGGGAGGTTAGCCACAGTGCCATGGGCTTTACACTTCTTGATGACACTGTGCACGGAAGACACAGGAACATTCAGGTCTTTGGAGATGGACTTGTAGCCTTGAGATTACTCATGCTTCCTCACAATTTGGTTTCTCAATTCCTCAGACAGTTCTTTGGTCTTCTTTCTTTTCTCCATGCTCAATGTGGTACACACAAGGACACAGGACAGAGGTTGAGTCAACTTTAATCCATGTTAACTGGCTGCAAGTGTGATTTAGTTATTGCCAACACCTGTTAGGTGCCACAGGTAGGTTACAGGTGCTGTTAATTACACGAATTAGAGAAGCATCACATGATTTTTCAAACAGTGCCAATACTTTTGTCCACCCCCTTTTTTAGGTTTGGTGTGGAATTGTATCCAATTTGGCTTTAGGACAATTCTTTTTGTGTTTTTTCATTGAAGACAAATTAAATGAAGATAATAATACCAAAGAATTTGTGATTGCAATCATTTTCAGGAAAAAACTGAGTATTATCTGACAGAATTGCAGGGGTGCCAATACTTTTGGCCACCACTGTATATATCACATAGGAGATGCTTCTTTATGTGGAATATATACATCACATAGGATACACTGGGACAGATGCATGTGCATCACAATGGAGACACTGGGGCTGGTGTATATACTATACATCGCATAGGAGAAACTGGGGCTGAAGCATTTGCATTACATGGGAAACACCGGGGCTAGTGTATATGTAGCACCCCGAGGGCTCGGCTGCTACAGGGGTATTGCACCTCGAACCAGAGGTGTGATATTCCACTCCCGGGTAAGGATGGAGTGTGGACCAGGGCTCAGTAAGCTGCATGCACCACACACACCCCATTTCCGAGGAACAGTCCAACGGTGCTCCCACTAGACAGAGTGCAGGCACGACAGCTTCTGTTCCTGGCTGGAGTGGGGAGGGGGAGGAAAACCCAGTGGTGTAGGAGCAGATAGGGGTGGGTTTCTGGGCATAGGTAGGAGCCCATTGGTTGCTAGTCACCTGGGCTCACACATAGAGGGAGGTATATAAGGTGGGCACCATCTTAGATCAGTGTTCAGTTCAGAGAGGAGCTCAGCCAGAGAGGGCTGACAGGGAGCTGTGGCTCAGTCTGGGCCCAGCTCCAGAGCCAGGCCTGGAGTAGAGGCCTGAGACAGCAGAGAGGGAGAGAAGAGAAGGAACAGCAAGGAGAGTAAGAAAGGAACTGAAACAGAGAAGAAAGGAGGCGAGGAACACAGAGAAAGGCCCAGAGACACGAAGGCAGAAGGAACCCCATATTCCCAGAGGAGATACTGGGTGAAGGGTTGGCAGAGCAGGGTACTGGAACCCAAATTGGTGGAGGCGACTAATCCTCAGCCAAAACCGGAGGTTGTCACCACATCTTGGTGCGACCCCTCACTACATCCACCAGAAAGACATACCGCATAGGGTCAGGGAAACCGGAGAGAGGTTTCACCAACAGAAGGCCCGAGGAAGCTGGACAAAGGTGGGTCACTGGTGAGGACGGCCAGTAGAAAGGAAGAGAGGGGAGCTCTGAACCGCACTCTGGAATAGCCTGGGAGTTGACCGAGTCCCTCACCTGGTGGACGCAGCACGGCTCGGGCGGTCACTGCTGGCCGAAGTGATCTGAACAACAACAGTGAGTAAAGCTTTGGAAACTGCACCACAAGTCTCTGTGTTTCATCGCCGCACCAGCACCATCAGTACTGGGACACTCACACCATCACTCCCATCATTATCCACACTAGCTGCCCTGAGGCAATACTCCTCCCGTGGGGAGTCATCCCATACTCAGCTGCACAAACAACATCAGCCTCAGCGGTCTGCAGTGCAGCGGCGGTCCCCACTGACCGCAATCCACGGGTGGCGTAGTCGGACACTTATTACAATACAAATAGACTGCCACTGGTTTGACCACCCTGGGCACGGACCGGGTCACCGCCACGGAGAACTACAACCCCCAGCGATCCGGCTCCGGGTATTCCCCCTGCACAGCAGCAGCACAGGCCCAGGGGGCGCGTCATATATACCGTATATATATTACATAAGAGACACTGGGACTGATGAACATACATCACATAGGAGACACATACAGTATATACAAAAGTCCCTGAGTCTTCTATGTGCTGTATATACACCAGTCCCTATCACATAGGAGACATTGGGGCTGATATATTTACATCACATAAGATACACTGGGGCTGATGCATGTAAATCACATAGAAGACACTGGCTGGAGCATACAGTGAAGGAAATAATTATTTGATCCCTTGCTGTTTATGTAAGTTTGCCCACTGACAAAGACATGAACAGTCTATAATTCTATAATTTTAAGGGTAGGTTAATTATAACATTGAGAGATAGAATATCCCCACAAAAAAATCAAGAAAATCACATTGCATAAATTAGATACATTTATTTGCATTTTGCAGTAAGAAATAAGTATTTGATTCCTCTGGCAAACGACACTTAATATTTGGTGGCAAAACCCTTGTTGGCAAACACAGCAGTCAGACGTTTTTTGTAGTTGGTGATGAGGGTTGCGCACATGTCAGGAGGAATTTTGGTCCACTCGTCTTTGCGGATCATCTCTAAATCATTCAGATTTTAAGGTAGCCGCTTGGAAACTTGGAGCTTCAACTCCCTCCATAAATTTTATATTGGATTAAGGTCTATGGGATTAAAATTATAGACTGTTCATGTCTTTGTCAGTGGGCAAATTTGCAAAAACAGCAAGGGATCAAATAATTATTTCCCTCACTGTATATATTACATAGGAGACATTGAGGCAGGTGTATATATATCACATAAGAGACACTGTGACTGTTTTATATACATCACATACTAGACACATACTGTACAGTATATATACCAGTCTCTATGTCTCCTATGTGCTGCAAGTATACCAGTGCCTATCACATAGGAGACACTGGGACTGGTATATATACATCACATACAGTGGGTACGGGAAGTATTCAGACCCCTTTAAATTTTTCACTCTTTATTTCATTGCAGCCATTTGGTAAATTCTAAAAAGTTCATTTTTTTTCTTATTAAAGTACACTCTGCACCCCATCTTGACTGAAAAAAACAAATGTAGAAATTTTTGCAAATTCATTAAAAAAGAAAAACTGAAATATCACATGGTCATAAGTATTCAGACCCTTTGCTCAGTATTGAGTAGAAGCACCTTTTGAGCTAGTACAGCCATGAATCTTCTTGGGAATGATGCAACAAGTTTTTCACACCTGGATTTGGGGATCCTCTGCCATTCTTCCTTGCAGATCCTCTCCTGTTCCGTCAGGTTGGATGGTGAACGTTGGTTGACAGCCATTTTCAGGTCTCTCCAGTGATGCTCAATTGGGTTTAGGTCAGGGCTCTGGCTGGGCTAGTCAAGAATGGTCACAGAGTTGTTCTGAAGCCACTCCTTTGTTATTTTAGCTGTGTGCTTAGGGTCATTGTCTTGTTGGAAGGTGAACCTTCGCCAAGTCTGAGGTACAGAGCAGTCTGGAAGAGGTTTTCATCCAGGATATCTCTGTACTTGGCCGCATTCATGTTTCCTTCAATTGCAACCTGTCGTCCTGTCTCTGCAGCTGAAAAACATCCCCATAGCATGATGCTGCCACCACCATGTTTCCTGTTGGGATTGTATTGGGCAGGTGATGAGCAGTGCCTGGTTTTCTCCACACTTACCGCTTAGAATAACCACCAAAAAGTTCTATCTTCGTCTCATCAGACCAGAGAATCTTATTTCTCATAGTCTGGGAGTCATTCATGTGTTCTTGATCAAACTCTATGCGGGCTTTCATATGTCTTGCACTGAGGAGAGGCTTCTGTCGGGCCACTCTGCCATAAAGGCCTGACTGGTGGAGGGCTGCAGTGATAGTTGACTTTGTGGAACTTCCTCCCATCTCCCTACTGCATCTCTGGAGCTCAGCCACAGTGATCTTGGGGTTCTTCTTTACCTCTCTCACCAAGGCTCTTCTCCCACGATTGCTCAGTTTGGCTGGACAGACAGGTATAGGAAGACTCCTGGTGGTCCCAAACTTCTTCCATTTAAGGATTATGGAGGCCACTGTGCTTTTAGGAACCGTGAGTAATGCAGAAATTCTTTTGTAACCTTGGCCAGATCTGTGCCTTGCCACAATTCTGTCTCTGAGCTCCTTGGGCAGTTCCTTTGAGCTCATGATTCTCATTTCGTCTGACATGCACTCTGAGCTGTGAGGTCTTATATAGACAGGTGTGTGCCTTTCCAAATCAAGTCCTATCAGATTAATTACACACAGCTGGACTCGAATGAAGGAGTAGAACCATCTCAAGGAGGATCACAAGGAAATAGATAGAATGTGACTTAAATATGCGTGTCTGAGCAAAGGGTCTGAATACTTATGACCATGTGATATTTCAGTTTTTCTTTTTTAATAAATTTGCACAAATTTCTACATTTCTGATTTTTTTCAGTCAAGATGGGGTGCACAGTCTACTTTAATGAGAAAAAAAATTAACTTTTTAGAACTGACCAAATGGCTGCAATGAAACAAAGAGTGAAAAATTTAAAGGGGTCTCAATACTTTCCGTATACACTGCATATGACACTCAGGCTGGTAAATATACATCACATAGGAGACACTGGGGCTGTTATACTTTATATTTATCACATAGGAGACAACGGGACTGATGTTTATAAATCACATAGGAGACACTTATATACATCAGTCCCTGTGTCTCCTATGTGCTCTATATACACCAGTCCCTATCACATAGGAGACACTGGGGCTTAGATATATACAGTCAAGGCTAAAAGTGTTGGCACCCTTGAAATTGTTTCAGAAAATGAAGTATTTCTCCTAGAAATATCAGATAGGATACACTGGGGCTGGTGTATATACAGTACAGACCAAAAGTTTGGACACACCGTCTCATTGAAAGATTTTTCTGCATTTTCATGACTATGAAAATTGTACATTCACACTGAATGCATCAAAACTATGAATTAACACATGTGGAATTATATACTTAACAAAAAAGTGTGAAACAACTGAAAATATGTCTTATATTCTAGGTTCTTCAAAGTAGCCACCTTTTGCTTTGATAACTGCTTTGCACACTCTTGGCATTCTCTTGATGAGCTTCAAGAGGTAGTCACCGGAAATGGTTTTCACTTCACAGGTGTGCCCTGTCAAGTTTAATAAGTGGGATTTCTTGCCTTATATATGGGGTTGGGGCCATCAGTTGTGTTGTGCAGAAGTCTGGTGGATACACAGCTGATAGTCCTACTGAATAGACTGTTAGAATTTGTATTATGGCAAGAAAAAAGCAGCTAAGTAAAGAAAAACGAGTGGCCATCATTACTTTAAGAAATTAAGGTCAGTCAGTCCGAAAAATTGGGCAAACTTTGAAAGTGTCTCCAAGTGCAGTTGCAAAAACCATCAAGTGCTACAAAGAAACTGGCTCACATGAGGGCTGCCCCAGGAAAGGAAGACCAAGAGTCACCTCTGCTTCTGAGGATAAGTTTATCCGAGTCACCAGCCTCAGAAATCGCAGGTTAACAGCAGCTCAGATTAGAGACCAGGTCAATGCCACACAGAGTTCTAGCAGCAGACACATCTCTACAGCAACTTTTAAGAGGAGACTTAGTGCAGCAGGCCTTCATGGTAAAATAGCTGGTAGGAAATCACTGCTAAGGACAGGCAACAAGCAGAAGACTTGTTTGGCTAAATAACACAAGGAATGGACATTAGACCAGTGGAAATCTGTGCTTTGGTCTGATGAGTCCAAACTTGAGATCTTTGGTTCCAACCACCGTGTCTTTGTGCGATGCAGAAAAGGTGAACGGATGGACTCTACATGCCTGGTTCCCACCGTGAAGCATGGAGGAGGAGGTGTGATGGTGTGGGGGTGCTTTTCTGGTGACACTGTTGGGGATTTATTCAAAACTGAAGGCATACTGAACCAGCATGGCTACCACAGCATCTTGCAGCGGCATGCTATTCCATCCGGTTTGCATTTAGTTGGACCATCATTTATTTTTCAACAGGACAATGACCCCAAACACACCTCCAGGCTGTGTAAGGGCTATTTGACCAATTAGGAGAGTGATGGGGTGCTACGCCAGATGACCTGGCCTCCACAGTCACCAGACCTGAACCCAATCGAGATGGTTTGGGGTGAGCTGGACCGCAGAGTGAAGGCAAAAGGGCCAACAAGTGCTAAGCATCTCTGGGAACTCCTTCAAGATTGTTGGAAGACCATTTCCGGTGATTACCTCTTGAAGTTCATCAAGAGAATGCCAAGAGTGTGCAAAGCAGTCATCAAAGCAAAAGGTGGCTACTTTGAAGAACCTAGAATATAAGACATATTTTCAGTTGTTTCACACTTTTTTGTTAAGTATATAATTCCACATGTGTTAATTCACAGTTTTGATGCCTTCAATGTGAATGTACAATTTTCATAGTCATGAAAATACAGAAAAATCATTAAATGAGAAGGTGTATCCAAACTTTTGGTCTGTACTGTACATCATGTAGGTAATGCTGGGACTGGTGTAAATGCACCATTCTCTGTGTCTCCTATGTGTTGTATATACACCAGTCCCTATCTCATAGGAGACACTGGGGCTGGTGTATATACATCACATAGACAATACATCTTTACATCAGTCTCAGTGTCTCCTATGAGATGTGTATACACCAGTCCCTATCACATAGAATACACTGGGACTGATGCATACACATCACATAGGACACGCTGTGACTGGTATATATACATCACATAGGAGACACATATATACACCAATCCCTATCACATTGGAGACACTGGGGCTGATGTATATGCATCAAAAAGGATATACAGGCTGCTGTATTTAGTACATAGGAGACACTGCGACTGCTTCCTTCGTCATCAGGACAGGAACGCAGTTAGCTAAGTCCACCCACAAAAAACACCTTGACACTGGCACTGGCCAGTGCCAGGGTGTAGTCATTCATTGTGTGTGCTGTAGCACTCACGGTACAAGGAGGAGTTAAAGGGCCGTCTGGTAAAGCGTACTATGGTCCCTGGGAATCTGCCCAGAGGCCAGAAGAAATTACATGACGTTTACAGTCCGCGGGCCAGAGGTTCCACACCCTTGCTCTATGCCATATGTCAGGGATAGCGAAATGGACGAAAGACAATTACATAGTGGAGTCAGATGGCATGTAGATCGTCGAGGACTATGTCAGCAGGGTATGCAGGATGGTAGACAGACAAGCAAAGCAGAAGACATGCAGCCAAGAGTGTGGATATACTCAGGAGCTGAAGATGAATAGTCAATCTGGACTTGCAGCAGATAGCAGAATTACCTCTGATGCAGAGGATAAGTTCATTATGTCAGATATCAGCCTTCATAAATAATGGACAGACATCAACTGGCAGAGATATCTCAACATCACCTGCCCAGAGTAAACTGCAGAGGAATCTGTCACAAGATTTCTGCCACCTAAACTGTGAGCAGCAAAATGTAGAGACAGAGATTCTGATTCGAGCAATGTGTCCCTTACATGGCTGCTTGCTGTAGTTTTGATAAAATAAAATCTCAGATTCATCAACAGAAAATTACCACTAGAGGACTATTAAACATGCTGCCATATAGTCCTCCATATTCATGATCTCTGTATAATCCCGCCCCAATCACTGATCAGCAGGTTTCTGCCTATGCACAGTGTACACAGAAAACTACCAATCAGTGGAGTGGGCAGGGTTACATAGAGCTCAGCATTCAGAGAACTAGGAGACCTGCAGCAGATAAAATAGTGTTTGTATCAAAACTGCAGAAAGCAACCCAGTAAATGACATATCACTTCAAACAGCGTCTCTGCCCCTACATTATGCTACTGTATTAAAAACCTGGTGACAGATTCCCTTTAAAGAGGTTTATCTTCTTAAGAAAAGTGGACCCTGTAAACATTTTTATATATGGAATAGCTGTGTTTGTAAAAGTCCAATCTATTAAAATATAAAATAAATTAATCCGATCAGTTAACGATGTAACGAGAAAAAAAAATCAAAATTTCAGAATTACATTTTTTTGGAACCCCACAACACTGCAATAAAATGTAATAAGAGGCAATCAAACCATCGTATCTACCCCAAAGTAGTATCAGTAAAAACATCAGCTCAGGGCACAAAAAACACAGCCTCATATCCTGAAAAATTAAAACGTTTTGGGTCCTGGAAAATGGCAACTCAAGCAAAATATTTTTTCTTACAAATTCCCAAAAAAAACATTTCAGCAATTAAATAAAAATTGTTTGGTATCTACGTACTGGTACTGACCTAGACAATTATACTGTCCAGACAGTTTTACCATATAGTGAACATGGTAAATAAAAACCCCAAAAATAATTGTTAAATTGCAGTTTTTTTGGCAATTTCAACACAATATGGATTTTCCCCCCGCTTTCCAGTGCATCGCATGATTAAATCAATGATGGCATTTATACTAATCTTTATTTTTATTTAGCGCCAACATATTCCGTAGTGCTTTATATACATTACTATGGCTGTCTATGGTTTTGATTTTTGACAAAAAATGTATGGTTCAGTATTTGGTCAGTGTTTTACATCAGTATTTGTAAGACCATACCAGGAGTGGGTGATAAATACAGAAGTGGTGACGTGTTTCTACTTCTCAAAAAAATAAAGGGAACACTCAAATAACACATCCTAGATCTGAATGAATGAAATATTTTCATTGAATACTTTGTTCTGTACAAAGTTGAATGTGCTGACAACAAAATCACACAAAAATCATCAATGGAAATCAAATTTATTAACCAATGGAGGCCTGGATTTGGAGTCACCCCCAAAATTAAAGTGGAAAAACACACTACAGGCTGATCCAACTTTGATGTAATGTTCTTAAAACAAGTCAAAATGAGGCTCAGTATTGTGTATGGCCTCCACGTGCCTGTATGACCTCCCTACAACGCCTGGGCATGCTCCTGATGAGGTTGTGGATGGTCTCCTGTGGCATCTCCTCGCAGACCTGGACTAAAGCATCCGCCAACTCCTGGACAGTCTGTGGTGCAACGTGGATGGAGCGAGACATGATGTCCCAGATGTGCTCAATCCGATTCAGGTCTGGGGAACGGGCGGGCCAGTCCATAGCTTCAATGCCTTCATCTTGCAGGAACTGCTGACACACTCCAGCCACATGAGGTCTGGCATTGTCCTGCATTAGGAGGAACCCAGGGCCAACCGCACCAGCATATGGTCTCACAAGGGGTCTGAGGATCTCCTCTCGGTACCTAATGGCAGTCAGGCTACCTCTGGCGAGCACATGGAGGGCTGTGCGGCCCTCCAAAGAAATGCCACCCCAAACCATTACTGACCCACTGCCAAACCGGTCATGCTGAAGGATGTTGCAGGCAGCAGATCGCTCTCCACGACTCTGTCACGTCTGTCACATGTGCTCAGTGTGAACCTGCTTTCATCTGTGAAGAGCACAGGGCACTAGTGGCGACTTTGCCAATCCTGGTGTTCTGTGGCAAATGCCAAGCGTCCTGCATGGTGTTGGGCTGTGAGCACAACTCCCATCTGTGGACGTCGGGCCCTCATTCCACCCTCATGGAGTCGGTTTCTAACCGTTTGTGCAGACACATGCACATTTGTGGCCTGCTGGAGGTCATTTTGCAGGGCTCTGGCTGTGCTCCTCCTGTTCCTCCTTGCACAAAAGAGAAGGTAACGGTCCTGCTGCTGGGTTGTTGCCCTCCTATGGCTCCCTCCACTTCTCCTGGTATCTGCTCCATGCTCTGGACACTGTGCTGACAGACACAGCTACCCTTCTTGCCACAGCTCGCACTGATGTGCCATTCTGGATGAACTGCACTACCTGAGCAATAGAGATGAGTGGTGTTCGACTAGAACTGTTCGCCAATCTCAAATTTGAGCTGTTTTGGGCGGTGTTCGAGTTGTTCGACGAACCCGAACGATTTGCAAAAAATTCGGCTGTTCGAGGTTATGTTCGATAACTGTTCGTGCACCAAAAGCGTGTCCTGCATGTCTGGCGCTATTTAGAGCACCAATCATGCAGGGATTGTCTGCCACTCACTGTAATGCCACAGCCATGGTGGTTGTGGCATTACAGTGATTGCCCAAATCGATGGGAACAGTGCTCACAGTGAAACATGAAAAGCCGGCAATTCATCAGCGGCATACACCGGTACCCGACAATTTAGAACCGAAAGAATAGAGCTTCACACATAGATTAGATAGATATAAACATGTCAGCCACATATATACGAAGTACAGTGAAAGTGCTGCTTACTGTACTTGTCATTTAGCGTAAAGGATTTATCAAAAAAAATAATAGTGTTTTCATGCACTGTCTCTTTAAAAAAGCCGGCCGGCAATTCAGCAGCGGCATACACCGGTACCCGACAATTTAGAACAGACAGAATAGAGCATCACACATAGATTAGATAGATAGAAACATGTCAGTCACATATATATGAAGTACAGTGATAGTGTTGGTTACTGTACTTGTCATTTAGTATTAAAATAAAGGATTTATTATTAAAAAAATTGGCGTGGGGTTCCCCTTAATTTTAGGCTCTAGCGGAGGTTAAGCAGACGGCTGGGGCAGATGTTTGAAGCCTGGGAAGGGGGTAATACCCACGGAGCTTCCCAGGCTACTAATATCAGCCCCCAGCTGAATACATAGCCTTTACTAGCTATTAAAATGGGGGACCCCCCAAAAAAAATGACGTGGGGTCCCCCCTAATTTAATAGCTAGCAAAGGCTAGGCAGACAGCTGGGGGCTGATATTAATAGCCCAGGAAGGGAGCCATGAATATTGGCCCCCTCCCAGGCTAGAAACACCAGCCGTCAGCCGCCCCAGAAATGGCGCATTCATAGGATGCGCCAATTCTGGCACTTAGCCTCGCTCTTCCACGCTGCCCTGGTGCGGTGGCAGGGGGTAATAGGGTTGGGGTTGATGTCAGCTTATAATGCCAGCTGACATCAAGCCCAGGTTAGTAATGGAGAGGCGTCTATAAGACACCCCCATTACTAACCCCATAGTCAAAGTTAAAAAAAACACAAACACCCAGAATAAAGTCCTTTAATTGAAATAAAGACACAATCCTTTATTGTTCTAAATTAAACCATACTTACCGTCACGCCCATTCCAGCTGAAGCCAACGATCTCCTGCAATAAAAGAAAAATAATAAAGCAACCTCATCCTTACCTTTCCATGGTTCCCACGACAGCTTCAGCTCTGCTACATCGAGATGACAGGCTGGACCGCAGCAGAACGCTGCCATCCAGCCTGTCATCCCGCAGACACTGAGAAGCGCAGGCTTGCTTGCGCTGCTCAGCGTCTCTCTGTGACGACATCCAGATGAGCCGAGTTCATGTCCAATGAACTCGGCTCACCTCATGCACGTCACTGACAGCGTGGGAAAATTCTCACTCTGAAGCGGTGAGTGCAGGAGAATTCTCCCACGCTGTCAGTGACGTGCATAAGGTGAGCTCATGTCCAATGAACTCAGCTCACCTCCTGCACGTCACTGACAGCGTGGGAGAATTCTCCTGCACTCAGCGCTTCAGCGTGAGAATTCTCCCACGCTGAAGCGCTGAGTGCAGGAGAATTTTCCCACGCTGTCAGTGACGTGCATAAGGTGAGCTCATGTCCAATGAACTCAGCTCACCTCCTGCACGTCACTGACAGCATGGGAGAATTCTCCTGCACTCAGCGCTTCAGTGTGAGAATTCTCCCACGCTGAAGTGCTGAGTGCAGGAGAATTTTCCCACGCTGTCAGTGACGTGCATGAGGTGAGCCGAGTTCATTGGACATTAACTCGGCTCATCTGGATGCCCTCACAGAGAGACGCTGTGGAGCGCAAGCAAGCCTGCGCTTCTCAGTGTCTGCGGGATGACAGGCTGGATGGCAGCGTTCTGCTGCGGTCCAGCCTGTCATCTCGATGTAGCAGAGCTGAAGCTGTCATGGGAACCATGGAAAGGTAAGGATGATGTTGCTTTATTATTTTTCTTTTATTTCAGGAGATCGTTGGCTTCAGCTGGAATGGGCATGATGGTAAGTATGGTTTAATTTAGAACAATAAAGAATTGTGTGTTTATTTCAATTAAAGGACTTTTTTCTGGGTGTTGTGTTTTTTTTAAATACTTTAGTAGAAATTCATGGTGGTCATGTCTAATATTGGCGTGACCCCATGAATTTCGGGCTTAGGGCCAGCTGATAATGCCAAGCTGGCCCTAACCCCTTTATTACCCAGTGAGCCACCGCATCAGGGCCCTGGATGAGTTGGGTACAGCGCCAGAAGATGGCGCTTCTATGAACGCGCCATTTTCCGGGGTGGCTGCGGACTGCAATTTGCAGCGGGGGTGGCCCAGAAAGCTTGGGCCTCCCTGCGATGCGGATTCCAGCCCCCAGCTGCCTAGTTGTACCTGGCTGGACACAAAAACAGGGCGAAGCCCCACGTCAATTTTCTTTAAATTATTTCATGAAATAATTAAGAAAAAAAGGGCTTCCCTATATTGTTGTGTCCGGCCAGGTACAAATAGGCAGCTGGTGGTTGGTGGCAGCCCGTTCCTGCCTGCTGCACATGACTGGACACAAATATAGTGCAAAGCCCCACGTCAATTTTTTTTTAATTATTTCATGAATTTCCTGAAATAATTTAAAAAAATTGAAGTGGGGCTTCGCACTATATTTGTGTCCAGCCAGGTACAGCAGGCAGGAACGGGCTGCCCCCAACCACCAGCTGCCTATTTGTACCTGGCCGGACACAACAATATAGGGAAGGCCTTTTTTTCTTAATTATTTCATGAATTTCATGAAATAATTAAAAAAAAAATACGTGGGGCTTCGCCCTATTTTTGTGTCCAGCCAGGTACAACTAGGCAGCTGGGGGCTGGAATCCGCAGCGCAGGGAGGCCCAAGCTTTCTGGGCCCCCCCCCGCTGCAAATTGCAGTCCGCAGCCACCCCGGAAAATGGCGCGTTCATAGAAGCGCCATCTTCTGGCGCTGTACCCAACTCATCCAGGGCTCTGGTGCGGTGGCTCACTGGGTAATAAAGGGGTTAGGGCCAGCTTGGTATTATCAGCTGGCCCCAAGCCCAAAATTCATGGGGTCACGCCAGTATTAGACATGACTGCCATGAATTTCTAGTAAAGTATTTAAAAAAAACACAACACCCAGAATAAAGTCCTTTAATTGAAATAAAGACACAATTCTTTATTGTTCTAAATTAAACCATACTTACCATCACACCCATTCCAGCTGAAGCCAACGATCTCCTGCAATAAAAGAAAAATAATAAACCAACCTCATCCTTACCTTTCCATGGTTCCCACGACAGCTTCAGCTCTGCTACATCGAGATGACTGGCTGGACCGCAGCAGAACGCTGCCATCCAGTCTGTCATCCCGCAGACACTGAGAAGCGCAGGCATGCTTGCGCTCCTCACTGTCTCGCTGTGACGGCATCCAGATGAGCCGAGGTCATGTCCAATGAACTCGGCTCACCTCATGCACGTCACTGACAGCGTGGGAAAATTCTCACGCTGAAGTGCTGAGTGCAGGAGAATTCTCCCATGGTGTCAGTGACGTACATGAGGTGAGCTGAGTTCATTGTCGGCTCATCTGGATGCCGTCACAGTCAGACACTGAGGAGCGCAAGCATGCCTGCTCTTCTCAGTGTCTGCGGGATGACAGGCTGGATGGCAGCGTTCTGCTGCGGTCCAGCCTGTCATCTCGATGTAGCAGAGCTGAAGCTGTCGTGGGAACCATGGAAAGGTAAGGATGATGTTGCTTTATTATTTTTCTTTTATTGCAGGAGATCGTTGGCTTCAGCTGGAATGGGCGTGACGGTAAGTATGGTTTAATTTAGAACAATAAAGGATTGTGTCTTTATTTCAATTAAAGGACTTTATTCTGGGTGTTTGTGTTTTTTTTAACTTTGACTATGGGGTTAGTAATGGGGGTGTCTTATAGACGCCTCTCCATTACTAACCTGGGCTTGATGTCAGCTGGCATTATAAGCTGACATCAACCCCAACCCTATTACCCCCTGCCACCGCACCAGGGCAGCGTGGAAGAGCGAGGCTAAATGCCAGAATTGGCGCATCCTATGAATGCGCCATTTCTGGGGCGGCTGACGGCTGGTGTTTCTAGCCTGGGAGGGGGCCAATATTCATGGCTCCCTTCCTGGGCTATTAATATCAGCCCCCAGCTGTCTGCCTAGCCTTTGCTAGCTATTAAATTAGGGGGGACCCCACGTTATTTTTTTGGGGGGGTCTCCCATTTTAATAGCTAGTAAAGGCTATGTATTCAGCTGGGGGCTGATATTAGTAGCCTGGGAAGCTCCGTGGGTATTACCCCCTTCCCAGGCTTCAAACATCTGCCCCAGCTGTCTGCTTAACCTCCGCTAGAGACTAAAATTAAGGGGAACCCCACGCCAATTTTTTTAATAATAAATCCTTTATTTTAATACTAAATGACAAGTACAGTAACCAACACTATCACTGTACTTCATATATATGTGACTGACATGTTTCTATCTATCTAATCTATGTGTGATGCTCTATCTTTCTGTTCTAAATTGTCGGGTACCGGTGTATGCCGCTGCTGAATTTGCCGGCCGGCTTTTTTAAAGAGAGTGTCTTCTGAGCAGTTTGTCAGCTTTTGGACACCTTTGCAGGTGTTTTCTATGTGTTTCTATGTGTTTTTGTTTGCCTGCCATTGGTTTTAACGGTGTTCGACGGTGTTCTAAGGTGTTCGACGAACAGTTCGACGAACAGTTCCTCGAACATCCCGGTGTTCGACGAACCGAACCGAACCCGAACACTACGGGGGTGGCTCAACACTACTGAGCAACTTCTGTGGGTTGTACTGTAGACACCGCCTCATGCTACTGTACCTCTAGGGGTGAGAGCAATGGCAAAATGAAAAAGTGACCAAAACAACAGCTAAAAAGGATGAGAACAGAGAAATGGTGTGTGGTCACCACATGCAGAACCACTCCTTTATAGGGGGTGTCTTGCTAATTGCCTATCATGTCTTCTTGTTGTCTGTTCCATTTGCACAACAGCAGGATAAATTGATTCACAATCAGTGTTGCTTCAGAACTGGACAGGTAGATTTCACAGAAGTGTTATTGACTTGGAGTTACATTGTGTTGTTCAAGTGTTCCCTTTATTTTTTTGAGCAGTGTATTATACTTTTCCTCTGACTGTTCCACTCCTGGCTTTGGCTTTCAATTACTGATGTATAATACTGACCAAATACTGAAAGTGTGAACGAGGCATAATGTGTGCAGTTTCTATTGTGAGATCTAGTGACAGATTTGCTCTAATTTAGTGAAAAACTAAATAATTTGACAATGCTGCCATCTGCTGGTTCAATGTGGTATAGCAAAAATTACATAATCGGATTAGATATTTTGCAAATTATTATTCATTAATCATTTAATCCTCTGCTCTTACTGGGATAAAAACCACCCACTGATAAAACCACCCACTAAACCAAAGATCCCAGAAAGAACAGAGAATTAAATTATTTAAACACAGGTTATTCTGAATCTTTTCACAAAAAACTATATATCAATCTACTCAGCTCCTTCTGCTTTTATAACCTGGTGCCTGCAGATTGGGCTGCATTTTCATGGTGACTGACAGGGGCGTACAGCTGACAGCGGCAGGCGTTGGGGCCGCTATGGGGCCCAGGAGCTGGGGTGTCCCGGTGTCGAGTGGCACTGTGCCACCTACTCCCCCCACCTGTTGTCGCAATTTCAATGCTATCTGTATCCGTAGGATGTTGTTTGTATTTTTTTTATTGTCAGGACTTGTTGGGGACTTCATGCCTTGTGTGTGTGTTGGGGGCTACAAGGCTATTGTGGCACCCCTGCGGGTTCAGTTGCCACAGAGGTACTGCACCTCACCCAGAGGTGTGGTACCCCACTCCCAGGTAAGGAAGGAACACTACCTGGGACCCACACACCTGCATCCAGCACTACACCTCTCCAGACCAGCAGGCGGGGCAAGATGCATGCATACAGTGCTGAGCCCTGTCCCTGGTTGGAAGGGGGGGAACCGAGAGAGGGGGAACCATGTAGTGGGTGTGGGTGGAGGAAGTAGTTCAGGGGAGCAAATTTAGAAGGAATATAAGAAAGAAGGGAACCATCTAGAACCAGTCAGACAGAGGAGACAGTACAGAGGAGAGAGAGTTGGGAGCAGGAGCTCTGGAGGAGCTCAGCTCAGAAAGAGTGGAGAAAAGAGCAGGGCCTAGTCTGAGAGGCCCAGGAGGAAAGACTGAGAGAAGAGAACAGGAGCAGAGGGAAGGCTCCAGAGACAGAGGGGATCCCAGGGGCACGGCGAGTGCGGATGCCACCCGTGCGCCTGAATCTACACAGACGTGGAGGGATCAGGTTTCAGAGGTGACCGGCCCCTAGTGGAGAAGAATCAGGCTCAGCTAGATAACCGGAGGCTACTGTACTTTCAAGGTGCAGCCGCCAACTACCACAATTATATCACCGAAAAGGTGGCCGCATAGGGTCCAGGGAACTGCAGGTCGCCCGACAAGATCCGAGGCTACCGGCTTGGGACACTGATTGTGAGGCGCAGGGCAGGAGGGCGAGAGCCAGCGCAGGAAGACGACCGAGGAAGGAACATAGAACGTGGTCCCATTTTAGTACTCCTGAAATACCTGAATGCTGCTGAACCCCTTCCTTGGTGAACACAGGACGACGTGGGTGGTTATAAGCTGGCAGTTGTAACCAGGAGCAGCGTGATAACTGTGAGTAAAATCTGAAGACTGCACCCCACTGTGTCCTTGAATAATTGCTGCTCCATCACCAGCCCTGCACTACACAGCACCAGCAACATCTACCTCATAACATCACTATTTCCTGCCCTGGGGCTAAGCTCTGCCTGTGGAGAGCTGAACCAACTCTGCTGCGTCACCATCAGCTCCAGAGGATCTGCACCGCAGCAGCGGCCCCATATAGCCGCATACCACAGGTGGCGTCATGAACATTATCTCTAAAAACTTTATTCCTTTTACTTTTTCCCCTTTTATTGACCTCCCTGGGTCATGGACCGGGTCACTGCCACTGTGACATCCCCCAGCATCGACTGGCCCGGCTATCGAGTACCCCACGGCCCAGGGGGCGCGTCAGGAGCGCATACGCTCTCCGTGGGACCTGCATCCACCCTACCACCGTCGAGTGGAGGAACCAGGCCACAGAAGGGGACTGGCCCCAGACTAGTGGAGAACAACCAGACTCAGCTAGCCAACCGGAGGCCGCAGAATTTTCAAGGTGTTGCAGCCGAAATCCACAATTACATCGCCGAAAAGGTGGCCACATAGGGTCCAGAGGACTGAGAGTAAATCGCCCGACAAGGCCCGGAGCCACTGGCTTGGGACACTGATTGTGAGGCGCAGGGCAGGAGAGTGAGAGCCAGCGCAGGGAGACAGCCAGAGAGGCACATAAGAAGGGGATCCCGACTAAGGCTATGTGCACACGATGCGTATTTCATGCGTATTTTGTGCGGAAAATTCTGCAGCGTAAACGCATGAATTACGCATGTTAGCCTTCTGCCATGGTCCCCTATGGCATTCCGCAATTGTAATGCCCACGCTGCGGAATTTTCCGCAGCGTTTTGTTGTGCGGAAAATTCCGCAGCATGTCAATTCTTTGTGCGTTTACGCATGCGGAATTGCCATCTACAATGCAGTAGAAAACGCAAGGCAATTCCGCATGTGCAAAATGCACGAATTACACGCGAAAAACGCATGCCAAATTCCGCATGCGTTTTCCAGGAAAAAGGACATGCGGAAATTTCCGCTTCAAATACACATCGTGTGCACTTAGCCTTAGGCTATGTGCTCACGATGCAGAAATGCTCAGGATTTTTTCCTGAGCGTTTCTGCATCTCCCTGGCAGAAAAAAACGCATGCGGATTGTACATGCGTTTTCCTGCCAGGGACATGCGGATGTGAAGGGTTCTTCACTTGCTTTTCCGCATGCGGGTTGACAAGCGCTTTTCAAGCGATTTTAGCATCACTTGGAAAGTGCTTGTCAACTTGGTCACACTATATAAATCCATGCAAACAGCATGGATTTATATAGTGTGACCCGAGAGAATGTAAAAAAAATAAAAAAATAAATATATACTTACCTTCTGATGGCCCGCGCTGTCTTGCCTCACCGTCCCGGCTGCCGGCAGATTGCGTTACACTGAAGGACCTGCCGACGTCAGCGTCGCGTGACCCGTCACATGACTATGATGTCAGCGCAGGTCCTTCAGTCCATCGCGAACTGCCGGCATGTGAAGAGAAGGAGAGCGGGGGCCGCCAGAAGGTAAGTATATATTTATTTTTTATTTTATTCTTTTTTTTTACAGTTTTCTATGGTACCCGGGTCCGGAGGAGAATCTCCACTTCTCTAGACCTGGGTACCATCCGCACATTAGAACGCATGGAATGCGCATCTACATATACAGTCTAATGCAGTCTAATGCAAGTCAATGGTGGCGAAAACGCAGCACTTCCGCAAAATAATTGGTAGTGCTGCATTTTTTTCCGCAATGATAATCCGCAGCCGAAATTTCCGCAGCATGTGCACAGCACATGCGGATTATCATTGGGGAACTCTACCATGCATTTTTTAAGCATTTCTGCAGCGTTATTGTCGCTGCGGAAACGCTTAAAAAACTCATCGTGGGCACACAGCCTAAGTGTACCTGAACTGCCTGGGAGTTGGCTGGATCCCTTCCTTGGAGAACATAGGATGACGTGGGCGGTTATAACCAGCTTCAGCGGTAACCTGGAACTGCCTAAGAACTGTGAGTAAAGCCTGAAGACTGCACCCCACTGTGTCCTTGATTTATTGCTGCATCACCGGCCCTGCACTACACTGTCCCTGCCAAAAACATCTACCTCATCAAGTCCTATATACTGCCCTGGGGCTTAGCTCTGCCCGTGGAGAGCTGCACTATCTCTGCTGTGCCACCAACAGCCCCAGTGGATCTGCACCGCAGCGGCGGACCCCCTATAACCGCATACCACGGGTGGCGTCACAAACATTATCCCCAAATCTTTATTTCCCCAATAGACTTTATTTTATTGACCGCCCTGGGCCACGGACCGGGTCACTGCCACCGTGACAACCCCAATAGAACAGGACCAGCCCGGCTGCTGAGTATCCCATGGCCCAGGGGGCACGTCATTACTGGCGTCATGAACAGGATGTACCAACCCGTTAACCCAGGTCCTGTGTGCCACAAGGACTGTGTACAACATTATAAACCACAGCCATTACTGTAGCACATGCAGAGTTAATGATATGTGGGGTGTCCCATCGTGGGTGGAGCCTCAGAAACAGTGCCAAAATAGGCCCCTCCCACTTGCATAGACTGTACCAGAGTTGTCTGTCACTCAGGCTGAAAGGTGCCAGCATTCCCCATTGCATCAGACTGTCGCCTCCCCCTGCAGAGGGCTGTATGATCCCATCTGCTGCAGCCCTGTGCTGTGTGATCCCATCCATCCATCTGCTGCAGCCCCGTGCTGTGTGATCCATCTGACGATCCCAGCTGCTGCAGCTCTTTGAATACAACACAAGTGTGAGAAACTGTGCAGCAAGAGTACAGTGATCAGCAGAGCAGTCTCGGTGACCGGCTGTGCAAAGAGTGACAACATAAGCATCCGGAGCGGTGAGTCCTACCCCGGCAAGGGTGAACTAGGGGGGAAGAAAGATGCCCACCTTAGGCGAAGCTCCAACAGCGTGTGCTGCCGCAGCTCTCATAATGCCACTGTCTATGCCATACATCCCAGGAGCGGCTTGGTTACCACAATATTCAGGAGAGACTGGGTGGTACATGCTTGATGTGCGGAAGGCGAGCGTGGAGGACATGCCCCTGACTTCTGGTGTCGCTGACCCTGGCGGTCCACAAGCAGCTTCTGCTCCGGCTGCAGCTAAGTACCCTGGAGACAGGGTCACCTACACCTATCACCATGGAGAACGTGGGTGGTATGCCCTACATGTGTGTAGAGAGGAGGAGAACACACTCCTGCCATCTGAAGCTGATGACCCGGCTGGGCCATCCAGTGGTGGACAGATGTTTCCCCGGAGGGAGCACCACCACTGAACTGAACAAAGTAACTGACGCGCCCCCTGGGACATATTCCTTTTTGAGGGGAATACCCGGCACCGGATCAGATGGGGGGGTTGTAGTCTCCGAGCGGCTGTGACCCGGCTCGTGCCCAGGGCGTCAAGCTCAGTGTGATGCGGCAGTCCTACAGATGTTATTAAGAGTTCTTTTGTGTCGACTACGCCACCCGTTGGGATGCGGTCACTGTGGCCGCCGCTGCAGCAGGGTCCGCTGAGGCTGATGGTGGGTGCGCAGCTTGGTGGGATAACCCCCAACGGGAGGGGTATAGCCTCAGAGGGGACAGGCGCAGAGGATGGGGGTTGTGGTGGTGTAGTGCAGACGGCAGTGAAGACAGAGTCGGGTTGTGCAGTTAAGGGTGTTTACTTACTGCAGATGTTGTACTGGTCACTCCAGCTGCTAGTGACCACCCGAGCCGTGCTGCGTCCACCAGGTCCTGGATCCAGCCAACCCCCAAACAAGTCCGGAGCGTGGCCCTGAGCTCTCTTTCTGTCCCGTTCTCTGGCCGTCCCCACCAGTGATCCACCTAGGTCCAGCTCCCTCGGGCCTTCTGTTGGGACACCCTTGGCCCTGGGTTCCCTGACCCTTCATGTGGTGTGCCTTCGGGGTGGATGTGATGGGTGACCGTGGCAAACGCTGCCCACGGTCTCCGGTCTCTGGCTGGGGAATGTTTTTACCCCCACCAGCTTGGGTTCCGGTACCCTGATGCCGACTCTTCACCCGGTGCTTTTAGTTGGGATCTCAGAGTCCTTCTCTGCTGTGCTCTGGGTCTTTCTCTTTTCTCCTCTCTCACTCTGGGTCTTGGTCTTTCTTCTCTCCTCTGCTCCTGACTTGTTCTCTGTAGCTGACTCTCTGCATCTGATCCTCTGCATCTGACCCTGATCTTTGTTGGTGCCCACCTTATATACACCCTCTATGTGTGAGCTCAGGTGACCAGCACCCAATGAGCTCCTATCTTTACCCAGGCTGCTCCCCCTATCTGCCCCTACACTACTTGGGATGTACCACCCCCCTCCCACTCCAGCCAGGAACAGACTCGGTCGTACCTGCACATTTCTAAGTGGGAGTACCGTTGGTCTGTTCCCCGGAAATGGGATGTGTGTAGTGCATGCAGCCTACCGAGCTCAGTTCCACTCTCCATCCTTACCCGGGAGTGGAATATCACACCTCTGGGTTGAGGTGCAATACTCCTGTAGCAGCCGAATCCTCAGGGTGCTACATTCCCCCCTGGTAAATCACAGCACGTCCTCGGGCTGTAAGACATAAATAACACCAAAAACATACATTTTTTTTTCATAAACATATAAAACATATAAAACATTATATATATAAAACTTTTCATATCAACATTCTCGTCGTCTCTTGTTTCAGGTTCCTCCTCCGGACACTGTGCAATGTGTGTCCGGGAAAAGTGCGACAGTCTCTAAGAAAAACTGGTTTTCCTATAAAACCGGTAGGGGGCGCTTTAGGAAGCGCAACTATATACAGGGAAGTTGGCCGCTCTCAGTCCTCGGCCAGGTAAAGGGAAGGGAATGGCTGCTCACAGTCCTCAGCCTGTGGGATGAAGGGGTTAACGGGTAAACAGTTCACTCAGCTGGTCCCAACGGGGACTATATATATATGTATCAACAGTTTCTTTATACCCCGGTCGGGTAACTATTTACATCACTTCTCTGCCGCACTCAACGGCGTCTTCCTCCTGCTCTTTGCTTACAGCTGGTTGTTACTTCAGACCCGTCCGGGTCCTCTTGCTCCTCCTCCTCACACCGCAACTCCTCCTCCGTCAGGCGGTGTACGTGGAGGGCATAAGGTCCCTTGGCACACTTGTGCCGGGTGAAGGTGACCTCGTCTCCGATGTAGAGGTCACGACCTCTGTGCCCCTCCGGCAGATGGGACTCCACGTCTCTGCGCGTGACAAAGACGTCGCCGTGGGTGTTGTTGTCTCGAATGAAGCCCCACCCATGCTGCAGATTAAACTTTATTACAGTCCCGGTGGTACGGGGACTGTGCGCTGCACGGGGGTCCCTCCTGGTCCGGCTCTTCTGCTCGGCACTCCGTACTTGGGCCTGCTGTTCCCGGACCCGCCTCTCTCTCCGCTCCCTCGCGAACTCTTCGAGCTGTTGTCGGCAACACTCAGCGCGCTCCGCTGCAGCTGCCCTGGTTTCCTGAGTGAACCCCATTAGATCTTCTCCGGTGGGGTCCCACTCAAACTGCGCTTCCGCTAGCGGGGGCGAGATCCTTATTATGGGCTTCGGAGCCGGAATCAGGGGTGCACACATGGCCCCAACCCTCCTCTGGTGCTCCAGTTCGTAATACTTCTGGGGCCAGATGAAAGGCTGCCCGTCCGGCCACGTGTGCTGGGCAAACAAGTCCTCTCCCAGACGCGGCACCCTTGGTTTTACGGGTGCGGGCGCGGTGGTGGTGGCGCCCGGGTTGCCCAGGCCTTGCGGCCAGGCCTGGGGCACCTGGAAGGTGAAGGGCACCGTTAATACGGCGGCGCCCTGGGCTACCTGGCCTTGCGACCAGGCCGGAGGCTCCGCGGAGGTAAGGGGCGCTGTTGGTGATGCGACGCCCGGGAATTCTAGGCCCTGCGACCAGGCTGGTGGTACTTCCTGCTTGGTCACGCTCGGGGTCGAGACGTGTGACGTCACAGGGGTCGCGGCGGCGGCTTCCGGTTGGGGCCTAGTCTGCGTCGGTGACATGGCGTTTTCGGGCACAGCAGGGGGACTTTCGGGCTCTGCGACGGGGAGCTGGGGCAGGTAAGCGGTGTCACGGCTTGGGGTATAGGCGTCCCCTTTACCTGCCTTCATGCGTTCGGCTCCCTCCTCGGCGCCGTCTCCGGCCTTGGGTCCTCCCGCGCCATCCTCAGAGGCGTAATCCTTCCTCGTCTCGGCTGGCGTGCTCCGGGTCTTGGTTTCAGCTTGCTGGGCCATCTCCCGGCTCCATTCCGCCAATATCTCGCGCTGTACCCGGGCCATCCTCCGTGCGAGGCCCTCCAGGGCAGCCTGTGCACACTCCCGGTCTCGGGGGAGCTGTGCAAGGACCTCCACTAGGCCTAGTGGGGTCGTGGTGTCCAGCAGGCTCCTGACCAACGGGTCGGTGCTGCTCTGCTCTTCTTCCAGCAGGCTCCTGGCCAGCGGGCCGGTGCTGCTCTGCTCTCTGGACATCTCCGGGTAAGCTTCTCTGCTACTCCTCTCCAGACTTCTTGTCTCCGGGTGCGCTCGCTCCAGACTGCTCCAGGCGGCACCCATCTTCGTTCTTTTCTTTCGTCTCCTCCCACTTCGAGGGCGGTCCCGGGGCAACTCGGTGACTGTCAGCTCCAGGGGTAGTTCTTTCACGCTGACAGACACCTCTAGCATCATAGTCTCTGTTGGTGGGGGCGGTTTCCACTTTTGGCGCCATTTTCTGTCCCGGCCCACGATGGGAGGTGGCCTCCTGCCCTCCTTTGGCACGCCCATAATGGCGTCCGCTGCTCTTCCAAGGCGGGAAATCTGCGGTTTTGGCGGGAAGCGTCGCCCAGTGGCGGGAAACTCTGCAGATGGCGGGAACAAGCTGGAAATGGCGGACAATCGGCGGGAAACGACTGGTGATGGAGTCCGATGGCGTGGACCCTCCGGAACCGGCGGGAGACTCCTTTCTGAGGTAAACTTGCACTTTTCTTCAGGCACGCAGTACCCGGGTGTTGCGGGCACGTAATCCTGCCGACTACGCCAAAGTTGACGCGCCCCCTGGGACATATTCCTTTTTGAGGGGAATACCCGGCACCGGATCAGATGGGGGGGTTGTAGTCTCCGAGCGGCTGTGACCCGGCTCGTGCCCAGGGCGTCAAGCTCAGTGTGATGCGGCAGTCCTACAGATGTTATTAAGAGTTCTTTTGTGTCGACTACGCCACCCGTTGGGATGCGGTCACTGTGGCCGCCGCTGCAGCAGGGTCCGCTGAGGCTGATGGTGGGTGCGCAGCTTGGTGGGATAACCCCCAACGGGAGGGGTATAGCCTCAGAGGGGACAGGCGCAGAGGATGGGGGTTGTGGTGGTGTAGTGCAGACGGCAGTGAAGACAGAGTCGGGTTGTGCAGTTAAGGGTGTTTACTTACTGCAGATGTTGTACTGGTCACTCCAGCTGCTAGTGACCACCCGAGCCGTGCTGCGTCCACCAGGTCCTGGATCCAGCCAACCCCCAAACAAGTCCGGAGCGTGGCCCTGAGCTCTCTTTCTGTCCCGTTCTCTGGCCGTCCCCACCAGTGATCCACCTAGGTCCAGCTCCCTCGGGCCTTCTGTTGGGACACCCTTGGCCCTGGGTTCCCTGACCCTTCATGTGGTGTGCCTTCGGGGTGGATGTGATGGGTGACCGTGGCAAACGCTGCCCACGGTCTCCGGTCTCTGGCTGGGGAATGTTTTTACCCCCACCAGCTTGGGTTCCGGTACCCTGATGCCGACTCTTCACCCGGTGCTTTTAGTTGGGATCTCAGAGTCCTTCTCTGCTGTGCTCTGGGTCTTTCTCTTTTCTCCTCTCTCACTCTGGGTCTTGGTCTTTCTTCTCTCCTCTGCTCCTGACTTGTTCTCTGCAGCTGACTCTCTGCATCTGATCCTCTGCATCTGACCCTGATCTTTGTTGGTGCCCACCTTATATACACCCTCTATGTGTGAGCTCAGGTGACCAGCACCCAATGAGCTCCTATCTTTACCCAGGCTGCTCCCCCTATCTGCCCCTACACTACTTGGGATGTACCACCCCCCTCCCACTCCAGCCAGGAACAGACTCGGTCGTACCTGCACATTTCTAAGTGGGAGTACCGTTGGTCTGTTCCCCGGAAATGGGATGTGTGTAGTGCATGCAGCCTACCGAGCTCAGTTCCACTCTCCATCCTTACCCGGGAGTGGAATATCACACCTCTGGGTTGAGGTGCAATACTCCTGTAGCAGCCGAATCCTCAGGGTGCTACATAACCATCAGAAAAATAAATGTGTATATAGTTACCCGGAAGGGTATTGATGTAATCCTTGTGTGAAAAGTTGTGGTTCATGTTATGCATATCCGGTTAAGAAAAAAAAAAAGGACACTGTGGTTGTGGACGTTGAGCAGCTCGAACTTTAATTGTAAAAAGTTACCACTTCTTAAGTGGTGCTTCTTGCTGGTTTTATTGACCACCGAACAAAAACCCGTTAGGCGTGGCCGAAGACGTGGTCCAACGAGTGGATCAGCTATGCCCTGCAGCCACGCCGAGGGCCTACGTTGGGGTTTTTTTGTGGACGGGTCCCCCACATTGCACTTACACCAGTGAGATCGACACCCTGATCAGGATCTCACTACAGCTTAATAAACTTGTTTGAGAAAATGTTATTTAAAGTGATCTTATAATGTTTATATGCCTGGCAGTTTTATGTAACGTTCAAGAAAAAGTGCCTCTCATAAAGGTAAGAAAAGTTATTTAATTACTGTTTTACCTTTAAAAGCATTTTAAAATTTGCATGTCTAAAATTTATGTTTTACTCTGTTCCAGCCTGCGGACGTGCTGTGTTTAACAAGGGGGGTATGTGGCGCTCCTGCGGGTCCAGTTGCCACAGAGGTACTGCACCTCACCCAGAGGTGTGGTACCCCACTCCTAGCTAAGGAAGGAACACTACCCGGGACCCACACACCTGCATCCAGCACTACACCACTCCAGACCAGCAGACGGGGAAAGATGCACTTGGTCACGGCTGAGCCTGTCCCTGGCTGGAGGGGGGGAACCAAAGAAGAGGGAACCATGTAGTGGGTGTGGGTGGAGGAAGCAGAAAAGAGGAGCACCCTAGCAGAGGGTATAATAAGAAGGGGAACCTTCTAGAAGGAGTTCAGTCAGGGCTGTAAGCCCAGGAGGGAGGTCCTGCTTGTGACAGGTCCAGACAGGAGGGGTCCCAGAGTAAGGGGCCCAGAAGAAGGAAGAAGAGACAGAGGGGGTCTCAGGGGCACGGGAGCGCGGACGCTCTCCGTGGGACCTGCATCCACCCGACCGCAATCCAGTGGAGGGACCAAGCCACAGAAGGGGACCGGCCCCAGACTAATGGAGAACAACCAGGCTCAGCTAGCCAACCGGATGGGCCGCAGCATTTTCAAGGTGTTGCAGCTGAAATCCACAATTACATCACCGAAAACGTGGCCACATAGGGTCCAGGGGACTGAAAGTAAGTCGCCCGACAAGTCCCGAGGCCACTGGCTTGGGACACTGATTGTGAGGCACCGGGCAAGAGGGCGAGAGCCAGCGCAGGAGACGGTCAGAGAGGCACATAAGAAGGGGATCCCGACTAAGTTTACCTGAACTGCCTGGGAGTTGGCTGGATCCCTTCCTTGGAGAACACAGGATGACGTGGGAAGTTATAACCGGCTGCAGCGGTAACCCGGAACTGACTAAGAACTGTGAGTAAAGCCTGAAGACTGCACCCTACTGTGTCCTTGATTTATTGCTGCGTCACCGGCCCTGCACTACACTGTCCCTGCCAACAACATCTACCTCATCAAGTCCTATATACTGCCCTGGGGCTTAGCTCTGCACTATCTCTGCTGCGTCACCAACAGCCCCAGTGGGTCTGCACCGCAATGGCGGCCCCCTATACCCGCATACCACGGGTGGCGTCACGAACATTATCCCCAAATCTTTATTTCCCCAATTGACTTTATTTTATTGACCGCCCTGGGCCATAGACCGGGTCACTGCCACCGTGACAACCCCAATAGAACAGGACCAGCCCGGCTACCGAGTACCCCACGGCCCAGGGGGCACATCACTATCATACTGTTTGTAGGGGTCTCCATACTATGTTTGGTGTTATAGTGACTTTTATACTGAATGGAAGGCTGCAGGAGACATCTTATTGTGTGAGGGGGCCCTCAAACTGTATGTTGGAGTTGTACGGGACACCATGTTATGTGAGGGGCTGTGGGGGCTCTCACACTTTGTGGGGTGCTGTGGCTGACAGACATTATAGTGTGTGGAGGGACCCTTACACTGCCTGTGGGATGTGTGGGGGACATAATATTCTATGTAAGAGCCCTCATACTATGTAGAGGGTTGTGGGACCCTCATACTGCATATTGGGGCTGTGAGGACCATCATATTGAGTGTGGGGGCCCTAATACTTTATGGGGCCTGTAGGTGACATAATACTGTGTATGGGAGCCTTGACACTGACTGTTGGATTTGTTGGGGACATCATATTGTGTGTGGGGGCCCTCATATTGTGTGTGGAGGTTGTTGTCACGGGTGTGTCAGAGGTGACAGACAGTCACCCTGCAGTTGGTTGCAGGAGATCACTACATTTGGCATTACAGACATCTTCTTAGAGGCTGTCTCTAGGACCCAGCGGCTACCTCCCTTTGGCTAATTAACTCCCTTGCCTGGGTGTATAAATACCTGGCGTGTTCTAGAGGGAGGTGTGTCAATCAGAATGTGGAGACCGGTATAAACATATGGATGACAGAAAGTGCTTGCCAGGTCCGGACCTGAATGTGAATGACTTTGTGCGGTTGTCTACCAGGAACATAAGATTGAAAGTTCCTTCATGGAAGCTGGGACCTAGGTTTATTGATCACTATAAAATAACTGCCGTCATTAACCCAGCAGCGTTTCGTGTTGAGCTTCCTCAGGCCCTTAAGGTCCACAACGTTTTCCATAGGTCCTTACTCAAAAAGTATGTGGAACCTCTTGAGCCCTCGCCTCTACCACCGCCCCCAGTAATGGTTGATGGTAATCTGGTTGTTCCAGATTTCGAATATAGTAGATTCTTGTCTCCAACGTCATTCTCTACAATTCTTGGTGCACTGGAAATGCTATGGTTCAGAGGAGAGGATGTGGGTTTCAGCATCAGAGGTGAATGCTCCCAGATTGGTTAGATCATTCCACACCTCCTATCCTGAGAAACCCGATCCTGAGTGCCCGGAGGCCACTCGTAGAGTGGGGGGTACTGAGACGGGATTGTCAGAGGTGACAGACAGTTGCCCTGCAGTTGGTTGCAGGTGATCTCTACGTTTGGCATTACAGACATCTTCTTTGAGGCTGTCTATAGAACCCAGCATCTACTTCCCTCTGGCTAATTAACTCCCTCGCCTGGGTGTATAAATACCTGGTATTTTCTAGAGGGAGGTGCCGGCGATATTCATTATTCCTTGTGAAGGCTTAGCAAGAGCAGTACCTTTTCGACTAGTTCTCATCTCCTCCCTTCCCTAGCTTGAGCCAAACGCCAGAGAAAGACAGGGCGAGGTACGTGTGCGGCGATTCATTAAGAGCCAATACAGAGACGTTAGGGGAGACAAGGTGACGATAGATCAACCTAGGAGATCTCCACTTTCCTCCCTCTCCCTAGAGTCTGGGCTCCCTTTCCCTCTTCCCTTTGTGTTGTACTAAGTCTCTCCCACACCTTTCGTGACAGCTGTGGGGACCATTATACTGTGAATAGAGGGGCTGTGGGCCACCAAGCTATATATAGGGGAACAGTGGGGCCATCTTACTGTGTTGAGCGCCTTTTAGGGGCGTCATGCTGTGGGAGAAATTATACCATGAAGGGTCTACTGTGGCGGCATTATAATTTGCTGGAGGCACTGTGGTGTCATCATAAAATGCGTGAGAGGGGACTGTTGGAAGAATTCACTGTGAGGGTATCATGCAGTATGGGGATTTTTTTTTCAGGGCAATATACTCTATAAGGGCCATCAAAGGGGTATAGTAGTGGGTGAAAACACTAAGGGGCCTTAGTATCGTCATAACTATTGTGTACCTGCAGTTATATGTGTCCCTCTCTCTGATTTTAAAACTTGGGAGATATGACCCCGCCTTCTCTACTGAAGTTTTGGGGGTGAGGGGAGGGGCGTGTAGAGGGGGGCTAATTAGGACTTTTGGTATGGGGCCCTGTGATTTCTATGCACACCACTGGTGTACTGATGCTTTTTAACTCCTTTTTATCCTGTCTGGCTGGTAAACCTTTAGGGGCAAGGGTATTATTGGACTAGGAGTCAGTCCAGTTGATAGCATTAGACATTTTTATGTTTTTTTTTTCTTTTGCTTCTTTCATTCTTTCTCTCTTTCGTTTCCATCTGATTCCCAAGAGGATCAGGCAGGGTATTTGGAAGTAGAGAGAAACATTGCATTTGTCAATGACGAAATGGAAATTAGCTCATTGAATATGAAAGAACTTCATATTCAGCAAAAAAGGCAAATACAATTCTGGGATGTATTAACAGAAGCATACAGTCTAGATCACGTGAAGTCATTATCGGTCTTTACTCCTCTTTGGTCAGACCTCATCTGGAATACTGTGTACAGTTTTGGGCACCACATTTTAAAAAAGACATAGACAAACTGGAGCAAGTTCAGAGAAGAGCGACCAGAATGGTGACTGGTCTGCAAACCATGTCCTATGAGGAACGGTTGCAGGATTTGGGAATGTTTAGCTTGCAAAAAAGAAGACTGAGAGGAGACTTAATAGCTGTCTACAAATATGTCAAGGGCTGTCACATTGTAGAAGGATCATCTTTATTCTCATTTGCACAAGGAAAGACTAGAAGCAATGGGATGAAACTAAATGGGAGGAGACACAGATTAGATATTAGAAAAAACTTTTTGACAGTTAGGGTGATTAATGAGTGGAACAGGCTGCCACGAGAGGTGGTGAGTTCCCCTTCAATGGACGTCTTCAAACAGAGGCTGGACAGACATCTGTCTGAGATGATCTAGTGAATCCTGCTTTGAGCAGGGGGTTGGACCAGATGACCCAGGAGGTCCCTTCCAACTCTACCATTCTATGATTCTATGATTCTACTGGTACAAATCATCCTTTTTAATTACTGTACTTAAGAAAAACATATAACATGTGGTATTCATACAAGAAACCCATCTTAGGCCCTTTAGACTGTTTTCCTCATGCATAACAAAGCTACACCTTATTCAAAGTCTAAAGGGAATACTATGCTAAATTATTCCACCCCATGGGAGCTAAACTGATGGATTCATATAGTGATGCAGAAGAAAAGTTGATTTTCGTGAAATGCTACATTTTGTAATCAGATATATAACTTTGTTACATTGTATATGCCTAATATTGGTCAGACTTACAGAAATATACTGTATTTAAAAGAAGAATTTGTAGATAGAGTATTGATTCTAGATTTTAATGTGGTAGTAGAACCTACTCTTGCCATTTCTAGGGGTCTGTCCCATCATTTTTGCTCAAGGTAAAAAAGATTATTTATGACCATCAGTTGGACTCTTGGCGCATTCTCCTTCCTGCATTATTCCTTTTACTTAACAGTTCCTGTTACATTTTCACGAATGGATTATGTTTTTATTAAACAATGAAATTAAGATCTGTTAAGGGACTGAAAATATTACTTTTTCTGATCAGGCTTTGGTGACTGTTAGTGATGAGCGAGCGTGTTCTGTTAACCCTTTCGGCGAGCATGCTCGGGTGCTCGCCGAGTATTTACGGCATGCTCGAATGTTATGTTTGAGTCACTCCATGTGCATGATTTGCGACTGTTTGACAGCTTTAATACATGTGAGAAATGCCTAACAAACAGGCATTCCTCACATGTATTAAAGCTGTCAAACAGTCGCAAATCATGCACACACAGTGACTCAAGCATAACATTCGAGACGCCAAAGATATTTGGAAAACACCCTAGCATGCTCGTAAATCTCGAGTAACGAGCATGCTCGCTCATCACTAGTGACTGTTCCTTTAACGTTGCCTACCATTCAATCTAGACAATGACGGTGGAAACTGTATTTCCACAATGTTGGATGACCCTACTGTGACTCAAGACTTAGTAGACAACCTGAGGTAATATTTCTGTAATAACGTATAGATACATGAATCCATGTATTATATGGGAAGCCCATAAATGTGTAATAAGAGGGGTGCTGATCAAACACGATACTAGAGTTAAGAGGGAACGAACACAGACACTTGAGGCCTTTTATGCCCAGATCCAAGATCTTGAAACTAATCAAAAAAAGTTCCAGTAGAAGAGATAAGAGCTCTACAGCTTCAGAAATGAGATTCCTTACGTACTTTGCTGATATCTTATTCCGTAAAGAAACTGCCAAATTGCAGCCGTTACTTTTATGAGTATGGTAATAAGACTGGTAAGGCTCTGGCCGGGGCATTGAAGGCTATGAAGACAAGTACCTATGCACCTGATATTATTTATTATACGCAGAGAAGGATTCACTTCACTGAAGACATACAAGATTGTTAGTATGTTCTTTACAATACAGATAAAACAAATGTAGCTACAAGACATAGCAATTTTAGGTCTTTAATCAGGGAGGTCCGCACTAAGAGAGAGGATAGTAGTAACCCTTCAATTCCCAATAACGAATGTTAAAATTTGCCAGGAAATTGAAGATACACAAAAAAATAATGCCTCAGTGTCTGATGGCTTTTCACTATATTATTAGACTACAGTCACACATCTGTGTGACACATCCTAGTGCTGTCTGTTTTTATTTTCGAACAGCACACGGACCCGTACAGTTTCATTGATCCATACACATATCAGTTTTATAAATGCATCCGTGTCTCCGGTCCTTGAGGCTCAGAGCAGGTTCTATTGTCATCATTGTTGTAAATCAGAATCGGCCAATAAAGACTATGGAGATATGTATTAAACAGATGACATAATTTGTACTTCAGTTTTCCATCCATTTTTCAGTCGTTTTTAACCGATTCATTGCTAAGTCAATGGACAAATAAAAGATCGAACAGATGCAAAATGGAGGCAACACGGATATCACTAGAGAAAAATGGTCCATTTTGCATGTATTTAAAAATAGACACGGATGTGTGAACCTAGCCTTACAAAACAGTTCATCGTATATTGACTTTCATTTCTTGTCTTAATTCAACACCATTGTGAGGGGATCCTCTGTACATGCAGATTCATTGAGTGTACACATATCAGGAAGAATGTGTGCTTTATAGGACATTTTCACTACTTAAAGCACCACTCCAGCGTTTTTTTGTATTTTTATTTCAGCACTCCCGACTGACCGGAAGTCAGAGGTAACGTTCACAAGCTCTCAGTCTAAGTCTATGAGAGCCTCTTTTTGGCCTCGTTCTGGCTCCCATTATCTACATTGAGTTGTGACTTCCTGATCACCCATCAAACACTGGAGCGATCCGGCCAGTCACAAGCTTAGAACAGGTGAAAATGAGTATAAGATTAGGGGCAGGGAACTTAGATGAATGACACCACTCCAGCGGTAAAATAAAAAAAACGCTGGAGTCTCGCTTTAATGGAAGTTGTTGATGTAAAACTTTTTGCAAAAATTCTTTAGAGCAGACTTATTTAAACCTCTTCCTGTGGACATCATTCACCGAGACAGGATTGAATTTTTGTCTAGGAGAGAAGTCCTTATTAAATTAATAAGATACGAGTCAACATGTTATTGATGCATCCAGGGTCAGCATTAGGGGGGGAGAAAACAGAGCAATTGCCCAGGGCCCATACCCTTGGGGGCCCCCAGCCTCTACAGAAGTATCTACACTGAAGATATCATTGAAATAATAGAAAAAAATACACATGTTTGGTATCGCTGACTTTGTAAAAGTCCGTTCTATCGAATATAAAGTAAATTAATCCAATTTGCACACGACTTAACAAGAAAAAAAATCAAAAGGCCAAAATTAACTATTTTTTGGCCGCTGCAACATTGCAATAAAATGTAATAAGAGGCAATTAAAACATCTGCCCCAAAATGGTATCAGTAAAAACATCAGCTTAGGGCACATAAATAAAGCTCTGACACAGCCCCAGATCCCGAAAAATTAAAACATTACGAGTCTCGGAAAATGGCGACAAAAGAAAAATTTGTTTTCTTACAAATTTCAAAACAAATTCACCTCTTAAATAAAAAGAACTATACATGTTTGGTACCTGAGTACTCATACTGACCTGGAGAATTATATTACCGTGTCAGTTTTACCATATAGTGAACATAGTAAATAAAAACCTCAAAAAAAATTGTGAAATAGCGCTTATTTTTGCAATTTCAACGCACTTGAAATTGTTTTTCCTGTACATTATGTGATGGAATGAATGGTGTCATTCAAAAGTACAACTGATCCCGCAAAAAAACAAGCCCTCGTATGACTATGTGGACAGAAAAATAAAAAAGTTATGGCTGAAAAAATGGAAAATTACTAGGGTTCAGCGAGCACTAAAATGCTCAGGTGCTCGAAGCTCGGGCCGAGCTCACCGTGATACTCGGGTGCTCGACCCGAGCAACGAGCCCAATGTTAGTCTATGGGAGACCCGAGCATTTTTGCGGCGGCACCCCCGGCAGTCTGTAGAAAGCCTAAAAAGTGCCCAAAACGATAGTGACAGTGCTCAAATGACATGGGGACAGCATGGGGATCGCCCCAGAAAGCATTTCTGACCCCCAGGTAACTGCTGTCAACAACGTGGTCAGCGGTATTAAGCCACTTTTACGGGCTCACAATAAAACGTTCAAAAACGAAACTGAAAGTGCTTTCCTGTGAAATATGTTAAGGAAGTTCCTTTCCAGGGTAAAGACTTGTGTATAAGGTAAAATAAATAACCAAAAACAAAAATACTCCTCCACACCTTGGGCTATGTTAACCCTCCGTCAGGGGCAATATGTTTCATAACGAGTTTAGGGGCATTGCGCCTGTCATGCACAGGCTAGAAAATTGGCTATATTTTCCTTTTTTTAAAATTTCAATGCTCTAAAAGTGATCAGTTACCTTAATAGGAATGTAAAAAATGAGAATACACATAATCAGGTGGAAAAAAAATGTTTACTAACCAGAAAAGTAATATGTTTCAAAGTGCACACTTAAAATAGAAAAATTAAACTAAGTGAGCTGCGCCTGTCAGATCAGTTGCCCCTGACGGAGGGTTAACAAGTAGCATTTTTTATGCGTTTTTGCACTTTTGTATTGCTTTCAACCGTGACAAATGCATTCACCGGGAAATATCATTTTAACATTTTACAACCTTATCTGGCTATGTGCTGTGTGACACATGCATACAGTGCTGAAAAGATATGGGAACAGCATGGGGAAGACCCCTGGAAGCATCTCTGACACCCAGGTCACTGCCTACAAGTGTGCCCATCAGAAGTGATCCTTGCCGCATCAGAAGATGCAGACTTGCAACTATCCCCGTGCGAGTCCTTGTTCCAGGGCAGTGTTCAATTGTACCTCCCCTGATATCCATACTCAGTTCCCAGCCGCTCGGCGGCCGGGTGTCCACGCTTGGTCCCCAGCCGCCAGGGGGTGGCCGGGTGTCCATACTCGGTCCCCAGCTGCCCCTATTTGCCCCGGTAACCTTCGCCAACACTTTTCTTAGCCTGGCCTGCTTTAGGGCAGCATTGGCCAAGCCCACCAGACAACCAGACTCCTCCGGTGGGCCCTGGCTTCTCCATCAGGGGAGTTGAGAGTGCCAAGGTGAGGAGCATGCTGATGATGATGGAAGTTAGCATCTGCTTTGTTTTCTTGGAATGCAAGCGTAAGTGTGCAGCCTGCCACCCACCCACCCACAGGCTGCAATACCATACTGCTAGCTTGCTTGCACTTGAAATGAGGCCATTTAGGCTTGTGGAGGCAGACGCCGGCCACCATGTCATGGCTGCATTGGTGGCCTGGTATCCATACTCAGTCCCCAGCCGCCCGGCGGCCGGGTGTCCACACTCGGTCCCCAGCCGCCAGGGGGCGGCCGGGTGTCCACGCTTGGTCTCCAGCCGCCAGAGGGAGGCCGGGTGTCCATAAATGGTCTCCAGCTGCCCCTATTTGAAGGACAGCCTAACCACAAATATGTGAACAAGTGAATGTGGCCAGGGATGGTCCATCTCACTGATGCCTTCACACTGGATTAATATTGTGGAAGCCGGGACACAGTTGGACACTGGGATGCAACACATCCTCCAGACATAGAGGATTGCGGGTCCTGGGTCAATCAGGCTTCAACACAAAGTTCAGAAGGTAGACAGCAGCAGTGGTCGGCCTCCTACACAACGAGTAAATTATTCATGATCATGAGGCCATCCATCTCCTTAGCTTTCTGTTCTTTGGAATGCAAGAGCATGTATGTAGTAGCGGCTAGGCCTGAGGTGGTCAGCGTTTTGGCACATATCCTACCTCCTCCGAGGATTGCTGGATGTTTTCCTGATGCTATCTGAGTTCTATGACTCCTGTTAAAACAAAGCTTCAGGTGATGAATGATGGATGAGGTGGTGGCAAAGGAGAAAGAGCAGGAGGAACAGGGACCATTCACATCAATATCAGGCCAGTCAACCACACATGTATTGTAGGATAAGTTTCTGTACCAAAAGGAGCAGTTTGCCTACACAATTATAGGGCATACAGTGAGTGCAATGCCTACCAAAAATTTCGAGGCACTCCAATGCCCCTTGGAAGTGACATGGAGGCCAGAGGGCTTTAACTAAACCGTTTTTTCCATTTATAGCAACTGGGTCTCCTGTACACTGTTGGCCTAAGCAGTGAATGGAAGGCTTTCCAAAAATTATGAGGAACTGCAATGCCCCTTGAAACAGACGTGGATTACAGCGTACTAAAAAGCTTCTACTTCTACCCATTATTGGGGAGTGGGTCTCCCTTAGTGTTCACCTATGCATTGAAAAGCAAAAGCTGACTAAAATTAGGAGGAAATGCAATGCACGTTGGAAGAGTCGTGGAGGTTAGAGTTAAATCAAAACAACATTTCAATGCCCCTTGGAAGAGTGGTGGAGGTCGCAGTAGCTTAACAAGACGGTTTTAATTCCTCTTGGAAGAGTGGTGGAGGTCGCAGTGGAATAAAAAGACAATATCAATGCCCCTTGGAAGAGTGGTGGAGGTCGCAGTAGCTTAACACGACTGTTTTAATGCCCCTTGGAAGAGACGTGGAGGTCACAGTAGCTTAACAAGACGGCTTAAATGCCCCTTGGAAGAGACGTGGAGGTCACAGTGGAATAAAAAGACAATATCAATGCCCCTTGGAAGAGTGGTGGAGATCGCAGTAGCTTAGCAAGACGGTTTTAATGCCCCTTGGAAGAGTGGTGGAGGTCACAGTGGAATAAAAAGACAATATCAATGCCCCTTGGAAGAGTGGTGGAGGTCACAGTAGCTTAACAATGTGCAAATTGAAGTGGTCAGTGGGGCGCTAGAAACTGGATAAGGTGCTGGAAAAGGATAAAACAAACCTCTTTATTGAAGTTCTAATGCCCACAACGCGTTTCTGCAGCGATCTGCTGCCTTCATCAGGTGGAGTTATGGGAAAATGGCAGAAACAGGCACTTTTATACATAAAGCAAAGGAACTCAATGGGAGGCACCAAGGGAAAATTTGGTACTTAACCCCTTAATCACCATTCAAAAAGACAATTACAATTTAATAACAAAGAGGACTTAATGTGCAGTTATTGACCCGTAATGCTTTTTTAAGTCCTCTTTGTTATTAAATTGTAATTGTCTTTTTGAATGGTGATTAAGGGGTTAAGTACCAAATTTTCCCTTGGTACCTCCCATTGAGTTCCTTTGCTTTATGTATAAAAGTGCTTGTTTCTGCCATTCGACTTCGATCGCAGCATTGCGGGGATTAATGTGCCGGGAGCGGTGCGGGACCGCACCCTGCAAATAGTACCGGGTGTCAGCTGTGACAATTAGCTGACACCCGGCGGCGATCGCGCCCGCACGGCCTGTGTGCGCGCGCAATCGCCATGACGTACTAATACGGGTCAGGCTCTTAAGTCCCAGGGCACAGACGCGTATTAATACGTCATGGGCTGTAAAGGGGTTAATATGCTGTACTCCATGGCTCTTGTAAGGGGCATTAAAATCGTCTTGTTAAGCTACTGTGACCTCCACGTCTCTTCCACGGGGCATTGTTATTGTCTTTTTATTCCACTGCGATCTCCACCACTCTTCCAAGGGGCATTAAAACCATCTTGTTAAGCTACTGCAACCTCCACCACTCTTCCAAGGGGCATTGATATTGTCTTTTTATTCCACTGTGATCACCACCACTCTTCCAAGCGGCATTAAAACCGTCTTGTTAAGCTACTGCGACCTCCACCACTCTTCCAAGGGGCGTTGATATTGTCTTTTTATTCCACTGTGACCTCCACTTCTCTTCCAAGGGGCATTTAAACTGTCTTGTTAAGCTACTGTGACCTCCACGTCTCTTCCAAGGGGCATTAAAACCATCTTGCTAAGCTACTGTGACCTCCACCACTCTTCCAAGGGGCATTGATATTGTCTTTTTATTCCACAAAGAGGACTTAATGTGCAGTTATTGACCAGTAATGCTTTTTTAAGTCCAGACAGCATTGCAGAGGCAAGGGGAGGTGATCGCAATACTCACCTCCTCTTCCGGCCTCCAGCGCTGTCTGCCGCGGCTTCCCGGGTGTTGTCATGACGACCCAATGTCGTCATGACAACATCTGGGTCACCAGGCAGCAGGAACATTGTTTGGTCATGCGTAGTGCATGACCAAACAATCTTCTCACTGTGCAGTGCTGACTGCCTGCATGGCACAGGGATGGTGCTCCATCCCTATGCTATGCAGGCGATCAGAAAAAAAAAAGTGAAAGTCCCACAGTGGGACAAAGTAAAAAAGTGTAAAAACTCTCAGAAAGTGGAAAAAAAAAATAAAAAAAAAATTGTAAAAATATTTAAAAAAAAATAAAAATAATAATCCACCAAAAATAAAAATATAATGTACCCATCAATAAATATTATTATGAAAAAAAGCAAACAAACAATAAAAGTACACATATTTGGTATCGCCGCGTCCGTAACGACCTGATCTATAAAACTGTCCCACTAGTTAACCCCTTCAGTGAACACAGTAAAAAAAAAATAAAAAACGAAGCAAAAAACAATGCTTTATCATCATACTGCCAAACAAAAAATGGAATAACACGCAATCAAAAAGGCGAATGTAAATAAAAATGGTACTGCTGAAAACATCATCTTGTCCCGCAAAAAACAAGCTGCCATACAGCTCCATCATCTGAAAAATCAAAAGTTATAGCTCTCAGAATAAAGCGATGCAAAAAAGTAATTTTTTCTATAAAATATCTTTTATTGTGTAAAAGCGCCAAAACATAGAAAAACGATATAAATGTGGTACCGCTGTAAACGTACTGACCCAAAGAATAAAGCTACCTTATCAATTTTACCACACGCGGAGCAGAATTAAAAAAAAAAAAAAACAATTCCTGAATTGGTGGTTTTTGTTTATTCTGCCTCCCAAAAATCGGAATAGAAAGCGATCAAAAAATGTCACATGCCTGAAAATGGCACCAATAAAAACGTGAACTTGTCCCGCAAAAAACAACCTATCACATGACTCTGTCTGCCAAAATCTGGAAAAATTATAGCTCTCAAAATATGGCGATGCAAAAACTAGATTTTACAAAAAATGCGTCTTTTAGTGTGTGACAGCTGTCAATCATAAAAACCCCATATGATTCTGGTATTGCTGTAATCGCACCGACCCAAAGAATAAAGTCGTCTAATCACTTATACCGCACGAGGAACGGCGTAAAAAATAAACTCTCGGGTTAGGGTTGTGCTAGGGTTAGGGTTGTGCTAGGGTTAGGGTTGTGTTTGGGTTAGGGTTGGGCTAGGGTTAGAGCTGGGGTTGGGGTTAGGGTTGGGGTTACGGTTGTGATGGGGTTGGGATTTTTTTCAAAAGTAAGAAGAAAAGATGACGATATGGCGACTAGTGTTGAGCGCAAGTGTTCGCTACTTGAGTTTGCATCGGGTGCTCTGGTATGTATTGAGTATCGTGGGTATTTGAGTGACATGCTCGAGTCTCTGCCCCATATGCTTCACGACCAAAAAAACTTTGCGGGGATTGCCTGCCATACACGAGCGATCCCTGCATGTTTTTTTTTGGGGTGTCTAATAACCGTGAAACATGCAGGGCAGGGACTCGAGCATGTCACTCGAGCACTCGCAGTACATGGTGCATACCTGAGTACCCGATGCAAACTCAAGTAGCGAGCACTTGCGCTCAAGACTAATGACAACTTATTCAATATGATGACTTAATGTTATCAAATTCTGTGTCATACCTCTTTGTTCAAAATGTTCACTATACCCCTTGATAAAATCCTTGAGGGGTCTAGTTTCCAAAATGGGGTCACTTGTGGGGGGCTTCCACTGTTTAGGCACACAGGGGTTCTCCAAACGTGACATGGTGTCCGCTAACAAATTGAATGGAAAATCGGTTCCAATTGTTAGCGGACACCATGTTGCGTTTGGAGAGCCCCTGTGTGCCTAAACATTGGAGATTCCCCACTAGTGACCCCATTTTGGAAACTAGACCCCCCAAGGCACCTATCTAGATGCATAGTGAGCACTTGGAACCCCCAGGTGCTTCACAAATTGATTCGTAAAAATGAAAAAGTGGAAAAAAAATACTTTTTCATTTTTAAGAATCAATTTGTGAAGCACCTTGGGGTTCCAAGTGCTCACTATGCATCTAGATAGGTGCCTTGGAGGGTCTAGTTTCCAAAATGGGGTCACTTGTGGGGGAGCTCCAATGTTTAGGCACACAGAGGCTCTCCAAATGTGACATGGTTCCAATTTGTTAGCGAACACCATGTCGCGTTTGGAGAGCCCCTGTGTGCCTAAAAATTGGAGCTTCCCCACAAGTGACCCCATTTTGGAAACTAGACCCCCAAGGCATCTATCTAGATGCATAGTGAGCACTTGGAACCCCCAGGTGCTTCACAAATTAATCCGTAAAATTAAAAAAGTGTTTTTTTTTCCACTTTTTCATTTTTACGAATCAATTTGTGAAGCACCTGGGGGTTCCAAGTGCTCACTATGCATCTAGATAGGTGCCTTGGGGGGTCTAGTTTCCAAAATGGGGTTACTTGTGGGGGAGCTCCAATGTTTAGGCACACAGGGGCTCTCCAAACGTAACATGGTGTCCACTAACAATTTGAGCCGATTTTCCATTCATAGTTACATAGTTACATAGTTACATAGTTTATAAGGCCGAAAAAAGGACAAGCGTCCATCCAGTTCAGCCTATTTCTTGTGCACTGCAGCTATTCCGCAGCGTTGATCCAGGGGAAGGCAAAAAAAAACATGCGGTATAGGCCAATTTACATCATTGAGGAAAAAATTCACTTCCTGACACCAATCTGGATTAATTAACTATCACTAAGCATAAGATGTAATGTTATTGTTCTCAAGAAAGGCGTCCAGGCCTCTCTTGAACTCATTAAGTGAGTTGGACATCACCACTTCCTCTCCCAGAGAGTTCCAGAGTCTCACGGCTCTGACCGTAAAGAATCCCCTTCTATGCTGGTGCAGGAACCTCCTTTCCTCCAGACGCATAGTGTGCCCCCTTGTCTTTGTCACCATCCTTGGTATAAACAGGTCATGGGAGAGATCTCTGTACTGCCCCCTGATGTATTTATACATGTTTATGAGGTCTCCCCTAAGCCTTCTCTTTTCCAACGTAAATAGGCCTAATTTTGACAACCTCTCTGGGTATTCTAGTCCCTCCATTCCCTTTATTACCTTAGTCGCCCTCCTTTGTACCCTCTCTAGCTCCAATATGTCTTTCCTGAGCACCGGAGCCCAGAACTGTGCACAATATTCTAAGTGCGGCCTTACCAGCGCTTTATACAGAGGAAGAACAATGTTCTCATCATATGCCCCTATTCCTCTTCTGATGCATGCCATGACTCTATTTGCCTTCGCAGCTGCTGCCTGACACTGGGCACTCCAATTTAATTTGCTATTAACCAAGACGTCCAGGTCCTTCTCCATGTCAGATTTCCCCAACGTTTTCCCATTTAATATGTATGGGTGACTGCTGTTTTTCTTTCCCATGTGCATGACCTTACATTTATCGGCATTGAACCCCATTTGCCATTTTTTGGCCCAACTCCCCAATTTATCTAAATCCTCCTGTAGCTGTGCCCTATCCTCATCTGTATTAACTACTTTACAAAGTTTAGTATCATCTGCAAATATTGTTATTTTACTATGCAACCCTTCCACTAGATCATTAATAAATATATTAAATAATATAGGGCCCAAGACAGACCCTTGAGGCACCCCGCTAGTAACCCTGACACACCCTGAGCTTACTCCATTGATAACCACCCTCTGCTTTCTATCACTCAGCCAGCTATTTACCCACTTGCACACATTATCCCCCAGACCAAGCATTCTCATTTTATATACCAACTTTTTGTGTGGCACGGTATCAAACGCTTTGGAGAAGTCAAGGTATACAACATCCACTGACTCTCCCCGGTCCAGCTGTGAGCTCACCTCCTCGTAGAAGGCAATCAGGTTTGTTTGGCAGGAGCGATCTCTCATGAATCCATGTTGATATGGAGTTAGACAGTTATTATCATTAAGATATTCTACAATAGCATCTCTAAGAAATCCTTCAAACAATTTACCCACAACAGACGTTAAGCTGACTGGTCTATAGTTCCCAGGGTCACTTTTAGACCCCTTTTTGAATATTGGTACCACATTTGCTTGGCGCCAGTCTAGTGGGACAGTCCCTGTCCATAAAGAGTGCTTGAATATAAGATACAGCGGTCTGTCTATCACATTACTTAATTCTTTTAGTACCCGGGGGTGTATGCCATCTGGGCCTGGTGACTTGTCTATTTTGATATTATTTAGGCGTTTCTGAACTTCCTCCTGGGTTAGGTGGGTGATATTTAGCGGAGGGTTTACTTTATCACTTTGCATTTCCTCCGATAAATTGTTTTCTTTTGTGAAAACAGTGGAGAAGAAGCTATTGAGTAGGTTTGCTTTACCCTCATCGCCCTCTATGATTTTACCCAGGTTATTTTTCAATGTGCCAACTCCATCAGTTTTAATCCTTTTACTGTTTATATAGTTAAAGAACAGTTTGGGATTCGTTTTACTTTCCTTGGCAATTAGTCTCTCTGTCTCCTCTTTTGCTATTCTTATTTGTTTCTTACAGATTTTGTTTTTTTCCCTATAAGTTATTAGCGCTTCCTCGCTGCCTTCTTGTTTAAGTTTACCGAAAGCCCTTTTTTTGTTTTTCATTGCCCTCTTGACTTCCTTATTTAGCCACATTGGCTTCCTCCTATTCCTAGCCCTTTTATTCCCATAAGGTATGTACCTTCTACAGTGACTATGTAGGACTGTTTTGAAAATTTCCCATTTTCTATCCGTGCTCCTATTACTGAAGATACTATCCCAGTCTATAAGGTGAAGGGCATCTCTTAGCTGATCAAACTTTGCCCTCCTGAAGTTCAGTGTTTTTGTGACTCCCTTGCTGGGCACCCTACTGAAGCACATGTGGAATTGTATAATGTTGTGGTCACTATTTCCCAGGTGCCCCCCGACCTGCACCTCAGTTATTCTGTCTGGCCTGTTAGTTAATATTAAGTCTAAAAGGGCCGTCCCTCTAGTTGGTTCCTGCACAAGTTGTGACAAATAATTGTCTTTGATAATTGACAGAAACCTGTTTCCTTTCTGAGATCTACAGCTTTCGGTTTCCCAGTCTATATCGGGGTAGTTGAAGTCCCCCATAATAATCACCTCGTTATTTTTTGCTACTTCGTCTATTTGTCTCATTAAAAGACTTTCCGTGGCTTCTGCTATATTTGGTGGTTTATAACAGACTCCTATGATAATTTTATTATTGTTTTTTGCCCCATGTATCTCCACCCATAAGGACTCGACCTCCTTATTTCCCTCCCATACATCCTCCCATATTGTAGGCTTTAGACACGTCTTTACATATAGACAGACTCCACCCCCTTTCCGACTTCTTCGATCCCTTCTAAACAGACTGTAACCCTGTAAGTTAACTGCCCAGTTATAGCTTTCATCCAACCATGTCTCGGTTATTCCCACTATGTCATAGTTACCTGTAGATATTTCTGCTTCCAGTTCATCCATCTTGTTTGTCAGGCTCCTGGCATTTGCTAGCACGCAGTTTACACGATTTTGTTTTGTTCCAATCTTCTCCCTGTGGATTGTATTAGAAATTTTCTTACCTACCTTCCAAGTATCTTGTCTTGGACCTTCTTTGTCGCACTTCATATCTTTCATTAGTATGTTCTCTGGTTGCATGTTCGTGTCCGGCGTTTTTCTTCCCATCCCCTCTTCTTCTAGTTTAACGCCCTCCTGATGAGTGTTGCGAGTCTCCTGGCGAATGTGTGTTTCCCGGGTTTGTTGAGGTGTAGTCAGTCTCTGGCAAGGAGTCCGTCATAGAGGTAATTCACACCGTGGTCCAGGAATCCAAATCCTTGTTGTCTGCACCATCGTCTCAGCCAGCTGTTCACATCAAGGATCCTGTTCCATCTCCTGACGCCATGCCCGTCTACTGGAAGGATAGAAGAAAAAACTACCTGCGCATCCAGTTCTTTTACTTTCTTCCCCAATGCTTCAAAGTCCTTTCAGATTGTCGGTAGGTCCTTCTTTGCCGTGTCATTGGTGCCAACATGTATCAGAAGAAATGGGTGGACATCCTTGGAACTGATGAGCTTTGGTATCCTATCGGTAACATCCTTGATCTTCACCCCTGGGAGGCAGCATACTTCTCTTGCGGTTATGTCCGGTCTGCAAATAGCTGCTTCTGTTTCTCTCAGTAGTGAGTCTCCCACCACCACCACTCTTCTTCCCTTCTTGGCTGTCCTTTTTCTTGTCGCTTCTGGGTGTTTCTGGGTACTCTTTTCTTTTTTGCTTGCTGGTAGTTCCTCATCCTTAGGTGTGCCATCTTCGTCCTCCACAAGTCCTTGGAATCTGTTTCTCAGTTGTGTGGGTGGTGGTGTCTCCATTCAATTTGTTAGCGGACACCATGTCGCGTTTGGAGAGCCCCTGTGTGCCTAAACACTGGAGCTCCCCCACAAGTGTCCCTATTTTGGAAACTAGACCCCCCAAGGCACCTATCTAGATGCATAGTGAGCACTTGGAACCCCCAGGTGCTTCACAAATTAATCCGTAAAAATAAAAAAGTGTTTTTTTTCCACTTTTTCATTTTTACGGATCAATTTGTGAAGCACCTGGGGGTTCCAAGTGCTCACTATGCATCTAGATAGGTGCCTTGGGGGATCTAGTTTCTAAAATGGGGTCACTTGTGGGGGAGCTCCAATGTTTAGGCACACAGGGGCTCTCCAAACGCAACATGGTGTCCGCTAACAATTTGAGCCGATTTTCCATTCAATTTGTTAGCGGACACCATGTCACGTTTGGAGAGCCCCTGTGTGCCTAAACATTGGAGCTCCCCCACAAGTGACCCCATTTTGGAAACTAGACCCCCAAAGGCACCTATCTAGATGCATAGTGAGCACTTGGAACCCCCAGGTGCTTCACAAATTGATTCGTAAAAATTAAAGAGTGGAAAAAAAAATACTTTTTCATTTTTACGGATTAATTTGTGAAGCACCTGGGGGTTCAAAATGCTCACCACCCATCTAGATAAGTTCCCAAGGGGGTCTAGTTTCCAAAATGGGGTCACTTGTGGGGGGTTTCCACTGTTTAGGCACATCAGGGGCTCTCCAAATGCAACATGGTGTCCGCTAATTATTCAAGCAAATTTTTACAATCGAAAATTCAAATGGCGCTCCTTCCCTTCTGAGCCCTGCCATGCGCCCAAACAGTGGTTTTTCCCCACATATGAGGTATCTGCGTGCCCAGGGGAAATTGCTCAACAAATTTTGGGGTCCATTTTTTCCTGTTACCCATGCAAAAATAAAAAAAATTGGGTCTAAAGTAACATTTTTGTGAAAAAAGTTAAATGTTCATTTTTTTCTTCCACATTCCAAAAATTCCTCTGAAGCACCTGAAGGGTTAATAAAGTTCTTGAATGTGGTTTTGAGCACCTTGAGGGGTGCAGTTTTTAGAATGGTGTCACTTTTGGGTATTTTCTGTCATAAAGACCTCTCAAAGTGACTTCAAATGTGATGTGGTCCCTAGAAAAATGGTTTTGTAAATTTTGTTGGAAAAATGAGAAATCACTGGTCAACTTTTAACCCTTATAGATCCATAACAAAAAAAATTTTGGTTCCAAAATTGTGCTGATGTAAAGTAAACATATGGGAAATGTTATTTATTAACTATTTTGTGTGACATATCTCTCTGATTTAAGGGCATAAAAATTCAAATTTTGAAAATTGCGAAATGTTCAAAATTTTCGCCAAATTTCCGTTTTTTTCACAAATAAACGCAAGTGATATTGAAGAAATTTTACCACAATCATGAAGTAAAATATGTCACGAAAAAACAGTCTCAGAATCAGGGGGATCCGTTGAAGTGTTCCAGAGTAATTACCTCATAAAGTGACAGTGGTCAGAATTGTAAAAATTGGCCTGGTCATTAACGTGCAAACCACCTTGGGTTGTAAAGGGGTTAAAAACATTATTTCCAATATTGGGGAGTGGGTCTCCCATAGTCTTTGCCTATGCCTACCAAGCAAAAGCTGCCCAAAATTAGGACGGAGGAACTTGCAATGCTGGCAACACGGACCACGGTCACCCTGGCGGTATAGTGGTGGTGGAGGCTGAGGATAAGGAGAAGAGCAAAAAACTGCCAAAATGAGGAAGCGTATACCCATGTGTGGGTGTGAAGCGGTGCATGGGAATACACCTCCCGAAACAACACAGTGGATTTGACTTTATGTTACTCTGCTGTCATTTGGTGGTAATGAGAAGTCTGGCCCAACCCAGCCCTTGTTCATTTTGATAAGGGTCAGCTTGTCAGCATTGTCAGTTGACAGGCGAGTGCGCTTATCAGTTATAATTCCCCCAGCGGCACTAAAAACACGCTCCGATAACACGCTAGCGGCAGGGCAGGCAAGGACCTCCAAGGCGTACAGAGCGAGTTCATTCCAAGTGTCCAGCTTGGATACCCAATAATTAAAAGGCACAAAGGAATCACGGAGGAAGCTGGTACGGTCGGCAAGGTACTCCTTCACCATCTTTTGAAACTTTCCACTCCTTGTGAGAGTACCCCGCGCCTCAGGGCCTGTAAGCTGGGCAGGTCTCAGAAAACTGTCGCAGAACATTGACAGTGTTCCCCTGCCTCTGCTGGATTGGAGTTGTGTCTCTCTCGCCTGTACGCCTTGGTTGGTCAACGAACTGTGACCTCTGCCGCTAGCATGTTCAGATGGGAATTTTTTTAACAGTTCTGCAGCAAGGGCCTTCTAGTACTGCCCCATTTTTGTAGACCTCTGCTCCTCAGGAATAAGAGAGTGAAAGTTCTCCTTGTAGCGGGGGTCTAAAAGTGTCACCAACCAATAATGACTGTCACCCAACATTTTGACAACGCGAGGGTCACAGTCAAGGCAGCGTAGCATAAAGTCAGCCATACGTGCCAGACTGGTAACGGGCAAGACTTCCGTGTCCTCACCAAGATGACGACTGACCATGCTCGCCTCCTCCTCCTCCTCCCCTCTGTCCTCAGCCCACCCATGCTGAACCGACGGTATGACAGTTGTACAGGTACTACCGTCTACAGCGCATGATACCAGCTCCTTTTCTTCCTCCTCCTTTCTTCCTACGGCTTCTTGATTCATCTCATCATACTCTGGCTGCAATGCCTCCTCTTTAATTCTCTGCAGAGAGCGTTGCAAAAGACAGACAAGTGGGATGCTGATGCTAATGATGGCGTCATCGCCACTCACCATCTTGGTGGACTCTTCAAAGTTTGTCAGGATGGTACATATGTCAGACATCCAGGTCCACTCCTGATGTCTTATGTGTGGAGTCTGACCTGAATATCGACGGCCTTGTTGCAGCTGGTACTCCACAACTGCTCTCTTCTGCTCACAAATCCTTTGCAACATGTGGAGGGTAGAGTTCCAATGTGTGGGGACATCACACACCAGTCGGTGTGCCGGAAGCTGAAAACGCTGCTGCAACACAGCAAGAGCGGCGGAAGCTGTAGCCGACTTCCGAAAATGAGCTGACATGCGGCGTACTTTGACGAGCAGATCTGGCAACTCGGGGTACGATTTAAGAAACCGCTGAACCACGAGGTTAAGCACATGAGCCAGGCATGGTACGTGGGTAGGTTCAGCGGTCTCAGCCACAGATCTACCTGCTCTTTCACAGGTGTCCACAACTCACAAGCAGTGTGAGGCTTATCACCTAAGCTTATGAGTTTCAGCACAGCCTATTGCCGCTTGGCTGAGGCAGTATTGCAGTGCTTCCAGCTTGTAACTGATGTGGTGATATCTGAGATGGAGGCTGAACATGAGGAGGAGGAGGAGGATGCGCATGAGCTGTACACTATGGGGGCAACTCTGACTGACATAGGGCCCGCAATCCTCGGTGTGGGGAGAATGTGTTCCGTCCCGAGGTCCGACTGGGTCCCGGCTTCCACTATGTTTACCCAGTGTGCCGTCAGGGAGATGTACCGTCCCTGGCCACAAGCACTTGTCCACGTGTCCGTTGTCGGGTGGACTCTCCCAGTAACTGCGTTGTTGAGGGCACGGCAGATGTTTTGGGAAACGTGCTTGTGTAGTGCGGGGATGGCACACCGAGCAAAATAGTGTTGGCTGGGGACCGAGTACCGAGGGACGGCCACCGCCATAAGGTTGCGGAAGGATTTTGTCTCCACCAGCCTAAAAGGCAGCATTTCCAACGCAAGCAGTGAAATGTGCAAATTTAGGACTGTGGCCTGTGGGGCATTGGATGCAAATTTGCGCTTTTGTTCAAAGCTCTGGGATATGGACAATTGAACGCTGTGGTGGGACGTGGATGTTGATGCTGTTTCTTGAGAAACTGCCATAACAAGTGACGACTGAGAGGAGGGGGCATCTTTGCATGCATTATGGACAGGGGATAGCCTTGCACGCACAACAGGGGGTTCTCTTACACGCACAGCAGTGGAAGAAGCAATGGTGACACCTGCTGACACTGGTCGTGGACCCTGGGGTTCGCCCCACAAAGTCGGGTGCTTTGCTGCCATGTGCCTGATCATGCTGGTGGTGGTCAGGCTGGTAGTTTTGTCACCCCTGCTGATGCTGGCCTGGCAGGTGGTACAAATGGCCTTTTTGGGGTTATCAGCAATGTCTTTAAAAAAATTCCAGACTCTGGAAGACCTACCGGTTGTACTGACAACGTCCCTCGTGTTGGTGTTACGGGGAACGGTTGCCCGCCTTCTGTATGTGGCCACGACACTGCTTCTTCCTGCCTGTTGGGGTACTCTGCCTCCCTCCCCCTGTGTGCTGCTGGCCTCGCTCTGCGTGTCCTCCTGCCACATTGGGTCAGTTACTAGATCATCCACCACCTCCTCCTCTTCCACTTCCGCACCACGGTCCTCCTCCTCACTTTGTGGCCATTGCGTCTCATCATCGTCCACCTCTTGTGACAAATTGCCAGCGTTGCCTTCCTGTGGCCGTGGCTGTTCAAATATTTGGCCATCGCTACATGGGATCTCCTCTTCCACCACTTCAAGCGTATCAGGCAAGGGGCACAAATATGGAAATGGACCAGTGAACAGCTCTTCAGAGTGTCCAAGTGTGGGATCAGTTGCTGTCTGACGACACTCGGCATGGTGGGAAGAAGAAGCATCAGTGTGAGGAGGAGTATGCAGTCAAGACTCACGGCTACTAACACTTGATCGTGTGGAAGATAGACCGGAGGTGGTGGTGCCTAGGTGACTGGAAGTATTATCTGCTATCCTATTAATAACCTGTTCACACTGATCAGTTTGCAATACTGGTGCTGTTGTGTGCTTCCCTAGTAATTTGGTCAAGAACTGGGAGCGAGAAGACGTGGCTGTTGGTTGTGGCACATTTTCACCTTGGCCACGGCCCCATCCTCTGCACGCACCATCACGTCCTTTGCCACGCGCCTTGCCCATTGTAAAGGAAGTAAAATAGCTTACACTCGCACTATCAATGGCAATGGCAAGGGTAATAAAAAGGAGATTTGAACAGTGGAAGAGGAAAACCACAGTTCTAGTTCTCTGGCCTACACCAGACTCTTTTAAACAGATATATTGGTGTCTGAATAGTCAGCGAGAGACTGAAAATGTTTTTTTTATGCAAAAAAGACAAAAAAGTGGATAACACAGAGATTTGAACCATGGAACTGCAAAACCACAGTTATAATTTCCTGGTGTATACCAGACTTGTTAAAATAGATATATTGGTGTCTGAACAGTCAGCGACACACTCAAACTGTTTTTTTTCAATCAGGGTTGCTCCCACGGTCTACAGCTCCTGCACCTCATCCTCTTCAGCCTCCATCTCTGAAATGACCACATCAGTCACAAGCTGGAAGCACTGCAGCACTGCCTCAGCCAAGCGGCAACAGGCTGTGCTGAAGCTAATATTCTTAGGTGAAAAACCGCACAATGCTGAACAGTTGTGGACAGCTCTGAAAGAGCAGGCAGATCTGTGGCTCACACCACTGAACCTACAGCCAGGCATGGTCGTGTGTGACAATGGCCGGAACCTGGTGGCGGCTCGGAGGCGAGCTCACACACGTACCATGCCTGGCCCATGTGCTTAACCTCGTGGTTCAGCGGTTTCTCAAATCCTACCCGGAGCTGCCGGATCTGCTTGTTAAAGTACGCCGCCTGTGTGCCCATTTTAAAAAGTCAGCTACAGCTTCCGCCGTGCTTGCAGTGTTTCAGCAGCATTTGCAACTTCTGGCTCACAGACTGGTGTGTGATGTCCCCACGTGCTGGAACTCTACACTGCAGATGTTGGGAAGGATTTGTGAGCAGAAGAGGGCAGTTGTTGAGTACAAGCATCAACAAGACCGTCGGTATTCAGTTCAGACTCCACACATAAGACCTCAGGAGTGGACATGGATGTCAGACATATGTACCATGCTCCAAAACTTTGAGGACTCCACCAAGACGGTGAGCGGCGATGACACTATAATTAGGATCACCATCCCGCTTCCCTGTCTTCTGAATCAAAGAGGATGCATTGCAGGCGGAGCACGATGAGATGGAGCAAGGAACCATACAGGGTGATTACACACAGCCAAGCCTCATCTCATCCCAACGTGGAATGGGTGACAATGAGGAAGAGCAGGAGGAGGAAGGACAGGAGCTAGTTTCATGCACTATAGACGGTACTACCTGCACAGCTGTCATACCGTCTGTTCAGCGTGGATGGCCAGAGGACAGAGAGGAGGAGGAGGAGGGGGAGAGCATGGTCAGTCATCCTCTTGGTGAGGACACGGCAGTCTTGACTGTTAGTAGTCTGGCACACATGGCTGAGTTTATGTTATGCTGCCTTTCCCATGACCCTTGCATTCTCAAAATTTTGTGTGACAGTCATTAATGGCTGGTGATACTTCTAGACCCACGCTACAAGGAGAACTTTATATCTCTTATACCTGAGGCGGACAGGTCTACAAAAATGGGGCAGTACAAGAAGGCCCTTGTTGCAGAACTATTAAAAAAATTCCCATCTGAAAATGCTGGCGGCAGAGGGCACACTTCGTTGGACAACCAAGGAGTACAGGCGAGAGAGACACAGCTTCAATCCAGCAGAGGCAGGGGAACACTGTCATAGTTCTGGGAGAGTTTTCTCAGACCCTCCCATCGCACAGGCCCTGAGGCGCGGGGTACTCTCACAATTAGAGCAAAGTTTGGAAAGATGCTGAGGGAGTACCTTGCCAACCGTACCAACATCCTCTGTGCCTTATAATTATTGGGTATCCAAGCTGGATACGTGGAATGAACTGGCTCTCTATGCCTTGGAGGTCCTGGCCTGCCCTGCCGCCAGCGTTTTATCAGATCGGGTTTTTAGTGCCGCTGGTGAAATTATAACTGATAAGCGCATCCGCCTGTCAACTGAAAATGCTGACAGGCTGACTCTTATAAAAATGGACAAGGGCTGGATTGGGCCAGACTTCTCAACACCACAACACCACCAAATGATAGCAGCGTAACATAAACTCAAATCCAGTGTCTTTTCTTGGGAGGTGTATTCCCATGCACCTTTTCACACCCACACATGGGTATACGCTTCCTGATTTTGGCTATTTGCTCTTGTCCTCCTCCTTCTCCTCATCCTCCACCACGATATCACCAGGGTGACCGTGGTCCGTGATGCAACACCCACATAATTTTTTTAAAGGGTGTTTATGATGCCCGTGAAAAATTTTTTTTATACAGTATGTTCATGTATACCCCCCAGGGGTAAGTGTTTGTCAGCCCATACACTTAGTGCATGGGCATTACAAGTATAGGCAGCCCGATCCTTTCTAATGGGAACATTTTTTATGAGGCCCTCCTCCACGTCTCTTCCAAGGGACATTGAAGTGACTCCAAATTTTTGGCAGCTCTTGCATTCACTGCATAGGCCAACACTATGGGAGACTCTCTCCTTTCTAATGGGAATTTGTCATTACTGTGGCCCTGCTCTGTGTGTCTTTAAATTCTTAGTGGAGTTTTTCCTAAAATTGGTCAACCATTGGACTCACTGCATACCCTATAACTGTATAGCAGACCCTCTCCTTTCTAATGGCAACATGTCATACCTTGTTACTGTGGCCCTGCTTTATGTGTCTTTAAATTCTTAGTGGGGTTTTTCCTAAAATTGTTCAGCCGTTGGACTCACTGCATACCCTATAACTGTATAGCAGACCCTCTCCTTTCTAATGGGAACATGTCATACCTTGTTACTGTGGCCCTGCTCCATGTGTCTTTAAATTCTTAGTGGGGTTTTTCCTAAAATTGGTCATACCCTATAATTGTATAGCAGACCCTCTCCTTTCTAATGGGAACATGTCGTACCTTGTTACTGTGGCCCTGCTTCGTGTGTTTTTAAATTCTTAGTGGGGTTTTTCCTAAAATTGGTCAGCCGTTGGACTCACTGCATAACCTATAACTGTACGGCAGACTCTCTCCTTTCTAATGTGAACATGTCGTACCTTGTTACTGAGGCCCTGCTCTGTGTGTCTTTAAATTCTTAGTGGGGTTTTTCCTAAAATTGGTCAGCCGTTGGACTCACTGCATACCCTATAACTGTATAGCAGACCCTCTCCTTTCTAATGGGAACATGTCATACCTTGTTACTGTGGCCCTGCTCCATGTGTCTTTAAATTCTTAGTGGAGTTTTTCCTAAAATTGGTCAGCCGTTGGACTCACTGCATACCCTATAACTGTATAGCAGACCCTCTTCTTTCTAATGGGAACATGCTCCATGTGTCTTTAAATTCTTAGTGGGGTTTTTCCTAAAATTGGTCAGCCGATGGACTCACTGCATACCCTATAACTGTATAGCAGACCCTCTCCTTTCTAATGGGAACATGTCGTACCTTGCTACTGTGGCCCTGCTTTATGTGTCTTTAAAAACCCCTTCGCAACCTTCGGTTTTTTCGTTTTTGCTTTTTCGTTTTTTGCTCCCCTTGTTCCCAGAGCCATAGCGTTTTTATTTTTTGGTCAATATGGCCGTGTGAGGGCTTATTTTTTGCGGGACGAGTTGTACTTTTCAACGCCATTACAAGTTTTACCATATCTTGCACGGTAAAACAGGGAAAAAATTCCAAGTGCGGTAAAATTGCAAAAAAAGTGCAATACAACAGTTGTTTTTTTTATTTTTTTTTTACCACGTTCACTGAATGCTAAAACTGACCTGCCATTCTTATTCTCCAGGTCATTACGAGTTTGTAGACACCAAGCATGTATAGGTTCTTTTATATTTAAGTGGTGAAAAAAAATTCCAAAATTTGGTAAAAAAAAAAAAAAAAAAAATAGCACCATTTTCCGAGACCTGTAGCGTCTCCATTTTTCGTGATCTGGGGCTGGGTGAGGGCTTATTTTTTGCGCGCAGGGATGACATTTTTATTGATAACATTTTGGGGTAGATCCGATGTTTTGATCGCCCGTTATTGCATTTTATTGCAATTTTGCGGCGACCAAAAAACGTAATTCTGGCGTTTAGAATTTTTTTCTCGTTACACCGTTTACTGATTAGATTAATTCTTTTTTTATATTGATAGATGGGGCGATTCTGAACGCGGTGATACCAAATATGTCTATTTAGGTTTTTTATATATTTTATTTTGAATGGGGTGAAAGGGGGGTGATTTAAACTTTTATATTTTTTTAATTTTTTTTATATTTTTAAAAACTTTTTTTTTTCACTTACTGCATGCTTCAATAGTCTCCATAGGAGACTAGAAGCAGCAGTTGTCTGATCGTCTCTGCTACATACAGGGGACGAGCAGATCCCCTGCATGCAGCAGAAATGGTCCTGTGCTATGAGCGCCGACCACTAGGTGGCGCTCATAGCGACCAGATCATGACAACCACAGGCGTCTGCTGCAGACCCTGGGTTGTCATGCCCACCCATCGGTGACCCGCGATCACGTGACGGGGTCGCGGATGGGCGGGGCTTATGATGCGCAACCCGGAAGCGCGCGTTAAATGCCGCTGTCGGAGATTGACAGCGGCATTTAACATGTTAACAGCCGCGGGTGGATCGCGATTCCACCCGCGGCTGTTGCGGGCACATGTCAGCTGTAAGAATCAGCTGACATGTGCTCGGTTCAGTGAGGGCTCAGCGCAGCAGCCCTCACTGAACGGGGGGTACGCAAATGTGCGTACTAAGACGTCATGGGTTGGAAAGGGGTTAAATTCTTAGTGGGGTTTTTCCTAAAATTGGTCAGCCGTTGGACAAACTGCATACCCTATAACTGTATAGCAGACCCTCTCCTTTCTAATGGGAACATTTCGTACCTTGTTACTGTGGCCCTGCTCTATGTGTCTTTAAATTCTTAATGGGGTTTTTCCTAAAATTGGTCAGCCATTGGACTCACTGCATACCCTATAACTGTACAGCAGATCCTCTCCTTTCTAATGGGAACATGTCGTACCTTGTTACTGTGTGTAATATCCCTGGCGGCGTGCTGGCATGGCTTATCACCTCCCACCATGCAAGACCGCCATCTTACCTATCAGTCCGGGCTGCACACTTTGCTCCAGTATCTGCTGTGTGCATGTATCTTGTCTGATTGCTTAGGGCGTCAGCGCGGTTACTGCCTGTTTCTTATAGTTACTTCGTGCACAGTCCTAATGCGTCCCCAGCCTATTGCTGTGAGTCATTGGATACTTAAACCCCCTCCACCAAGTAGGAGGGGCCTGAGCATCGCTTTCTTTCAGTGTGTTCTGTGCAACTGAGTTGCCAGGTCCTGTCCTGTATCTTGTCTGTTTCCGCCACCCTGGGGGCTGTATAGGCAGGCCTGTTATCTGTATTTGTGACTTCTAGTCTGTTTCGCCACCCTGGGGGCTGTATACCCAGGCCCGTTACCTGTATCTGTGACTTCTAGTCTGTTTCCGCAACCCTGGGGGCTGAGTTCCCAGGCTCATTCCTGTATCTTGTTCCTGGTTCATTTCCTGTCTGAACAGTGTCTTAGCCCGTTACTTGTTTGTCTCTATGTCCATATCTTCCCTTTTCCTGCAGTGTCTGAACCTGCACCTAACTCCAACTCGTTGTCTCTGTTCTTCTGTTTGTGAGTTTTGTGTCCACTCGCTACTTCATTGTAAGTATAGAAGAAGCGAAAACGAGTAAGGATGGCATAAAGGGACAATATTTTATTATTCAAATGTTAGATATATAAATAGTAATACCAAAGGGGTACATACAAAAACATTGGGTGATCATAGGACATGGGAGCATCCTGCTACGGCTTGAAACCCCTCATAGATATATCTTCCAATCCAAGATGGATACAGATACAATTCATAAAAAATTGAAGGTTAAGGGAAGAAAAAGAGAGGAAGAGGAAAGACATAAATCCGCAGGAAAAATGGGGACATAGGGAGAATACCAAATGTCAGTGCAGCCAGGGTGAGTGAGCCATTATCACAAGTAAAGAAATAGTATTATTCAGCAAATCATTAGACAGACTCACCCAGGCAGTTAGTATACTCTCTATGATGTGGGGGGCACAGGGAGGCAGATCGTTCACATCCACGGAGGGCCTCGACGCGCGTTTCGCGTCGGCTTTATCAAGAGGCACATGTTAATAATACACAAGGACCTAGAATAAATAGGACCTTGATAGATCACGTGGGCAATCATGTGCCGCGAGGGCCACCCATAGGGCGGATGCGCCGGGGTCATAGCAGCCACAGCAGCCGCGCGACGTCCGTCATGGCAGGCACGCATCCCGGAAGTGTCAATTGACAACATCCGGGTGCGCGTCATCGCCATAGAGACAGACGCGCGCGAGTGCCAGACCGCAGATAACCCAGCCCATGCGCACCATGGGCCACTGCAGCAGTCGGCAGTGTGTCCCATAAAGAAAAGTGGTAAGTATAGTGAATAAGAAAAACGCAGGCAGAAACAGAACAATGATAGTGTATATGAAATGGAAAAAGGACAATAACGAAAGGAAAGAGGAGCAAACAAGGGGTACAGATAACCATAACAAAAGGCAATGAAGATTATAAATGTAGGTACAAGCAAAAAAAATAAAAAAAAATAAAAAAAATTATATAAAGAAATAAATACAAAAGACATAAAGAAAAATAATGAATGAAAATAATAAAAATAAAAAAATAATAAAGAATAAACATAAACAAATAACAGAAAATCAATTTGTTAGAAGACGACTCCTGGAGGGTATTTCTAATTCCGGCATATTCATCATATAGACGCGAAGAAGATCACTGTCCCAAATATTAGCGTGGGAATTACAAGGGGAATATGATGAAAGCACTAGACAAAAGATAGCAAAAAAATATAAAATTAGTTATTAAGACACACACACAATTAAAAGCAATCATGAGAATAAAAAGTGGATGTTTAACCCTAGAGAAAACATCAGGGGGAGGCCCCTGAAGGGCACAAGGAAAGAAGCAAACACAAGGGAGAAATCAGACGCAGGAGGGCACATGTGGACACCCAAACAGGATAATACAATGAAACATAAAGGTAGAAATACTACCAATAACATAACCAATAAACAAGGCTAATTGTCTCCATAACCAATATGTAGACATCCATAAGGGTCAATACCCAGAGACAGGGCCGGCTCCAGGTTTTTCTGGGCCCCGGGCGAAAGAGTCTCAGTGGGCCCCTTTAACACATACCACGATTCATGATGCACAGATACCGCAGAGAAATATATATATAGTACAAGGCCAAAGATTTCACTTCTTACATTACATGAGTGATATCTATTGTAAATTCCACAATAGCTCAGAAACCGGTGAATCGCTCCACACAGAATACTGGCCCCCATATAAGGCTCCATACGGAATACTGGCCCCCATATAAGGCCCCATGCGGAATACTGGCCCCCATATAAGGCTCCATACGGAATACTGGCCCCCATATAAGGCTCCATACGGAATACTGGCCCCCATGTAAGGCCCCATACGGAATACTGGCCCCCATATAAGGCCCCATACGGAATACTGGCCCCCATATAAGGCCCCATACGGAATACTGGCCTCCATATAAGGCTCCATACGGAATACTGGCCCCCCATATAAGGCTCCATACGGAATACTGGCCCCCATATAAGGCTCCATACGGAATACTGGCCCCCATATAAGGCTCCATACGGAATACTGGCCCCCATATAAGGCTCCATACGGAATACTGGCCCCCATATAAGGCTCCATACGGAATACCGGCCCCCATATTATGCCCCATACGGAATACTGGCCCCCATATAATGCTCCATACGGAATACTGGCCTCCATATAAGGCTCCATACGGAATACTGGCCCCCATATAAGGCTCCATACGGAATACTGGCCCCCATATAACGCTCCATACAGGATACTGGTCCCCTTATAAAGCTCCATACAGGATACTGGCCTCCATATAACGCTCCATACAGGATACCGGTCCCCTTATAATGCTCCATACAGGATACCGGTCCCCTTATAACTCTCCATACAGGATACTGGCCCCCATATAATGCTGCATGCAGGCTGTTACCCCCCACATAATGCCCCATACAGGCTGTTCCCCCCTTATAATGCTCCATGCAGGCTGTTACCCCCCACATAATGCCCCATACAGGCTCCCCCCTTTTAATGCTCCATGCAGGCTGTTACCCCCCACATAATGCCCCATACAGGCTGCCCCCCCTTATAATGCTCCATGCAGGCTGTTCCCCCCACATAATGCACTATGCAGGCTGCCCCCCCTTTATAATGCCCCATGCAGGCTGTTCCCCACCTTATAATGCCCCATGCAGGATGTCCCCCCCCTCTTTATAATGCCCCATGCAGGATGCCCCCCCCTCTTTATAATGCCCCATGCAGGATGCCCCCCCTTATAATGCTCCATGCAGGCTGTTCCCCCCCACATAATGCCCCATACAGCCCCCCCCCCTTTTAATGCTCCATGCAGGCTGTTACCCCCCCACATAATGCCCCATACAGGCTGCCCCCCCCTTATAATGCTCCATGCAGGCTGTTCCCCACCTTATAATGCCCCATGCAGGATGTCACCCCCCCCTCTATATAATGCCCCATGCAGGATGTCCCCCCCCTCTTTATAATGCCCCATGCAGGATGCCCCCCCCTCTTTATAATGCCCCATGCAGGATGCCCCCCCCTTATAATGCTCCATGCAGGCTGTCCCCCCCACATAATGCCCGATACAGGCCCCCCCCTTTTAATGCTTCATGCAGGCTGTTACCCCCCCCCCCACATAATGCCCCATACAGGCTGCCCCCCCTTATAATGCTCCATGCAGGCTGTTCCCCACCTTATAATGCCCCATGCAGGATGTCACCCCCCCTCTATATAATGCCCCATGCAGGATGCCCCCCCCCTTCTCTTTATACTGCCCCATGCAGGATGCCCCCCCCTTTATAATGCCCCATGCAGGCTGTTCCCCACCTTATAATGCCCCATGCAGGATGCCCCCCCTCTCTTTATTATGCCCCATGCAGGATGCCCCCCCCCTTTATAATGCCCCATGCAGGCTGTTCCCCACCTTATAATGCCCCATGCAGGATGCCCCACCCCTCTTTATAATGCCCCATGCAGGATGCCCCCCCCTTCTCTTTATACTGCCCCATGCCTCCATACATTAAAAAAAAAAAAATCAAATACTCACCTCCCTTCTCCTCACCTGCTACCTGCTGCCCGCTGCTGCAGCGTTGTCGGTGTCTTCCCGCTCAGCGCTCCCTGTGACGGCTTAGGGGAGGGCGCGGTGTAAAGACGTCACCGCGCCCTCTGACCTGAGACGTCACAGGGAGCGCGCACCAGGAAGACAGCGGATCTGCGGAGGCACGGGGAGAGGTAAGTATCCAGCTGCCGGGGCCCTGAGCAAGTGGGGGAGAAGGGCGGGCGCAGACACCGCTCTCCTCCGCCCATAGCCCAGCGCGGTGCGCGACCGCCAGTGGGCCCCTCTGCCTGCTCAGGGCCCCAGCATTTGCCCGGGTGCGCCGGGTGCTGACGCCGGCCCTGCCCAGAGAGAAATCATAAAAACGAGGAGAAACCAAGATGTTCATTAACTCCCCGTGGCGTAAGAGTATCAAGATTAACGATCCACCTGGCCTCCTTTTGCGCTAGGAGGCGTTTAGCATTCCCTTCCCGGGAGCCCAAGTGTACCACATCGATGCCACAAACCTTCAAAGATCGGGGATCACAGTTATGAGCAGATTTAAAATGCCGTGGTAAAGTCTTGAGCTAGCGAGGATCAAGAACTGCCCCCGCCGCGCCAATGTCCCTCACATGCTCACGAACTCTGACCCGCCGCTCCCTGGATGTAAGACCTACATAAATAAGTCCACATCCACATGTAGCGTGATAAATCACATGTGTAGTGCTACAAGAGATGTAGTGACGGATGTTAAAGTTACGGGAGCCGTCAGAGTTCGTGAACACAGTGGTCCGTAGGACATTGGCGCAGGCGGCACAATGACCACATGGAAAGGTACCCAAGGTGGGGCCACGGGAGCCGAAGGGGTTTCTCCCAGAGGGGATATAATGACTGGAGACCAGAATGTCAGCTAGGGTATTGGAACGCCGAGGTGTCATGCACGGAGATGCACCCAATGTCGGGAGAGGATGCGCCACACCCCACACCACTCAGAGTTAAATGTGGAGATAAAGCGAATCCTGTCCGAACTTTTCAGTTTGCATCCGGGGAGGGGATGGATAAGTTGATCACGGGGAGTATTCCGAGCCCTTCTATAGCCACGGCCGATACATCGATTACTGTACCCCCTATGTTTGAAACGTGCGGCCAAATCAGAGGCACGTGTCTCAAACTTAGAGTTGGTCGAGCAGATCCGCCTCACCCTGAGAAATTGTTCAATAGGGACGGCTTTGATGGTAGAGAAATCGTGTGCGGATGTAGCATGGATGAGAGAGTTCACTGCGGTGGGTTTCCTAAACAGATCGGTTTGGACACGGTACTCAGAGTCCACCTCCAATATGATGTCCAAAAAATCGATCTTCTTAGGACTGTATGAATAGGATAACCTCACCGCACGATCATTCAAGTTTAGTTGTACCATAAACTCCTCGAGCTCCTCGACCGTCCCCTGCCAGAAGAATAGAATATCATCTATGTACCTCATCCACGACACGACATGGTCAGCGCCCCGCGTCCCCTCATCCCCAAAAATATCTCTCTCCCACGCACCAAGGAAGAGATTGGCGTATGAGGGTGCGCAGGCCGCACCCATTGCCGTGCCGCGTATCTGGAGGTACACCCTGTCCTTGAACAGAAAGTAGTTATGGCAGAGGACAAATTCGAGGAGCTCGAGGATAAACTCTATCGAAGGGCCGTCCAGATCGGAACTACCCAGAAAGAGGCGGACCGCGGCCAGGCCTAAGTTATGGCCAATACAAGTGTACAGACTTTCGACGTCGGCCGTGACAAGAAGGGTGTCATTTGTAAGAAGGACGCCGTCAACCCGGGTCAGGACGTCCGTCGTGTCTTTAATGTAAGAAGGAAGGGTCTCTACTAGAGGTCGGAGATGGTTGTCAATATATTGGCATATTTGGCCGCATAGGCCTTCTAGACCCGACACGATCGGACGTCCCGGAGGGTTAGCGGCGTCCTTATGAACCTTCGGAAGAAGATAGAAGGTAGCTGTTTTTGGGAAGCGGATAATGAGCTCCTCCACCGTCCTTCTATCAATGAGACCCCGCTCACAAGCACGACCAAAAAATCCCCTGGAGTGCGTCGGAGAAGGAGGCCGTGGGGTTATAAGACAGGCGTGTATAGGTTTGAGTGTCTCTCAGTTGGCGCAGGGCCTCCCTCTCATAAAGGGAGCAGGGCCATAGAACAATATTCCCTCCCTTGTCAGCTGGCTTGATGACAATGTCAGATAAAGATTGTAATTCACTAAGTGCCGTGCGCTGTGAGTATGAGAGGTTGTCACGATGTCTCCGTGTGGGGAGACGTCTTAGATCGCCCGCCACAAGCCGCACGAACAACTCTATTGCTGGGCTCAGGGACAAGGGAGGGAATCTTGTGGACCTGGGGTGTCTAGCTTGTAATGACCCACCTGCCAAAGGTTGCTCCTGCTCCAGAAGGAGGTCTTCTAAATTAGCCAAGGCCTCCCTCTCCGCCGCAGTCACAGAGGTCCTCTCACCAGATGCTCTGAAATGTAATTTTTTTAGAATGAGTTTACGGGCAAACAGGTGGAGGTCCTTAAGGGCTGTGAAATAGTCAAACCCATTAGTTGGTGAAAATGAAAGCCCAAAACTAAGGATCTCCATCTGTGCCCGAGTAAGAATGTGAGAGGATAAATTGATAATACGGATCCCCCCCGGTGGGTCACCCACCTGGAAAGGAGTAGTGCGTTTTTTCTTGTGTGTGGGTCTGGTCTGAATTTTTGAAGTGGACGGAACCTCCGATGCATGACAGGCGTCCAAATTCCCGTGGCCCGTGGTGCGCATTTTCTGGGTTATCTGCGGTCCGGTACCCGCGCGCATCTGTCTCTATGGCGATGACGCGCCCCCGGATGTTGTCAATTGACACTTCCGGGATGCGCGCCTGCCATGACGGACGTCGCGCGGCTGCTGTGGCTGCTATGACCCCGGCGCATCCGCCCTATGGGTGGCCCTCGCGGCAGTCGTGACGCGGCGATCACATGATCGCCCACGTGATCTATCAAGGTCCTATTTATTCTAGGTCCTTGTGTATTATTAACATGTGCCTCTTGATAAAGCCGACGCGAAACGCGCGTCTAGGCCATCCGTGGATGTGAACGATCTGCCTCCCTGTGCCCCCCACATCATAGAGAGTATACTAACTGCCTGAGTGAGTCTGTCTAATGATTTACTGAATAGTACTATTTCTTTACTTGTGATAATGGCTCACTCACCCTGGCTGCACTGACATTTGGTATTCTCCCTATGTCCCCATTTTTCCTGCGGATTTATGTCTTTCCTCTTCCTCTCTTTTTCTTCCCTTAACCTTCAATTTTTTTTTAATTGTATCTGTATCCATCTTGGATTGGAAGATATATCTATGAGGGGTTTCAAGCCGTAGCGGGATGCTCCCATGTCCTATGATCACCCAATGTTTTTGTATGTACCCCTTTGGTATTACTATTTATATATCTAACATTTGAATAATAAAATATTGTCCCTTTATGCCATCCTTACTCGTTTTCGCTTCTTCTATCCTGCTTTCCGAGTAGGCATTCTCTTCTTGCGGTTATGGGTGGTGAGCAGGTTTTTTCCTGTCATCACCTTCCCGTTAGTTGGTATTATGCTGGCCATAGTGTTTCTTATTCATTGTAAGTATTAATTCTCATCCCTCATTATGGTCAATAGATAAATAAAGAGATCATATACTTTGTAATTATGTTGTATCAAAATTTTTTTTTATTACAAAGACAATTAGACACCCCTTTTATAAAATTATTTCTAGCCCCTAAAACAAGAAAAAAAAACATTTAAAATATAGGCAGTGTGGTTCTAAAGAGTAGCTAAATATGGCAGCATGATAGGTACGTTATGGACCCATAGATCCTAAATATGTAACTGTTTTCTTATATTGGAATGTATATTACCTGCGTTTTTTTCCCCATTTTCAAGATCCTGAATCTGAATCTGGAGTGAATATTGAATTACTCAACAAGAAGATTTCAACGCTGATCACAACTGCATTTATTATTGGATTACCCTAATGCTGTACGATGTTCTATGGACAATGGGCAATTCTGCCCTAACTTAAAATGGTGCTCATACACCTGCCGTGGGGTGCGCGTGCGCGCCGCGTCATTGCAGCCTCGCCCCCCCCAAGCTCGGAGTCCAATCAGGGATCAGGCCTTGTGCACATGCGCGGTCTGACTTCCTGGACGCTGACCGAGGGAGAGCGACGCGCAATGGGCGGTGCGCACGCGCCCATCAGCACGGGACTATGCAGGTGCGATGAACTTACTAATTGAGTTTAGGTATAAATAACCAGGTATGGCACTGCCTCAGTACCCCCCGACGAAGCAGCACGCGAAACGCGCGTTGGGGTACGAGGCAGTGTGGTTCCTCACATATATGGCATTTGGTTTGTATTAATCTATTACTGACTTTGGGGCATTGTGGTACAAAATGCTGCTGATCATCTTCATTGTATGCTTAGGAATGGCTTATATGTGCTAAGCGACTTTTAGAGATTACGCAATTAAATGTGATTTACAAGTTGATCACCTACCTGTTTCAGACCATATATGGGGCCTGTTTGATATGTATATTGCATATGACCTATATTAATTGTATTTCATTACAACCCACTGGTCTTTTGCATATATATATGATTTACAAGCTATTTATCTGCAGCTTTCAGATACCATTTAGGGTCTGTTTAACCTTAATTGTATATTGTATATGACCTATGTGAATCATATCTGATTATAATTATACTGTACCCCTGCACTCTATGTACTATAATTATTTATGTACCTATCATGCTGCCATATTTAGCTACTATTTAGAACCACACTGCCTCTATTTTAAATGGGGTTTTTTCTTGTTTTAGAGGCTAGAAATAATTTTATAAAAGGGGTGTCTAATTGTCTTTGTAATAAAAACTTTTTTTGATACAACATAATTACGAAGTATATGATCTCTTTATTTATCTATTGAGGGATGAGAATTAATATAAGCAATACTGGTTATCCTCATTTTTTCTTCTGAATAAGAATATTATATTTGTAATGAATCTTAGTATCCTATTTTGCTTATATATATTTGTCTTTTTGGTGGATACAGGTTCTACAATGGACTTTCGTAGCCGTGATGCTAATTGGTCTACAAAACTTACGGACATTTTGGTAATGGGAATACAGGCACGATGGAGTCCCCGTCACAGCAATGTCATGAATTACAAAACAGTCTTAAAAAACTTCTATATAAGCGTACTAGAACATGGTGGAATAAAGCCTCACTGGAACAATACCTCAGCAAAGAGATTATTCCTAGAGGACTCCGTATACAGGTATTTCCATCATTCCCGATAGATGATGCTAACTTTAAATTACGATGGGAGGAAGCGAGCAAAAACTGCTCACGCACTATGCTTGAGCTCCTGATAGGTCACGATAAAAAACAATTAGATAGTCAGGAAACTGAAATTGATGATATACAAAAAGAACTGAAAAAAAACATTATCAAAGGAGGCATGGGATACTTTGGATAAAGAGCTTATGAAAGATCTTGATAAATGGGAATCAGAAATAAAACAATACAAAATGAAGAAATTTCATAGGGACATATCAGACTATAAAAATGGGCGTGTCTATAAATGGTATCATAGTCAACCATCTGATCAGAGAACCCGCTCCCAGTCTAAACAGGACTCTATTTCTTCCAACGATAGTCTCTCTGCGGTTCATTTTTTGGACATGCGTCAAACCTTAGAGGACGACCCAGATCCAAGAAAACAAGGAGGACGGATGGAAACCCGCTACACTGCCTCCAAGAACTACAAAAGAAAACAGGGGCCACAGTGGAAGAAACGATAGAGCAGGACAAGCTTAAGGTAATTCATTTATCTGATAAAGTCTTTACCACTGAACAGTTGGAAGTACTTGCGAAGGGAGTGTCTAAAACCTATGTAACCTTTCTCACCCAGGGACTGGTGAGTTTAAAGAGAGGAGGAATGTGAAGGGACTGAGGTGACTCATAATTGGAATATAGTGTATTTGTGGGCAGATGCAGCCATCCAGTGATCAGTGGCAATAGGTGTAGGAACCTGAAAGAATACTGGAACCAAGGGAAAGGAGACAGGTTGAATGGGAAGATAAAAGCATGTGACACAAGGGACATGTAATCTGCTGTGACGAAGCAGAAAAATATAAAAGGCCACTAGGGCGAGGGCAGGAGTCAGCCGTCGCCTGGACTTGTAACAAGTCACGGTGGAAGCAAGGCCTACACTTACTTACAGCCAAGCCCTAGAATACCATGTTTGGAGACCCGACATCATCCTCAGATGAAGATGAAGCAAAGGGTGGAGAGTCTTTATAAAGAACAGGAGATCCTGATTGTCCAGACTGAGAAACGGAACTTTGATCGTTTGAGCAGATGCCCTATTGGAGAAACGGAACTTCGATTGTATGAGGGAAGACCTGGTGGGAGAAACGGAACGCGATCGTGTGAGCGGAGGCCCAGTTGGAGAAATTAAACTGTTGGAAAGGAACTGTCTGTGGCCTACAGTGTGAGACTTGCGGCCTAGTAAGGGTGTGTAGTGTGGCTTCTGTTAGGGAAAGGGCGGTTACCATTATCAGAAGCTGAAGCAGGCTGGAGGAGGACCATACGGATTCTACCTGGGCACTGTTGGCTAATAGTCTGTGTACCCTTAATAATATCGTTTGAGTGTGCATTTACACCAATATTTGTGTACCGATGTATGTTGCATATGATTCATGTGAATATTGATGTTACAATGCTAGCTATTTGTATTTAATACTTGTTATTGGTGTGTACACTGTCTTGCTAAACCTGTAAATAGCTAATAAATGACAACTTGTTTTATTTTACTGCTGAGTCTGCGCTCTCGCTGCTGCCTCATACCGGTTCACATTTACATACATAGCCCAACTAAGTGAGCATCACTCTCACCTCCTACCCACTTGCATCAAACATTATTACCCTATGTGCGCTTACTCTCTTTTTTTTCCCATGTTTCCTCTTTAAGGATATACAGGAGAAAGTTATTAAAACACGGTAAGGCATTTCAAAAACTTCAAAGTATTAGAGATCAGCCAATAATTCTATAGAAGCTTATCTAAATATTGGCCAAGTGGAGCGCTTGTCTTTCCCTCTGCTACTCTTTCACTTCATCTTTTTTTTTTCCTTTTTCACTTATTCTTCTTTCTCCTTATTTTGTGATTTGCAGGTTAGTTGGGCAGGTGTAAGACAGGAATGGAATAAAAAGCAGGAATTGGATCCCTCGTATCTTAAGTGGGTGCATTATGGAGTATATTATATAACTATAGGGAGAAACTAATACCTTATGTAAATTATACTTCTGTATTAATTCAATACGAAAAATTAAGAAAAATAAAATAAAGTGACATCTGGCAATAGTGTTTTTGCCACAAAGAAAAAATATCTGCCATTTTTGTTTTGTTACATACATTTCAACAGGCAAAAAAAAAAAGAAGTATAAATCTAAAACTAAAGTAAAACCGCACGTTTGGACCACACCATATTGCCTGTGTGAATGCTACCTAATGCCTATCTGAGAGCATGAACCCCTGTAAGATGTTAAGGAGTAATTGTGCACTGAATGTAATTACTTTATGCTACCCTCTGAAGGAAAGCATGTCTCAGAGACAGGTCTGTACTCATATTAGTCCAAAAAAACTGCACAAAACATGTGGCATTGTACATGCCATTATGCCATATTCAGTCATCATGAAAGGGCGTTTTATAGTAGGATGTGCTGAATTCATTAAAAGGAGTATTCCACTTAATTAATTCGGAGGATCTTCTTAGTTGAATGCGCATTCTTGAGCCTCACCAGAAATATTACTCCAATCAAGGCGTGGGGTAACATTTCTGGAATAAAAAAAATGCAGACACTATTGATAGATTTGACAGGCAGGCATTGCCAAGACCCAGCTTCTCTCCACCTCCACTCATTTTGTCAGAGATGCCCAAAACTTGTAAAATTTTTGCACAGCTCTGATGAATTGGGGCCTTTGATGAATCACTTTGATAAATCAGGCCTTTGTGCTGTTTGACCAAGAGCAATAAAAGAATACTGCTGACTCTTAATTACCCATCCTCTCACCATGGTGAAATACAGGCTGCTGTATTTGCATGTATACACAAAAAATTGTCAAGGTCAATCACAGCTAGGAGTGTGGGCGATGGGAAATGGCAGGTGTGTACAACCCTCATGAATACACTGGACTCATAATTATGAGTCTGCTGTTTTCTTTCCTTCCATCTATTAGTCAAATACCATAAATTGGAAATGCCTTTTTGGCTAACAAAAGTACTGATCTGTCCCAGTTCAATTTTGCCCCCACACAAGGCAGCATAGTTAAAGGGGTTGTCCGGTCTAAATTGATAAGTCTGCAGTCACTCTGTGTGACTGCAGTCTTATGAATCCCCACAGCGCACGCACTGTGTGCTGCGAGGATTTTCCGGATTTGGTGGGTTTGTATGCGTTATGCATACTCCCAGGCAGAACCTGTCTAGTGAGTCCGGCCTTGCTCCATACAAGTTTATGGAGCGAGGCCGCGCTCACTAGACAGGTTCTGCCTGGAAGTATGCATAACGCATACAAACCCACCGAATCCTCACAGCACACAGTGCGTGTGCTGAGGGGGATTCATAAGTCTGCAGTCACACAGAGTGACTGCAAACTTATCAATTTAGACCGAAAAAACCCTTTAACTAACCGATCTGCTTAAAAAAACTTAAAAATTAGTTTACCTGATGTTAAATCTGTTAAATTGCTAATATTGAGTTATATGGCACTCCTAGAATTTGCGTGTTCGGATAGGGTCTCACTTCATAAGTAGTGTTGAGCCACCCCCGTAGTGTTCGAGTTCGGTTCGGTTCGTCGAACACCCGTGTGTTCGCCGAACTGTTCGTCGAACAGTTCGTCGAACACCTTCGAACACCGTTAAAACCAATGGCAGGCAAACAAAAACACATAGATACACATAGAAAACACCTTCAAAGGTGTCCAAAAGCTGACAAACTGCTCAGAAGACACAACTAACACATGGAAAAGTGACAAGTACATATAGTCATGCGAAAAGAAAAGAGGTGGAGGAGTAAAAGGAGGGGGAGACACAGATATAGGCATGTCATGCCCTTCTAAAATCCAAAAAGTGAGAAGCCGACACGTTCAGTCCGCTCCTGCCCGTGCCACCTCCGTGTCGCCGGGTTTGTGCCAGAGCCGCGGTGAACCCTGACGGCCAGCCCCCCTCTCCCAATACTGGTGCCTGTCCGCTGGTGGGTCGAGCGAGCCCCCCTGTGGTGGAGGCAGCTCTAAGCTTTTTAATTTAAATTGACTCTCTAATTTGAATGAATACACTTTAAATCCATTTACAAGGATCTATTGGAGGGCAAGTCTCATGCCAGCAGCCGCGTAATTCCAGCTCCAGTAGCGTCCACTAAAGCTGCTGCAGTTAAAAAGCTTTTATAAGGATCGAGCTCGGCTGTCCACCGCAAGGCATCCTACTGCCAGTCCCAGCCCCTATGCCTTGGGGTGCCTCCTGATGCTCTTCACTGAGTATCCCGTGGTCCCGAAGCATTTCCTTTGAAAAAATTAGGTGTCCAAACTACAGGTGGTGTAGCTTGCTTAACAGCCGGGATAATCCGCTGACTAGCAGACACTGCTACTAGGCACAAAGTATTTCCTGGGCTAGATGCAGTTAAAAATTTGTAATTAGATACTCTCGTTGGATGCTGAGAAAGCATTCCATAGAGTGTCCTGGCACGCCATATATTATTCTCTTAAAAAGCTTGGGGTAGGGGTCTAGGGGTCCCTTTTATAGCCAAAATCACGGCCCTATATCGCAATACGTCACCTAGGCTGAAGATAAATGGAACTGTAGCACCCTGAGGGCTCGGTTGCTACAGAGGTATTGCACCTCACCCAGAGGTGTGATATCTCACTCTCAGGTAAGGATGGAGTGTGGATCAGGACCCGACACCTGCATGCATTACACCACATTGCCGTGGGGCAGGGCGACCAATATGCCCCTGAGATGGGCACGACAGTCCCTGTCTCTGGCTGGAGTGGGGGGAGGGAACACTGAGGAAAGGGAACCCTGTAGTGCAGGAGCAGGGAGGAAGCAGTTCCTGGGTGCATTGAGAAGGAAGTATAAAAGGTGGGCACCATCTTAGTTCAGTGCAGAGAAGTCTGAGCAGAAGTGGCAGGGAGCAGGAGCTCTGCATGAGCTCTGCTCCGGAGGCGGGCCTAGTAACAGAGGCCCAGGCCTGGAAGAGGGAGAAGAAAGGAAGAGGAGCGGAGAAGGCTCCAGGAACGAGGAACGAAGGGATCCCAGGGGTGCGGACGGGTGAGTCGCCATCGCACGCCCGAATCCACCTGCGTGGAGGGGTCAGGCCAAAGGGGGAGACCGGTCCCCGAAACTAGTGGAGGCAGGAAACGACCCTCAGCTAGAAACCGGAGGCTGTGACATTTTATGTGGCGCAGCCCCTCGCTACACCCGCTAGGAAGGCACCACATAGGGTCAGGGAAACTGGCGCCAAGTTTACCAAGAGGAGGCCCGAGGCAGTCGGACAGAAGGGTTGGTAAGAAAGGCAAGACAAAGGACACACAAAGGGGGTCCTGTGAAGCGCTCCAAAGTTATCTGGGAGTTGTCTGAGCCCCTCACCTGGTGAGCACAGTACGACGTGAGCAGCCGTTACCTGCAGACGTGGTCTGGATAATAAGAACTGTGAGTAAAGGCCCTGGACTGCATCACTGACTCCGTGTCGTTACTGCTGCTGCCCTGCACCATCACCCCCATCCTCCGCATACACTGCCCTGAGGCTATACTCCTCCCGTGGGGAGTTATGCTACGCTCTGCTGCACCCACAACACCAGCCTCAGCGGTCTGCCCTGCAGCGGCGGTTCACTCTGACAGCAATCCACGGGTGGCGTAGTCGGACATTTAAACATCAAAACCACATAAATAGTTCTGCCACTGGTTTGACCACCCTGAGCCACGGAACCGGGTCGCTGCCATGGAGACTACAACCACCAGCATCCACCAAAAAGGGTCCGGCTCCGGGTGTCCCAAGGCCCAGGGGGTGCATCAGAACATTTTCATCACCTTTCACAATCACCAATGGGACAAGGCAGGGATGTCCTCTGTCCCCTCTCTTATACATCCTAGTGACGGAGCACCTGCTCTCATCAATTCGCCATAACCCCAATATTAGGTGGATTGAGGTGGGAGGCACCGAGTACAAGTGCTCTCTATTTGCTGATGATGTCCTAGTATATATCACTCAATCACATATATCCATCCATGCTGTTATGGCTGAAATAGATCACTTTGTTACATGGTCAAATTTTAAAATCAATGCAGCGAAGTCTGAGGCCCTCGATGTCTCCCTCCCCAAATCCATATAGGATTCCATCCAGTCCAACTTTCCCTTTGCCTGGCCCTCACAGGGTATCAAATACTTAGGAATTCCTATTCATAGAGACCTCTCCCATCTATGTTATCTTAATTTTGGGCCCTTTATTGAACAACTCCATACAGACCACGGTTGGCAAGTTAGAACTGTAAGATTCACTACGTGAACCACTGGTGTTTTGTGGAAAAGCACATGTACACTGTGTTCCAAATTATTATGCAAAAAGTGTTTAGGAGTGATAAGGGAAGAATTTGTTTGTTTGTCAGTTAAACTCATTGATGGTGATGTGTGTCAGGGCTCTTTATATCACTGTAAGCAATTGCAGACACCTGTGCTAATTAGTTTGGCAGGTGTGTCCAATGAAAGGCAAGACTACTTAAGAAGGCTGTCTCACATTATTAAGCAGCCTACATTTTCTGCCAAAATGGGAAAGAAAAAGGATGTGTCGGCTGCTGAGAAGCAACAAATTGTGGAGTGTTTAGGTCAAGGCATGACTACAATCAACATTGTGCGATGATCAGGATGAAGTGTCTTGGCAATCAAGAAGTATGTAGCTGATTCACAGTACACACGTGTGCGTGCTGATAAGGGCAAATTGAGGACTCTTTCCTACAGGCAATTACGTCAGGTTAAAAGAGCAGTGGCAAAAAAGCCTTGTCATAGCAGCAGACAAGTTTTTGAAGCTGCTGGTGCCTCCAACCTCCCCCGAACAACAAGATGCAGGGTCCTTCAGAGGGTTGCAGCTGTGCATACGCCATCCTATCGACCTCCTCTATCCACTTCACACAAGCAGAAACGGCTCCAGTGGGCCAAACATTACATGAAGACTGATTTCAAAACTGTTTTGTTTACGGATGAGTGCCGTGCAGCGCTCGATGGTCCAGATGGATGGAGTGGAGGATGGCTGGTTGATGGACACCCCACGCAAACACGGCTACAGCGCCAACAAGGAGGAGGTGGTGTAATGTTTTGGGCTAGAATCATGGGGAGAGAGATTGTCGGCCCCTTTAGGATCCCTGAAGGGGTAAAGATGAACTCCATAATGTATGTGGATTTTCTCAAACAGCACTTCCTGCCATGGTTCAAGAAGAAGAACCATGTATTCCACAGCAAGATCATTTTGATGCATGATAATGCACCATCTCATGCTGCACATAACACATCTTCATCTCTGGCTGATATGGGTATAAAAGGGGACAAACTTATGGTGTGACCCCCATGCTCCCCTGACCTCTACCCCATTCAGAACCTCTGGAGCATCATCAAAAGGAGTGTCTATGATGGCGGGAGGCAGTTCACATCTAAGCAACACCTCTGGGAGGGTATTCTGTCCTCATGCAAAACAATTGAAGCAGAAACCATCCAAAACCTGACAAATTCAATGGACGAGAGAGTTCAGAAGCTCCTTTCGAACAAGTGGTCCTATGTGAAAATGTAACATCACCTAGAATAAAGTTTTGAGTTGAAAACTGTTTGATTTCAGTTTCTAATAACCTGCTAATGCTTATAATTTCAAAAATGACCATTTTTTTGGTCTTTATTAAAATGAAAAGGTTGATCGAAAAGTTTGGGGGATCTAAGAGTGTGGCAACCCAGTAGTCATGATTACTTCGAATTCTGACAATATGAGGGTCATGTTGCAGGTAGTGCAGCAAGAAGGCACTTATGTGTCTTGCGCATCTCGGAGCCCCAAAATTATTTTCCGGGCTAGATGCAGCTAAAAATTATTATTAATTTTAAATCTGGTGGAGCTTAGTATAGATGGCCTAATAGGATCAGTGCTGCACACTGCTACAAAGCCCAAATTATTTTCCAGCCAAGATACAGATAAACATGATTAGTAATTTTAAATCTGATGGAGCTTATTATAGATGGCCTAATAGAATCAGTGCTGCACACTGCTACAAAGCCCAAATTATTTTCCAGCCAAGATACAGATAAACATGATTAGTAATTTGAAAGCTTAAAACGGTTGGTGAGGTGATTTTAACCAATCATCAAGCTTTTACTCTCCCCAGGATGACACAGGGGTAGAAAAGTCGTTTCGGATCCATGATTTGTTCATCTTTATGAATGTGAGTCTGTCTACATTATCAGTGGAGAGCCGCGTGCGCTTATCTGTCAGCACACTACCAGCAGCGCTGAACACACGTTCAGACAGAACGCTGGCTGCGGGGCATGACAAGATCTCCAAGGCGTAAGTGGCTAGCTCCGGCCATTTATCCAGATTGGAAGCCCAAAAAGAGCAAGGGTCCAGTGACACAGTCATGGCTTCAATGTTTACTTGGAGATACTCCTGTACCATCGTCTCTAGGCGTTGACTATGTGTCAGACTTCTTGTCTCCTGTGGCCTTGCAAAGGATGGGCTAAAAAAGTGGTGAAATGATTCCGCAAAATTGATGTTACCAGCAGATACTGTGGTTCTGTTACGGTTTGAGTGCTGAACACTTGACGGTCCCACGGTTGGCAAGTTGGAACTGTGAGATTCACTACGTGCACCACTGGTGTTTTGTGGAAAAGCACATGTAAGATTCTGCAACAGTCTCTGCTGATACTCCTGCATGCGTGCATCCCTTTCTATGGCAGGAATAATTTCTGCAAATTTACTTTTGTACCGGGGATCTAACAGTGTGGCAACCCAGTCGTCAGGATTATTTCTAATTCTCACAATTCGAGGGTCATGTTGCAGGTAGTGCAGCAAGAAGGCACTCATGTGTGTTGCGCATCCAGGAGCACCAAGTCCCTGTTGTGTTGGTGGCGAGGTAACAATCATGCTTCCTTCCTCTGTCCTCTCCCCCCAACCTCGCACAACAGAAATGTGATCAAGGTCTCCCTCATCTGATGAGTCTTCCATCAGTTCGTCCTCCACTTCTTCCTGGGCTCCTGCACCTTCCTCACTAGTTTGGCTGCTACCATGAGCCCTGGTAAAACCATCTCCCCCACCCTCACATGCCTGCCGCCTTGGTGCTGCCGACCGTCTGAACCTTGCAGATGTTAGCCCTTCCGCATACAACTCCTCCTCCTCTACTTCCTCCACCTCCTCTTGTGCCACCACCTGACTCCGAATTCTGTTTAACATGTGCTCCAGCATGTAAATCACCGGAATAGTCATGCTGATAATGGCATCGTCAGCACTAAACATCTTCGTCGCCATTTCAAAACTGTGCAGAAGGGTGCATAGGTCCCTGATCTGAGACCACTCCTCCAGCGTGATTTGCCCCACCTCTGGATCTCGTTGGCCCAGGCTATACGTCAGAACGTATTGCACCAGGGCTTGTCGGTGCTGCCACAGTCGCTGCAACATGTGCAGAGTTGAATTCCACCGGGTAGGCACATCGCATTTTAGCCGGTGAAGTGGCAGGCCCAACGACTTCTGTAGAGATGTAAGTCGCTGAGCTGCGGGATGCGAATGGCGGAAGTGAGCACACAGCGACCGTGCCCTCTGCAGAAGGCCATCTAGTCTGGGATAGTGGGCTAAAAATTGCTGGACAACCAGGTTCAACACGTGAGCCATACAAGGCACGTGTGTGACATTGCCCCGGCGAAGGACCGCACCCAGGTTTGCAGCATTGTCGCACACGGCCTTCCCTGGTTTCAGGTCCAGTGGAGACAACCATTCATGAAATTGGTTCTCCAGAGCTGACCACAACTCCTCAGCTGTGTGACTCACATTTCCCAGATATTTCAATGTAAAAACCGCCTGATGACGTTGAGCCCTACTGCCAGCATAGTAAGGAGGTGTGCAGGATCCCTTCTGCGCAGTTAGAAAGCTTGTGGCATGACCAGACAGGCTTTGGGTGCAGGTGGAAGACCGAGAGGAGGTTGAGGAGGCAGAAGCAGTGGAGGAACTTTGACATAAAGAGGATTGACGCACAACTCGTGGGGACGGCAAGACTTGGACAGCAGCCCCTTGTCCTGCTGTCACCATAGTTACCCAGTGCCCAGTCAGCGACATGTAACGCCCCTGTCCATGCCTACTCGTCCAAGTGTCTGTGGTGAAATGCACCCTGTCACACACAGAGTTTCTCAAAGAAGCGGTGATGTTGTGTGCGACATGCTGGTGGAGCGCAGGCACACCTTTCTTTGAGAAGTAGTGCCGACTGGGCATCTGGTACTGGGGCACTGCGACAGACATAAGATCTCGAAAATCCTCTGTGTCCACCAGGCGGAAAGGCAGCATTTCTGTAGCCAAGAGCTTGCAGATGGTGAAATTCAACCTCTTAGCTTTCTCATGGCTAGGAGGAAATGGTCTTTTACTTGTCCACATCTGAGGGACCGAGGGCTGGCTATTGTGCTTAGACGGGGTTGATAAGGGTGTCCCCGGCAAACTGCCGGTCTGTGAGGAAGATGCAGGCGGACATGTTAGGTTGCCTTGATCCAAAGGTGGTGCTATCGATGTCGGACAGCGCTCAACACCAGCTGGTGTTACCACCTCCAAAGAAAATGATGACCTGCCAATCACGCTGGCTGTTGCGGGTAAAGAGGTGGCAGGTCTGCGCCCCAAAACAGGTGTGACTGCTGTCCCCCCAGTCACAGAGGATGAAGAGGCCGCGGATGCACAAGATATGGCAGACGTTGGTTGGCCCGGCCGGCTAGGCCGCATTGTAGCACACTGAGCTTCCCACTGCAACTTATGCTTCATGTCCATGTGCCAGTTCATGCATGAAGTACTCAAACTATGTATTTTTTGGCCTCTACTTAGCTTTTGCTGACAAATGTTACAGATAACACGAGTTGGGTCATCTTTATCGATCTGAAAAAATGCCCAGGCTATGCAAGGCTTAGCACCCATGCGACCTGAAGAGCCACCACGACTTGTGGTGAGAGGCAGAGTTGTGTTTGAGGATGCAGTTGTTGACGTGCTTCCAGTACTACGTCTCTGTCCTGGAAGGCGCAACCTGACCTCATCGTCACTAGCATCTTCCTCCACCTCCTCTGCTGACCTCATCTCTTGGCTGACTGTGGGTTGACAGTAAGTGGGATCTCCAACCTCATCATCATCACCCTGTGCGTTATCACACCCGTCGTCCTCAGAGCCAACCTGTTCCTGCCCTGACAAAAAACTAAAGTTGTCGCTCCAATCAGGTATTTGAGTCTCATCATCGTCTTCCTCATTGTCTCCACCAACAGGAGTTACAGTTTGGGAATGAAGGTCTACATTATGGTCAGAACCTTCTGCGTCTGGTCCTGGATCCGACTCATAAAGATTCTGGGCATCAGTGCAGATCATTTCCTCGTCTGGATTCACAGAAGCGCTGGAGTCGACCTCTGATTCCCAGGCTATAGTATGAGTAAACAGCTCTGCAGACTCAACCATCTGTTCTACCTCATACTCAGACGGGCAGCTGGAGATTTGGGAGCTGTGAGGAAGCAAGTGCGATTGGGGTGACACCTTTGAGGACTGGAGTATTTGTGATGTTGAAGTTGATGTGGAGGAGAGCCCACTTAAAGGAGCACTTGATATCCGTTGAAGCACCTGCTGTTTTTGTGCCTCATCTGGAATTTGTAGCGATTGGTGTGGCCGTAAGAAAGGGATCTTATCACATTGTCCGCTAAAAGAAGTAGACATTTTAGTTTGGCTGGAAGATGGTCTTTCTTCTGCAGATGTTACTGTTGCTTTAACACCTACCCCACGGACACAACCTTTTTTCCCCTTCCCAACACGCCTATTCCCCTTTCCTCCAGCAGCAGGCTTTTTTCCACTCATTTTGGTGGTTAACTAATTCACAACTCTGGAGTTGTTTGCACAAAAAAACAATGGATGGGAACCGAGCAGAGCTGAGTGGCCAAACTGTGGTATTAGGCCAAAACTATTGGCTGGGTTAGATGCAGAAAAAAATTATATTCAATTTGCAACCTGATGGAGGTCAGTATAGATGGACTAATAGAACAAGTCCCACACACAGCTAGAAGCCCAAATATTTTTTCAGAGGTAGATGCAGAAAATTTTTTTATTCAGTTTGCAACCTGATGGAGGTCTGTATAGATGGATTAATAGAACAAGTCCCACACACAGCTACAAGCCCAATATTTTTTCAGAGGTAGATGCAGAAAAAAAATATATTCAGTTTGCAACCCGATGGAGGTCAGTATAGATGGACTAATAGAGAAAGTCCCACACACTGCTAGAAGGCCAAATATTTTTTCAGAGCTAGATGCAGACAAAAATTATATTCAATTTGCAACCTGATGGAGGTCAGTATAGATGGACTAATAGAACAAGTCCCACACACAGCTAAAAGCCCAAATATTTTTTCAGAGGTACAGTAGATGCAGATAAAAATTATTTTTAATTTGCAACCTGATGGAGGTCAGTATAGATGGACTAATAGAACAAGTCCCACACACAGCTAGAAGGCCAAATATTTTTTCAGAGGTAGATGCAGATAAAAATTATTTTTAATTTGCAGCCTGATGGAGGTCAGTATAGATGGACTAATAGAGAAAGTCCCACACACTGCTAGAAGGCCAAATATTTTTTCAGAGCTAGATGCAGATAAAAATTATATTCAATTTGCAACCTGATGGAGGTCAGTATAGATGGACTAATAGAACAAGTCCCACACACAGCTAGAAGCCCAAATATTTTTTCAGAGGTACTGTAGATGCAGATAAAAATTATTTTTAATTTGCAACCTGATGTAGGTCAGTATAGATGGACTAATACAACAAGTCCCACACACAGCTAGAAGCCCAATATTTTTTCAGAGCTAGATGCAGATAAAAATTATTTTTAATTTTCAACCTGATGGAGGTCAGTATAGATGGACTAATAGAGAAAGTCCCACACACTGCTAGAAGCCAAATATTTTTTCAGAGGTAGAGGCAGATAAAAATTATTTTTAATTTGCAACCTGATGGAGGTCAGTATAGATGGACTAATAGAGAAAGTCCCACACACTGCTAGAAGGCCAAATATTTTTTCAGAGCTAGATGCAGATAAAAATTATATTCAATTTGCAACCTGATGGAGGTCAGTATAGATGGACTAATAGAGAAAGTCCCACACACTGCTAGAAGGCCAAATATTTTTTCAGAGCTAGATGCAGATAAAAATTATATTCAATTTGCAACCTGATGGAGGTCAGTATAGATGGACTAATACAACAAGTCCCATACACAGCTAGAAGCCCAATATTTTTTCAGAGCTAGATGCAGAAAAAAATATATTCAGTTTGCAACCTGATGGAGGTCTGTATAGATGGATTAATAGAACAAGTCCCACACACAGCTAGAGGCCCAATATTTTTTCAGAGGTAGATGCAGAAAAAAATATATTCAGTTTGCAACCTGATGGAGGTCAGTATAGGTGGACTAATACAACAAGTCCCACACACAGCTAGAAGCCCAATATTTTTTCAGAGGTAGATGCAGAAAAAAATATATTCAGTTTGCAACCTGATGGAGGTCTGTATAGATGGATTAATAGAACAAGTCCCACACACAGCTAGAAGCCCAATATTTTTTCAGAGGTAGATACAGATAAAAATTATTTTTAATTTGCAGCCTGATGGAGGTCAGTATAGATGGACTAATAGAGAAAGTCCCACACACTGCTAGAAGGCCAAATATTTTTCAGAGCTAGATGCAGACAAAAAATTATTTTGAATTTTCAACCTGATGGAGGTCAGTATAGATGGACTAATAGAGAAAGTCCCACACACTGCTAGAAGGCCAAATATTTTTTCAGAGCTAGATGCAGACAAAAAATTATTTTGAATTTGCAACCTGATGGAGGTCAGTATAGATGGACTAATAGAGAAAGTCCCACACACTGCTAGAAGGCCAAATATTTTTTCAGAGCTAGATGCAGATATAAATTATTTTTAATTTGCAACCTGATGGAGGTCAGTATAGATGGACTAATAGAGAAAGTCCCACACACTGCTAGAAGGCCAAATATTTTTTCAGAGCTAGATGCAGAAAAAAATTATATTCAGTTTGCAACCTGATGGAGGTCAGTATAGATGGACTAATAGAACAAGTCCCACACACAGCTAGAAGGCCAAATATTTTTTCAGAGGTAGATGCAGATAAAAATTATTTTTAATTTGCAGCCTGATGGAGGTCAGTATAGATGGACTAATAGAGAAAGTCCCACACACTGCTAGAAGGCCAAATATTTTTTCAGAGCTAGATGCAGACAAAAAATTATTTTGAATTTGCAACCTGATGGAGGTCAGTATAGATGGACTAATAGAGAAAGTCCCACACACTGCTAGAAGGCCAAATATTTTTTCAGAGCTAGATGCAGACAAAAAATTATTTTTAATTTGCAACCTGATGGAGGTCAGTATAGATGGACTAATAGAGAAAGTCCCACACACTGCTAGAAGGCCAAATATTTTTTCAGAGCTAGATGCAGATATAAATTATTTTTAATTTGCAACCTGATGGAGGTCAGTATAGATGGACTAATAGAGAAAGTCCCACACACTGCTAGAAGGCCAAATATTTTTTCAGAGCTAGATGCAGATATAAATTATTTTTAATTTGCAACCTGATGGAGGTCAGTATAGATGGACTAATAGAGAAAGTCCCACACACTGCTAGAAGGCCAAATATTTTTTCAGAGCTAGATGCAGATAAAAATTATTTTTAATTTGCAACCTGATGGAGGTCAGTATAGATGGACTAATAGAGAAAGTCCCACACACTGCTAGAAGGCCAAATATTTTTTCAGAGTTAGATGCAGAAAAAAATTATATTCAGTTTGCAACCTGATGGAGGTCAGTATAGATGGACTAATAGAACAAGTCCCACACACAGCTAGAAGCCCAAATATTTTTTCAGAGGTAGATGCAGATAAAAATTATTTTTAATTTGCAACCTGATGGAGGTCAGTATAGATGGACTAATAGAGAAAGTCCCACACACTGCTAGAAGGCCAAATATTTTTTCAGAGCTAGATGCAGACAAAAAATTATTTTGAATTTGCAGCGTGATGGAGGTCAGTATAGATGGACTAATAGAACAAGTCCCACACACTGCTAGAAGGCCAAATATTTTTTCAGAGCTAGATGCAGAAAAAAATTATATTCAGTTTGCAACCTGATGGAGGTCAGTATAGATGGACTAATAGAACTAGTCCCACACACTGCTAGAAGCCCAAATATTTTTTCAGAGCTAGATGCAGAAAAAAATTATATTCAATTTGCAACCTGATGGAGGTCAGTATAGATGGACTAATAGAATGATGCTATGCCCAAAAGATTTTACTTCACTAGGTGCAGTAAAAAAATTGGTATTCTATACACAGGTGGTATATCTTGCAACACAGATAGGCTACTCCACTGACTAACACACTATGCAATAGGCCAGAAAAGATTAGCTTTGCTAGATTCAGCCAAATGCTGTGAAAAAAACTTGCACAGCACTGGCACAGACCTGCCTGGCAAAAACTGATAGGAACTGATGTAACCTATAGTGTTGAGCCACCCCCGTAGTGTTCGAGTTCGGTTCGGTTCGTTGAACACCCGTGTGTTCGCCGAACTGTTCGTCGAACTGTTCGTCGAACACCTTCGAACACCGTTAAAACCAATGGCAGGCAAACAAAAACACATAGAAACACATAGAAAACACCTTCAAAGGTGTCCAAAAGCTGACAAACTGCTCAGAAGACACAACTAACACATGGAAAAGTGACAAGTACATATAGTCATGCGAAAAGAAAAGAGGTGGAGGAGTAAAAGGAGGGGGAGACACAAATATAGGCATGTCATGCCCTTCTAAAATCCAAAAAGTGTGAAGCCGACACGTTCAGTCCGCTCCTGCCCATGCCACCTCCGTGTCGCCGGGTTTGTGCCAGAGCCGCGGTGAACCCTGACGGCCAGCCCCCCTCTCCCAATACTGGTGCCTGTCCGCTGGTGGGTCGAGCGAGCCCCCCTGTGGTGGAGGCAGCTCTAAGCTTTTTAATTTAAATTGTCTCTCTAAATTGAATGAATACACTTTAAATCCATTTACAAGGATCTATTGGAGGGCAAGTCTCATGCCAGCAGCCGCGTAATTCCAGCTCCAGTAGCGTCCACTAAAGCTGCTGCAGTTAAAAAGCTTTTATAAGGATCGAGCTCGGCTGTCCACCGCAAGGCATCCTACTGCCAGTCCCAGCCCCTATGCCTTGGGGTGCCTCCTGATGCTCTTCACTGAGTATCCCGTGGTCCCGAAGCATTTCCTTTGAAAAAATTAAGTGTCCAAACTACAGGTGGTGTAGCTTGCTTAACAGCCGGGATAATCCGCTGACTAGCAGACACTGCTACTAGGCACAAAGTATTTCCTGGGCTAGATGCAGTTAAAAATTTGTAATTAGATACTCTCGTTGGATGCTGAGAAAGCATTCCATAGAGTCTCCTGGCACGCCATATATGATTCTCTTAAAAAGCTTGGGGTAGGGGTATAGGGGACCCTTTTATAGCCAAAATGACGGCCCTGTATCACAATACGTCACCTAGGCTGAAGATAAATGGAACTGTAGCACCCTGGGGGCTCGGTTGCTACAGAGGTATTGCACCTCACCCAGAGGTGTGATATCTCACTCTCAGGTAAGGATGGAGTGTGGATCAGGACCCGACACCTGCATGCATTACACCACATTGCCGTGGGGCAGGGCGACCAATATGCCTCTGAGATGGGCACGACAGTCCCTGTCCCTGGCTGGAGTGGGGGGAGGGAACACTGAGGAAGGGGAACCATGTAGTGCAGGAGCAGGGAGGAAGCAGTTCCTGGGTGCATTGAGAAGGGAGTATAAAAGGTGGGCACCATCTTAATTCAGTGCAGAGAAGTCTGAGCAGAAGTGGCAGGGAGCAGGGGCTCTGCATGAGCTCTGCTCCGGAGGCGGGCCTAGTAACAGAGGCCCAGGCCTGGAAGAGGGAGAAGAAAGGAAGAGGAGCGGAGAAGGCTCCAGGAACGAGGAATGAAGGGATCCCAGGGGTGCGGACGGGCGAGTCGCCACCGCACGCCCGAATCCACCTGCGTGGAGGGGTCAGGCCAAAGGGGGAGACCGGTCCCCGAAACTAGTGGAGGCAGGAAACGACCCTCAGCTAGAAACCGGAGGCTCTGACATTTTATGTGGCGCAGCCCCTCGCTACACCTGCTAGGAAGGCACCACATAGGGTCAGGGAAACTGGCGCCAAGTTTACCAAGAGGAGGCCCGAGGCAGCCGGACAGAAGGGTTGGTAAGAAAGGCCAGACAAAGGACATACAAAGGGGGTACTGTGAAGCGCTCCAAAGTTATCTGGGAGTTGTCTGAGCCCCTCACCTGGTGAGCACAGTACGACGTGGGCAGCCATTACCTGCAGACGTGGTCTGGATAATAAGAACTGTGAGTAAAGGCCCTGGACTGCATCACTGACTCCGTGTCGTTACTGCTGCTGCCCTGCACCATCACCCCCATCCTCCGCATACACTGCCCTGAGGCTATACTCCTCCCGTGGGGAGTTATGCTACGCTCTGCTGCACCCACAACACCAGCCTCAGCGGTCTGCCCTGCAGCGGCGGTTCACTCTGACCGCAATCCACGGGTGGCGTAGTCGGACATTTAAACATCAAAACCACATAAATAGTTCCGCCACTGGTTTGACCACCCTGAGCCACGGAACCGGGTCGCCGCCACGAAGACTACAACCACCAGCATCCACCAAAAAGGGTCCGGCTCCGGGTGTCCCAAGGCCCAGGGGGCGCATCAGAACATTTTCATCACCTTTCACAATCACCAATGGGACAAGGCAGGGATGTCCTCTGTCCCCTCTCTTATACATCCTAGTGACGGAGCACCTGCTCTCATCAATTCGCCATAACCCCAATATTAGGTGGATTGAGGTGGGAGGCACCGAGTACAAGTGCTCTCTATTTGCTGATGATGTCCTAGTATATATCACTCAATCACATATATCCATCCATGCTGTTATGGCTGAAATAGATCACTTTGTTACATGGTCAAATTTTAAAATCAATGCAGCGAAGTCTGAGGCCCTCGATGTCTCCCTCCCCAAATCCATATAGGATTCCATCCAGTCCAACTTTCCCTTTGCCTGGCCCTCACAGGGTATCAAATACTTAGGAATTCCTATTCATAGAGACCTCTCCCATTTATGTTATCTTAATTTTGGGCCCTTTATTGAACAACTCCATACAGACCACGGTTGGCAAGTTAGAACTGTAAGATTCACTACTTGAACCACTGGTGTTTTGTGGAAAAGCACATGTACACTGTGTTCCAAATTATTATGCAAAAAGTGTTTAGGAGTGATAAGGGAAGAATTTGTTTGTTTGTCAGTTAAACTCATTGATGGTGATGTGTGTCAGGGCTCTTTATATCACTGTAAGCAATTGCAGACACCTGTGCTAATTAGTTTGGCAGGTGTGTCCAATGAAAGGCAAGACTACTTAAGAAGGCTGTCTCACATTATTAAGCAGCCTACATTTTCTGCCAAAATGGGAAAGAAAAAGGATGTGTCGGCTGCTGAGAAGCAACAAATTGTGGAGTGTTTAGGTCAAGGCATGACTACAATCAACATTGTGCGATGATCAGGATGAAGTGTCTTGGCAATCAAGAAGTATGTAGCTGATTCACAGTACACACGTGTGCGTGCTGATAAGGGCAAATTGAGGACTCTTTCCTACAGGCAATTACGTCAGGTTAAAAGAGCAGCGGCAAAAAAGCCTTGTCATAGCAGCAGACAAGTTTTTGAAGCTGCTGGTGCCTCCAACGTCCCCCGAACAACAAGATGCAGGGTCCTTCAGAGGTTTGCAGCTGTGCATGCGCCATCCTTTCGACCTCCTCTATCCACTTCACACAAGCAGAAACGGCTCCAGTGGGCTAAACATTACATGAAGACTGATTTCAAAACTGTTTTGTTCACGGATGAGTGCCGTGCAGCGCTCGATGGTCCAGATGGATGGAGTGGAGGATGGCTGGTTGATGGACACCCCACGCAAACACGGCTACAGCGCCAACAAGGAGGAGGTGGAGTAATGTTTTGGGCTGGAATCATGGGGAGAGAGATTGTCGGCCCCTTTAGGATCCCTGAAGGCGCTAAAGATGAACTCCATAATGTATGTGGATTTTCTCAAACAGCACTTCCTGCCATGGTTCAAGAAGAAGAACCGTGTATTTCACAGCAAGATCATTTTTTTGCATGATAATGCACCATCTCATGCTGCACATAAAACATCTGCATCTCTGGCTGATATGGGCATAAAAGGGGACAAACTTATGGTGTGACCCCCATGCTCCCCTGATCTCTACCCCATTCAGAACCTCTGGAGCATCATCAAAAGGAGTGTCTGTGATGGCGGGAGGCAGTTCACATCTAAGCAACACCTCTGGGAGGGTATTCTGTCCTCATGCAAAACAATTGAAGCAGAAACCATCCAAAACCTGACAATTCAATGGACGAGAGAGTTCAGAAGCTCCTTTCGAACAAGGGGTCCTATGTGAAAATGTAACATCACCTAGAATAAAGTTTTGAGTTGAAAACTGTTTGATTTCAGTTTCTAATAACCTGCTAATGCTTATAATTTCAAAAATGACCATTTTTTTGGTCTTTATTAAAATGAAAAGGTTGATCGAAAAGTTTGGGGGATCTAAGATTGTGGCAACCCAGTAGTCATGATTACTTCGAATTCTGACAATATGAGGGTCATGTTGCAGGTAGTGCAGCAAGAAGGCACTTATGTGTCTTGCGCATCTCGGAGCCCCAAAATTATTTTCCGGGCTAGATGCAGCTAAAAATTATTATTAATTTTAAATCTGGTGGAGCTTATTATAGATGGCCTAATAGAATCAGTGCTGCACACTGCTACAAAGCCCAAATTATTTTCCAGCCAAGATACAGATAAACATGATTAGTAATTTGAAAGCTTAAAACGGTTGGTAGGGTGATTTTAACCAATCATCAAGCTTTTACTCTCCCCAGGATGACACAGGGGTAGAAAAGTCGTTTCGGATCCATGATTTGTTCATCTTTATGAACGTGAGTCTGTCTACATTATCAGTGTAGAGCCGCGTGCGCTTATCTGTCAGCACACCACCATCAGCGCTGAACACACGTTCAGACAGAACGCTGGCTGCGGGGCATGACAAGATCTCCAAGGCGTAAGTTGCTAGCTCCGGCCATTTATCCAGATTGGAAGCCCAAAAAGACACAGTCATGGCTTCAATGTTTACTTGGAGATACTCCTGTACCATCGTCTCTAGGCATTGACTATGTGTCAGACTTCTTGTCTCCTGTGGCCTTGCAAAGGATGGGCTAAAAAAGTGGTGAAATGATTCCGCAAAATTTATGTTACCAGCAGATACTGTGGTTCTGTTGCGGTTTGAGTGCTGAACACTTGACGGTCCCACGGTTGGCAAGTTGGAACTGTGAGATTCACTACATGCACCACTGGTGTTTTGTGGAAAAGCACATGTAAGATTCTGCAACAGTCTCTGCTGATACTCCTGCATGCGTGCATCCCTTTCTATGGCAGGAATAATTTCGGCAAATTTACTTTTGTACCGGGGATCTAACAGTGTGCAACCCAGTAGTCAGGATTATTTCTAATTCTCACAATTCGAGGGTCATGTTGCAGGTAGTGCAGCAAGAAGGCACTCATGTGTGTTGCGCATCCAGGAGCACCAAGTCCCTGTTGTGTTGGTGGTGAGGTAACAATCATGCTTCCTTTCTCTGTCCTCTCCCCCCAACCTCGCACAACAGAAATGTGATCAAGGTCTCCCTCATCTGATGAGTCTTCCATCAGTTCGTCCTCCACTACTTCCTGGGCTCCTGCACCTTCCTCACTAGTTTGGCTGCTACCATGCGCCCTGGTAAAACCATCTCCCCCACCCTCACATGCCTGCCGCCTTGGTGCTGCCGACCGTCTGGACCTTGCAGATGTTAGCCCTTCCGCATACAACTCCTCCTCGTCTACTTCCTCCACCTCCTCTTGTGCCACCACCTGACTCCGAATTCTGTTTAACATGTGCTCCAGCATGTAAATCACCGGAATAGTCATGCTGATAATGGCATCGTCAGCACTAAACATCTTCGTCGCCATTTCAAAACTGTGCAGAAGGGTGCATAGGTCCCTGATCTGAGACCACTCCTCCAGCGTGATTTGCCCCACCTCTGGATCTCGTTGGCCCAGGTTATACGTCAGAACGTATTGCACCAGGGCTTGTCGGTGCTGCCACAGTCGCTGCAACATGTGCAGAGTTGAATTCCACCGGGTAGGCACATCGCATTTTAGCCGGTGAAGTGGCAGGCCCAACAACTTCTGTAGAGATGTAAGTCGCTGAGCTGCGGGATGCGAACGGCAGAAGTGAGCACACAGCGACCGTGCCCTCTGCAGAAGGCCATCTAGTCTGGGATAGTGGGCTAAAAATTGCTGGACAACCAGGTTCAACACGTGAGCCATACAAGGCACGTGTGTGACATTGCCCCGGCGAAGGGCCGCACCCAGGTTTGCAGCATTGTCGCACACAGCCTTCCCTGGTTTCAGGTCCAGTGGAGACAACCATTCATGAAATTGGTTCTCCAGAGCTGACCACAACTCCTCAGCTGTGTGACTCACATTTCCCAGACATTTCAAAGTAAAAACCGCCTGATGACGTTGAGCCCTACTGCCAGCATAGTAAGGAGGTGTGCAGGATCCCTTCTGCGCAGTTAGAAAGCTTGTGGCATGACCAGACAGGCTTTGGGTGCAGGTGGAAGACCGAGAGGAGGTTGAGGAGGCAGAAGCAGTGGAGGAACTTTGACATAAAGAGGATTGACGCACAACTCGTGGGGACGGCAAGACTTGGACAGCAGCCCCTTGTCCTGCTGTCACCATAGTTACCCAGTGCCCAGTCAGCGACATGTAACGCCCCTGTCCATGCCTACTCGTCCAAGTGTCTGTGGTGAAATGCACCCTGTCACACACAGAGTTTCTCAAAGAAGCGGTGATGTTGTGTGCGACATGCTGGTGGAGCGCAGGCACACCTTTCTTTGAGAAGTAGTGCCGACTGGGCATCTGGTACTGGGGCACTGCGACGGACATAAGGTCTCGAAAATCCTCTGTGTCCACCAGGCGGAAAGGCAGCATTTCTGTAGCCAAGAGCTTGCAGATGGTGAAATTCAACCTCTTAGCTTTCTCATGGCTAGGAGGAAATGGTCTTTTACTTGTCCACATCTGAGGGACCGAGGGCTGGCTATTGTGGTTAGACGGGGTTGATAAGGGTGTCCCCGGCAAACTGCCGGTCTGTGAGGAAGATGCAGGCGGACATGTTAGGTTGCCTTGATCCAAAGGTGGTGCTATCGATGTCGGACAGCGCTCAACACCAGCTGGTGTTACCACCTCCAAAGAAAATGATGACCTGCCAATCACGCTGGCTGTTGCGGGTAAAGAGGTGGCAGGTCTGCGCCCCTAAACAGGTGTGACTGCTGTCCCCCCAGTCACAGAGGATGAAGAGGCCGCGGATGCACAAGATATGGCAGACGGTGGTTGGCCCGGCCGGCTAGGCCGCATTGTAGCACACTGAGCTTCCCACTGCAACTTATGCTTCATGTCCATGTGCCGGTTCATGCATGAAGTACTCAAACTATGTATTTTTTGGCCTCTACTTAGCTTTTGCTGACAAATGTTACAGATAACACGAGTTGGGTCATCTTTATCGATCTGAAAAAATGCCCAGGCTATGCAAGGCTTAGCACCCATGCGACCTGAAGAGCCACCACGACTTGTGGTGAGAGGCAGAGTTGTGTTTGAGGATGCAGTTGTTGACGTGCTTCCAGTACTACGTCTCTGTCCAGGAAGGCGCAACCTGACCTCGTCATCACTAGCATCTTCCTCCACCTCCTCTGCTGACCTCATCTCTTGGCTGACTGTGGGTTGACAGTAAGTGGGATCTCCAACCTCATCATCATCACCCTGTGCGTTATCACACCCGTCGTCCTCAGAGCCAACCTGTTCCTGCCCTGACAAAAAACTAAAGTTGTCGCTCCAATCAGGTATTTGAGTCTCATCATCGTCTTCCTCATTGTCTCCACCAACAGGAGTTACAGTTTGGGAATGAGGGTCTACATTATGGTCAGAACCTTCTGCGTCTGGTCCTGGATCCGACTCATAAAGATTCTGGGCATCAGTGCAGATCATTTCCTCGTCTGGATTCACAGAAGCGCTGGAGTCGACCTCTGATTCCCAGGCTATAGTATGAGTAAACAGCTCTGCAGACTCAACCATCTGTTCTACCTCATACTCAGACGGGCAGCTGGAGATTTGGGAGCTGTGAGGAAGCAAGTGCGATTGGGGTGACACCTTTGAGGACTGGAGTATTTGTGATGTTGAAGTTGATGTGGAGGAGAGCCCACTTAAAGGAGCACTTGATATCCGTTGAAGCACCTGCTGTTTTTGTGCCTCATCTGGAATTTGTAGCGATTGGCGTGGCCGTAAGAAAGGGATCTTATCACATTGTCCGCTAAAAGAAGTAGACATTTTAGTTTGGCTGGAAGATGGTCTTTCTTCTGCAGATGTTACTGTTGCTTTAACACCTACCCCACGGACACAACCTTTTTTCCCCTTCCCAACACGCCTATTCCCCTTTCCACCAGCAGCAGGCCTTTTTCCACTCATTTTGGTGGGTAACTAATTCACAACTCTGGAGTTGCTTGCACAAAAAAACAATGGATGGGAACCGAGCAGAGCTGAGTGGCCAAACTGTGGTATTAGGCCAAAACTATTGGCTGGGTTAGATGGAGAAAAAAATTATATTCGATTTGCAACCTGATAGAGGTCAGTATAGATGGACTAATAGAACAAGTCCCACACACAGCTAGAAGCCCAAATATTTTTTCAGAGCTAGATGCAGAAAAAAAATATATTCAGTTTGCAACCTGATGGAGGTCAGTATAGATGGACTAATAGAGAAAGTCCCACACACTGCTAGAAGGCCAAATATTTTTTCAGAGCTAGATGCAGACAAAAAATTATTTTGAATTTGCAACCTGATGGAGGTCAGTATAGGTGGACTAATAGAACAAGTCCCACACACTGCTAGAAGGCCAAATATTTTTTCAGAGCTAGATGCAGAAAAAAATTATATTCAGTTTGCAACCTGATGGAGGTCAGTATAGATGGACTAATAGAACAAGTCCCACACACAGATAGAAGCCCAAATATTTTTTCAGAGGTAGATGCAGAAAAAAATTATATTCAGTTTGCAACCTGATGGAGGTCTGTATAGATGGATTAATAGAACAAGTCCCACACACAGCTAGAAGCCCAATATTTTTTCAGAGGTAGATGCAGAAAAAAAATTATTTTTAATTTGCAACCTGATGGAGGTCAGTATAGATGGACTAATAGAGAAAGTCCCACACACTGCTAGAAGGCCAAATATTTTTTCAGAGCTAGATGCAGAAAAAAATTATATTCAGTTTGCAACCTGATGGAGGTCAGTATAGATGGACTAATAGAACAAGTCTCACACACAGCTAGAAGCCCAAATATTTTTTCAGAGGTAGATGCAGATAAAAATTATTTTTAATTTGCAACCTGATGGAGGTCAGTATAGATGGACTAATAGAGAAAGTCCCACACACTGCTAGAAGGCCAAATATTTTTTCAGAGCTAGATGCAGATAAAAATTATTTTTAATTTGCAACCTGATGGAGGTCAGTATTGATGGACTAATAGAGAAAGTCCCACACACTGCTAGAAGGCCAAATATTTTTTCAGAGCTAGATGCAGATAAAAATTATTTTTAATTTGCAACCTGATGGAGGTCAGTATAGATGGACTAATAGAGAAAGTCCCACACACTGCTAGAAGGCCAAATATTTTTTCAGAGCTAGATGCAGATAAAAATTATATTCAATTTGCAACCTGATGGAGGTCAGTATAGATGGACTAATACAACAAGTCCCATACACAGCTAGAAGCCCAATATTTTTTCAGAGCTAGATGCAGAAAAAAATATATTCAGTTTGCAACCTGATGGAGGTCTGTATAGATGGATTAATAGAACAAGTCCCACACACAGCTAGAGGCCCAATATTTTTTCAGAGGTAGATGCAGAAAAAAATATATTCAGTTTGCAACCTGATGGAGGTCTGTATAGATGGATTAATAGAACAAGTCCCACACACAGCTAGAGGCCCAATATTTTTTCAGAGCTAGATGCAGAAAAAAATATATTCAGTTTGCAACCTGATGGAGGTCAGTATAGATGGACTAATAGAACAAGTCCCACACACTGCTAGAAGCCCAAATATTTTTTCAGAGCTAGATGCAGAAAAAAATTATATTCAATTTGCAACCTGATGGAGGTCAGTATAGATGGACTAATAGAATGATGCTATGCCCAAAAGATTTTACTTCACTAGGTGCAGTAAAAAAATTGGTATTCTATACACAGGTGGTATATCTTGCAACACAGATAGGCTACTCCACTGACTAACACACTCTGCAATAGGCCAAAAAGGATTAGCTTTGCTAGATTCAGCCAAATGCTGTGAAAAAAACTTGCACAGCACTGGCACAGACCTGCCTGGCAAAAACTGATAGGAACTGATGTAACCTAGTCCTGAAAAGGACTGCAATTACAATTAGTCTTTACTCCCACAATCTATCTATTTAAGAGCACAGACCTGCCTGATAAAAGTCGTAGGAAATGCTGTAACCTAGTCCTTAAAAGGACTGCAATCACAACTATTCCCTACTCCTAAGCTATCTGTAGATTTGTGTGGAAATTGGCTTGAAATTAACAAGGTATAGCGCACACAGCAACAGCGGTGCCGTCTAACACGCAGCTGCAGCAGTGAGAAAATGGTGGCGACGGGGAAAATGGCTTGGTCTTATAGGGCAAGGACATGTGACATACACTGCCAATGACACATGCCCTTGCTTGTGTGAAAAAAAAGCACTTCACTCCGTGTGTGCGCTGCTGATAGGCTGACAGATTGCACCTCCCCACTGTAAATGCGGGAAAGAGAAAAAAAAATGGAGATCTTCATTATTCCTGCAGAGATCCATCCCCTGCCCCTCCCCCCACCCCGCTGTACACTCAAACTGCGCATTAACATTAATTTTCATCATTACTGAGAAAAAATCCAGTTATGATTTTGGTGCACGAACAGTTATCGAACATAACCTCGAACAGCCGAATTTTTCTCAAATCGTTCGTGTTCGCCGAACGGCTCGAACACCGCCCAAAACAGCTCGAATTTGAGATTGGCGAACAGTTCGAGTAGAACAACGCTCATCTCTATTCATAAGTACAATAATACCAGAAATACCGGGCACTCCAATAATGACAACAAAATAGTGATGTTCCTTACTGAACCACGCAATCCAAAGTGCAACATGTGGCATTTCGGTGTACAGACCCTCTTCAATCGCACAATAATAAGATACGTAATATACGGCATATTAGGGAGGCATATGTATACCATCAGATGTGGTGCTTAGATGGCTTATCCATTTTTGATCAAAAACTGTTAACTAAGTATCTCACATTTTTATGTGTGCAGCAATGGCGGATCATACATTCATTAATCGCAGTGTGCTGATGCATTCTGTTAGTATATAGGTTGTATAGTGAATATATGAGGAGATATTGATAAATTGTTGGCCTTGAATATTTCTAGCAGACAAAAAGAAATCCCAGTTGCTATGGAAACAAGTATTAACTTTGACAAGTGCTCGTGCTAAGTTTTAACACTAAAGGTTATGTCATTTTGAAGTTGTGATTAAAGTGTAACCATCGTTTAAAATTTTATTTCATAAATTAATAGTAGAAAATAATGAACTTAGTAATATATTTTATCAGAGAAATCTGCTTCTTTCTCCGCCAGGACAGATCTTAAAATTCTCAATTCATGTTTAATATCTATATTCAGTAAAGAAAAGACATATTTTTACATTGCTGAGTTAGGTGGTGGCCATATACAGTAAATGGCTGTCAGCCGAACGATGCTTCGGTCGATAGTCATCTCAGCCGACACTCACATACACAGGAGGGCTCGTTCGTCCAAGAGCTCCTGTGTTCTCCATGTGATCTTGGCGAGCGGTTTATCTCAAGGAGAATAATGGTCTCTCGGCCATCAGTCGGCCAGTCCCCATACACATTAGACCCTCAATATCATCTGGCTCAGCCAACATTAATCTAATGTATATTGGGGCCTTTGGAAGATGGCGGTTGTAAGAGAATAAAGAGTCCTAATATTCTGAACAGCCATGTTAAACCTAGCAGCCATCTTGTTCAGAAGTTTTGGAATTGAGTTTTGCAGCTAATGAAATGCATGTCCTACACATGTCCTAGTGGAACCAAAGTCATAAAATGATGTCAGTACCATTAGCAAGTATGGTTAGTATACACAAAGGTTAATGGGAACAGCTGACGGTCATGGTGAAAGTAAGTAAGTGGTGTTATAAGGTAGTAAATAATGTTATTGTAATTGTGGTATAGCAATTAGGACAATACAGTTGTCAATAGGTTTGGAATTATGAGAAAACTGTCATTTAGGTCAAAAGGACATAGAGATTTATGGATTTATTTAGTAAAAATCATAAATATTGTCATGTTGCATTATCACATTATTGTCTAAAATGCACGTTTTCCCGCAGTATGAGGTTATTATATATACGCCTTTTTCCGCAATGAAGTTCCTTTGTTTAACCCCTTAATAACATCTGACGTACTAATACGTGTCTGTGCCCTGGGACTTAAGAGCCAGACCCGTATTAGTACGTCATATCTTTAATGCGGCACCGCAACTTAAGTCGCGGTGACAGCATTAAAGTTACGGTGCCATCTTACCTCCTGGTAGATGGCGTCATCATCCCGGGGGCTGTCGCCGCCCCCCCGCACCAGCGATCGCTGTGATTGGCTGTTCAAATCTGAACAGCCAATCACAGCATTTCTCACTGTTTCCGGCAATGTGATTGCCGGAAACAGTGATCTGCAGCCTAGGATCGGTGCTCCTATGAGCACCGATCCTAGACTGTTGCTAGGACACCCCAGCCCTGGCCCCGGACTGCTATGATCGGTGCGATCGCCGATCACATCGATCGCACCGATCGTAGCGCGACAGGGCGGTCATGGGGCGGTGACCGGCTTGTGACCTGCCTGTCACCGCCCCATGACCCCCTGTAATGTGATTCAAGCCCCCAGACTGCTGTGATTGGAGCGATCGATGATGACATCGATCGCTCCAATCAGAGTACCTGAATACAGGTGACCAGGCGGTCACAGGGAGGTGTCACCCCTCTGTGTCCCCCTGTGGTGCGTGCTCTGCTCCAGCCATGTCTGATTGGTGTAATCAGTGTCACCAATCAGATGGCTGGGGCACAACATGCACCACAGGGGGTCGCAGAGGGGTGACACCTCCCTGTGACCGCCTGGTCACCTGTATTCAGGTACTCTGATTGGAGCAATCGATGTCATAAATGATTGCTCCAATCAGATTACCTCCACCTGTCACCACCCCTTCATCACCCTGTGACCGCCCTGCAGACCCTCACATTTGGTGAGGATTTCTACAGAGCGATCACATCTGATGTGTCTGTGCTGGGCCTTGTAGTGCCACAGAATATTCTGTGACACCACAAGACCATCTTCTCACTGTTCCAGTCGCTGCTGCTGCCGCTGCTCCTGGATCTTCTGTTCCAGCGTCCTGGATCTTCTGCTCCAGCTCCTGGATCTTCTGCTCCTGACCTGCTGTGGTTCCTGCTCCAGAGCCTGCTGCTGATCCTGCAGAGAAGACTTTGGTAAGTCTGTTCTCCCCTCATCCACCCCAATCCCCCCTCCCCCCTCTTTTTACCCCCCCTTACCTTTTTTTTCTGCGTCCTGCAGCGGTCTCCAGCTCTGGTCCGAGTCTCCAGCTCCACTCCCGGTCACCAGCGCCGGGCTCCTGGTCACCAGCGCCGGGCTACTGGTCACCAGCGCCGGGCTCCTGGTCACCAGCGCCGGGCTCCCGGTCTCCTGCTCTGGGTCTTCTGTTCCAGTCCTGCTGACCCTTTGGTAAGTCCATCTCTGATCTCCCCTCATTCACCCCAATCCCCCTCTTCCCACTCCCCTGTCTTTTTACCCCTCTTCCCACTCCCCTGTCTTTTAACCCCCCTTCCCACCCCAGTGTCCCTGTTAATTCTTTTGCTTCTGATCTCCAGCTCCAGTACCGGTCTCCTGCTCCGGGCTCCTGGTCTCCTGCACCGGGCTCCTGGTCTCCTGCACCGGGCTCCTGGTCTCCTGCTCCGGGCTCCTGGTCTCCTGCTCCGGGCTCCTGGTCTCCTGCTCCGGGTTCCTGGTCTCCTGCTCTGGGTCTTCTGTTCCAGTCCTGCTGACCCTTTGGTAAGTCCATCTCTGATCTCCCCTCATCCACCCCAATCCCCCTCTTCCCACTCCCCTGTCTTTTTACCCCTCTTCCCACTCCCCTGTCTTTTAACCCCCCTTCCCACCCCAGTGTCCCTGTTAATTCTTTTGCTTCTGATCTCCAGCTCCAGTACCGGTCTCCTGCACCGGGCTCCTGGTCTCCTGCAACGGGCACCTGGTCTCCTGCACCGGGCTCCTGGTCTCCTGCTCTGGGTCTTCTGTTCCAGTCCTGCTGACCCTTTGGTAAGTCCATCTCTGATCTCCCCTCTTCCACCCCAATCCCCCTCTTCCCACTCCCCTGTCTTTTTACCCCTCTTCCCACTCCCCTGTCTTTTTACCCCCCTTCCCACCCCAATCCGCCTCACCCCAGTGTCCCTGTTAATTCTTTTGCTTCTGATCTCCAGCTCCAGTACCGGTCTCCTGCTCCGGGCTCCTGGTCTCCTGCTCCGGGCTCCTGGTCTACTGCTCCCGGGCTCCTGCGCCGGGCTCCCGGTCACCAGCTTCGGGCTTCCGGTCAACAGCGCCGGGCTCCTGGTCTCCTGCACCGGGCTCCTGGTCTCCTGCACCGGGCTCCTGGTCTCCTGCACCGGGCTCCTGGTCTCCTGCTCTGGGTTCCTGGTCTCCTGCTCCGGGCTCCCGGGCTCCTGCTCTGGGTCTTCTGTTCCAGTCCTGCTGACCCTTTGGTAAGTCCATCTCTGATCTCCCCTCATCCACCCCAATCCCCCTCTTCCCACTCTCCTGTCTTTTTACCCCTCTTCCCACTCCCCTGTCTTTTTACCCCCCTTCCCATCCCAATCCGCCTCACCCCAGTGTCCCTGTTAATTCTTTTGCTTCTGATCTCCAGCTCCAGTACCAGTCTCCTGCTCCGTGCTCCTGGTCTCCTGCTCCGGGCTCCCGGTCTCTTGCTCCGGGCTCCCGTCTTCCTGCTCCGGGCTCCCGGTCTCCTGCTCCGGGCTCCCGGTCTCCTGCTCCGGGCTCCCGGTCTCCTGCTCCGGGCCCCCGGTCTCCTGCTCCGGGCTCCCGGTCTCCTGCTCCGGGCTCCTGCTACGGGCTCCCGGTCCTGAAAGAACAGAGAGGACTTTGGTAAGTAATCTGATCTCCCCTCATCCAACCCAATTCCCCTCTTCCCACTCCCCACACATTTGTGCGCACATCCAGCAGCCGCCGAGTATTGATCGGTGGCATAGTTCACCAATCCACACTCGTGCTCGCTGTTTGCACCACATACAGTATTTCCTTTTTCCACACACTCTAAATAAAGTACTGACACACACACACTCTCAAAGAATTGACACACACGCACCACATACATAACAAACAATGTCCTGCTCATCCCAAACTCATTATTCAGCGGAGGAGGCATACGCTATTCTTGCCTCCGACACTGACAGTAAGGGTGAGGATCCCACATTTCTTTGTTTTTCCGACTCCTCGTCGTCTTCCTCCTTCTCTTCTTTCTCCTCTTCCTCAGGTTCTGCTGGCCCGCCCCACCGTCGTCGCAGGAGAGATGTTCCAGCGCCCCCCACTACTGAGCCTATATGGACTTCGCCCCCCGAAAATTATGAGCCGCTGATTCCTGATTTCGTAGCGGAATCAGGAATCAAGTTTGACACCACCGGCCTCACAGAAATATACTTTTTCAAAGTCTTTTTCTCTGAGGATTTTATAAACCTCATGGTGGGCCAAACTAATTTATACGCTCATCAATTTTTAGAACAAAACCCCTCTTCATCATTTTCTAACTGGTCTCCTGTAGACGCAATAGAAATTATGAAGTTTTGGGGCCTGGTCCTTCTTATGGGGATCTTGAAGAAGCCCGAGCTTCGGCAATACTGGAGTGTTGACGTTTTGTATAACACTCCAGTGTTCCGAATGGTCATGCCCCGGACACGTTTTCAGGCCATCTACAAGTTCTTGCATTACCAAGATAATGCAAGGTGTCCTGCACGCGATGACCCGAACTTTGATCGTCTTTTCAAAGTTCGGCCGGTCATCGAACACTTCAACAACAAGTTTGGTGAAGTGTACGTGCCCCAAAGGGACATTTGTGTGGATGAGTCCTTAATTTCTTTTAAGGGGCGGCTTGGATTCCGGCAGTACCTGCCCAGTAAGAGGGCAAGGTATGGGATCAAGCTGTATAAACTTTGTGAGAGTACCTCAGGATACACTCACAAGTTTAGAGTTTATGAAGGGAAGGACTCCCGGATTGAACCCCCTGAATGCCCCCCTGTTCTGGGAGTGAGTGGGAAAATTGTGTGGGACTTGGTGCACCCACTGCTTGATAAAGGTTATCACCTCTACGTGGATAACTTTTATACAAGTATCCCGCTCTTCCAGTCCCTCTCTGCGCGACGTACCGCAGCCTGCGGTACTGTCCGCAAAATTCAGAAAGGCCTCCCAAAGACGCTAATTGGGCAGCTGCTCAAAAGGGGTGAGAACAGAGCCCAATGTAGCGACCACCTGTTGATGGTCAAGTACAAGGACAAAAGGGATGTCCTTTTCTTGACCACCATACATGGTGATGGCAGCACATTCAGCACTGTACGAGGTTCCACTACACAGGTCGTCAAACCAGACTGTGTAGTGGGGTACAACAAGTACATGGGGGGAGTTGATCTCTCTGATCAAGTCCTCCAGCCATACAGTGCTTTGAGAAAGTCCAGAGTGTGGTACAAGAAGCTGGCCGTGCACATTGTACAGATGGCAATGCACAATGCTTTCCTTCTGTCACAATGTGCAGGCCAGACTTCTGCGTCGTACCTTCAGTTTCAGGAAACAGTTATCAAGGCCCTGATATTTGGCAGCGGTGACAGAGAGGGCCCCAGTACTTCTGGAATTGAAGGACCAAGAATTGTACCAGGCCAGCATTTCCCAGGGCAGATCCCTCACAGCGGAAAAAAAGGAAAGTCACAAAAGAGGTGCCGAGTGTGTTATAAAAGTGGAATACGCAAGGACACCATTTATCAATGTGACACCTGCCCTGACAAACCTGGCCTGTGTATGAAAGACTGCTTCAAAAGGTACCATACTTCGATGGACTATTGAATTAATTTCTGAAGTATGACAACCTGACGAACACTGCACAGCTGACGTAGTGTTCGTCAGGTTGTCATACATCAGTTGTGTAGTGTTCGTCAGATTGTCCTACACAACTGATGTATAACACTACATTACAAAATTCAAAAATCAACTAACACTACCAAAAAGGGGGCACTTGTTAGGCATTTCACTGTTTAGGCACATCAAGGGCTCTGAGAACATGACATGACGCCCGCAGACCATTCCATCAAAGTCTGCGTTCAAAAGCGTCACTCCTTCCCTTCCGAGCCCTTACATGCGCCCAAACAGTAGTTTTTTTCCAACACATGGGGTATATGAGTACTCAGGAGAAATTGCACAACAATTTATGGGGTGCAATTTCTCCTAGTACCCTTGTGAATATTTTTTTTTGCATTTTTGTGGAAAAAATGTTTTTTTTTTATTTTCACAAGTCAACATTATGATTTTCTGAGAGGCACCTGGGGGTTCAATGGGCTCACCACACATCTATATAAGTTCCCTGGGGAGTCTAGTTTCCAAAATGGGGTCACTTGTGGGGGAGCTCCAATGTTTAGACACACAGGGGCTCTCGAAACGCAACATGGTGTCCGCTAACAAATTGGAACCATGTCGCGTTTGGAGAGATCCTGTGTGTCTAAACATTGGAGCTCCCCCACAAGTGACCCCATTTTGGAAACTAGACCCCCAAGGCACCTATCTAGATGCATAGTGAGCACTTGGAACCCCCAGGTGCTTCACAAATTGATCCATAAAAATGAAAAAGTGTTTTTTTTTCACTTATTCAATTTTACGAATCAATTTGTGAAGCACCTGGGGGTTCCAAGTGCTCACTATGCATCTCAATAGGTGCCTTGGGGGGTCTAGTTTCCAAAATGGGGTCACTTGTGGGGGAGCTCCAATATTTGGGCACACAGCGGCTCTCTAAATGCAACATGGTGTCCGCTAACAAATTTAACGCAAAATCGGCTCAAATTGTTAGCGACACCATGTTGCGTTTGGAGAGCCGCTGTGTGCCCAAACATTGGAGCTCCCCCACAAGTGACCACATTTTGGAAACTAGACCCCCCAAGGCACCTATCTAGATGCATTGTGAGCACTTGGAACCCTCAGGTGCTTCACAAATTGATTCATAAAAATGAAAAAGTGTTTTTTTTTTCACTTTTTCATTGTTACGAATCAATTTGTGAAGCACCTGAGGGTTCCAAGTGCTCACTATGCATCTAGATAGGTGCCTTGGGGGGTCTAGTTTCCAAAATGGGGTCACTTGTGGGGGAGCTCCAATGTTTGGGCACACAGCGGCTCTCCAAACGCAACATGGTGTCGCTAACAATTTGAGCCGATTTTCCGTTAAATTTGTTAGCGGACACCATGTTGCATTTAGAGAGCCGCTGTGTGCCCAAATATTGGAGCTCCCCCACAAGTGACCCCATTTTGGAAACTAGACCACCCAAGGCACCTATCTAGATGCAAAGTGAGCACTTGGAACCCTCAGGTGCTTCACAAATTGATTCATAAAAATGAAAAAGTGTTTTTTTTTTCACTTTTTCATTGTTACGAATCAATTTGTGAAGCACCTGGGGGTTCCAAGTGCTCACTATGCATCTAGATAGGTGCCTTGGGGGGTCTAGTTTCCAAAATGGGGTCACTTGTGGGGGAGCTCCAATGTTTGGGCACACAGGGACTCTCTAAATGCAACATGGTGTCCTCTAACAAATTTAACGGAAAATCGGCTCAAATTGTTAGCGACACCATGTTGCGTTTGGAGAGCCGCTGTGTGCCCAAACATTGGAGCTCCCCCACAAGTGACCCCATTTTGGAAACTAGACCCCCCAAGGCACCTAACTAGATGCATTGTGAGCACTTGGAACCCTCAGGTGCTTCACAAATTGATTCATAAAAATGAAAAAGTGTTTTTTTTTTCACTTTTTCATTGTTACAAATCAATTTGTGAAGCACCTGGGGGTTCCAAGTGCTCACTATGCATCTAGAAAGGTGCCTTGGGGGGTCTAGTTTCCAAAATGGGGTCACTTGTGGGGGAGCTCCAAAGTTTGGGCACACATGGGCTCTCCAAACACAACATGGCGTCCGCTAATTATTCAAGCAAATTTTACAATCAAAAAGTCAAATGGCGCTCCTTCCCTTCCGAGCCCTGCTGTGCGCCCAAACAGTGTTTTTTCCCCAAATATTGGGTATCTGCGTGCCCAGGGGAAATTGCACAACAAATTTTGGGGTCCATTTTTTCTTGTTACCCCTGTGAAAATAAAAAAAATTGGGTCTAAAGTAACATTTTTGTGAAAAAAGTTAAATGTTCATTTTTTTCTTCCACATTCAAAAAAAATTCCTGTGAAGCACCTGAAGGGTTAATAAAGTTCTTGAATGTGGTTTTGAGCACCTTGAGGGGTGCAGTTTTTAGAATGGTGTCACTTTTGGGTATTTTCTGTCATAAAGACCTCTCAAAGTGACTTCAAATGTGATGTGGTCCCTAAAAGAATGGTTTTGTAAATTTTGTTGGAAAAATGAGAAATCGCTGGTCAACTTTTAACCCTTATAGCTCCCTAATAAAAAAAAATGTTGGTTCCAAAATTGTGCTGATGTAAAGTAGACATGTGGGAAATGTTATTTATTAACTCTTTTGTGTGACATATCGCTCTGATTTCAGGGCTTAAAAATTAAAATTTTGAAAATTGCCAAATTTTCAAAATTTTCGCCAAATTTCCGTTTTTTTCACAAATAAACGCAAGTGATATCGAAGAAATTTTTCCACAATCATGAAGTACAATATGTCACGAAAAAAGAATCTCAGAATCAGGGGGATCCGTTGAAGCGTTCCAGAGTAATTACCTCATAAAGTGACAGTGGTCAGTATTGTAAAAATTGGCCCGGTCATTAACGTGCAAACCACCCGCGGGGCTTAAGGGGTTAACCATGTATAAAAAGCTACTGATGCTGGTGACCGGGGCCAGACCATCGCCAGATATCCCAATGCTGTTTTGCTTGTCTGGGCACCTGCGAGTGTCAGTGTATTTTCCCTGCCTGCTTTCTGAATTGTTCTGCCGCGTACCTCTGAATAAACTTCATTCTCTGCTTTGAAGAATTATCTACACTGTTTTCCAAGGCTCTTTCAGCTCCTGGTAAGGACTTTCTTACAGCGGTTGCTGTTGATAAGATTTTATATAGATGTAAAGAAGGAGGAGGGAGGAGTTCTGCCGCTAACTTCTCCCTTCACCTCCCTTCCACACAGAACCTTATTAGAAGCTATGGCCGTCCTCTAACTCAGTAATGCAAAATTCTGTCTTCACTGAATACAGAAATCACACATGTATTGAGAATTTTGAGATCAGTCTTGGTGGAGAAAAAAGCAGATTTCTCTAATGAGATATATCACAAAGCTGCTTATTTACACATGTACTATTGATTTATGAAATAAAACAACAGTTACCCTTTGAGAAGTGATTACCATGTTAGGTGTAAATTGTACAGTGTCCATTTTAGGACATGATCAGATATCAAAATCAAACATCAGAATGATGTCAGTTTGAGGCTAAATACACTGTCTGAGAACTGATTTTGATAAGTGATTTTGACGAGTGATTCTGACGAGTGACTCTGACGAGTGACTTTTACAAGTGACTTTTACAACTATCTTTTACAACTATAATAATAACAATAAAAAAAAAAACTAGTAACTGTTCGCTGATGGGACTTGAACTCAAAATTCTATGTCCCAAAGACAGTACACTAACCACTGAGCTATAAACTCAGTTGTTAAAACTTGGGAGTTCTATTTGGTTATATGATTTTCAGTGCAAACTTGTCTATAACTCATTGGGACTTATGCACAGACTGCAAGCAAGCCAAATTCAAATGATGTTTGGTTTTGATGTGTGAGTCTGATGTGTGACTTTCTTCAAACATCAGAATCAGAATCACAATGACTTTTAGTCACCCTGAGTATTTTCATGGTTAATGTCATAAGACAAGAAAAGCTGCCAGGAACTATCACTTGACTGGATAGCGCAATGCTAAGGCATCATCCTCTGAAACTACAGTATCAGAGTTCAAATCCTGATTGGAACAATATTTATTTTTTTTAATTATGCCTATTTAGCACACAAACTACAAGGGTGTTTTACTTTTAATATCTGACACTCTGATTGTCATCCTGATGTGTTAAGAGTTTCAGACATGCTGTCTATTTGCATGGTAAATTACATGATTTTGACAGAATCACTTGTCAAAATCACTCATCAGAATCACTTGTCAGAATCACTCATCAAAATCACTCGTCAGGATCACTTGTCAAAATCATTTGTCAAAATCACTTGTCAGAATCACTTGTCAGAATCACTTGTCAGAATCATTTGTCAAAATCATTTGTCAAAATCACTTGTCAGAATCACTTGTCAGAATCACTTATCAAAATCACTTGTCAAAATCACTTGTCAAAATCACTTCTCAGAATCACTCGTCAGAATCACTCGTCAAAATCACTTGTCAGAATCACTTGTCAGAATCATTTGTCAAAATCACTTGTCAGAATCACTTGTCAGAATCACTTATCAAAATCACTTGTTAAAATCACTCGTCAAAATCACTTGTCAAAATCACTTTTCAGAATCACTCATCAAAATCACTCGTCAAAATCACTCGTCAGAATCACTCGTGAAAATCACTGTCAGGATCACTTGTCAGAATCATTTGTCAAAATCACTTGTCAAAATCACTTGTCAGAATCACTCGTCAAAATCACTTGTTAAAATCATTTGTCAGAATCACTTGTCAAAATCACTTGTCAGAATCACTTGTCAGAATCACTCGTCAAAATCACTTGTCAGAATCACTAGTCAGAATCACTTATCAAAATCACTTGTCAAAATCACTCGTCAGAATCACTTGTCAAAATCACTTGTCAGAATCACTCATCAAAATCACTTGTTAAAATCACTTGTCAGTATCACTCGTCAAAATCACTCGTCAAAATCACTAGTCAAAATCACTCATCAGAATCACTCGTCAAAATCACTCATCAGAATCACTTGTCAGAATCACTCATCAAAATCACTCGTCAAAATCACTCGTCAGAATCTCTCGTCAGAATCACTCGTCAGAATCACTCGTCAGAATCACTTGTCAGACAGGGTATTTAGCCTCAAACTGACATCATTCTGATGCTTGATTTTGATATCTGATCATGTCCTAAAATGGACTCTGTACCCTCCCTGGTCCAGCGTTCATGGACATGGAAAATGAATGATCACTTTCTAAAAGACAAAATCTGTAAGGCAGAATTAAAGGATTCTATTGATTCTTTTTTGCAGATCAGACCTCAATACCTCTGCAATGGGAAACTTTAAAATGTGTCATGAGAGGCGTGTTGATTAAGCATGGTTCAAAACTCAAAAGGAGAGAACTCTAAAGGTAAATGACCTTTTGAGACAGATACACACACTTGAGGTCTCGCATAAACATACGTTGTCGCCTAACACTCTTGCAGAATTATCCAAAAAAAGAAATGATCTCAAGATCTTGCTAGACCAAAAATATCTAAGGCACAGGGAGCTAATTAAAAGCTTTTTTTATGAATCGTCAGATAAATGTGGACGGGCACTGTCAAGATTGCTTCACCCTCGCTCTGTGGGGGCATACGTTCCATATATCAAAAAACAAAACGGGGAGGATGCTCATAATCCTACAGAAATCATTGACATATTCCGCTCATACTATGAGAAGTTGTACAATATTAAAGGGCAATACTCTGATCTCTCTCCTTCTGACCTATCTATCCGAATTAAGGAGTACATACAAGATACTTCTTTATCCTCTTTAGATAGTCAGGTTTCTGAGGCACTGGAAAAGGACATTACAGAGGAGGAGGTCAATCTTGCAATTCAATCTACACCATCTGGTAAAAGTCCTGGCCCAGACGGATTTACTCCAGCATTCTATAAGTCCCTTAAAACTCAGCTATCACCTGTTATGAACAAAACCTTTAATTCATTAAATGATAAGACAAATTTTGTCCCCCAATCATTGGAAGCTCGTATTAACGTTCTCCCTAAACCAGGTAAGGATCTTACAATCACAGCTAATTATAGACCCATATCATTAATAAATGTGGACATTAAAATACTCTCAAAAATACTAACAGAAAGACTTGCCCCATTGTTGCCCTCTCTTATAAATACTGATCAAGTAGGATCAAGAGAGGCACAAAAACTGCCACAAAATTAGTGCAGCTTCAACAGGAAAGCATAAAACTCATGGCTTAAAAGTATAATTTTTATTTAGATGTACACACGCCCCCTCAGAAGAAGCACTCGCGAAACGGCGTCGTCGGGGTTGGTTCCCTACAAGCTCTCTCCCTTGGCAAGTACTATACCCTAATCTGTGGATCTTTATATACACTTTATATACACTTGTATTTTTATATACACCACTACTTTTTCCTTGGAAGCATTAAGACTTACTACTTTGTCTATGCCTATCCTATTACCTGCTTACCTTATCTACTGTTTATGTGCTTATATTAGGTATGAGTATCCTCTACATGCACTAGCACCTTACACAACTAATGATTTCTTACTATTGCTATTTTTTAGTACATGTACCTTCATTGTTTATGATCATTACTTGTAAGGGGATATATTTTGACCCAAACATTGGATTTAATGTTATTATTGCATGGTTGAGTGAGCTATTTTGTAGGGAACTCAAGGGTTCCTGCTTTTTTATTATTTTTTATTCTTGTTAGTCCTTTTATGTGTACATCTAAATAAAAATTATACTTTTAAGCCATGAGTTTTATGCTTTCCTGTTGAAGCTGCACTAATTTTGTGGCAGTTTTTGTGCCTCTAGTGTATTATTGGGAAATTATACTTGGACCGTTGTGGTTTATATCAAGTAGGATCAAGTAGGATTTATTCAGGGCCGAGAGGCAAGAGACAACACTATTATGACCATGTTGCTAATCTCTAAAGCTAAAAGTAGCTCCATATCTAAGGCCTTTTATCTGTTGATGCAGAGAAGGCCTTTGACAGGGTTCATTGGGGGTTTATGAAGGAGGCATTATGTCAAATAGGCATTGGACCACAATTTTTACAGTTAATTTTTTCCCTGTACTCTGGCCCTACTGCTAGAGTTAGGGTCAATGGAACCTTGTCCTCACCTTTTGCGATACGAAACGGGACTAGACAAGGGTGCCCTCTATCCCCCTTTCTGTAAGTGATAGTGATGGAACTCTTGGCCAATGCAATAGGGAAAAACAGCAATATTCATGGGGTTAAAATAGGTACCAGGACATATAAGACAGCATTATATGCAGATGACTTTCTCCTCTATGTGTCTCAGCTTCAGACATCTCTTCCTGCTTTAATGAAGGAGTTTGATAGATCCTGAGTAATTTTTAAGCTAATTATTCAAAATCGGAGGCATTAAATGTATCGCTGTCACAGGGAGATGTTGAACATGTAATGGATAACTTCCCTTTTAAATGGAAGTCAGAAGCGATAAAATACTTAGGCATGTTCATTTCTCCTGACTTTTCAAAACTTTTTGCACTAAATTACCAATCGCTTTTGGATCGTACATATAAAGACCTACTGAATTACAGTAAACTGAGACTATCCTGGTTTGGTAAAATGAACGCAGTAAAAATCGATATATTGCCCCGCTTTTTATACATTTTTCAAACTGTTCCTATTTCTCGCCATGCATCTTCTTCAGCAAACTACATACAGCATTAATCAGGTTTGTGTGGGGTAAATATAGACCCAGGATAAGTATGCAGACATTAAACCGCCCTTAAATAGCCGGCGGAGCTGGATTTCCGAATTTTAAAATATACTTTCAAGCTTCTGTTTTAGGTCACTTTATAGACTGGCATGTCAACTCCCTGACAAAACAATGGGTCACTATTGAGCAGGAAGGGGTGGGTGTTCCTCTGAAGCACCTTCCTTGGCTTTTTGCCTCTGATGTTTTCTCGATAGGAGGCTTGACAGAATTGACTAGGGGAACAATTAAAATTTGGCATGCAACTATGAAAAAATACCATCCCTCTAGAACATTCAGCCCTCTTACGCCACTTTTCTCTAATCTTTCCTTTCCTCCTGGATATCTGAGAGAATCTTTCATGGGATGGAGAGCTATGGAGGACACTCGCCTCCTACAGATATTAGAAAATGGTAAAATACCGTCATTCAATACATTACAGGATAGGTCTCTGTCTAGAAATTTGCTGTGGATGGAATACTTACAGTTGCAATCATTCTTGCTTTCTCAGAGGATGGCACCCCCATTCCAGTGTATACCATCTTCTTTTAAGAGGTTATTCTTACAGGAATCTCCCCCTAATCATATGATATCCCTGCTTTATAATTATTTGATTAGGGAAAGTATCTCAGGAAAGTTACAATTTCAACACATGTGAGAACAAGAATTGGGGTAGTCATATCTTCAACAGATTGGGAAAAAGGATTCTAGCTTACACACAAAATGTCGGTCACATGTAATGCGCAGGAGAAAAATTTCAAAATTATGGCAAGATGGTACCAGTATCCAGTAAAACTTCACACCATATTTCGGGCAGCCTCAGACTTATGTTGGCGATGTAAAGTGAAAAAAGGATCTATGCTTAACATATGGTGGGAGTGTAGTAAGATCAAACCTTTGTGGGAAAAAATATTTTCCAATTATAATCTAATTACCGGAAGTAGGGTCGAAAATCGTCCTGAGAAAGCTCGGGTTTCTATCCTGCCCTCATCAATAGGATCTCAAAAAAATGAAATAGTTATTATCTGCAGAATGGAGGAACTTTCTGCTGACTTTAATGGATGTGCTGATAAATTCAGGAAGATCTGGAGTGTCTGGATTCTGTTTTAGGACTCATCGGAGTTTCACAGGCTGTTTGAGTGAGAGACTGATAAATTGGTGAATTGGATCTGGGTTGGTGCTGGGAACTAATTAGAGAGTCTAAAAATAAGCCTTAGTTTATGTTCTCCTTCTCCTCTTCAATTTCCTAATCCTACCCTCCTTTCTTATCTTTCTTTCTCTTTTTCCTCTTCCCCCCTCACCACTCCTTCTTTTTTTTCTTTTTTCTCTTTTTGTTTTTGTACTGTTGTATTGTTGATTTATGTAGTGGTCTGCACTGTTGGATATGATTAAAAGTAATGTTTACATTATTAGATAAGAGGTGTAGGAGTCTTATCAGAGAAGTGATAGAGAATATGTTATTTTGATCGCCATGATGACTAAACACCGGCATTTATTAATGTATGTTATATATGTTAAAGTCTATTTCTATTTCAATAAATAGAGATTATACTGAAATTTCATTGAATCCATTCTTCCCTCTACCTGTTAAATGTTCCCCGTGCCATTGGCTGCAACACAACCCCAAAGCATTGATTGATCCACCCCCATGCTTAATGGTTGGCGAGATATTATTTTCATGAAATTCTGTGCCCTTTTTCTCGACACATACCTATGATCATTGTGGCCAAAGAGTTCTATTTTAACCTCATCGGTCCACAGTACTTGTTTCCAAAATGCATCTGACGCGCCCCTGGGCCTGTGCTGAGTAGCGTTGCACACGCGGGAGCCTACCCGGAGCCGGATCTGATAGGGGTAGTAGTCTCGTGGCGGTGACCCGGTCCGTGCCCAGGGAGTCAAGCTGAGTGGCAGTATATATTAGCAGTAGATGTAGGACGACTACGCCACCCGTTGAATGCAGCTATGGAGCTGCCGCTGCAGGGCAGACCGCTGAGGCCGGTGGAAGGATGGTGCAGCGTGGATGGTATAACCCCCAACGGGAGGGGTATGGCCTCAGGGCAGCCGACGTGGATGATGGGGGTAGCAGGAACCACTCAGAGACGATGCGGTGTAGTTCAGGGTCTTTACTGGTGATAAAGATAGACCCTCCCGGAGTACTGGCTAGCGATCGGGGCCTCGTCAGTCTTTGAGCAGATGGGATCTCCCCTGGCCAGGCGGAGTTGTAGGCCTCCCCAACTAATTGTACTCTTCTGGCTACCTTGCTAGAGGCGGGTAAAAGTAGCCCACGTCCCTGAGTGTACCGTGTGGTGCTCACCCGTATGGCCGGTGACTCGGGGCCTTCTAGTGGCTTCCGCTCCACGACGGCGGTGCTGGTCCCACGCGTGTGACCGTGCCTTCGGGTTTCTTGGCCAGAGGATCTGAAATCCCCTGCCGGTCGGTTTCTGCTGCTGGGTAAGGATTAGCCCCCACAGCCTCGGACTCCGGGTCCGGTGGTAACTCTTCCATCAGGGCGAGCTCTACAGCTGCCAGCCCCTGATTCCTTTTAGCACGACTTCCCCAGAGCTCCTGATCTCTCTTTCCTATAGCTGCTTCTCTTCTTCTCAACTCTACTCTACTCACTAACCCTGCCTCAGCCCCAGCTTTATATAGGGGAAGTTCTTCCCCTCCCAGGACTGGACAGGAGGTGTGGCATGCATAGGATTCCTGACCAAGAGACCTCCCACCTGCTCTCAGACATAATATCTCTATTACTGTGGAGACCAGACCCCTGGGGTGCCACATTCCCTCCTAGTGAAAGTTAGTACTCCGGGACTAAACATACTTTTGTAAACATAACAAGGTGCAAACAATAACATTCAAATAAAGACAACACATAAGGTGGTCACGGCGTGTCCGCAACCGGGTGTAACTTTTGAGGAAAACAAGGGTGTCCATTTCACCAACACAGGGAGACGTAACCAGGTAGGGGTCTGTGCTTCCCCGAGTCCTTAACAGTCTTTCAGTCCGTCCTGGGTTACGCTCCAACTATATACACAAAGGATTCCCGGTAAATCCACCAAAGACTCCTATAAATAACTAGAAACACATAATTATACACAAGCAACAATAAACAGGTAAACATTAATAAAATAGCTTGAACATTTTAGATCCTCCACCGTATGGGCAGCTGACCTTCAGTGACCCTAGTGGACCTACGGAGCTGGCTGACTGGTCCTGAGCTACAGGGTATAGGGGCTGTCAAGGGTAAACTGGGCAGCCGTCTACGGACTCTTTGGCTCACTAGGGGTATGGCAGGCTCACTATAAGCAGAGGGTTGATTTTCCTGGTCTGCTTGTGTGGGGCCTTCTGCCTCCTGGACCGGCTGTTCTTCCAGTTCTACCTGCGTCTCCGTAGGCACTTGGGATGCTGGTTGGAGGAACGTGAGGACGGGTACCACAACAGCACCATTGACTTGAGTCCAAGACCGAGGGAAGTCTCCGAGCACAGTACTAACCATATCTTCCCTTTCCTCTACGGGTCGAGGGTCCTCTTGTTCCTCTTCAGGGTTCCGTAGCTGTTCGGGACACTTCTTTAGGTGATCCCGGGATACAATGGCTGTGGTTTCCCCCCCGTCTTTACTGGTTGTACAGATCTTCGGGTTGTCGTGGCTTGAGGGCAGTACGGTGTACGGGTCCTTCTCCCATTGGTCGTCCAACTTGTGGAGCCGTCTTTTCCTCTTCAAGACCTGCTCTCCGGGCACCAGGGGAACAGCAGGAGCATACTGGTTGTAAGTTTTCTCTTGTCTTTCCCTAGCTTGACAGAGACTACGCTCCACGCTCTCCTGTACTTTTCGGTATTGCTGCTGCCTCTCTGTGTCCCAGTTGGCTTCTGGTGAAGTGTCCTCGGGTGTCAGGACTCCCATCTCCAGATCAACAGGAAGCTAACCAGGTCTTGCCCTCATTAGGTAAGCCGGGGTACAGTTGGTGGAACCTACAGGGATGTGGTTGTATAGGTCCACCAGGTCGGGCAGCTTCTCAGGCCACAGACTGCGTTCCTCCAGGGGCAATGTTTTCAGGAGATCTATCACCACCTGGTTCATTTTCTCACAAAGTCCATTAGTTTGCGGGTGATAGGGTGTTGTTCTTATCTTCCGGCATCCATACAGGGTGCAGAACTCCTGGAAGACCTCCGCTTCAAAGGCAGGCCCCTGGTCCGTCAGCACCTGCTCCGGGTATCCATGCGGACGGCAGAAGTGCTGCTGGAAGGCTCTAGCTGCTGTGTGAGCCGTTAAGTCCTTGACGGGGACGACAACCAAGAACCGGGAGTAGTGATCCACGATGGTTAACGCGTAGACGTAGCCACTTCTGCTTGGGGTCAGCTTTACATGATCCAAGGCTACCAGTTCCAACGGCTGTCTGGTGATGATGGACCGCAGGGGAGTCTTCTGGCTGGCACGGTCCCTCCTTCTTAAGTTGCATGGGCCACAGTCTCTGCACCACCTCTCGATGGTTCCTCTCATGCCTACCCAATGGAACCGCCCGCGCAGCAGAAACTCCAGCTTCTTCCATCCGAAATGCCCAGCTCCGTCGTGGTATGCCTCCATCACCATAGCTGCGTCTCTTCTTGGCACCACTACTTGCCAGATTAGTTCATGCGTCCGGGAGTTAACCATTCTGCGGCACAACTTTCCCTTATAAAGGAACAGTCGACTCTTCTCAGCCCACAGTTGCTTGGCTTCCTCCGGAGCGTCTGGGTCAAGGCGTGCATCTGGCCGAGTCAGCATCTCCTTTACCAGTCGGACGGCAGGGTCACTGTCTTGCGTCTCCACCCAGTTGTAATGAGGTAAGGGGTTGAACGTAGCGGTTTGCTTACTTCTTACACGGTGGGAATACTGGATAGTCCCATGACGGTGGAACGCGGGGAGCTCAACTTCTTCCAGTTCCTCTGAATCTTCCCCTACGTCCGGTAGGTTTGGCATCCTGGACAGGGCGTCTGCGTTGGTATTGGAGCGTCCTGCCCGGTATTTGATTGTAAACTCATAGTTGGACAAGCGGGCCATCCATCTCTGCTCTAGGGCACCGAGTCTTGCAGTGTCCAGGTGTGTCAACGGGTTGTTATCCGTGTACACGGTGAACCGGGAAGAAGCGAGGTAGTGCTTAAAGCGTTCGGTGACTGCCCACACCACTGCCAGGAACTCTAGCTTAAATGAGCTGTAATTCTCAGGGTTTCTTTCGGTGGGTCGCAGTTTTCGGCTGGCGTAAGCAATTACCCGTTCTTTCCCCTGCTGGATCTGGGATAGTACGGCTCCTAGCCCGATGTTACTGGCGTCGGTGTAGAGGATAAAGGGCTGGCTGTAATCCGGGTATGCCAGGATTTCATCCCCCGTGAGGGCCATCTTCAGCTGGCGGAAGGACTCTTCTTCCAACTTCTCCCATCTGAAGGGCGGCTTCCGGTTCTTGGCCTTCCTGGACTGGCCTATCAGGAGGTCCTGCATAGGAGCTGCCTTTTTGGTGAAACCGGGAATGAACCTTCGGTAGTAGCCTACCAACCCGAGGAACTGCCTCACTTCCTTTACGCTGGAGGTGCTTGGCCATTCCTTAATTGCGGTGATCTTATCAGGGTCGGGAGCCACTCCGTCAGCACTCACCACGTGTCCCAGGTACTGCACCTTTGGCTTCAGGAGGTGACACTTGGAAGGTTTCACCTTTAGGCCGTAACTTGCCAGAGCTTCAAACACTTCCGCCAGGTGCTTCAGGTGGTCCTCGTAGGTCTTGGAGTAGACGATGACATCGTCCAGGTATAACAGGACCGTCTCAAAGTTCCGGTGTCCCAGACAGCACTCCATCAGTCGCTGGAAGGTTCCTGGTGCATTGCAGAGTCCAAACGGCATGCAGGTAAACTCGCTAAGTCCCATCGGGGTGGTGAATGCGGTCTTCTCCCGATCCGCCTCTGCTACAGGAACCTGCCAGTACCCGCTAGTGAGATCCAAGGTGGAGAAGAAGTTAGCAGATTTTAAAGCAGCCAAAGACTCCTCTATTCTTGGTAAGGGGTACGCATCTTTGTGTGTGATACGGTTAATTTTCTGGTAATCTACACACATTCTCATGGTGTTGTCTTTCTTTTTGACCAAGACTAGTGGAGCTGCCCAGGGGCTACAGCTATCCCTGATTACCCCAGCCTCCTTCATGTCTCTAAGCATCCCCTTGGCGTGTTGGTAGTGTGCAGGGGGTACGGGCCGATACCTCTCTTTTATGGGAGGATGGTCTCCCGTGGGGATGTGGTGTTCTACCCCCTTGACTCGCCCGAAGTCTAACGGGTGTTTACTAAACACTCTCTCGTACTCTTGAACCACCCGGTAGACTCCCTGTTTCTGGTGGGAGGGAGTGGAGTCAGTACCCAAATGTAGTTGCTGACACCAATCCTCCATTATTTTCTCAGAGCCGTTACCTTCCTCCGGATGAGATGGAGGCAAGGGTTCCACAGACTGTATAGAATTTTGGTTGATAGTATATAATTTGGCTAGCGTAGCATACCGGGGCAGGTATACTTCCCTTTTCCCAATATTTATTATGCGAACGGGTACCCTCCCATGGCGTACATCAACTACCCCCCGGGCTGTCAAAATGGTGGGCCTACTGTCTGAGTAGACTGGCTCTACCATGGCCTGGTAATCTCTACCTCTCAGACCAAATCATCATTTCACTTTTCGGGGGTATGGCAATAGGGAAAGGGTCACACATTCTTACGCTACCAATCTCACCGCCGGAGAGTTCCACCTGTTGCCGTCGCATCAGTGCCCGGATCTCTTTCTGGAGCACTCGCTGCTGGCCCGAGCTGGCGTTCTTGGCAACCTGCTGTAAAATGAAAATCACCTCTGCAAGACAATTTTCAATCACATTAGTTCCTAGAGTTATCTTTGGGTGACTCTCGCGCTTGTCAATGTCCACAATGATCAGTCCCTGTGCCGCCAGTTCGACTCTACCGATTTTAATGGTCATCTCTTTAAATCCGATCTGCGGCACGGGTTGACCATTGCTGGCAATGATACTCAAGTCGTCGTCAGGGTAGCGGGTTATATCCGAGTCATTCCAGTACTGCTTGAAGAGCACGTACGGGATGGTGGTGACCTGTGACCCGGTGTCCAGTAGGGCACTCATAGGAATGCCATCCAGTACCACAGGCAAGACTGGACGTCCTCCCACATATTTGTCGCGCCAGTTCGATGGGCCTGGTGATCTTTTTCCTGGGGGTTGGCCCTCTACCCCAGGTTGTGCCAGTTTAAAGGACAGTACCTTGCCATATGTCCGGGTTGATTGCAGCGGCGGCAGATAGGTTGTCCGTCCTCGTTGTACCGGTCGCTGGGTCTTCCTCTGGCCGGTGGGGTCCTCCTTGGTCGACGCCACGGGATGTCCTCCGGTCCGGATGCCAGCTGGATCTTCCCTGGAGTGGAAACCTGTAAAGACTGCACAGTTCGGGTTAGCGCAGCAACGCTTTTAGCTAGCTCTTGGACCTGATGGTGCAGGTCTGGAGCCGGGTCATTGTTCAAAGCCTGCGCGTCAGCTCCCACAGGCCATGCCGACAAGGGCGCCGCCTCCTGGTGGTAAGCGGTAGTAGGGCGCCTGTGGGTCACAACGCCACCCGGTGCCGGTTCTCGGAGCACCCGGATGGCTCTGTCCTTGAACTGTGCAAAGTCCAGATGAGGATCCTGTAAGGCCATTGCCCGCAACTGGGTTCGGTGGACATTGCAATATAGTCCCTCTATAAATTGTTCGGTCAACAGCCTGTCCTCGTTTCCCACGCCGTCAGGGTCGGTCTGCTTAATGGCTCTCAGGGCCTCTTGTAGGTTTAGTGCATAGTCCCTTATACTCTCATGTGCTCGCTGCTTGCACCCATAGAATCTAAGCTTAATCTCGGCTGAGGTGCGGGTATCAAAGGTGTCCTTCAGCCGGGTTAATATCCCTGCGACAGTCCTCCTCCCAGGTGGCCAGGACTTTACTTCCCTTTGGGCTGCCCCGGTTAGTTGGGCCACCAGGATGCTCACTTTTTGCTCCTCTGTGAGGGGGTACACCTGGAAGAGGCTATCCAGCTTTTCTTTAAAGTCATTCAGGGTATGTGACTCCCCTGAGTACTGGGGTAGCCAGGCTGCTCCCGGGATATAGGGCATGGTGAAAGGCATGACTGCAGCAGCGGTGGCGCTGGCGGGGGTTGAGGCAGTGAAGCTCTCCTCCGTATCCGACATCTTTCTCCCCCCTAGTGGACCGTGGCCTACCTTGCCATGATCCTCTTCCGTAGGCCGCGGCTCCGCAGTGGATCGTCAGGGTTGAGGACCTTCCGTCGCGCTCCTGTGACGTCGGCGTCTGCTGGGCTCCTTCCAGGACCTTACGCAACGTCCGGACGTGAGGCGGGGCTTCAGTTCTCGCGGGCTTTTCGGAGTCCACGCCCCTCTTCTTCCTGCGCGGCGTCTTCAAGATGGCGTCCAACGGCGGGAAAACTTCGCGGATGGTGGGAAGAAGGTAGCAGATTGCGCCGGATGGCGGGAAACCTCCACGGATGGCGGAATCTTCACCACTGGTAAGTTTGAACAGTCTTTTTCAGGCACGCAGTACCCGGTGGTTGCGGGCACGAGATCCTGCCGACTACGCCAAAAGCTGACGCGCCCCTGGGCCTGTGCTGAGTAGCGTTGCGCACGCGGGAGCCTACCCGGAGCCGGATCTGATAGGGGTAGTAGTCTCGTGGCGGTGACCCGGTCCGTGCCCAGGGAGTCAAGCTGAGTGGCAGTATATATTAGCAGTAGATGTAGGACGACTACGCCACCCGTTGAATGCAGCTATGGAGCTGCCGCTGCAGGGCAGACCGCTGAGGCCGGTGGAAGGATGGTGCAGCGTGGATGGTATAACCCCCAACGGGAGGGGTATGGCCTCAGGGCAGCCGACGTGGATGATGGGGGTAGCAGGAACCACTCAGAGACGATGCGGTGTAGTTCAGGGTCTTTACTGGTGATAAAGATAGACCCTCCCGGAGTACTGGCTAGCGATCGGGGCCTGGTCAGTCTTTGAGCAGATGGGATCTCCCCTGGCCAGGCGGAGTTGTAGGCCTCCCCAACTAATTGTACTCTTCTGGCTACCTTGCTAGAGGCGGGTAAAAGTAGCCCACGTCCCTGAGTGTACCGTGTGGTGCTCACCCGTATGGCCGGTGACTCGGGGCCTTCTAGTGGCTTCCGCTCCACGACGGCGGTGCTGGTCCCACGCGTGTGACCGTGCCTTCGGGTTTCTTGGCCAGAGGATCTGAAATCCCCTGCCGGTCGGTTTCTGCTGCTGGGTAAGGATTAGCCCCCACAGCCTCGGACTCCGGGTCCGGTGGTAACTCTTCAATCAGGGCGAGCTCTACAGCTGCCAGCCCCTGATTCCTTTTAGCACGACTTCCCCAGAGCTCCTGATCTCTCTTTCCTATAGCTGCTTCTCTTCTTCTCAACTCTACTCTACTCACTAACCCTGCCTCAGCCCCAGCTTTATATAGGGGAAGTTCTTCCCCTCCCAGGACTGGGCAGGAGGTGTGGCATGCATAGGATTCCTGACCAAGAGACCTCCCACCTGCTCTCAGACATAATATCTCTATTACTGTGGAGACCAGACCCCTGGGGTGCCACACATCCGACTTGTTTAGATGTTCTTTTGCATACTTCTGATGCTGATTTTTATGGTGAGGATGCAGGAGAGGGTTTCTTCTCATGACTCTTCCATGAAGGCCATATTTGTGCACGTGTCTCCGAACAGTAGAACAATGTACCACAAATCCAGGGTCTGATAAATCTTTCTGAAGGTCTTTTGCAGTCAATCGAGTGTTCTGATTTGCCTCTCTAGCAATCCTCAGGAAGTCTGTGTTTCTCATGATGTCATCTGTGTGACAGCGTGAGAAACACTGGCGGCTCTGATCGGCGGTAACATCGTTACCAGCAGTTAGAGCACTGCAGGATCATGCTGTCAGATGTCAGTGTGAGCCTGCAGCTGTGACTATGACCCACGGTAAAAAGCTTACCGCGGGTCACAGGCGCTGGCTGATGAGTGTACTACTCCCATTAGATCTGTCTATGCCTGCTTTCACTAATAACGGCGAGAGTAGGCGCCGCTGATGGAAGTAGTCATCAGCCAGGGCCTGTTCTCAAAGTAAAATAAATAAATACATATTGAATTAAAAGTAAAAAATACAGATATAGTCATCAATCATCTAACGCCTTGTCTCCCTGAGATGATCATGATCAGGTGACAATGATGGGAGTTTTAGTCAGCACCCGCAGTGTACATTATGTGTAAAATACAGAATTAAATAAAAAATCATCATGGGCCACTGCCTATTATTCATAATCGTATATTAAATTCTATCATCGCACACTCATGAGTTCTAATGCAGTGTTCATTTTTTAACATTGGCATAACATCAAACCGATCAAACGTGATTGCGACAGTGATTGGCGACAGAAGACGTTTCGGCATATCCAGGCCTTATTCATTGAGTGGCACTACTAAAAGAGAGGAAATACGGTGTTAAGAGTAGGAATATAGGAAATCACATTGGTTAAACAGAAAATCCATATTATACACTATTGAAGGACGAGAGGGAGAAAGGGGAAAAAAAGGAATGAGGGGGAGAGGGGAGAGAGAGATAGAAGCAAAGGGAGGCTGAATAAAATCACAATTATACATATGTACATTATATACAGTGGAATCATCAAGTAACATAAAGTTTGCTGTAGGGTTACCTTAAGTGGGTTCAGATGAAGGTATATGCCATAAGAGATAGAATAGAAATCTTTAAATGGTGCTGTAATGGAAAGAAATGCATGTTAAGCGCCTAGAAAATCATGCAGGGTTTTTTTTAGAGAAGATGGACCACTACCTTTAATGTCTCTTGGTTCACAGCCTATTGGAGACTTTCTTACTGGTATGACGTGAAGTCTCTACGTCTTGATACAGTGCTGGGGTCCCTGTTGTGGCTGTTTCATGTAGTAGAGAGGAGCGGTGTGGCCTTTTCCCTGTATTGCTATTCATAAAGTGTGGAGGACTGGAGTAGGGAGAATGTGACGCACCCCCTGGGCCATGTTCAGGGGATACCCGGAGCCGGATCTGGATAGGGGTAGTAGTACTTGTGGCGGTGACCCGGTCCGTGCCCAGGGTGTCAAACTAAGTGGCAGTCTATGGCAGTAGATGTTAACTTGGATGTCGACTACGCCACCCGTTGAGTACGGCTTTGCAGCCGCCGCTGCAGAACAGTCCGCTGAGGCCGGTGGTATGGGTGCAGCGATGATGGTATAACCCCCAACGGGAGGGGTATGGCCTCAGGGCAGCAGGTGAAGATGATGGGGGTTGTGACGGTCAGTAAGAAGAGTCAGAGTCAGGAGATGCAGTTTCAGGGGTTTTACTCACAAGTGTTCTCTCAGTCACTCTGGCCTTGAGTGACCACCCGAGCCGTGCTGCGTCCACCAGGTCCTGGACTCGGCTAACCCCCAGGCAGTTCTGAAGCGTGGTCCTGAGCTCCCTTCTCTCTCTCTGTCTCTGGCCGTTCCCACCAGGGATCCACCTTTGGCCGGCTCCCTCGGGTCTCTTAGTGGTCAAGCCTCCTCTGGGCTCCCTGACCCTATACTTGGTGTGCCTTTCTGGTGGATTTGGTGAGGGTCGTGGCAAATCTTGACCACGACCTCCGGTTCCTGGCTGAGGATAAGTGGCCTCCACCAGTTCGGGTTCCGGTACCCGTGTCCGCCAACCCTTCACCCTTTCTGGTCTGTTTCTGGGTTCTTGGGGTTCCCTCTGTCTTTCTCTCTGGGTCCTTCTTTCTCCTCTCTCCTCTGCAGGCTTAGCTCTGGAGCTGGGCCCAGCCGGAGCCACAGCTCCCTGTCAGCCCTCCTGGCTGAACTCCTCTGCTCTGCTCCTCAGGCTAAAAAGACCCTGTCCTAAGATGGTGCCCACCATATATACTCCCTCTATGTGTGAGCCCAGGTGACTAGCACCCAATGAGCTCCTAGCTTTACCCAGACTACTCCCCCTATCTGCCCCTACACTACTGGGATGTTCCACCCCCCTCCCACTCCAGCCAGGGACAGACGCTGTCGTACCTGCACATATACTGGTGGGAGTACCGTAGTTCTGTCCCCCGGAAATGGGATGTATGTAGTGCATGCAGCCTACTGAGCTCAGTTCCACACTCCATCCTTACCCGGGAGTGGAATACCACACCTCTGGAGTGAGGTGCAATAGCCCTGTAGCAGCCGAATCCTCAGGGTGCTACAAATGTCCCAATTAGTAGGTGAGGTGGGGGAAGAGGGAAAGGGCCGGAGGGCTCCTGGGAGCTGGGTACCTTGTTCCTGTTAGCTTCCGCTTCTGGCTGTGGTGCAGGAGTCCCAGATATGGCTCGTTGGTGCAGGGGAGGAGGAGGGCGGCGTGACCGTCTCCCAGCGCTGTGGAATGTGCACTCGGAGTCCTCATTTAAGTATGTGCTCGCTGAGCGCTGGGGTGGAAGTGCGTCACAAAAGGGGGCGGGGAACCGGAAGTGACGTCGCGCTAGTGGAAAACACATGTATGTGTGTTTTGGTTGCTATGGTGCGCTGTATTCACTGATGGCTGGCTGGCTAACGCACGTGCAGAGCGTGTACACATCACAGCATATCGTGTCATGCCAGTAAAGGAGCATTTAGCGCTGCTAGGGGTGAGAGCTCCATAGGGAAAGAAAAGAGGGTACTCCAGTAAATCATCCATGAGGAATATATAATCCACAGGAATTGTGGTAGTGGAACAGGATTAAGGTGACTAAACCTCATTTTTAGAGAAAGGAAATCTATGTGCACAAATCGTTCACTATATGTCCTGGGCCCTTTAATACAGTGTATGTAGTCATTAGTAGTACAGATAGTAGTGTACTTGTAGTAGTGTTGCCTATTAAGGGGGGCAAATGATAAGAGGGATATCACAGCATATATATGGGCACATCAATAAGTCAGAAAGGGTAACTCACCTAAGAGTGTGTTCAATGGGTCTGTAGGAACAAAAAGGTCAGTGATTAGGAGTGAGAGAAATAAACTCAGTAGGTTAAATGGCAATTTGTAGAATCAATGGATCCAGTCAATTTCTCGGTTCAAGCCTTTAGGCGATAGTGTCTGGAGTGTGTGGATCCAGTAGGACTCCCGCTGTTTCAGTAATTTAATATGGTTGCCACCCCTCCTTGGTCTTGCCACATGTTCAATTACTTGAAAGCGGACTTGGGCCCCTGTGTGTCTAGCTCTGGTAAAGTGATCGGGTAATGGGAGCCAATTTTTGCCGCAGCGGATGGTAGACTTGTGGCTCGCAATGCGATCTTTAATATGTTGTGTGGTTTCCCCTACGTATAGAAGACCACACGGGCATTTGATGATGTAGACCACAAAATTTGAATCACATGTGAAAAAGCCTCTGATGGGGTAGCTTTTCCCTGTCCTCGGGTGCGTGATGGTATCAGATTTAATGATGTTGGAACATGCTGCACAATTGAGGCAGGGGAAAGTACCGTGACGACGGGTACTGAGTAGGCGTTGGGAGGCAGTTGTGCGGGAAGATCCTATGTCAGCCCTAATAATCCTATCTCTGATGTTAGGGGCCCGCTTGATGCACATAAGTGCAGGATTGGTAAATGCGGGGATTTCTGGATAGGCTGTAGATAGGAGAGACCAGTGCTTCCTAATGATGGCTTGGACTTTAGGTATTAGCGGATGGAAGGTATGTACAAATGGTATTCTCTCAGGGCTAGTAGTAATCAGCTGGGGTGGTTTGGGTTCTAATGCTCGGTCTGCCTCTTGTCATAGGAGTTGGGTGGGGTAGTCACGTTCTTTGAATTTAGTCGCCATTTCCTGCAGACGTCGAGAGACTGTGTCCGGGTTGGATACGATTCGAGTCACCCTGTGGAATTGGGAACGTGGAAGGCTGTTTTTTGTGGATTTGGTGTGGCAGCTTGAGTAATGTAGGAGGCTGTTACAGTCGGTAGGTTTCGAAAAGATGTCGGTTATTAGTTTATTGTTGCCATCACGGATGACTAAGGTGTCAAGGAAAGAAATTTGGTTGTAATCATGGGTAATTGTGAACTGTAGTTCAGGTCTGATTGAATTGATATGAGTCAAAAAAGGAATCAAGTGTTTCTGGTGGGCCCTGCCATATGAGAAAGATGTCATCTATATATCGGTGGTAAGTGGTGCAGTACTGTTTGAATAGCTCATTGGGGTATATGAAATCTTCCTCAAACTTGTGCATATAGGCATTGGCATAAGCTGGAGCTACATTAGAGCCCATTGCGGTGCCCCATCTTTGTATATAGAAGTCATCGCCGAACAGGAAGTGGTTTTGATGTAGGACTAGAGACAGTATTTCCAAGCAGAATTGGATAGACAGGGGGGAAAGATCAGATTCTGAAAGAAGATGTGCTGTTGCTTCAAGGCCTAGTTCATGGGTTATGGAAGTATACAGACTGTTGACATCCAGTGTAACCAGTTGACTGGTCGGGGAAAGGCATGGGGTTTTCCTGATGATTTCCAGAAAGGCGTTAGTGTCAAGTAAGAAGGCTCTAGTTTTCTTCACAAGTGGTGTTAGAATTTTCTCAAGATAAATAGCTAGAGGGGAAAGGATGGAGTCGGTAGAGGCTACTATCAGTCGCCCCGGAGGATTGGTCAGTGATTTGTGTATCTTGGGGAGTATATAGAACACTGGGGTTATTGGGTGGCAGTTGGTTAGGAATGTAGCGGTTTTTTGGTCAATTGTCTTGCAATCAAGATATCTGGTAAGAATTGCTTGAATTTTAGAGTGAATGTTATGGGTGGGGTCATGGGTGATACGATCGTAAGTTGTAGTGTCCGCCAGTTGGCGATTAACCTCGTCTATGTAATTCGTCCGGTCCATGATGACCGTCGCACCCCCCTTGTCTGCTGGTTTAATCACAATGTTTTTGTTATCACTCAGACTCTTGAGGGCCCTTTTCTCCTCATTTGATAGGTTTTGATGTGTGGGAAAGAAACCTAACTGTTGCTCATCTAGCAGGCTTCTAATGTCCCTTGTGATGAGGGCAATAGTTGTCTCGGTTGCGTGGTTGGTGTGTGGGGGATTGAATGTACTGTGCGTGCATAACCTCAGATTAATTATTGAAAGCTCCGTTACAGTATCACCCCCAGGTGGAGGTGCTCTGCATATGGAGGTCTCTTTTGACAGTCCAAAGTGAGTCTTCAATCGTAGGGATCGATAGAAGCGTTGCAAGTCCTTCTCCAACTGGAATGAGTCCCAGTTTGGTGTCGGACAGAAGGATAAACCTTTCTGTAGGACTGCCAGTTCAGTGGGGGAAAGGGTGTAGCTGGAGATGTTCTTTACCAGGTTCGATGTCTTACCTGGGAGCGGGTTGTCATCCTTTCGTTTCCGCGATCTCCTTGTGGGTCTGGATGTTGGCGTCCTCCTTTTTTGTTTTTCCATAAAAAACTCGACTCTTGTCGACCGGTGGAGGAATCGCTTCCTGAGCTGAAGGAATTGTAGTTGCGATGGCCAGCTTGGTAGCGGCGGGTGGGGGGACCGGAGGAGGCGTTCCATCTGTATATCCGATTACTGCTGTAGTCCTCTTGGTCTCTCTGGAATTTCTGGCGTTTACGTTCCTGTAGAGTTTTTTGGTAGTCCGAAAGGATCTTATCAGTCCTGTTTTTCAACGTCGTCCACTCGGTTGAGGACAAGTTGGCGGTGAGTTGGGTCTCGATGGCGGTGATAGTTTTCTGGCTTTCTTTGATGGCTCTCTGTAAGAAATCCACTGTGAGTATAATAATATCAAGAGAACACTTATTTAATATCTTTTTACATTTTTCACAGTATTGTTCGTTGTCTGAAAAAAGAGTGGGTCGGAGATTACTCCTGAGACCCCTAGGGATCTTTCCCTGTCTGTGATATTCGGCTAGAGTTACAGCATGTAGGTCATAGGAGACGAAACGTCGTCTCTCTTTCTCGTAATCCTTGCTTCTTATCTCCTCTGAGGGAGTCTTAAGGAATTCACATGAGGTAGTTAATGATGACAGTATATTGTGGCTGGTGGTCTCGTCGTAGGCGAAAGTATCGCTTGACATCTGGAAGACCGGTGCAACGCTGAAGACCAGGTAATTTATAGAGTAAATAATTAGCGTACACTCTTGTCATAAGAAGAGAGGTGCTGATGAAGAGACACGTGGTGCCCAATACGTATATTAAATTATATCATCACACACTCATGAGTTCTAATGCAGTTTCCATTTATTAACATTGGCATAACATCAAACCGATCAAACGTGATTGCGACAGTGATTGGCGACAGAAGACGTTTCGGCCGTATCCAGGCCTTATTCATTGAGTCGCACTACTAAAAGAGAGGAAATACGGTGTTAAGAGTAGGAATATAGGAAATCACATTGGTTAAACAGAAAATCCATATTATACACTATTGAAGGACGAGAGGGAGAAAGGGGAGTGGGGGAGGGGAAAGGGAAAAAAAAAGGAATGAGGGGGAGAGGGGAGAGAGAGATAGAAGCAAAGGGAGGCAGAATAAAATCACAATTATACATATGTACATTATATACAGTGGAATCATCAAGTAACATAAAGTATGCTGTAGGGTTACCTTAAGCGGGTTCAGATGAAGGTATATGCCATAAGAGATAGAATAGAAATCTTTAAATGGTGCTGTAATGGTAAGAAATGCATGTTAAGCGCCTAGAAAATCATGCAGGTTTTTTTTTAGAGAAGACGGACCACTACCTTTAATGTCTCTTGGTTCACAGCCTATAGGAGACTTTCTTACTGGTATGACGTGAAGTCTGTTCGTCTTAATACAGTGCTGGGGTCCCTGTTGTGGCTGTTTCATGTAGTAGAGAGGAGCGGTGTGGCCTTTTCCCTGTATTGCTATTCATATAGTGTGGAGGACTGGAGTAGGGAGAATGTCCCAATTAGTAGGTGAGGTGGGGGAAGAGGGAAAGGGGAGGGCTCCTGGGAGCTGGGTACCTTGTTCCTGTTAGCTTCCGCTTCTGGCTGTGGTGCAGGAGTACCAGATATGGCTCGTTGTTGCAGGGAAGGAGGAGGGCGGCGTGACCGTCTCCCAGCACTGTGGAATGTGCACTGGGAGTCCTCATTTAAGTATGTGCGCGCTGAGCTCTCGGGCGGAAGTGCGTCACAAAAGGGGGCGGGGAACCGGAAGTAACGCCACGCTAGTGGAAAACACATGTATGTGTGTTTTGGTTGCTATGGTGCGCTGTATTCACTGATGGCTGGCTGGCTAACGCACGTGCAGAGCGTGTACACATCACAGCATATCGTGTCATGCCAGTAAAGGAGCATTCAGCGCTGCTAGGGGTGAGAACTCCATAGGGAAAGAAAAGAGGGTACTCCAGTAAATCATCCACGAGGAATACCGTATATTCCGGCGTATAAGACGACTTTTGAAGACTGAAAAATCTTCTGTCTAGTCTGGGGTCGTCTTATACGCCGGTAATGCTTTTGAACTTTCAGAAATTGACATGCGGGGATACTCTGGGGGTGTTAATAAGCTGCCGTGGCCGTATCCCTGCCATGTCGGAGTTAATATAAGGTGGAGGGAGTTAAAATACGGCGGCGGTAGGTCCAGACAGTCAGCACTTCTGTGCTGAAACTGACACATCGCTGCGTATTCCCAGCTCCGGACACAGCGCAGGGCTTCTGTGCCGACAGCTTTCACTTGTCACAGAAGCGCTGCGCTGTGTCCGGAGCAGGGAAGTTCGCATCGCTTCTGTGACAATATATGAAAAGCCGGCAATTCAGCAGCGGCATAAGCCGGCACCCGACAATTTAGAATAGAAAGAATAGAGCTTCACACATAGATTAGATAGATAGAAACATGTCAGTCACATATATATGAAGTACAGTGACAGTGTTGCTTACTGTACTTGTCATTTAGTGTAAAGGATTTATTAAAACAAATATTAGTGTTTCCATGCACCGTCTCTTTAAAAAAGCCGGCCGGCAATTCAGCAGCGGTACCCGACAATTTATAACAGACAGAATAGAGCTTCACACATAGATTAGATAGATAGAAACATGTCAGTCACATATATATGAAGTACAGTGACAGTGCTGGTTACTGTACTTGTCATCTAGTGTTAAAATAACGGATTTATTTAAAAAAAAATTGGCGTGGGGTTCCCCTTAATTTTAGTCTCTAGCGGAGGTTAAGCAGACAGCTGGGGCAGATGTTTGAAGCCTGGGAAGGGGGTAATACCCACGGAGCTTCCCAGGCTACTAATATCAGCCCCCCGCTGAATACCTATCCTTTACTAGCTATTAAAATGGGGGACCCCCCAAAAAAAATGACGTGGGGTCCCCCCTATGTTAATAGCTAGCAAAGGCTAGGCAGACAGCTGGAGGCTGATATTAGTAGCCCAGGAAGGGTGCCATGAATATTGGCCCCCTCCCAGGCTAGAAACACCAGCCGTCAGCCGCCCCAGAAATGGCGCATCCATAGGATGCGCCAATTCTGGCACTTAGCCTCGCTCTTCCACACTGCCCTGGTGCGGTGGCAGGGGGTAATAGGGTTGGGGTTGATGTCAGCTTATAATGCCAGCTGACATCAAGCCCAGGTTAGTAATGGAGAGGCGTCTATAAGACACCCCCATTACTAACCCCATAGTCAAAGTTAAAAGAAAACACAAACACCCAGAATAAAGTCCTTTAATTGAAATAAACACACAATTCTTTATTGTTCTAAATTAAACCATACTTACCATCACGCCCATTCCAGCTGAAGCCAACGATCTCCTGCAATAAAAGTAAAATAATAAAGCAACCTCATCCTTACCTTTCCATGGTTCCCAGGACAGCTCCAGCTCTGCTACATCGAGATGACAGGCTGGACCGCAGCAGAATGCTGCCATCCAGCCTGTCATCCCGCAGACACTGAGAAGCGCAGGCATGCTTGCGCTCCTCAGTGTCTCGCTGTGACGGCATCCAGATGAGCCGACAATGAACTCAGCTCACCTCCTGGACGTCCGTCACTGACAGCGTGGGAAACTTCTACTGCGCATGCGGGGAGCAGGAGAATTTTCCCACGCTGTCAGTGACGTGCATGAGGTGAGCCGAGTTCATTGTCGGCTCATCTGGATGCCGTCACAGTCAGACACTGAGGAGCACAAGCATGCCTGCGCTCCTCAGTGTCTGCGGGATGACAGGCTGGATGGCAGCGTTCTGCTGCGGTCCAGCCTGTCATCTCGATGTAGCAGAGCTGGACCGGTCCTGGGAACCATGGGAAGGTAAGGATGAGGTTGCTTTATTATTTTACTTTTATTGCAGGAGATCGTTGGCTTCAGCTGGAATGGGCGTGATGGTAAGTATGGTTTAATTTAGAACATTAAAAAATTGTGTGTTTATTTCAATTAAAGGACTTTTTTCTGGGTGTTGTGTTTTTTTTAATTACTTTACTAGAAATTCATGGCGGTCATGTCTAATATTGGCGTGACCCCATGAATTTCAGGCTTAGGGCCAGCTGATAATGCCAAGCTGGCCCTAACCCCTTTATTACCCAGTGAGCCACCGCACCAGGGCCCTGGATGAGTTGGGTACAGCGCCAGAAGATGGCGCTTCTATGAACGCGCCATTTTCTGGGGTGGCTGCGGACTGCAATTTGCAGCGGGTGGGGCCCAGAAAGCTTGGGCCTCCCTGCGCTGCAGATTCCAGCCCCCAGCTGCCTAGTTGTACCTGGCTGGACACAAAAATAGGGCGAAGCCCCACGTCTTTTTTTTTTAAATTATTTCATGAAATAATAAAAAAAAAAAGGGCTTCCCTATATTGTTGTGTCCGGCCAGGTACAAATAGGCAGCTGGTGGTTGGGGGCAGCCCGTTCCTGCCTGCTGTACCTGGCTGGACACAAAAATATGGCGAAGCCCACGTCAACATTTTTGGGAAAAATTAATTACAAAATTAATAATAATTTAGGGACTGCATCTTTATTAACCCCTCAATTGTCATTTAGTGTTAAAATAAAGGATTTTTTAAAAAGAAAATTGGCGTGGGATCCCCCATCATTATAGTCTCTAGCGGAGGTTAAGCAGACGGCTGGGGCAGATGTTTGAAGTCTGGGAAGGGGGTAATACCCACGGAGCTTCCCAGGCTACTAATATCAGCCCGCAGCTGAATACCTAGCCTTTACTAGCTATTAGAATGGGGGACCCCCCCAAAAAATGACGTGGGGTCCCCCCTATTTTAATATGTTTATGAGTGACAGTTTTCCTGCTATATACCTGCATGTCATAAGAATTTAAATTAAAAAAGGACCATGTTAAATTCAAATCTGTTTTTTTAAAATTTTTACCGGTGTTTGGTATGCGTTGGAAAAGGGGTAGTCTTATACGGTGAATATATCCTAAACTCTATATTTTAACAGGAAAGTAGGGGGGTCGTCTTATACACCAGGTCGTCTTATACGCCGGAATATACGGTATATAATCCACAGGAATTGTGGTAGTGGAACAGGATTAAGGTGACTAAACCTCATTTTTAGAGAAAGGAAATCTATGTGCACAAATCGTTCACGATATGTCCTGGGCCCTTTAATACAGTGTATGTAGTCATTGGTAGTACAGATAGTAGTGTACTTGTAGTAGTGTTGACTATTAAGGGGGGCAAATGATAAGAGGGATATCATGGCATATACATGGGCACATCAAAAAGTCAGAAAGGATAACTTTTAGTGGTGTAATCTTTAAGGGGAGACAAATGATAAGAGGGATATCATGCAATATATATGGGCACATCAATAAGTCAGAAAGGGTAACTCACCTAAGAGTGTGTTCAATGGGTCTGTAGGAACAAAAGGGTCAGTGATTAGGGGTGAGAGAAATAAACTCAGTAGGTTAAATGGCAATTTGTAGAATCAATAGATTCAGTCAATTTCTCGGTTCAAGCCTTTAGTGTCTGGAGTGTGTGGATCCAGTAGGACTCCCGCTGTTTCAGTAATTTAATATGGTTGCCACCCCTCCTTTGTCTTGCCACATGTTCAATTACTTGAAAGCGGAGTTGGGCCACTGTGTGTCTAGCTCTGGTAAAGTGATCGGGTAATGGGAGCTAATTTTTGCCGCAGCGGATGGTAGACTTGTGGCTCGCTATGCGATCTTTAATATGTTGTGTGGTTTCCCCTACGTATAGAAGACCACACGGGCATTTGATGATGTAGACCACAAAATTTGAATCACATGTGAAAAAGCCTCTGATGGGGTAGCTTTTCCCTGTCCTCGGGTGCGTGATGGTATCAGATTTAATGATGTTGGAACATGCTGCACAATTGAGGCAGGGGAAAGTACCGTGACGACGGGTACTGAGTAGGCGTTGGGAGGCAGTTGTGCGGGAAGATCCTATGTCAGCCCTAATAATCCTATCTCTGATGTTAGGGGCCCGCTTGACGCACATAAGTGCAGGATTGGTAAATGCGGGGATTTCTGGATAGGCTCTAGATAGGAGAGGCCAGTGCTTCCTAATGATGGCTTGGACTTTAGGTATTAGCGGATGGAAGGTATGTACAAATGGTATTCTCTCAGGGCTAGTAGTAATCAGCTGGGGTGGTTTGGATTCTAATGCTCGATCTGCCTCTTATCGTAGGAGTTGGGTGGGGTAGTCACGTTCTTTGAATTTAGTCGCCATTTCCTGCAGACGTCGAGAGAGTGTGTCCGGATTGGATGCGATTCGAGTCACCCTGTGGAATTGGGAACGTGGAAGGCTGTTTTTTGTGGATTTGGTGTGGCAGCTTGAGTAATGTAGGAGGCTGTTACAGTCGGTAGGTTTCGAAAAGATGTCGGTTATTAGTTTATTGTTGCCATCACGGATGACTAAGGTGTCAAGGAAAGCAATTTGGTTGTAATCATGGGTAATTGTGAACTGTAGTTCAGGTCTGATTGAATTGATATGTGTCAAAAAAGGAATCAAGTGTTTCTGGTGGGCCCTGCCATATGAGAAAGATGTCATCTATATATCGGTGGTAAGTGGTGCAGTACTGTTTGAATAGCTCATTGGGGTATATGAAATCTTCCTCAAACTTGTGCATATAGGCATTGGCGTAAGCTGGAGCTACATTAGAGCCCATTGTGGTGCCCCGTCTTTGTATATATAAGTCATCACCGAACAGGAAGTGGTTTTGATGTAGGACTAGGGACAGTATTTCCAAGCAGAATTAGATAGACAGGGGGGAAAGATCAGATTCTGAAAGAAGATGTGCTGTAGCTTCAAGGCCTAGTTCATGGGTTATGGAAGTATACAGACTGTTGACATCCAGTGTAACCAGTTGACTGGTCGGGGAAAGGCATGGGGTTTTCCTGATGATTTCCAGAAAGGCGTTAGTGTCAAGTAAGAAGGCTCTAGTTTTCTTCACAAGTGGTGTTAGAATTTTCTCAAGATAAATAGCTAGAGGGGAAAGGATGGAGTCGGTAGAGGCTACTATCGGTCGCCCCGGAGGATTGGTCAGTGATTTGTGTATCTTGGGGAGTATATAGAACACTGGGGTTATTGGGTGGGAGTTGGTTAGGAATGTAGCGTTTTTTTGGTCAATTGTCTTACAATCAAGATATCTGGTAAGAATTGCTTGAATTTTAGAGTGAATGTTATGGGTGGGGTCATGGGTGATACGATCGTAAGTTGTAGTGCCCGCCAGTTGGCGATTAACCTCGTCTATGTAATTCGTCCGGTCCATGATGACCATCGCACCTCCCTTGTCTGCTGGTTTAATCACAATGTTTTTGTTATCACTCAGACTCTTGAGGGCCCTTTTCTCCTCATTTGATAGGTTTTGATGTGTGGGAAAGAAACCTAACTGTTGCTCATGTAGCAGGCTTCTAATGTCCCTTGTGATGAGGGCAATAGTTGTCTCGGTTGCGTGGTTGGTGTGTGGGGGATTGAATGTACTGTGCGTGCGTAACCCCAGATTAACTATTGAAAGCTCCGTTACAGTATCACCCCCAGGTGGAGGTGCTCTGCATATGGAGGTCTCTTTTGACAGTCCAAAGTGAGTCTTCAATCGTAGGGATCGATAGAAGCGTTGCAAGTCCTTCTCCAACTGGAATGAGTCCCAGTTTGGTGTCGGACAGAAGGATAAACCTTTCTGTAGGACTGCCAGTTCAGTGGGGGAAAGGGTGTAGCTGGAGATGTTCTTTACCAGGTTCGATGTCTTACCTGGGAGCGGGTTGTCATCCTTTCGTTTCTGCGATCTCCTTGTGGGTCTGGATGTTGGCGTCCTCCTTTTTTGTTTTTCCATAAAAAACTCGACTCTTGTCGACCGGTGGAGGAATCGCTTCCTGAGCTGAAGGAATTGTAGTTGCGATGGCCAGCTTGGTAGCGGCGGGTGGGGGGACCGGAGGAGGCGTTCCATCTGCAGATCCGATTACTGCTGTAGTCCTCTTGGTCTCTCTGGAATTTCTGGCGTTTACGTTCCTGTAGAGTTTTTTGGTAGTCCGAAAGGATCTTATCAGTCCTGTTTTTCAACGTCGTCCACTCGGTTGAGGACAAGTTGGCGGTGAGTTGGGTCTCGATGGCGGTGATAGTTTTCTGGCTTTCTTTGATGGCTCTCTGTAAGAAATCCACTGTGAGTATAATAATATCAAGAGAACACTTATTTAATATCTTTTTAAATTTTTCACAGTATTGTTCGTTGTCTGAAAAAAGAGTGGGTCGGAGATTAATCCTGAGACCCCTAGGGATCTTTCCCTGTCTGCGATATTCGGCTAGAGTTACAGCATGTAGGTCATAGGAGACGAAACGTTGTCTCTCTTTCTCGTAATCCTTGCTTCTTATCTCCTCTGAGGGAGTCTTAAGGAATTCACATGAGGTAGTTACTGATGACAGTATATTGTGGCTGGTGGTCTCGTCGTAGGCGAAAGTATCGCTTGACATCTGGAAGACCGGTGCAACGCTGAAGACCAGGTAATTTAAAGAGTAAATAATTAGCGTGCACTCTTGTCATAAGAAGAGAGGTGCTGATGAAGAGACACGTGGTGCCCAATACGTATATTAAATTATATCATCGCACACTCATGAGTTCTAAAGCAGTGTTCATTTATTAACATTGGCATAACATCAAACCGATCAAACATGATTGCGACAGTGATTGGCGACAGAAGACGTTTCGGCCTAATCCAAGCCTTATTCATTGAGTCGCACTACTAAAAGAGAGGAAATACGGTGTTAAGAGTAGGAATATAGGAAATCACTTTGGTTAAACAGAAAATCCATATTATACACTATTGAAGGGCGAGAGGGAGAAAGGGGAGGGGGGGGAAAGGGAAAGAAAAAAAGGAATGAGGGGGAGAGGGGAGAGAGAGATAGAAGCAAAGGGAGGCAGAATAAAATCACAATTATACATATGTGCATTATATACAGTGGAATCATCAAGTAACATAAAGTATGCTGTAGGGTTACCTTAAGTGGGTTCAGATGAAGGTATATGCCATAAGAGATAGAATAGAAATCTTTAAATGGTGCTGTAATGGTAAGAAATGCATGTTAAGTGCCTAGAAAATCATGCAGGGTTTTTTTTTAGAGAAGACGGACCACTACCTTTAATGTCTCTTGGTTCACAGCCTATAGGAGATTTTCTTACTGGTATGACGTGAAGTCTGTTCGTCTTAATACAGTGCTGGGGTCCCTGTTGTGGCTGTTTCATGTAGTAGAGAGGAGCGGTGTGGCCTTTTCCCTGTATTGCTATTCATATAGTGTGGAGGACTGGAGTAAGGAGAATATCCCAATTAGTAGGTGAGGTGGGACATTCTCCCTAAGGGCCCAGGACATATAGTGAACGATTTGTGCACATAGATTTCCTTTCTCTAAAAATGAGGTTTTGTCACCTTAATCCTGTTCCACTACCACAATTCCTGTGGATTATATATTCCTCGTGGATGATTTACTGGAGTACCCTCTTTTCTTTCCCTATGGAGCTCTCACCCCTAGCAGCGCTGAATGCTCCTTTACTTGCATGATATCCCTCTTATCATTTGTCTCCCCTTAAAGATTACACCACTAAAAGTTATCCTTTCTGACTTTTTGATGTGCCCATGTATATGCCATGATATCCCTCTTATCATTTGCCCCCCTTAATAGTCAACACTACTACAAGTACACTACTATCTGTACTACCAATGACTACATACACTGTATTAAAGGGCCCAGGACATATTGTGAACGATTTGTGCACATAGATTTCCTTTCTCTAAAAATGAGGTTTAGTCACCTTAATCCTGTTCCACTACCACAATTCCTGTGGATTATATACCGTATATTCCGGCGTATAAGACGACCTGGTGTATAAGACGACCCCCCTACTTTCCTGTTAAAATATAGAGTTTAGGATATATTCACCGTATAAGACTACCCCTTTTCCAACGCATACCAAACACCGGTAAAAATTAAAATAAACAGATTTGAATTTAACATGGTCCTTTTTTAATTTAAATTCTTATGACATGCAGGTATATAGCAGGAAAACTGTCACTCATAAACATATTAAAATAGGGGGGACCCCACGTCATTTTTTGGGGGGGTCCCCCATTCTAATAGCTAGTAAAGGCTAGGTATTCAGCTGCGGGCTGATATTAGTAGCCTGGGAAGCTCCGTGGGTATTACCCCCTTCCCAGACTTCAAACATCTGCCCCAGCCGTCTGCTTAACCTCCGCTAGAGACTATAATGATGGGGGATCCCACGCCAATTTTCTTTTTAAAAAATCCTTTATTTTAACACTAAATGACAATTGAGGGGTTAATAAAGATGCAGTCCCTAAATTATTATTAATTTTGTAATTAATTTTTCCCAAAAATGTTGACGTGGGCTTCGCCATATTTTTGTGTCCAGCCAGGTACAGCAGGCAGGAACGGGCTGCCCCCAACCACCAGCTGCCTATTTGTACCTGGCCGGACACAACAATATAGGGAAGCCCTTTTTTTTTTTATTATTTCATGAAATAATTTAAAAAAAAAAAGACGTGGGGCTTCGCCCTATTTTTGTGTCCAGCCAGGTACAACTAGGCAGCTGGGGGCTGGAATCTGCAGCGCAGGGAGGCTTTCTGGGCCCCACCCGCTGCAAATTGCAGTCCGCAGCCACCCCAGAAAATGGCGCGTTCATAGAAGCGCCATCTTCTGGCGCTGTACCCGACTCATCCAGGGCCCTGGTGCGGTGGCTCACTGGGTAATAAAGGGGTTAGGGCCAGCTTGGCATTATCAGCTGGCCCTAAGCCTGAAATTCATGGGGTCACGCCAATATTAGACATGACCGCCATGAATTTCTAGTAAAGTAATTAAAAAAAACACAACACCCAGAAAAAAGTCCTTTAATTGAAATAAACACACAATTTTTTAATGTTCTAAATTAAACCATACTTACCATCACGCCCATTCCAGCTGAAGCCAACGATCTCCTGCAATAAAAGTAAAATAATAAAGCAACCTCATCCTTACCTTCCCATGGTTCCCAGGACCGGTCCAGCTCTGCTACATCGAGATGACAGGCTGGACCGCAGCAGAACGCTGCCATCCAGCCTGTCATCCCGCAGACACTGAGAAGCGCAGGCATGCTTGTGCTCCTCAGTGTCTGACTGTGACGGCATCCAGATGAGCCGACAATGAACTCGGCTCACCTCATGCACGTCACTGACAGCGTGGGAAAATTCTCCTGCTCCCCGCATGCGCAGTAAAAGTTTCCCACGCTGTCAGTGACGGACGTCCAGGAGGTGAGCTGAGTTCATTGTCGGCTCATCTGGATGCCGTCACAGCGAGACACTGAGGAGCGCAAGCATGCCTGCGCTTCTCAGTGTCTGCGGGATGACAGGCTGGATGGCAGCGTTCTGCTGCGGTCCAGCCTGTCATCTCGATGTAGCAGAGCTGGAGCTGTCCTGGGAACCATGGAAAGGTAAGGATGAGGTTGCTTTATTATTTTACTTTTATTGCAGGAGATCGTTGGCTTCAGCTGGAATGGGCGTGATGGTAAGTATGGTTTAATTTAGAACAATAAAGAATTGTGTGTTTATTTCAATTAAAGGACTTTATTCTGGGTGTTTGTGTTTTCTTTTAACTTTGACTATGGGGTTAGTAATGGGGGTGTCTTATAGACGCCTCTCTATTACTAACCTGGGCTTGATGTCAGCTGGCATTATAAGCTGACATCAACCCCAACCCTATTACCCCCTGCCACCGCACCAGGGCAGTGTGGAAGAGCGAGGCTAAGTGCCAGAATTGGCGCATCCTATGGATGGTGTTTCTAGCCTGGGAGGGGGCCAATATTCATGGCACCCTTCCTGGGCTACTAATATCAGCCTCCAGCTGTCTGCCTAGCCTTTGCTAGCTATTAAAATAGGGGGGACCCCACGTCATTTTTTTGGGGGGGTCCCCCATTTTAATAGCTAGTAAAGGATAGGTATTCAGCGGGGGGCTGATATTAGTAGCCTGGGAAGCTCCGTGGGTATTACCCCCTTCCCAGGCTTCAAACATCTGCCCCAGCTGTCTGCTTAACCTCCGCTAGAGACTAAAATTAAGGGGAACCCCACGCCAATTTTTTTTTAAATAAATCCGTTATTTTAACACTAGATGACAAGTACAGTAACCAGCACTGTCACTGTACTTCATATATATGTGACTGACATGTTTCTATCTATCTAATCTATGTGTGAAGCTCTATTCTGTCTGTTATAAATTGTCGGGTACCGCTGCTGAATTGCCGGCCGGCTTTTTTAAAGAGACGGTGCATGGAAACACTAATATTTGTTTTAATAAATCCTTTACACTAAATGACAAGTACAGTAAGCAACACTGTCACTGTACTTCATATATATGTGACTGACATGTTTCTATCTATCTAATCTATGTGTGAAGCTCTATTCTTTCTATTCTAAATTGTCGGGTGCCGGCTTATGCCGCTGCTGAATTGCCGGCTTTTCATATATTGTCACAGAAGCGATGCGAACTTCCCTGCTCCGGACACAGCACAGCGCTTCTGTGACAAGTGAAAGCTGTCGGCACAGAAGCCCTGCGCTGTGTCCGGAGCTGGGAATACGCAGCGATGTGTCAGTTTCAGCACAGAAGCGCTGACTGTCTGGACCTACCGCCGCCGTATTTTAACTCCCTCCACCTTATATTAACTCCGACATGGCAGGGATACGGCCACGGCAGCTTATTAACACCCCCAGAGTATCCCCGCATGTCAATTTCTGAAAAGTTCAAAAGCATTACCGGCGTATAAGACGACCCCAGACTAGACAGAAGATTTTTCAGTCTTCAAAAGTCGTCTTATACGCCGGAATATACGGTATTCCTCGTGGATGATTTACTGGAGTACCCTCTTTTCTTTCCCTATGGAGTTCTCACCCCTAGCAGCGCTGAATGCTCCTTTACTGGCATGACACGATATGCTGTGATGTGTACACGCTCTGCACGTGCGTTAGCCAGCCAGCCATCAGTGAATACAGCGCACCATAGCAACCAAAACACACATACATGTGTTTTCCACTAGCGCGACGTCACTTCCGGTTCCCCGCCCCCTTTTGTGACGCACTTCCACCCCAGCGCTCAGCGAGCACATACTTAAATGAGGACTCCCAGTGCACATTCCACAGCGCTGGGAGACGGTCACGCCGCCCTCCTCCTCCCCTGCACCAACGAGCCATATCTGGGACTCCTGCACCACAGCCAGAAGCGGAAGCTAACAGGAACAAGGTACCCAGCTCCCAGGAGCCCTCCCCTTTCCCTCTTCCCCCACCTCACCTACTAATTGGGACTTTCTCCCTACTCCAGTCCTCCACACTATATGAATAGCAATACAGGGAAAAGGCCACACCGCTCCTCTCTACTACATGAAACAGCCACAACAGGGACCCCAGCACTGTATCAAGACGTAGAGACTTCACGTCATACCAGTAAGAAAGTCTCCAATAGGCTGTGAACCAAGAGACATTAAAGGTAGTGGTCCGTCTTCTCTAAAAAAAAACCCTGCATGATTTTCTAGGCGCTTAACATGCATTTCTTACCATCACAGCACCATTTAAAGATTTCTATTCTATCTCTTATGGCATATACCTTCATCTGAACCCACTTAAGGTAACCCTACAGCATACTTTATGTTACTTGATGATTCCACTGTATATAATGTACATATGTATAATTGTGATTTTATTCAGCCTCCCTTTGCTTCTATCTCTCTCTCCCCTCTCCCCCTCATTCCTTTTTTTCCCCTTTCTCCCTCTCGTCCTTCAATAGTGTATAATATGGATTTTCTGTTGAACCAATGTGATTTCCTATATTCCTACTCTTAACACCGTATTTTCTCTCTTTTAGTAGTGCGACTCAATGAATAAGGCCTGGATAAGGCCGAAACGTCTTCTGTCGCCAATCATTGTCGCAATCACGTTTGATCGGTTTGATGTTATGCCAATGTTAATAAATGAACACTGCATTAGAACTCATGAGTGTGTGATGATAGAATTTAATATACGTATTGGGCACCACTTGTCTCTTCATCAGCACCTCTCTTCTTATGACAAGAGTGCATGCTAATTATTTACTCTATATATTATTCATAATCAGCAGAAGGAAATTCGCCCACTGTAGGCTGATATTACTAATCCAGTTAAAGAGGTCATTAGGCCCAAATGTTTCCTGGTTTCACTGTTGGGATTGTATTGGGCAGGTAATGAGCAGTGCCTGGTTTTCTCCACACATACCACTTAGAATTATCACCAAAAAGTTTTATCTTCGTCTGATCAGACCAGAGAATCTTATTTCTCATAGTCTGGGAGTCCTTCATGTGTTTTTGAGCAAACTCTATGCGTGCTTTCATATGTCTTGCACTGAGGAGAGGCTTCTGTTGGGCCACTCTGCCATAAAGGCCCGACTGGTGGAGGGCTGCAGTGATAGTTGATTTATGGAACTTTCTCCCATCTCCCTACTGCATCTCTGGAGCTCAGCCAAAGTGATCTTGAGGTTCATCTTTACTTTTCTCATCAAGTCTTTTCTCCCACAATTGCTCAGTTTGGCTGGATGGCCAGGTCTAGGAAGACTTCTGGTGGTCCCAAACTTCTTCTATTTAAGGATTATGGAGGCCACTGTACTCTTAGGAACCTTGAGTACTGCAGAAATTCTTTTGTAACCTTGGCCAGATCTGTGCCTTGCCACAACTCTGTCTCTGAGCTCATTGGGCAGTTCCTTTGAGTTCATGATTCTTATTTGGTCTGACATGCACTGTGAGCTATGAGGTCTTATATAGACAGGTGTGTGCCTTTCCAAATAAAGTCCTAGATGGGGTGCAGAGTGTACATTAATGAGAAAAAATAATGAACTTTTTTAGAATTTACCAAATGGCTGCAATGAAGCAAAGAGTGAAAAATTTAAAGGGGTCTGAATAATTTCCATACCCACTGTATCTAATTTTGTTAGCATATTATGCAGTCATAGCAGCTTGCACCTGTTCACACTTGCTGTACATTCTGGTTGAAGGTGCCGATAAGCTTACCAGTTACATACAGTATATACACACATATATGTATATATATATATATATATATATATATATATATATACATATATATATATATATATATATATATACACTGCTCAAAAAAATAAAGGGAACACTTAAACAACAGAATATAACTCCAAGTAAATCAAACTTCTGTGAAATCAAACTGTCCACTTAGGAAGCAACGCTGATTGACAATCAATTTCACATGCTGGTGTACAAATGGAATAGACAATAGATGGAAATTATTTGCAATTATCAAGACACACTCAATAAAGGAGTGGATCTGCAGGTGGGGACCACAGACCACATCTCAGTACCAATGCTTTCTGGCTGATGTTTTGGTCACTTTTGAATGTTGGTTGTGCTTTCACACTCGTGGTAGCATGAGACGGACTCTACAATCCACAGAAGTTGCTCAGGTAGTGCAGCTCATCCAGGATGGCACATCAATGCGAGCTTTGGCAAGAACGTTTGCTATGTCTGTCAGCGTAGTGTCCAGAGGCTGGAGGCTACCAGGAGACAGGCCAGTACACCAGGAGAGGTGGAGGGGGCCGTAGAAGGGCAACAACCCAGCAGCAGGACTGCTACCTCCGCCTTTTTGCAAGGAGGAACAGGAGGAGCACTGCCAGAGCCCTGCAAAATGACCTCCAGCAGGCCACAATTGTGCATGTGTCTGCACAAACGGTTAGAAACCGACTTCATGAGGGTTGTATGAGGGCTCAACGTCCACCACAGATGGGGGTTGTGCTCACAGCCCAACACCGTGCTGGACGCTTGGCATTTGCGTCAGAACACCAGTGTTACGCACACGTCCAGACTAACTGGCGTGAGCATGATTAGTGATCCCACTGGACCATGAACCGAGGAGTGCTTGGAGGGGTGTAACTAAGTATCAACTCGGTCCAACCAAGGTCACACGGCGGCTCAGTCGACTCCCTGAACCAGGGGAGGAACCGAGCAGAGGGACCAGGTGCTACTCCAGTCACAGCATTTGACCCACACCGGGGAATGCAGGAACAGGCAGGTTAGGCTGGTCAGGCTGGCATACAGACAGGTGGGTACTGGCAGGCACGGCTGGTATGCAGACAGGTGGGTATTGGCAGGCACGGCTGGTATGCAGACAGGTGGGCACTGGCAGGCACGGCTGGCATGAAGACAGGTGGGCACTGGCAGACAAGGCTGGCATGCAGACAGGCGGGTACTGGCAGGTAGGAACACAGGTAGGATAGGGACCTGTACAGATTGGGACACAGGAATGGAGCCGCAGGTGCGGTAGACAAGCAGAGCAGAGCAAAACCCGCAAGGTGCGGAAGACAAGCAGAGCAGAGCAAAACCCGCAGATGCGGTAGACAAGCAGAGCAGAGCAAAACTTGCAGATGCGGTAGACAAGCAGAGCAGAGCAAAACCTGCAGATGCGGTAGACAAGCAGAGCAGAGCAAAACCCGCAGGTGCGGTAGACAAGCAGAGCAGAGCAAAACCCGCAGGTGCGGAAGACAAGCAGAGCAGAGCAAAACCCGCAGATGCGGTAGACAAGCAGAGCAGAGCAAAACTTGCAGATGCGGTAGACAAGCAGAGCAGAGCAAAACCCGCAGGTGCGGAAGACAAGCAGAGCAGAGCAAAACCCGCAGATGCGGTAGACAAGCAGAGCAGAGCAAAACTTGCAGATGCGGTAGACAAGCAGAGCAGAGCAAAACCTGCAGATGCGGTAGACAAGCAGAGCAGAGCAAAACCCGCAGGTGCGGTAGACAAGCAGAGCAGAGCAAAACCCGCAGGTGCGGAAGACAAGCAGAGCAGAGCAAAACCCGCAGATGCGGTAGACAAGCAGAGCAGAGCAAAACTTGCAGATGCGGTAGACAAGCAGAGCAGAGCAAAACCCGCAGGTGCGGAAGACAAGCAGAGCAGAGCAAAACCCGCAGATGCGGTAGACAAGCAGAGCAGAGCAAAACTTGCAGATGCGGTAGACAAGCAGAGCAGAGCAAAACCCGCAGGTGCGGTAGACAAGCAGAGCAGAGCAAAACCCGCAGGTGCTGTAGACAAGCAGAGCAGAGCAAAACCCGCAGATGCGGTAGACAAGCAGAGCAGAGCAAAACCCGCAGATGCGTTAGACAAGCAGAGCAGAGCAAAACCGCAGGTGCGGTGAACAAGCAGAACCAGATACACACAAGGTACTTACAATGAAGTAGCGAGTGTACCCAAAACTCACAAACAGAAGTTCACAGACAACGAGTTGGAGTTAGGTGCAGGTTCAGACACTGCAGGAAAAGGGAAGGTTCGGACATAGAGAGAAACAGGTAACGGGCTAGGACACAGTTCAGACAGGAACTGAACCAGGAATAAGATGCAGCCTGGGAACTCAGCCCCCAGGGTGGCGGAGACAGACTAGAAGTCACAGATACAGGTAACAGGCCTGGGTATACAGCCCCCAAGGGCGGAAACAGACAAGATACAGGACAGGACCTGTCAACTCAGTTGCACAGAACACACTAAATGAAAGTGTTGCTCAGGCACCCCCTACTGGATGGTGGGGGTTTAAGTATCCAGTGACTCACAGCAATAGGCTGGGGAGGCATTAGGAGTGAAATCACAGCAACTATAAGAATCAGGCAGCAGCCGCGCCGCCGCCCTAAGCAATCAGACAAGAGACACAGCAGGTACTGGAGCAAAGTGTGCAGCCTGGATTGATAGGTAAGATGGCGGTCTTGCATGGTGGGAGGTGGTAAGCCATGCCAGCACGCCGCCAGGGATGTTACAACCGGGATTGGCAAAGTCACCACTGGTGCCCTGTGCTCTTCACAGATGAAAGCAGGTTCACATTGAGCACATGTGACAGACGTGACAGAGTCTGGAGACGCCGTGGAGAGCAATCTGCTGCCTGCAACATCCTTCAGCATGACCGGTTTGGCAGTGGGTCAGTAATGAGGTGGGGTGGCATTTCTTTGGAGGGCCGCACAGCCCTCCATGTTCTCGCCAGAGGTAGCCTGACTGCCATTAGGTACCGAGATGAGATCCTCAGACCCCTTGTGAGACCATATGCTGGTGCGGTTGGCCCTGGATTCCTCCTAATGCAGGACAATGCCAGACCTCATGTAGCTGGAGTGTGTCAGCAGTTCCTGCACGATGAAGGCATTGAATCTATGGACTGGCCTGCCCGTTCCCCAGACCTGAATCCGATTGAGCACATCTGGGACATCATGTCTCGCTCCATCCACAAACGTCACGTTGCACCACAGACTGTCCAGGAGTTGGTGGATGCTTTAGTCCAAGTTTGGAAGGAGATCCCACAGAAGACCATCCGCAACCTCATCAGGAGCATGCCCAGGCGTTGTAGGGAGGTCATACATGCACGTAGAGGCTACACACAATACTGAGCCTCATTTTGACTTGTTTTGAGGACATTACATCAAAGTTGGATCAGCCTGTAGTGTGTTTTTCCACTTTAATTTTGGGGGTGACTCCAAATCGAGGCCTTCATTGGCTAATAAATTTGATTTCCATTGATGATTTTTGTGTGTCTTTGTTGTCAGCACATTCAACTTTGTACAGAACAAAGTATTCAATGAGAATATTTGATTCATTCAGATCTAGGATGTGTTATTTGAGTGTTCACTTTATTTTTTTGAGCAGCGCATATATATATATATATATATATATATATATATATATATATATATATATATAAAGATCATTGTGGTTTTGCCCTGATGAAGAGGTTTGGAGACCTTGAAACGCATTGACACAATAAACCACATCCATGCTTAATCCTTGTGTGTGACTACACCTTTTGAACTTTGGGCAGTGCGGACTCTGAACCACTGTATTCCTCTCATTTTCTTCATGTCAATTTATTGGTGGTCCTGTGTCAAGGGTGTGACAGGTGTAATAGACCTGGCTGTAGAAGGTCACTGCACTTGGCATTACAGATGCCTTCTTAATCCTTCTGCCTTTACAACACAGTGGCAATCTTCCTCCTGCTGCTGATTGACACACCCTTGCCTGAGAGTTAAAAACACTCAGTTTGCTCCAGGGAATCGCCGGTGATACTTCTATGTACAGGCTTGGAGCATTAGCAGTCGGCTAGCGTCTTCTCTGGTGCCCTTGGAGGACAGTTGGCATTACTCCTCTTGTGTCTGCTTAAGCTAAGTTAATCCCCTTTGTTTGTCTACCTTGTTGTCTTTAGTTTGTAGTGGGTCCTGACCAGTGCTCACCCTTCCCCCTCCCTATCTAGGGCCTAGCTCTAGGGTCATCCAGGGTTTAGGGTCCTGTTCGGAGATAAGTGTGGAACCTATATAGGGATGGTAGGGTAGGCAGGGTGATATTAGATCTGCCTAGGGGTCTCCAATCCCACTTTCCCTAGTGTTTTGGCTTCCTCTCCTTCTTCCCTTTGTGTTGCACTTAGTCTTTCCCACACTGTGCGTGACATCCTGCAGCAGCCTTTACATGCTTTTATAGGAGTTGTGACTGTTACAACCCTTTCAGGTGAGCGTACCTACAACATTTTATTTTTTTTGTTTATCAGATATCACTGGTATATCAAATGTGACGGACAGTCACTCTGGATCTGGCTGTAGAAGGTCACTGCGCTTGGCATTACAGACACCTTCTTGATCCTCTCATCTCTGTAGTGTAGTGATATCCTTCTTCCTATAGGACCCAGCGGTGACCTCCATCTTCTGCTGCTGGTTGACGCACCCTTGCTTGGTAGTTTAAAACTCTGTGTCTCCAGAGAGTCGCTGGTGATAGTTCTATGTTCTGCTGTCTATGCCTGGAGCACTAGTAGCCAGCTAGTTCATTCTTGGACTTCCCTTGGAGGACAGTTGTGGCTACCTCTCTGGTGTCTTCTCAAGCTAAATGTATCCCCTTTGTTTGTTTACCTTGTTTTCTTTAGTTACATTGGGGCCTGACTAGTGTTCAGTTAAACACCTTAGCAAAAAATATGTAAACAGGGCCTAATTTAGCATGAAAAACCTATAGAAGATTAGACCCCTAAAATTTAATTTTTAATAAATTATCTGAAAAGGACTATAACAATCCACAATAGACAAAACAACAAAAATACAAAATAAAGTATTAGGGGATATCCAAATTAGGTTACACACTGATCAGGAGAGAGTGCAGGCTAAACCTGTCCCTACTTTATCCCTAATGTCTCTACCTTCCTGGCAGAGGAGGTTCGCACCCTAATTTGTGGTAAGTGGCGCCCCTGCTCAATGACGGTGTCCCTTATGTCCTTAAAAATTCTCCTATACTAATAAATACATTTATCCTAATAAATACAAAACTACAGTCGTGAAAAAAGATAGGAAGAAGTGAACGTATAGATTCAGAGGCCGACCATTTCAATAAGCATTAAAAGACGACAACTGTTCAATAAAGCAAAATGACAGCTCTAGGGAAATTTAGAGACAATACATAACTACAAATAACTGGGCTAGTAGGGCTTATAAATTCATGAATAAGTTATATCAATCATTACCCGAGCCCAGTATATAACCCCTATCACATGCAGTGGTTAATCTTTTTTTTCTTATATTGTTAAGAGAATCCCTAAAGCTGATTCTGTTATGATCTGCTACAGGGACTAAGGAAAGACAGGAGATCTATCCCTACAATAGAACTAAACTAGATCCCTACGATGTAACGGGGAACCTGATCCTGCGATCAGACCCGCTAAAGTCCTCGGCTAGTCTGTACGAAGACCTATAGATGTGAGGGAGGGATCCCTACAAGAACTAGGGACTGGGATATGTTGGACACCTCCTAGCAGAAATAGTAGCAGTCAAAGATAAACACACAACAAAAAGCATAGAGGTCAGAAGACCTAGCAAAACTAACAGAGAACGGCAACAGAGCACCAAGCTAGCTCAAGAGTAGTAAATACAATGAAGTCCAGCAAGGCCAGGAGGGCGGAGCCGGATTAAATAGGCAAAAATGGTCATGTGACCAGCAAACTAAAAAAAACCTAACAGGAGAGTTCTAACAGATTCTCCACAGAGAGGTATCATATATACAGAAAACTTCTGAATCATCAGAGCAAGAATATAATAGGGGCTGTTCACACAAGTCTATGAAGAACATCAGCCCACAATAGCACCATCAATTTGGTATCATGTAAAGAAAAGAGAAGTAACACTTCCTAGGGCCTAGCTCTAGGGACATTCAGGGATTAAGTTTCCTGCTCTGCGATTGGAGATGAACCTATACAAGGATGATAGGGTAGTCAGGGTGATATTAGATCTGCCTAGGGGTCTCCACTCCCCCTTTCTCTAGATGTTGGACTCCCTTCCCCTTCCCCCTATTCCTGTCCTTGTACACTGTTCCTTCCCTCACCTTGAATGACAATAAGACACTATTTTACCAGTGACCCCAGCCACAGAGCAGCTTGTAAAGTATTGATTTACTCCCATGTCTTATTGGGGAGCTAAGGTATCAGAACACAGATGTGACTGCTATCACTGTTCTGTTGTTTGTAAAAATAAATGTGCTCTTATGAGTAGTGATGGGCGAGCACTAAAATGCTTGGGTGCTCGATGCTCGGGCCGAGCACATTGGAATACTCGGATGCTCGACCCGAGCAACGAGCCCAATGTTAGTCTATGGGAAACTCGAGCATTTTTCAGGCGCCTCCCCCCGGCGGTCTGCAAATTGCAAATTGCCCAAATCGATGGGAACAGTGCTCAAATGACATGGGGACAGTATGGGAAAGACCCCTGGAAGCATTTCTGACTCCCAGGTCACTTCTGTCAACAATGTTCATCAGGAGGCCTTTACTATTCTTAAAGGGCCAGCAATCGGCCCTCACTATTCTTAGAGAGCCATCAGCTGGCTATGTTTTATTGTTCCCATTACTAAAGAGTAGGTCTCCTATACTGTTATTGCGTATTCAGTGAGTGGCAGGGCTGCCCAAAATTTGGACGCACCCCAATACCACTTTGAAAATTTGGACGCACCCCAATACCCCTTTGAAGAGACTTAGAGGAGGGCCTCCTGAAAACAAATTTCCCATTATTAGGAAGTAGGTCTCCCATTGTGTTTGCCTATGCAGTGAATGCAAGGGTTGCCAAAAATTTGGAGGCACTCCAATGCCCCTTGGAAAAGACGTGGAGGTCAGCGGGCCTCCTGAAAACAATGTTCCCATTAATAGGAAGTGGGTCTCCCATTATGTTTGCCTATGCAGTGAATGCAAGGATTGCCAAAAATTTGGAGGCACTCCAATGCCCCTTGGAAGAGACGTGGAGGTCAGAGGGCCTCCTGAAAACAATGTTCCCATTATTAGGAAGTGGGTCTCCCATTGTGTTTGCTATGCAGTGAATGCAAGGGCTGCCAAAAATTGGGAGTCACTCCAATGCCCCTTGGAAGAGGCGTGGAGGAGGGCCTCATAAAAAAATGTTCCCATTAGAAAGGAGCGGGTCTCCTATACTTGTAATGCCCATGGGCCCCATAATCAGCTGTTTTTTAACACGTTGTACCTTCAGGTGAAGAATAAAGATTAAGGATTGTGGGTGGCTTAAAAATGGGTCAATCACTCCCCTAAACTAATTAAAGAAGTTATTCAGGTGTGTGATAATTGGTGGAATATCTTTAGAATAGGTCATCAATATCAGATCAGTGGGGGTCCAGGACCGTGCACATCCGCTGATCAGCTGTTTCCCCGTTCGTGACGATAATGGAGAGATACCCCTTATGAATGCCCTGGAAAAATTTATGACGTTTGAGGTGCCACATTAGGATGGAAAGTTGAGCTGTGCCCTTTAAAGCATTAATACTTAATGCACTATGTTGCTTGTGACATAACTGAATCAGAGAGCAGCATAGGGTCAGCATTAGAAATCGCGAGCATGCCCGTGGACACGTGACGAAGCGCATTGAAGACATTATTTCATCCTGTATCGAAAGCATATGTCATAAATGTTTGATAGATGCAGGTCCCATTGCTGAGATCAGGGACCCACATGTAACTCAAGAACGACCCCGTTACACACTGTCAGAAATGGAAAGGTGGCTGCGCATGTGCGGCTATCACCATTCATTTCTATGGGAGCTCTGAAACTTGATGACTTTGCTTGGTTTGATGTGTGTGAGTCGTTGTGGGTGTATACGCTGTATATTACCAGTGTAAGCCTGTCCTGCCTGTCAATGTAGGTGTTAGCACCCGCATGCCTGTCCCTGGCCATAGGTATGGCGGAATCCGTGTTCTCACCTCCAGACGTCCCACTATAGGACATAACTTTTTTGTAAATAATCTGTGTATGAAATGACTGACACAAGGCAACATTACAATAATAAGTTTGTTTAAAGCATTTGTATTTAGTGATGAATTTGATTCCCCTTGATAATATAGCGCTGACATAGTCTGTAGCGCTGTACAGGGACAGCCGTCATTCATGTTAGGGACAATTTGGAATAAGCCAATTAACCTATCAGTATATTTTTGGAGTGTGGGAGGAAACCGGAGAACCCGGAGGAAACCCACGCAGACACGGTGGGGACATACAAACTCCATGCAGATGTCCGTGGTCGGATTTGTTTCCACCACCTGAGTGCTGCAGACACCAGTGCTAACCACTGAGTCACCGTGCCGCCCGAGAAATGGTGGAAGACTGAGATGTGACTTTCCACTAGTCTTCTGGATGACTTCATCTGTGTGCTGCTATCTTGGCCGAGCCGATGATCGGACTATTGATGGAGCTGGATGGTCGCTGATGGATCTTCTCAGGTTGGGGTTACTAGAACCAACTTGTTCTCACAGTAGCCGCACCCAATCTTCTCGGTGTCGAGAGAATCCGTCCAACGTCCAACTCTGGAGTGGGAGATAAAGCTTATTAAAGATATTAAAGACTGATCCTAAAGGTACACACACATCCAACATCAATGACAGAGCCCCTTCATATTGATTGCAGAAGTCATGAAGCAAGCAGTGGTAGTAGCATATACACCCACGACCAGCATCAGACGCCCATCTGTCCATAGTCGTATCTTACCTGTACTGGCACCGTGAGCATTGGTACACCACCGGGTAGTGGTACTCCCAACTGTGGAATACAGTAATGGGTGGAAGGTCAGGATGGATCTGTGCGACCTTCTCACAATACTGCTTCCATAGTCGGTGATGGGCAAGTTCTCCATTGCCATCGATGACCCAGCAGGCAGCATGACACATCTCATGGATCAATGTGTCTCGGAGTCGTTCTAAGGACAAAGCAGCATATAATAACAATCAGGAGTAAAGATGTGGGGAAGATTTCACCACAGCTAATCTATAAATTGTGCCGGATGTGACGACTACCTGCTGAATCGCAGACTTTATCCGATAACTGGATGATGGCGTAGCGGTCCCCGTTGTTCTCCTGCAATCCAGTGCGACCAGCTGTTTTACGCAGCCTTTTATTCCAGCTGATGTCCATATATGCAGGAAGCTACAGAGGAAGTAGAAATACAGAATATAGTGGTATAAACTGTATATAGTGGATACACTATCCCTAGCTCTAACCCTCTATTCACTATCCCCCACATCACTCCATACCTACAGAATATAGAGGTATATACTATATACACTGGATACACTAACCCTAGCTCTAACCCTTCATCCCCTATCACCCTATCCATACAGAATGTAGAGGTATATGCTATATACACTGGATACACTATCCCTAGCTCTAACCCTTCACCTCGTATCACCCTATACATACAGAATATAGAGGTATATACTATATACACTGGATACACTATCCCTAGCTCTAACCCTTCATCCCCTATAACCCTATTCCAAGCTGTGTGTTATAACTGAATACCTGGTTCTCAAAGACGGTCCTGTTATAAAACTTGTACAGACGTCGTACCAGCTCCTGTTTGTTCTTACGGAAGTCGGTGACATATTTGGACGTGGGTGAAGACAGATTTCTCAGGAAACAGTAATTGATGGGACGCTCCTGTCTCCTGGTAACAAAGCATCAAAGAGGATCACACATCACTACTGGATATATACTAAGACCGTACACGACCTGCAGACACACAGCTGACACCTTATCTGAAAATATGCTAATAATAGCGCCATCTAGCGACCAGATAACATGAACATGACCCAGATAAAACTGATATATAGGATTACATTACCTTGCTGTCTCCTCCTGCACAAAGCTGAATCGGGGAGAATTGGGCTCTGGAGAAAAGAAGAAACATCGTCATTTACTTCTGTGTCGTTCAGTTTTCCTAATCAATAAAAATCTAATTTTCTTATTTTACAGGAAGGAATTTATGATCCTTCCAGATGCTTTATTACATGCCTGACTCTATGTATAGCAGGTGGGGACCAGAGCCACCATCTTCATCTTCAAGGCTCCTTGGAGACCTTGAAATAAGTGGATGAGACTGAAATAAAGAAATATAAAGACCTTGAGAATGAAGGAGTAGCAGCAATACAGTGGCATAATCACAGAATGGGGCGTCCCCTGATCTCCAGTAGACCCCCAGAGCCGCAGACAGTGCTGGAGAGAAGTGAGCGCTCACCTGATGGAGATTCTCATCACCGCTGCTGTCCTCTGTGTCGGACGCAAAAACTCTGCGGCATTTTTTATTGACCAGTAACTGGGAAAAGGAAATAATAAAAAGTTTAAAAAAAGTCTTCAAATTTCCATAATTTCAAATAGACAACATACTACAGAATCCGCCACTCACCTGGTCATCAATACCGCTGCTCTCTGTAATAGACTCAATAATAAAGCGACGTTTGCGCTTATACTCAGACATTTTGCTCACTCAATCAGAATTGCAAAAATATCCTCACTCCACAAATTCTATAACCCTCAGTGGAGGAGGCCGTGAGCAGAAGTTTTATCAGTTCTTCATATTGTGACTTCATGACTTGTGTGACATCAACATTCTAGAACTCTGATATTGTGACATCGCTAAGAGCAGTTGTTCTGATGGATGTACACATGTAGATAGAAATATTTATATATATATTTACAACCCCAATTCCAAAAAACTTGTGACGCTGTGTAAATGTAAAGAGAACAGGAATGTAATGATTTGGAAATCTCTTTTAGCCATATTATATTCACTGCAGAACATAGAAATCAGATCAGAAGATATTAACTGTTCTGAGGTCGGATGAATAAAAATATTAAATTATTTATGGAAACTGTGGATGCCTTGTCCTGCAGACTGCAGAGCAGAGGGACCATCCAGCTTGTTATCAGCGCTTAGTTCCTGCATCTCTGATGGTCTGGGGCTGCATTAGTGCCTCTGACACGGGCAGCTTACACATGAAAGGAGTGATCAATGATGAGCCTTATACAGAGGTGTTGCAAAAAGAGGGATCACCTAAAATAGTCAATGTATATTAACATACAAGCCAAACAAGACATATTAAAAATATTTAAAAAGCACAAAGGACAAATTTTCCAGACCGCAGCTCTATAATGCTAGGATCTACCCTGTCTGTCAATAAGGTAATTTAGGAAACCAAAAGTTGATACCACCTTAATAAAGGTATATTATAATATACCCCAAATCACAGCTATACCAATAATATGAAAATTAAAATATACCTATGACCCAGGTGGCACAAACTTCACATTTACTTTCACTCTGTGTGGCTATTTGCTATTATGCCAGCAGTAGGATTTTTCTGCAACTTTTCTGACTCTATCATACAATTGTTGTATACACTCCTCTTTATCATCTTTTATTTTGTGCTTTTGTGCATTATTTATTGGGCGTGTATATCTTTAACCCACTATGCACTTTAATACTTGCCCTTATTTTAGGGCCTGGGTCACTGATGTAACAATTTTCATATTATTGGTATATTATACAGTAATATATCTGTATTAAGGTGGTATTAACTTTTGGGTTCCTAAATTACCTTATTAACAGACAGGGTAGATCCTAGCACTATAGTGCTGTGGTCTGGAAAATTTATGTTACAGGCTTACAGCCATTTGTGCTTTTTAAATATTTTTAATATGTCTTGCATGTTAATAAGCATTGACTATTTTTAGATTTTTAGGTTATCCCTCTTTTTGCATACTTTTTTTCTGTGTATTTGTTGGATCGTTTTTTGCATATTTTGGCAAGACAATGCTAAACCACATACCACATCCATCACAGCAGCATGGCATCGAAGAGGAAGAGTTCAGGTGAAGAACCGGCCACCTGCAGTCCAGACCTTTCACCAGGAGAAAACATTTGATGCATTATAAAATAAAAAATCCAGCAGAATTCCCAGACTGTGGAGCAGCGAGAATCTGACATCAGACAAGAATGGGACATTTATCCTTTCATCCAGAAAAATGGATGATTTTCATCAGTTTGGTGGTCAGTTGTGGTGTGTACACCATCCTTCTTTTCCATCAACAGTTATTATCATTCACAAGACCAAATACAGATTTCTAGGTTAATAATGGAAATGTATCCATAAATAAATGGAAGCTATATGGATGATCTGTATGGGATCTGTTTTTTTGTGCACCTTTGGACTTGAATGGCTTACTCTCATCCATTTTAAGGAAGAACCTATGCGTGCTATGATTTTTTTCACTTGCTTTTTTTCAAACACTTATCTAAAAAGCCCAATGGACCTAGATCTGTCTGTGTCTAGTTCTGGCAGTTTTTTCACGGAAAACACTGGGACCGACAATACAGTCATATGAACGTACCCTACAGATGATGCTGGAGGAGAGAAGGAGCCTGCATGTTGTATTTCCAATGGTAGCTCATTCTGTTTTCCAGCAGATAAGCCGCTGCCAGTGGAATCTATTAGTCGCTCTCATAGAGAACACGGGAGCCAAGCTGAGCGTTCTTGTATATAAGGGGCTCAGAAGAGATGGCTGTCAGTTGAACAATCTTTTGGCTGACAGCTACCTAATGTGTTATGAGTGGGGGGCTTTACCCGTTAAGATCTTGATTTTGACATGTTTAGGATCATTATCCATTTGTAGAAGCCATCCTCTTTTCAACTTCAGCTTATTACAGATGGTGTTATGTTTACATCAGGGAAAATATATATTTTTGTAATGTGTTAGCCACGGAAAAATTATTAGAAAAATATTAAGATTTGAGAATCCTCAGTGGCTGATACCTTTTAAGGGTTAACTGAAAAGATGGTAACAAGTTGCAAGCTTTCGAGACTACTCAGGTCTCTTCATCAGGCTTAGTATGACACAAAATCTGAAGAGTCACATATTTATACACAATAGGACACAGAAATAATGCAATAGATGAGACAGGTAACGTAAAGCAGAGCTATTACTGTGGGAGAAAGGTAAACAGTTCTGGCTGTAAATATTGGATTAGTTCATAGATAAGGACTGTGAAAGTTTTATTGTGCAGTGATTGAGGTCTGGTCCAGGGTTATGATGACCCCAAAGCTCAGAGGAGCACATTCCTTAGTTGATGTAGAATGACATAAATCCATGCAACACATTCATTCCTGCTCTGAAGGTGTCAAAGGTCACCATTAGTTTATATTCCCAAATTTTTGAGATTTGAAATGACCTTTTAATACCAATAATTTCATGTCTGTGATGTTGTGATCAGGGAAACAAAAATGCTTGGCCACAGGTAGATCTATTTTTTTTTCTTTTATTGTGTAGCGATGAGAATTCATCCTTGTCCTAAGTTTTTGCCCTGTCTCCCCTACAGTACATGCAGACCCCCTGATGGACTTTTGGTGCATATAATTAAGTACACTACATTAGGTGTGATACAGCTGAAAGTACCTGGGATCTTGTAGTTCTGATGTGAGTTGGGTATCTTTATCTTGTCTGTGGTCATTATAAATGGATAGGTTTTACATTTTTTCTGGTTGCAGGGAAAGGTACCTGTAGCTGGTGGAGATGACAGGGAGCTTCTGACAATGATGCTTCTTAAATTTGGGGGCTGCCTGAAACACAGAACTGGAGGGTCTGGAAATATGGATTGTAATCGGGCATCTTTTTGTAGTAATGGTTGTAGTTTCCATGCAGCTCTCCTTAGCATCTCCAGATTTGGATTTTAGGTGACTACAAGAGGCACCCGGTTACTTTCTTGTTTAGTTTTGTAATGTAGGAGATAATTCCTTGATATTCTGGTGGCTCTTGTAATCTGGTTCTCTATTGTTCTTGGATGGTAGCCCTGATCCAAAAAGGTCTTTCTTAGGCCACCAAGGTGTTTGTCTCTATCTAAAGGGTTGGAGCACAACATCACAGACATGAAATTATTGGTATTAAAAGGCAATTTCAAATCTCAGGGAGACAGAAAAATTTGGGAATATAAACTAATGTTGACCTTTGACACCTTTAGAGCAGGAATGAATCTGTCGCATGAATTTATGTCATTCTACATCAATTAAGTATACAGATGATAAAGGTGCCATTAATCACCGCGCTCCACCATGAAAAAATGTATATATATGCCAGAGATGGATAATGTTCCCAGCATTTATTGGAGACTGTAAAAGCTATAAAAGGCTACGCGTTTCGTGGATGTCCCGTCCACTTCTTCAGGTACATAGCTGCTACTTGTTACAACATGGAAGGTATATGTACACACATGCTAGCACATGGAGTGAAGAAAAAAACTGCCAAAGCACCCCTTGGCGCCAAAAAGAGGAAAATAAAAAAAAGGAGCGAGAGAGAGAGAAAAAAAAGGGGAAGGAAATCTTGGAAACACATCTAAAATCATAATGCACATGAACATTTGCTCAAACAGAGAAAAGAAGTACAAAGTAAATTAAAATATGTAGAGAATAATTAAAAAATCATTTCATTTAAACAAAATAAAATATGGGTCTAACATTAATCATGATGAACCATGGAGGGCTAGAACTTAAATACTTGCTCAAGTTCCTGTGTACAGTCACGCTAGGCACAGAACTCCCTGCACTAGGGCTCCTGATTTGTTTTGTCAGCTGAAAAACGGAGCTGTAAGAGTGGACGGAGGTAACTGGAAGGCTATAATGTGGGTGCTGCTAACAGGATTGTGGGTTTGGGGATAGGTGGCTATATATCGGGTATTGAAAAAGAACTGGGGAGGTGTAAAAAGTGACTGCTGGAATTCTCAAAGAAAAACTTCTGTGATTTTGTTTAACCCCTGCGGTTTAACACTAGGACTACTGGACTCGTGACCCCGCCTAGAACTACTGAAAGGAGTCATTTTGACTCCTTGCTTGTTTTCGTTTATTTTTAGAGTTTCATTTGTGGTTATTTATTAATAATTATATTTTTTGTAATGTATTATTATTGTGAGATCCAACAGTAATGCTTTTGATTGTTTTTTTTCTGCTTTTCTTATTTTTCTACAGAAAATAACAATAATTATAATAGACGTTTTTCAAACATTTTTTTTTATTCAAGTGCACACATATAAACAACAACTGAAGAACAAAAAGCAGAGAAAATGTAGGTGGAGGAGCATAAAATTGAAAATATGGCGCAGAATTCACCTTCTAAACATTTGGTGTTTCGCATTTTAGGCATTGCCTTTGATTTATGGCAGTACATTGCCCACACAAAGACTTACCACAAGTCTTACAATTTCCGACAGATCTATTTTTCTTGCACTTTTCTTTGATCTGGCAAAATTTTGTTTGAACCATCACTTCTGAGCATGTAGAAACTTGGGACGTGGAACCCTTTTCCCTATCTGTGACATAAGGACCACTCAACTCTCTCACAAGCGTTTGCAAAAATGCCTTGCGTGACATTTTTTGGTGGGTAATCTCCTTGAATATTATCCATGCATTTATACCCGCAAAGTCTAAGGCATTTTCAAATGCATGAACAGGCCATCTCCTTGTGCATGTTCGTGTGGTATATTTTCGTGCCATCTGATCCACTACATCTACTCCATATTTTGTTTCATTGTAAAACTTTACCGTTTCTGGAGTTTTTTTTAGCGGAATCAGATGCAACAACAACATCTGGATGGACGGAACTCAAAATGACAACATTTTTGTTGGGCTTTCCTTGATATACTGTAAGTGTAAAATTGTCTTCATTTCTAAACACTTTAGTGTTGTACAATTCCTCTTTCATGGATTTTATTTCTTTAGGCACTTCTCGCCTTATCTTGTTCAGTGTTCCCACGATGGTTGTTCCTTTGCTTTTTAGCTGTTTAGCTAATTTTACTGAAGTAAAATAATTATCGGTTGTAACATTGCGACCTTTTTTCAAAAACGGGTCCAATAACTTCATTACCACATGGTCAGCTAAACGGTCCTCAGCACGGCGTGTGTCATCTTTGCCTAGATAAGGGAAGCCATTTGCCAGATATTTGCTCCTCTTATCAACAGCTAGCCAATATTTGTGGCCATATTTATCTGGTTTGGAAGGCATGTACTGCGTGAATGGACACCTAGTTTTGCTTGGGAAAAGTTGCTCATCTACCGTTATGTATGGGCCAGGTTTGTAACACGCAATACAATTTTCAATAAACCTGTCCCACACAGTAGAAAATAGAGCAATCTTGTCCGTTTGCAGTCTCTCCGATCGAGTAGATTTCTCATCAAATCTGAAAAACCTCATAATTTCAACAAAGCGGTCCCTAGACATTGTCGCTTTGCAAAACGGTATTCCCCAGTCATTACACCAAATACTGCTAATCGAGTGACGGTTCGTGCCAGATATTCCACGAGCATAGAATATCGCAATGAATGCATCTAGCTCCTCATCAGATAGAGTAAACTGTAAATTATTGTTCCTGCATGCTTCTGCAAGCGTACAGTTCTTTATATGTGTCATTATATATGAATCAAAAAATAAACGCCATGCGCTCAAAGGACTATCGATAATGATATTTCTTCTGGCGTATCCTGTAGGGCCAGGTGCTTCTCGAAGAATATTTTGTCTGTCACGCCTACCAGGCAAGTGTTCTCCAATTTCAACAGGTTTCCATTGAATACCATCCGCTGAAACTAGTATTCCTTCAGATTCGCCTTCTCTGGTGTTTGTTGTTGCATTACCTTCGCCGGCATCGTTATCTGTTGTTCTTTCATTTCTGGGACGTTTTGCTGATTTTTTCTGTCCACGACCAGGAGGATGGTCACGAGGCAACATAACTGCATGAGCCCGATCCCCAGTTGATGTGCTTGGAATATCTGTAAAAAAGTTGATGAATATTTAGAATTTTTGTTTTGTAAGGGTCCGTGCACACTGGCTGGATTAGCGGCGGAATATCCGACCGGATATTCTCACCACAATCCGGCCCGTACCTGCCCGCTCAGGTACAGAGCGGAGTTTCATACCTGAAGCTCCGCTCCGAACCCCGGGCTGGAGCCGCAGTCTGGGACGGAGCCGTGCTCGCGCATAAGCAAGCGCTGCTCTGTCCCTGACAGCGACTCCAGCCCGGGGTTCGGAGCGGAGCTTCAGGCATGAGCGGGCAGGTACGGCCTGTATTGCGGCAAGAATATCCAGATGGCTATTCAGCCAGAATTCTGCTAGTGTGCACAGGCCCTAACTCAGTGTGTGGAAGAACAAATAAATACACATAACTACTTACGTTCTGGATTTGTTCCTTCTGAGTCTTCAGATTCACTTCATATGTTCTGAGGAATGAAATCTTCATCACTGTCAGAATCAAATACATGTTCCTGCAATTCGGATTCCGATTCATCCTCCGGTATGGATTGCAAAGTAGCCAGAATATCCTGAGGCTTTATCAAACGTCTTCTCTCCATATTCCTCACAAATTCCATAATTCTATATAGTTCCCTGCTGAAAAATAGAAATGAAATGAAAACTAAAAGAAATAATAACTGTTCTGCCACCTTCAAAAGTAGGTGGGCTGAATCAGTTGACAGACAGCTAAACTATTTCATAACAATTCATACCTGTATGAGTCTTCAGAGCTCGTATGTCTGCGTCTGTTCTCTTTGTCTCTTCAGCTGAACTGAAAGTAAAGTTACTATCCAGAATACTGTCTCCTGCTAGGACCTTAGAAAAACACCACCCTTCATTAGCATAAAATAAGAGCCTAGAGTAAACAAGCTATTTTGTTCAGCATTACACAGTAATACAAGCAGGTAAAACACAAGAAAATGTGAAAAGTTGACATGTAAATTGAACTACATCTATATGAACATCAGGGTAAATAAGACAGAGTGAAAAAATTATGCACAAAACTTTATAGCAACATTTAGTGACAAAAGGACCTCAAAATATAGTAGGGAGTCAAAATGACTCCCTTCAGTAGTTCTTGGTAAATTTTGAAAAAAACGCGCAAATTTTTCACCAAAATTATTTATTCTCACAAAATCTTTTTTCACATCATATTTGAGGAAAAGTCACCGAGTTTCAAGCCGGAATTCTGAAAAATGTAGTCACAGAAGAGAAATAAAAAACGAAAGGAGTCAAAATGACTCCATCAGTAGTTCTAGTGTTAAGGGTCTGCTGGAATTCTAACAGAGGTGAGCAATTTCCCTTATATCTTTACTGCTGTCTATTGGATAACAGCGCTATTTGCGCTCCTTTCTTTGCTTTCTTTACTTACATCAACTAAGGAATGAGCTCCTCAGAGCTTTGGGGTCATCATAACCCTGGAAATCTCAATCATTAGACAATAAAACTTTCACAGTCCTTATCTATGAAATAAACCAATATTTACAGCCAGAACTGTTTACCTTTCTCCCAGAGTAATAGCTCTGCTTTACATTACCTGTCTCATCTATTGCATTATTTCTGTGTCCTATTGTGTATGAATATGTGACTCTTCAGATTTTGTGTCATACTATGCCTGATGAAGAGACCTGAGTAGTCTCGAAAGCTTGCAATTTGTTACCATCTTTTCAGTTAACCATTAAAAGGTATCAGCCACTGAGGACTCTCAAATCTTAATGTTTACATCAAGAATTTGTTGAAATTTCTTTCAATGGGGGGGGGCGTGGCCTGGCTATGGAGGAGTGAAGTCCCATGGTTGTCTGCTCCCATCCCTAGACCAGCTTCAGGGCATGCCTATCACTTTAAGTCAGGCCAAAACACTGCCAATGCCGGCAAAAAAAGATGAAGAATATAATGCAGACCAGTGTGAGTACTCAGCGGACCCCTCCATCAAATATTACCCGCTTCCTAAGAAATTGCAGCATCTGCCTCTCCTGCAAGAGTGGGATCTAAGATGGCGTCAGCTGTCCCTGCCCAGCGCTCCTCATCTCCTGCATCGGAGGTCCAAAGCTCCTGGGGTAAATGCTCCCCCACATCAACATTAGCAGAGCGGACGATACCTTCATCGGCGGAGGACGCGGACCTGGCTTCCTGGACTTGGGGAGACGCAGGAGGCCTCATTGCTGCTGCGGGGGATCTCCCTCAGTCCAAGATGGCGGATCCCGGCTTTGTGCCTTCGGAGCTCAGGTGTGTGGTAGAGGATCACTTGGTGCCCCGGCCCCTGGACACACCAGATTGAGCAGTACTTATCTCTGCTGCGGGTCCAGACCTGAGTTCCCCTGAGAGAGGTTTCTTCCCTGCATTATTACATTTTTCTTCCCCTGGCTGCTCAGAGGAGAGCCAACAGGATGACTCATTACAATGTGAGGCAGTGTGGAGAGACCTCAGAGATCGAATACGAGCTATTCCAACCAGAGGGACATGGAGAATTATATGTCTAGACTGGAGTTCTCTTACAGGGCTGAAGCAGCCTCCATTAGAGGGGACATGCAAGAGTTAATAGAAAAAGTGTTTGCTGCTGAATCACATACAGCATCCATCACTCAACAAGTAAATTCTCATGAACAAACTTTGTCTTCTCACTCATACCAACTGGAATATACCTAACAGATTTGATAGATGATATTGAAAACAGAGGAAGGCGCAACAATATTAGGATTAGAGGACTTCCAGAGACAACTGAACACCATGAACTGGATGAGACACTACGTCATTTGTTTAACTCTATCTTGGGTCTGCCCTTAGAGAATGAGTTGGAGCTAGATAGGGCTTATAGATCCTTGGGCCCCAGATCCTCTGATGCGACAAAACCTCAGGATGTGACTCTATTTTATATCAAGAATATCCTATACAACCAGGGCCGGCTCCAGGTTTTTCTGGGCCCCGGGCGAAAGAGTCTCAGTGGGCCCCTTTAACACATACCACGATTCATGATGCAGAGATACAGCGGAGAAATATATATATATATATATATATATATATATATATATATAGTACAATGCAAAGATTTCACTTCTTACATTACATGAGTGATATCTATTGTAAATTCCACAATAGCTCAGAGACCGGTGAATCGCTCAACACAGAATACTGGCCCCCATATAAGGCTCCATACGGAATACTGGCCCCCATATAAGGCCCCATACGGAATACTGGCCCCATATAAGGTCCCATAAGGAATACTGGCCCCCATATAAGGCCCCATAAGGAATACTGGCCCCCATATAAGGCTCCATACGGAATACTGACCCCCATATAACGCTTCATACGGAATACTGGCCCCCATATAAGGCCCCATACGGAATACTGGCCCCCATATAAGGCCCCATAAGGAATACTGGCCCCCATATAAGGCCCCATACGGAATACTGGCCCCCATATAAGGCCCCATACGGAATACTGGCCCCCATATAAGGCTCCATGCGGAATACTGACCCCCATATAAGGCTCCATGCGGAATACTGGCCCCCATATAAGGCTCCATACAGAATACTGGCCCCCATATAAGGCTCCATACGGAATACTGGCCCCCATATAAGGCTCCATACGGAATACTGGCCCCCATATAAGGCTCCATACGGAATACTGGCCCCCATATAAGGCTCCATACGGAATACTGGCCCCCATATAAGGCTCCATACGGAATACTGGCCCCCATAAAAGGCTCCATACAGAATACTGGCCCCCATATAATGATCCATACAGGATACTGGTCCCCTTATAAAGCTCCATACAGGATACTGGCCCCCATATAACGCTCCATACAGGATACTGGTCCCCTTATAAAACTCCATACAGGATACTGGCCCCCATATAACGCTCCATACAGGATACCGGTCCCCTTATAACGCTCCATACAGGATACCGGTCCCCTTATAACGCTCCATACAGGATACTGGCCACCATATAATGCTGCATGCAGGCTGTTACCCCCCACATAATACCCCATACAGGCTGTCCCCCCCCTTATAATGCTCCATGCAGGCTGTTACCCCCCACATAATGCCCCATACAGCCCCCCCCTTTTAGTGCTCCATGCAGGCTGTTACCGGCCACATAATGCCCCATACAGGCTGCCCCCCCCTTATAATGCTCCATGCAGGCTGTTCCCCCCCACATAATGCACTATGCAGGCTGACCCCCCCTTTATAATGCCCCATGCAGGCTGTTCCCCACCTTATAATGCCCCATGCAGGATGTCACCCCCCCCTCTTTATAATGCCCCATGCAGGATGTCCCCCCTCTCTTTATAATGCCCCATGCAGGATGCCCCCCCCCTCTCTTTATAATGCTCCATGAAGGATGTTCCCCCCTCTCTTTATAATGCCCCATGCAGGATGTCCCCCCCTCTCTTTATAATGCTCCATGGAGGATGCCCCCTCTCGTTATAATGCTCCATGGAGGATGCCACCCCCCTCTTTATAATGCTCCATGCAGGATGCCCCCCCCTCTCTTTATAATGCCCCATGCAGGATGTCACCCCCCCTCTTTATAATGCCCCATGCAGGATTCCCCCCCCCCCTCTTTATAATGCCCCATGCAGGATGCCCCCCCCTTCTCTTTATACTGCCCCATGCCTCCATACATTAAAAAAAAAATTAAATACTCACCTCCCTTCTCCTCACCTGCTACCTGCTGCCGCTGCTCTGGTCTGGACTCCAGCGACGCCGGTATCTTCCCGCTCTGCGCTCCCTGTGACGGCTCAGGGGAGGGCGCGGTGTAAAGACGTCACCGCACCCTCTGACCTGAGACGTCACAGGGAGCGCAGAGCAGGAAGACAGCTGATCTGCGGAGGCACGGGGAGAGGTAAGTATCCAGCTGCCGGGGCCCTGAGCAAGCGGCGGAGAAGGGCGGGCGCTGACACCGCTCTCCTCCGCCCATAGCCCAGCGGGGTGTACGACCGCCAGTGGGCCCCTTTGCCTGCTCAGGGCCCCGGCATTTGCCCGGGTGCGCCGGGTGCTGACGCCGGCCCTGTATACAACTCATGTCTGATCTATCGTGCCACACACTACAGAAGAGGAAGGCATTAAAGACTCTATTAGAGGTTCTGAGACAGCAGAACATTCTATACTCTTGGGGTTTCCCTTTCTATCTACAGGTCCGCCATTCAGGGGCTTTACATGTGATACGTTGCCCTGGAGACATTCCGGCTTTTGTTACAGGTTTGGGGATTCCCCACGTATCTATACCAACAGAGGATTGGCCGAGCCTCCCCGGAGGCCCCAAGTCGGATCTCAATCCACGACCATAAAGAGCGACAAGAAACAAATCCAGAGAATTCAGGAGAGGGAACAATGGAAAACATATCCTCACTCCCCAGATTGAATCGTCTATTACTAATGGATCCTGTGTTCAATACGCTAGTCTTCAGCGCTAGTCAATCTTGTGAAAGATATTAGAGTGTTATATTCCTCTAAAATGTTTTCAGCAATGAGTATAGTTGATATTACGAATAATTCATCTATATGACTGGCTCTCAATAATAAGATTTGATTATATTATATCAATAATCTTCCGTTCTTGGACAGTATGGATATTATTCCATAAGGATATGTGATATACTGATTCAACGTTTAATATAATGATAAGTAGATGCTAATCTTTGACAGCTTTTGGCTGCTTTTCTATCATAGGTTTTAAGACAAAATGGTATGGCCTGATGTCTGGTTTGGGGGGGGCTCCCCAGTAGAAAGCCCATCCTCCCAGGGGGGTTTACACTCTGCTGTGCAGGTGTAAAATATACCTATTTCCCCTCATCAGATTGTTTTTCTTTCATTTTGTTATATAATTTTGTTTTGGTTTTTATTTTATATATCCCGTAATTTCTTCTAAGTTTTCTGTGTATTTCCGTTTCCCATCTTGCCCCACTCCTTTCGCCCCCCTTGGTAATCATGTCCTCTGTTAAAGTAGGCTCACTGAATGTAAGAGGCTTTAATGTCCCACAGAAACGTTCACAAATTTTGTACTCTATGCACAAACAAAGAGTCCACGTTCTTATGTTACAGTAAATGCACTTTAAAACTGGGAATATGCCTGTTTTTCTAGATAGGTATTACTCTCGGTGGTTCCACAGCACTAATCCGGATTCACGCTCTAAGGGTGTATCCATAGCCATACACAAGTCGTTGGCCTATACTCTCATAGATTCTCTCATTGATGATCAAGGCAGATATGTGTTCCTCAAACTCAAAATAGCAGAATCAACATATACAATAGCAAACTGGTACCTCCCTAACAAAGATCTGATCTGCACATGTAGGTCCTTTTTAACGTCCCTCTCTGATTTTGCAGAAGGAGTTCTGATTGCAGGTGGAGACTTCAACTTCACATGGAATCCCGCATTAGACTACTCCTCAGGAAGGGGTGTCGTCCCTCTGAGACAGCTTCGTTCATTGAAATGGGTCATCCATGCCCTCAGGTTGACAGATGTTTGCTGCATTTTAAATCCTCAGGGTAAGGATTATACATTTTTTTCTCCTACACATGGCTCATATAGTCGCATTGATTTCTTCCTGTTGAGTCATCACGCTCTGTCTTGGAACCCATCTGCTACAATAGGTGACATATTGTGGTCTGACCATGCCCCAATCTTCCTATCTATTTCCATTCCCTCCTACAGTGTCCATTTTAGGACATGATCAGATATCAAAATCAAACATCAGAATGATGTCAGTTTGAGACTAAATACCCTGTCTGAGAACTGAATATGATAAGTGATTCTGTCACGTGATTTTAACGAATGATTTTGATGAGTGATTCTGACGAGTGATTTTGATGAGTGATTTTGATGAGTGATTTTGACGAGTGATTCTGACAAGTGATTCTGACGAGTGATTCTGATGAGTGATTTTGACGAGTGATTTTGACGAGTGATTCTGACGAGTGATTCTGACATGTGATTTTGATGAGTGATTCTGACGAGTGATTTTGACGAGTGATTCTGACGTGTGATTCTGACGAGTGATTTTGATGAGTGATTTTGATGAGTGATTCTGACGAGTGATTTTGACGAGTGATTCTGATGAGTGATTCTGACGAGTGATTTTGACGAGTGATTCTGACGAATGATTCTGCCAAATGATTTTGAGAAATGATTTTGACAAGTGATTCTGACGATTGATTCTGACGAGTGATTTTGACAAGTGATTCTGACGAGTGATTTTGACGAGTGATTTTGATGAGCGATTTTAACGAATGATTTTGACTAGTGATTTTGACGAGTGATTCTTACGAATGATGCTGATGAGTGATTCTGACAAGTGTTTTTGACAAATGATTTTGACAAGTGATTCTGCCAAGTAATTTTGACAAATGATTTTGACGAGTGATTTTGACGAGTGATTCAGACGAGTGACTTTGACAAGTGACTTTTACAACTATAATAATAATAAAAAAAAAATTAACTTTTTTGCTGATGGGACTTTAACCCAAAATTTTGTGTCCCAAAGACACTACACTAACCACTGAGCTATAAACTCAGTTGTTAAAACTTGTGAGTTCTATTTGGTTATATGATTTTCAGTGCAAACTTTTCTATAACTCATTGGGAGTTAAGTAGACTGCAAGCAAGCCAAATTCAAATGATGTTTGATTTTGATGTGTGAGCCTGATGTGTGACTTTCTTCAAACATCAGAATCAGAATCACAATGACTTTTAGTCACCCTGAGTATTTTCATGGTTGATGTCATAAGACAAAAAAAGCTGCTATTTAATATCACTTGACTGGAAAGCGCACTGGTAAGGCATCAGCCTCTAAAACTACAGTATCAGAGTTCAAATCCTGATAGGAATAATAACTTTTTTTTTAATTATGCCTATTTAGCACACAAACTACAGGGGTGTTTTACTTTTAATATCTGACACTCTGATTGTCATCCTGATGTGTTAAGAGTTTCAGACATGCTGTCTATTTGCATGGTAAATTACATAGCCAATGTAAATTGGAGGCAATAATTTACTACATATCTATTTCCAAGTGACTTTATATTTGCATAAAGGGGTCTAATGATAAAATGTCTTTATAGTAAATTTTTATTTCTATCCACCCAAGTACTGGCTGCAAACTCCCAATTTACTTTGGCTATGTAATTTACCATGCAAATAGACAGCGTGTTTGAAACTCGTAACACGTCAGGATGACAATCAGAGTATCAGATATGAAAAGTAAAACACCCCTGTAGTTTGTGTGCTAAATAGGCATAATTAGTAAAAAAAATAAATTCTTATTCCTATGAGTATTTGAACTCTGACACTGTAGTTTCAGAGGCTGATGCCTTACCATTGCGCTATCCAGTCAAGTAATAGCATCTGACAGCTTTTCTTGTCTTATGAAATTAACCATGAAAATACTCAGGGTGACTAAAAGTCATTGTGATTCTGAGGTTTGAAGAAAGTCACACATCAGACTCACACATCAAAATCAAACATCATTTGAATTTGGCTTGCTTGCAGTCTGTGCATAAGTCCCAATGAGTTATAGACGAGTTTGCACTGAAAATCATATAAGCAAATAGAAATCCAAAATATTAACAACTGAGTTTCTAGCTTAGTGGTTAGTGCACTGGCTTTGGGATACAGAACTTTGGGTTCAAGTCCCGTCGGCGAATTTATTTTTTTAATATTATAGTTGTAAAAGTCACTTGTCAAAGTCACTTTTCAGAATCACTTGTCAAAATCACTCGTCAGAATCACTTGTCAGACAGGGTATTTAGTCTCAAACTGACCTCATTCTGATGCTTGATTTTGATATCTGATCATGTCCTAAAATGGACTCTGTACCCTCCCTGGTCCAGCGTTCATGGACATGGAAAATGAATGATCACTTTCTAAAAGACAAAATCTGTAAGGCAGAATTAAAGGATTCTATTGATTCTTTTCTGCAGATTCATAAAGCAGATCAGACCTCAATACCTCTGAAATGGGAAACTTTAAAATGTGTCATGAGAGGCGTGTTGATTAAGCATGGTTCAAAACTCAAAAAGGAGAGACCTCTAAAGGTAAATGACCTTTTGAGACAGATACACACACTTGAGGTCTCGCATAAACTTACGTTGTCGCCTAACACTCTTGCAGAATTATCCAAAAAAAGGAATGATCTCAAGATCTTGCTAGACCAAAAATATCTAAGGCACAGGGAGCTAATTAAAAACTTTTTTTATGCATCTTCAGTTAAATGTGGACGGGCACTCTCAAGGTTGCTTCACCCTCGCTCTGTGGCGGCATACGTTTCATATATCAAAAAACAAAATGGGGAGGATGCTCATAATCCTACAGAAATCATTGACATATTCCGCTCATACTGTGAGAAGTTGTACAATATTAAAGGGCAATACTCTGATCTCTCTCTTTCTGACCTATCTATCCGAATTAAGGAGTACATACAAGATACTTCTTTACCCTCTTTAGATAGTCAGGTTTCTGAGGCACTGGAAAAGGACATTACAGAGGAGGAGGTCAATCTTGCAATTCAATCTACACCATCCGGTAAAAGTCCTGGCCCAGACGGATTTACTCCAGCATTCTATAAGTCCCTTAAAACTCAGCTATCACCTGTTATGAACAAAACCTTTAATTCATTAAATGATAAGACATGTTTTGTCCCCCAATCATTGGAAGCTCATATTAACGTTCTCCCTAAACCAGGTAAGGATCTTACAATCACAGCTAATTATAGACTCATATCATTAATAAATGTGGACACTAAAATACTCTCAAAAATACTAACAGAAAGACTTGCCCCATTGTTGCCCTCTCTTATAAATACTGATCAAGTAGGATTTATTCAGGGCCGAGAGGTAAGAAACAACACTATTATGACCATGTTGCTAATCTCTAAAGCTAAAAGTAGCTCCATATCTATGGGCCTTTTATCTGTTGATGCAGAGAAGGCCTTTGGCAGGGTTCATTGGGGGTTTATGAAGGAGGCATTATGTCAAATAGTCATTGGACCACAATTTTTACAGTTAATTTTTTCCCTGTACTCTGGCCCTACTGCTAGAGTTAGGGTCAATGGAACCTTGTCCTCACCTTTTGCGATACGAAACGGGACTAGACAAGGGTGCCCTCTATCCCCCTTTCTGTAAGTGATAGTGATGGAACTCTTGGCCAATGCAATAAGGAAAAACTGCAACATTCATGGGGTTAAAATAGTTACCAGGACATATAAGACAGCATTATATGCAGATGACCTTCTCCTCTATGTGTCTCAGCCTCAGACATCTCTTCCTGCTTTAATGAAGGAGTTTGATAGATCCTGAGTAATTTTAAAGTTAATTATTCAAAATCGGAGGCATTAAATGTATCGCTGTCACAGGGAGAAGTTGAACATGTAATGGATAACTTCCCTTTTAAATGGAAGTCAGAAGCGATAAAATACTTAGGCATGTTCATTTCTCCTGACTTTTCAAAACTTTTTGCACTAAATTACCAATCGCTTTTGGATCGTACATATAAAGACCTACTGAATTGCAGTAAACTGAGACTATCCTGGTTTGGTGAAATGAACGCAGTAAAAATCGATATATTGACCCGCTTTTTATACATTTTTCAAACTGTTCCCATTTCTCGCCATGCATCTTCTTCAGCAAACTACATACAGCATTAATCAGGTTTGTGTGGGGTAAATATAGACCCAAGATAAGTATGCGGACATTAAACCGCCCTAAAATAGCCGGTGGAGCTGGATTTCCGAATTTTAAAATATACTTTCAAGCTTCTGTTTTAGGTCACTTTATAGGCTGGCATGTCAACTCTCTGACAAAACAATGGGTCACTATTGAGCAGGAAGGGGTGGGCGTTCCTTTGAAGCACCTTCCTTGGCTTTTTGCCTTTGATGTTTTCTCGATAGGAGGCTTGACAGAATTGACTAGGGGAACAATTAAAATTTGGCATGCAACTATGAAAAAATACCATCCCTCTAGAACATTCAGCCCTCTGGGGGCGTGTCTGAAGGCCGAAGGTGACGGACGTGTGGAGCGGAGCTCCTGCTGATGCCCGCATCTTAGCTCGGCCCTACCCAGCTGCTTACCGCTTCACCCTCCGGGAACAGCACCGAGTGGACGTCGGGAGTCGGTGGAGACGTCGGGCGTGAGTCCGGAGCTCTTGAGGGGCCGTTGTGGAGCACTGCGGAGTCGGCGGCCTGGTCGGGTGGCCTCCTGGATCACTGCTTCCGCCCGCTCTCCCCCCGGAGCTGTCCGTCGCTCCGTGAGCTCTACGGTCTCTGGGAGATCAGCAGTAGCGGAGGTGACTGCGGGGACCGGCAACGGAGTCCTGTGTTCGGAGTCGGTGGTGGTGAGTGAGGAAGTCAGCCGGGGAGAAAGAAAAGACAGCGGCCATCTTACTCGGTCCCTCTCCTCTGGATGCGGAGAGCGGGGTTTGCAGCACTCCGCTCCCCATTCTTCAATAAGGGCTAGACGGGCCAGAATTGTAATCGCAATTTAACCCCACATGGGTTGGACCCCCACTTTGTTTGTTTTTTTATTTACTCCGTGGTTCCATCCCTGTGGAGACAGCTGCGTGGAGTTGACTATGTTGTGAGCTACAATCTCTACGCTACTGCTGTGAGACTCTCTCCCTGTGTTTTATAACACAAGTCTGCCATCTGCTGGAGCTTTTGGGAATAGTAGATAATACCAAGTCATTCCCAATATATAGTAACATGACTTTGTCCAGTGCTTAACCCACTATGTTAGCCCCAAGATGAGGTGACTCCTGCTGCATAGACTTCTAAAAAAGCGGCACGACGCATTTCTTCTCACAGAGAACAGTGAAGCTAAGCTAATTCTCCAAGACAGAGAGCACGTTTAATACTTTTATATCTTGATCCCATTAATAAAACCAAAAATGACCAGGGGCAGACCTCGTAAAACAGCATCCCCTACTAAACTGACTGAATTTTTCCCACCAGGAGCGGCACATTCTGCATCCAATCTGAGCGAATCCCAACGAGTCTCCTCGCCACCCTCTGGTCGCTCCTCCTGTGAAAGTTCAACTACGGGAGAGGACCCAGGGACTGCAGATGCTCCATTAACCAAAAACACGATGCAAGAACTACTGAGCACTCAGCGTAAGTCTTTAAAAGATGACATGAAACAAATGGTGAGTGCCTTGAAAAAAGATGTGAAAAACCCGGAGGAACGTACCTCACGGTTAGAGGACAAAATGGTTGATTTTGCGGATTCTCACAACTCTCTGGTCGATGCATACTACGAACTAAAAGATACCTCAGAATATCTCAGAAATAAAATAGTAGACCAGGAGGACAGGTCTCGTAGGAATAACGTGAGACTTCGTGGGATTCCTGAAAACGTTAAAAACTCTGATTTATCCCAATTTTTTCACAATCTTCTGCAGTCCGTACTCCCAGATGCATCAAACTCTGAGTTGGTGGTGGACAGAATTCACAGGGTTCCTAAACCTAAACACGTAAATCCCTCACTGCCTAGAGACATTCTGGCAAGGATTCACTTTTACACCATCAAAGAAAAATTTCTACGCTGCATCAGAGATAAACCAGATCTACCTGCTCCGTTTCAAGGGATTACTATTTTTCAAGATCTGTCAGCCGCCACTTTAGCAAAACGCAAAGAGTTTGCTCCTTACACAGCAATTTTGAGAAACGTCGACATTTCCTACCGCTGGGGACACCCAGTCAAATTGTTAATCATTAAAGATGATGACGTGGTGGTCTGCCTATCACCGCGACATGCAGAAAAACAACTCGCCAAATGGAAGCTCTTTCCGGAAGGGTTTGTTTCACCTCTCTCCTCAGAGCAACAGTATAAAAAAATCCCAACTGATTGGATCACTGTAAATCGTTGAGGTCTGCAATTTTTCCTTTTTAGGAGTTCACCTCTAATCTCTGAATCTGTACTTGCTGTTTCCTTTTGTTGCCTTCCGGCACGGGAGTACGGTCTTGACAACCTCGGTTGTCCTCTTCTGTTATCGCCGTGCTCTTTGAATACCCCCACTCGATAACGTATATCCAGATGGTTCGCTATCATTTGAACATTTATTTCATATATGTGTTTTTAGTTGCTCTATTTTATTTTTTCCCTAAATGTGTTTATGTTTGGTTAATTAACCTTCAACCATTGGGTCCCTATTCTCCAAATACACGATATTGTATTGTTTTATTTCTCTCCATGTCAGTAATATGTATTGATGTTCAAATGCTTTATTCTTTGATCATATTCGAGAACTTTGAGCTCCACCATGGGTATTAAGATCTTATCTCTTAATGTAAGGGGTTTAAATTCCCCCTTTAAAAGGTCTCTCCTTTGGAAAGAGATAGGATCATCCAAATGCGAAGTTATCTGTTTACAGGAGACCCATTTGCTTTCCCAAGACGCACCTAGATTATCCAATATGCACTTCCTCACAATAATTCAGGCTAATGCTCCACATAAAAAAGCGGTTGTTGCGATACTCATAAAACATACCATAGCATACTCCATGTTGTCCCTTTATACTGATCCCAGAGGGAGATATATAGTCCTATCCTGTTTACTAAATAATTCCAAATACACGATTGTGACCTTATATAGCCCTAATGATAAGCCCAAAATTTTCTTCTCTAAAGTTCTTAAAAAAATTCATTCCGTTTCTCAGGGACCATTGATAATTTGCGTAGATTTCAACGTCCCTATATGTAGAGATTTAGACACGGACTCGGCTCGAAATACGGGTCGGGAGGAGTTAAAAGGTATTATATCAGAAGAAGCTCTCCACGATGTCTGGAGATACCATCATGCTAACGAAATGGACTATACGTATTTTTCCCCTAGATTCTCATCACTTTCTCGAATAGACTATTTTTTAGTAAATAAAACAGCCTTACCATTATGTAAATCCTCACATATAGGTTTGATAACCTGGTCTGATCATGCCCCAATTGCATTGGAACTCGCTGATGGCGGCTCTTCACCCTCTGCGTTTACTTGGCGCTTGAACACTTTTCTTTTAAAATCTACTCATAATAGGGAATATCTCTCTAATGAACTGAAACATTTTTTTGAAATTAATGACAATGGAGAAGTTTCCGATGAGACTTTATGGTTATTGCAAAAAGCATTTATGAGGGGTTTATGTATAAAATTGGCTTCGCGAGAAAAGAGATGCAGAGAGTGCGAGATACAATCGGTCATAAATAAAATTAAAATCTTGGAGATCAACCAAAAACAAAACAAGTCCCCGTCAGTTAATAATGAGTTGCTGGAGAGTAGAAATGACCTTCGGAAACTCTTATTATTCAACTATGAACATAATCTAAAGCGGGATAAAGCAAAATACTATGCTTTGGGTGATAGAGCAAGCGTTGTACTGGCCCGTAGAGTGAAAAAACTGACTGCTAAGGGGAGGATTGACCATTTGCTACAGCCAAACGGGGATAAAATTTATGACCCAATAGAGATTGCCAACGCATTGGCGGACTATTATTCTCATCTGTACAATCTGAACTCGGACCATACCATCCGTTACCCCTCGACTCCACATATAGAACAATTTCTAAAATCTATAGACTTACCGAAAATCTCACAATCCCAACTTGAATCTTTGAACTCGCCCATACAGATTGGTGAAATATAAAGTGCAATTAAAGCGCCTAAACTATAGTCCACTCCAGGACCAGATGGCTTTGCTAACGAATTTTATAAATTGTTTTCGGAGCAGTTATTCCCATACTTGTAGCGTCTATTTTTACACTGGAGAAACAAGGGTAAAATCAACCCATTATTCTTGGAAGCAACTATTGTTACCCTCCCAAAACCAGGCAAACCCCCAAATAGACCTGAGAATTTTAGACCTATTTCGCTACTGAACTGTGATCTTAAATTGTATTCTAAGATCTTAGCTCAAAGAATTAATACGGCCCTCCCCCAGCTGGTAGCGCCAGATCAAATGGGTTTTGTGCCAGGGAGGCAAACCAGAGACGCTACTCGACGGGTTCTAAACCTGATCCACAGAGCAGAAAAATCTGGGGTCCCCAGTGTGCTAGTTTCGTTAGACGCAGAAAAGGCGTTCGATCGAGTACACTGGGGATATCTCCAAGCAGTCTTGACTAAATTCGGGTTAATTGGACACATACAGAAGGATATAATGGCGTTGTACTCCTCCCCGAGTGTGAAGGTATTAGCAGCAGGCTTTAGCTCAGACCAGTTTTATATCTCGAATGGAACCCGCCAGGGGTGCCCGTTGTCGCCTGCAATTTTTGCATTGGTAATGGAACCCTTGGCACAGGAAATTCGTACTTGTAAAGATATCTTTGGAATAAAAATAGGGTCTGTGGCCCACCCAGTTGGTCTGTATGCAGATGACGTAATTATCTCTGTAACACACCCCGAAACTTCCCTCCGAGCACTGCTTTCCATTCTTTCTCAGTTCTCAGAAGTTTCCCTTTACAAATTGAACTCTGCAAAATCAATTGCCCTTCCAATTGATTGTCCCCCAGAATTAATTTCAAATTTAAAAAAATCTCTGCCATTTACATGGGCTAAAAACTCTATTATCTACCTAGGAATTCACCTAATCTCCCTGTCAAAAAACTTAGTCACTAAAAATATTTCAGAGCTACTAAATTCAATCAAGCCAGAGCTCAAAAGACTGAGCACCTAAGAACTTTCTTGGATGGCCCGTATACAAATGTGTAAAATGACCTTTTTACCCAAAATTCTATATCTTCTAAGATGTATACCACTTCCCATAAAAAAAAAAAACTAGTAGACGAAATCCAAACTCTACTACTTCGTTTTATTTGGGGTGACAAAAAATCTAGATTTCAGAGCTCCTTGCTGTTTTATAAATTGGGAGAGGGAGGTTTGGGACTACCGAATATCCATCTTTACTATAAAACATGCACGATTGATGCTCTTAGAGAATGGTGGGACACTAAGTCCAATCTCTCTTGGGTTCAAATGGAAAAATCGGATACCAAATTTCATTCCACTAGACTGATGTTGGAAGCGGAATTTCTGCTCCCGAAGTCTCAATCTTGCTCCCTCCCTACAATGACATATGCTCTTAAAATGTGGAGAGAGATGATTTTTAAAAAGATTATACACATTCCGTTGAAATATATCTCGCTTAGGAGCGTTGATTTGGTGATCCCATTTTCTCACTTCCGCCGTTGGGAAGATTACGGCATTTCTAATTTACAATCTATGTTCTCAGCTAGTTCTATCAAAGCGTTTGATGAATTATCCTCCATATATCAACTCCCTGGTAATCTTCACTTTTCCTATGTTCAACTGAAGAGTTTTCTATCTTCTTCTCCAACAATTGTGCCATGGCTAGCTCCATCTGACTGGCCCCCTGGGCCGTGGGGTCCTCGGAACCGGGCCTTATAGTGTACGGTGCTGATGGGGGTAGTAGTGGCAGCCCGGTCCGTGGCTCAGGGTGGTCAGACCAGTGGCAGTCTTCTATATGTTTCTCAATGTCTGACTACGCCACCCGTGGATTGCTTTCAGGGCTAACCGCTGCTGCAGTGCAGACCGCTGGGGCAGATGTAAATGTGTAGCACTGAATAGTACAACTCCCCACGGGAGGAGTATGGCCCCAGGGCAGTATATAATGGATGATAGAGGGGATGATTCCGACAGCAATAGCCAGGAAACGGAGGCCTCTTAAACAGTTCAGGGTCTTTATTAGAACAGGTGAGACGACCCAAAAACAGTCCTGGCTAGGAGGGGGCCTGAATGTCTGAGAACAAGTGGGAAGCTGGCCCTGATCAGGGTGAGGGTGTAGGCCTACCGTGCTCTCTGCGCTCTCTCTGGCTATTTCCCTCCTCGTGGTGTAATAGCCCACGTTCCTGAGCTTGCCGTGTCTTCTTGCCCGTATGGCTGGCGACTTGGGTCCCTTTCTACTCTTGGCCTGGTGCGGCTTCACCAGTCCCTTCTGCTGTGGAGGAACCTCCGGGCTTCTTAGGCCAAAGGACTTACAGTCCCCTGCGGACTGGTTATTTGCTGTAGGACTTGAAATCCTAACAGCCTCGGACACCAAAGTCTGGTAGATTAGCTTCTCTATCTGCCAGGACAGGCTCGCTTCGCCTCTTGCCCCTGGCTCGTGGCTCTCCTACTGCCACACGGCCTCTTAGGCTGCAACACAACTGTCTGTCCCTGCTCTGGGACACCTCTCAATCCAGAGACAGGTTGTCCAGTTCTCTCTAACCCTGCCCCCAGTTCCAGCTTCTATAGGGGCAGCCTGCTCCCCCTACTGGCCTGGGACAGGAGGTATTGCATGCTAATGGTCCTTGACCAGAGAACCTCCCCCTTGCTCTCAGACACAGCTTTATTATACATTTGTGGCATCCAGGCCAGGGTGACACATTCCCCCCTAGTAAAACTTAGTACTCCGGGACTAAGCTTACAACAAGAATACTTATGCATGACCATTAAAACATTACAAGGCAAGTAAAGACAAACGACACACAGGTTGAGTTCTTAAGGTCACAGTGTGGTCTGTGACCGGGTGTCCATATCACCAACACAACGGGGAGCCTTAACCAGGTGGGGGTCTGTCCTAGCCCCAAGTCCTTTGCAGTCTTAGTTCATTCCTTGGTTAGGCTCCGAACGCAGTCCATACAAAGTCCCGGTTATTAAAAGTTTATGACCTTTTAGTCCGTACGGCAACTGTAAGAAACTGAAATACATAATTACTAATCATGCATATAACTTTGCAAACATTTCAACATTTGGCAACAGAGTTATTTACAGCTTTAGTGCACCCTATATTTTCCAGCGAGCGGGTATCTGCCCCTTTGTGCTCCTGGTTGACCTGCGTAACCCACTGTCTGGTGGTGGTCTAACCTGGTTTTCTTCACTACCATTTAGGGTAAAGTCACTGGCTAGACTTACAGGCAGGGCAGGCAGCTGTCTGCGGGTCCTTTGGCTTACCGCAGGCATGGCAGGCTCACTGTCAGCAGAGGGTTGATTCTTCTGGGCTGCTGGTTCAGGCTCTTTTACCTCTGGAACTGCTTGCTCTTCTTCCCTTTCCCGCTCTGGTGTAGGTTGCTGCTGAGTTAGTTGCAGGAAATGCAGGACAGGTACCACTAAGGCATCGTTTATTCAAGTTCAGGACTGAGGGAACTCTCCGAGAACGGTGCTGATCATTTCTTCCTTATCCTCTGCGGGTTCAAGGTCCCTTTGATCCTCTTCTGCATTCCGTAGTTGCTCGGGGCACCTTTTTACGTAGTCTCTGGAGACAGTACTAGTGGTTTCTCCTCCATCCTTGGTGATCACGCACACCTTCGGGTTGTCGTGATCAGACTGCAGTACCGTGTAGGGTTCCCTTTCCCACTGGTCGTCCAGCTTGTGTAGCCTTCTCCTTCACTTCAGGACCTGCTCACCAGGTTCTAGGGGACCAGCAGGGGTGTGTTGGTTGAAGAGTCTCTCTTGCCTTTCTCTCACCTGGGCCAGGCTCTTCTCCACACTCTCCTGTACCTTCTTGTACTGCAGTCGCCTTTCCGTATCCCAGTCCGCATCTGGGGAGGTGTCCTCGGGTGTTAGGACTCCCATCTCCTGGTCTATGGGTAGCTTACCTGGTCTGGCTCGCATCAGGTAAGCCGGGGTGCAGTTTGTAGCATTCACCGGGATATGGTTGTATAAGTCTATCAGGTCCGGTAGTTTTTCTGGCCACAGGCTGCGTTCCTCCAGGGGCAAAGTCTTCAGGAGATCGATGACTATATTGTTCATTTTCTCACACATCCCGTTGGTTTGTGGGTGGTAAGGCGTTGTCCGAATCTTCTCACAGCCATAGAGGTTGCAGAACTCTTGGAAGATTTCGGCCTCGAACGCTGGACCCTGGTCTGTCAGGACTTGTTCCGGATACCCGTGTGGGCGGCGGAAGTATTGCTGGAAGGCTCTGGCTGCCGTTTCAGCTGTCAAGTCTTTTACAGGGACCACCACTAGAAATCGGGAATAGTGGTCCACGATTGTCAGGGCATAAACGTATCCTGACCGGCTTGGAGCCAATTTGACGTGGTCCAGAGCTACCAGCTCAAGAGGCTGTGTGGTGACGATGGGCCTCAAGGGTGTCTTCTGGCTGGTGCGGTCCTTCCTCCTTAGGTTACAAGGGCCACAGTCTCTGCACCACTTCTCTACAGCCCCTCTCATGCCGACCCAAAAGAACCGTCCTCTTAGCAGGAACTCCAGTTTCTTCCAGCCGAAGTGCCCCGCTCTGTCATGGTAAGCCCCCAGGACCATAGCTGCATCCCGCCTTGGGACCACGACTTGCCAGGTCAGCTCGTGTGTCCAGTGGTTGACAAGTCTTCTGCACAGCTTGCCTTCATAGAGGAACAGCTTGCTCTTCTCTTTCCATAGCTGCTTGGCTTCCTCTGGAGCATCCGGATCTAAGCGGGCGTCTTCCTGGGTCAGCAGGTCTTTCACCATGTGGATTGCAGGGTCGCTATCTTGGATCTCGGCCCAGCTGTGGTGAGGTAGGGGATTGATCATGACGGTTGTTAAGTCTTCCTCCTTCATGCGGTGGGAGTATTGAGTGGCTCCATACCGGTGAAACGCAGGGAGTTCTACCTCCTCCAGCTCTTCTGGGTCTTCGCCTCCGTCAGGTAAGTGAGGCATTCTCGATAGGGCATCAGCGTTGGCATTGGTTCTGCCTGCCCGGTACTTGATCGTGAAGTCATAATTCGAGAGTCTCGCCATCCACCGCTGTTCTAGGGCACCTAGTCTTGCATTGTCCAGGTGTGTCAATGGGTTGTTGTCCGTGTACACGGTGAACTTTGCGGAGGCCAGGTAATGCTTAAACCGTTCTGTGACGGCCCACACCACTGCCAAGAATTCTAGCTTGAAGGAGCTGTAATTCTCCGGGTTTCTTTCAGTGGGCCCCAGCTTCCGGCTGGCATACGCGATCACCCTTTCTCTGCCCTGTTGGTTTTGCGACAGTAAGGCTCCCAGCCCCACATTACTGGCGTCTGTGTGGAGAATAAAAGGCTGGCCATAATCGGGTAGGCCAGGATCTCATCCCCTGTGAGGGCCATCTTCAACTGGCGGAAGGACTCCTCTTCCGGCTTGTCTCACTTGAAGGGTGGCTTTTGGCTTCTGGACTTAGACTGTCCTATCAGGAGGTCCTGCATAGGGGCTGCCATCTTAGTGAATCCGGGGATGATCCTTCGGTAGTAGCCCACCAACCCGAGGAATTGCCTCACTTCTTTGATGTTAGAGGGGCTGGGCCAGCTCTTGATGGCTGTCACTTTGTCGGGGTCGGGGGCTACTCCCTCTGCACTCACCACGTGTCCTAGGTACTGGACCTTCGGTTTCAACAGGTGACACTTTGAGGGTTTCACCTTCAGGCCATAGCCTGCCAGGGCTTCAAACACCTCTGCCAGGTGTTTTAGATGGTCCTCGTAGGTCTTCGAATAGACGATCACGTCATCCAGGTAAAGTAGGACCGTCTCGAAGTTTCAGTGCCCTAGACAGCATTCCATCAGCCTCTGGAAGGTCCCTGGTGCGTTGCAGAGCCCGAAGGGCATGCAGTTAAATTCACTTAATCCCATCGGGGTGATGAAGGCGGTCTTCTCCTTGTCAGCCTCTGCCACAGGAACCTGCCAGTACCCGCTAGTAAGGTCCAAAGTAGAAAAGAAGTTAGCTGATTTTAGTGCGGCTAAAGACTTCTCTATTCTAGGCAGCGGATATGCGTCTTTGTGGGTGATACGGTTGATCTGCCTATAGTCTACGCACATTCTCATGGTGCCGTCTTTCTTTTTTACCAGAACCATGGGGGCTGCCCAGGGGCTACAGCTATCTCTAATGACCCCGGCTTCTTTCATTTCTCTTAGCATGCCCTTTGCGTTCTGATAATGTGCAGGGGATACAGGTCTGTGCCTCTCCTTTATTGGTGAGTGGCTCCCCGTGGGGATGTGGTGTTCCACTCCTTTTACTCGGCCGAAGTCTAACGGGTGCTTACTAAAAATTCTCTCGTACTCCTGAACCACAAGGTAGACTCCTTGTTTTTGGTGCAGGGGAGTGGAGTCAGCACCCACATGGAGTTTCTGGCACCAGTCCTCCTTTTGTTTCTGGGAGCCATTACCCTCCGCCTGTGGAGATGGAGGCAAAGGCTCCACGGCCCTGATAGCTTTGTGTTCGACAGCAATCAGTTTGGCAAGTGTAGCGTACCTGGGTAAGTGTACCTCCCTCTCCCCAATGTTGAGAATGCGAACGGGCACCCTCCCATGATGGACATCAACCACCCCCCGGCCTGTCAAAATGGTGGGCCTGCTGTCTGAGTACACGGGTTCTACCATGGCTTGGTAGTCTCTACCTCTCAACCCGATTGCAGTCCGACACCAGATCATCATTTCACTTTTGGGAGGCATGGAAATGGGGAATGGGTCACTCATTCTTACGCTACCGATCTCACCACCAGACAGTTCTACCTGCTGCCGTCTCATCAGGGCTTTTATCTCTTTGTTGAGGACTCTCTGTTGGCTGGAACTAGCATTCACCGCCACCTGTTGTAGAATTACAATTACCTCTGAAAGACAATTTTCAATCACGTTAGTACCCACAGTTATTTTAGGGTGACTTTCACGACGGTCAATGTCCACAATAATCACTCCCTGTGCCGGCAGTTCAACTTTACCAATCTTAATGGTAATCTCCTTGAACCCCATCTGCGGCACGGGCAAGCCATTATTGGCGATGATGCTCAAGTCACTGTCTGGATATCGTGTTATATCGGCATCAGTCCAATACTGCTTAAAGAGTACATAAGGGATAGTGGTTACTTGCGACCCGGTATCCAGCAAGGCGCTCATGGGGATACTGTTCAGCACCACGGGTAAAACCGGGCGCCCCCCAATGTACTTATTACGCCAATTGTAAGGGCCTGGTGATCTTATGCCTGGGGGTTGGCCCTCTGCCCCAGGTTGGACCCGTTTAAATTACAGTGCCTGGAAATGTGTCCGGGCTGGTTGCATCGACGGCAAATGGGCTGTCCATCCTCTGCGTAGCAGTCTGTGGGCCTCCCTCGGAACGACGGGGTCCTCCTCTGTCGATGCCACGGGACATCCTCCGGACTTGAAGCCAACTCGATGGGTCTTGACGGGTCCACTTGTAACGCCTGGACGGTCCTGGTCAACGCCGCGACGCTCCTGGTCAGCTCCTGGACTTGGTGGTGCAGATCTTTCTGCGGGGCTTGGTTCAGGGCCTGTGCATCGGCCCCCACAGAGTCCATAGAAGAGGGCGCTGCCTCCTGGTGATAGGTGAGAGCAGGGCGCCGGGGGTTTATAGCGCCACTTGTTGCTGGTTCACGGAGCACCCTTATGGCCCTGTCCTTGAATTGGGCAAAGGCGCAGCTGGGTCCTGTGGGCGTTAGACAGCAGACCTTCTATGAACTGTTCTGTTAGTAGTAGTGTTGAGCGAGCACTAAATTGCTTGGGTGCTCGAAGCTCGGGCCGAGCTCGCAGTGATACTTGGGTGCTCGACCCGAGCAACGAGCCCAATGTTAGTCTATGGGAGACTCGAGCAGTTTTGCATTGGCACCCTCGGCAGTCTTTTAAAAGCCTAACAAGTGCCCAAAACGATAGTGACAGTGCTCAAATGACATGGGGACAGCATGGGGATCGCCCCAGGAAGCATTTCTGACCCCCAGGTCACTGCTGTCAACAACGTGGTCAGAGGTATTAAGCCACTTTTACGGGCTCACAATAAAACGTTCAAAAACGAAAGTGAAACTTTTTTCCTGTGAAATATGTTAAGGAACATCCTTTCCAGGGAAAAGACTTGTGTATAAGTTAAAATAAATGACCAAAAACAAAAATACTCCTCCACACCTTCGGCTATGTTCACAAGTAGCATTTTTTATGCGTTTTTGCACTTTTGTATTGCTTTCAACTATGACAAATGCATTCACCGGGAAATGTCATTTTAACATTTTACAACCTTATCTGGCCATGTGCTGTGTGACACATGCATAAAGTGCTGAAAAGACATGGGAACAGCATGGGGAAGACCCCTGGAAGCATCTCTGACTCCCAGGTCACTGTCTAAAAGTGTGCCCATCATAAGTGATCCTTGCCGCATCAGAAGATGCAGACTTGCAACTATCCCCATGCAAGTTCTAGTCCCAGGGCAGTGTTCAATTGTACCTCCCCCATTCCTTGCAATGCAAGCGCAAGTATGCAGCCTGCCACCCACCCACCCCCAGGCTGCAATACCATACTGCTTGCTTGCTTGAACTTGAAATTGGGACTTTTAGGCATGTGGAGGCGGAATCTGGCCACCACGTCATGGCTGTGTTGGCGGCCTGGAATCCATACTCAGTCCCCAGCTGCCCGGCGGCCGGGTTTCCATACTCGGTCCCCAGCCGCCCCGCGGCCGGGTGTCCACACACGGTCCCCAGCCGCCTGGGGGCAGCCGGGTGTCCATAAACGGTCCCCAGCCGCCCCTATTTCTCCTTGGAACATCCCCCCACACACTTTTCTTAGCCCGGCCTGCTTTAGGCAGCATTGGATGAGCCCACCAGAGAACCAGACTCCTCCGGTGGGCCCTGACTTCTCCATCGGTGGAGTTGAGAGTGCCAAGGTGAGGAGCATGATGATGATGACAGAAGTTAGCATCTGCTATGTTTTCTTTTAATGCAAGTGTAAGTGTGCAGCCTGCCACCCACCCACCCCCAGACTGCAATTACATACTGCTTGCTTGCACTTGAAATGGGGCCTTTTAGCTTGGAGGAGGCCGAAGCTGGCCACTACCTCATGGCTGCTTCGGCAGCGAGGTATCCATACTCAGTCCCCAGCCGCCCCTATTTGTCCTGGTGTGCCTTATACATAAGATTAAGCGCGTATACCAAAACATTACCTGTGCCCTCCCCAGTACATTTAGTGGGAAGGAGAGCCTATTCCACTGTAGTGTGTGTATGCCAAACCCCTGTTCATGGTACATGAGAAGATGCCTTCCACCTTGCACCTGTCGTTGCAGACTTGCAACTATCCCCATTCAAGTCCTTGTCCCAGGGCAGTGTTCAATTGTACCTCTCCCATTCCTTGCAATGCAAGCGCAAGTATGCAGCCTGCCACCCACCCACTCCCAGGCTGCAATACCATACTGCTTGCTTGCTTGCACTTTAAATTGGGCCTTTTAAGCATGTGGAGGCGGAATCTGGCCACCACGCCATGGCTGTGTCGGCGGCCTGGTATCCATACTCAGTCCCCAGCCGCCTGGTGGCCGGGTGTCCCCGCTTGCTCCCCAGCCTCCAGGGGGTGGCCGGGTGTCCATACTCGGTCCCCAGCCACCCCTATTTGTCCCGGTAAGCTTTTCCACACTTTTCTTAGCCTGGCCTGCTTTAGGGCAGCATTGGCCGAGCCCACCGGACTATCAGACTCCTCCGGTGGGCCCTGGCTTCTCCATCAGGGGAGTTGAGAGTGCCAAGGTGAGGAGCATGATGAGGATGATAGAAGTTAGCATCTGCTTTGTTTGGTTGTAATGCAAGCGCATGTATGTAGTAGCGGCTAGGCCTGAGGTGGTCAGCGTTTTGGCGCATATCCTACCTCCTCCGAGGATTGCTGGATGTTTTCCTGCTACTATCCAAGTTCTATGACTCCCGTTAAAACAAAGCTTCAGGTGATAAATGATGGATGAGGTAGTGGCAAAGGAGAAAGAGCAGGAGGAACAGGGACCATTCACATCAATATCAGGCCAGTCAACCAGATATGTCTTGTAGGATATGTTTCTGTAACAAAAGGAGCGGTTCGGCTACACAGTTATAGGGCATACAGTGAGTGCAATGCCTACCAAAAATTTTGAGGCACTCCAATGCCCCTTGGAAATGACATGAGGGTCAGAGGGCGTTAACTAAACCTTTTTTCCCATTTATAGCAACTGGGTCTCCTGTGCACTGTTGGCCTAAGCAGGGAATGGAAGGCTTTCCAAAAATTATGAGCAACTGCAATGCCCCTTACAAGAGCCATGTGTGGCACCCCAGGGGTCTGGTCACCACAGTAACAGAGATATTACGTCGGAGAGCAAGTGGGAGGTTTCCTGGTCAGGATTCCTTAAACATGCAACATCCTCCTGCCCCAGTCCTGGGAGGGGAGAATTCTGCCCTTATAAACTGGATCTGGGGTGGGGTTGAGTGAGTCAGAGAACAGAGAACAGTCAGAGTCAGAGTGAGAGCAAGGGAAAGTAACAGCAAGGAGCTCTGTAGGAGCTAGGAGCTAAAGACCAGGGGCTGGAAGCTGAGCAGAGCTCGCCCTGGCAGAAGACAATAGGAACCGGACACAGGAGTTCGAGGCTGTGAGGACTTATATATCCAGCAGCAGAAACCAGCCAGCAGGGGATTTCAGGTCCTCTGGCCATAGAAGCCCGGAGGCTCAGTCACAAGCAAGGGACCAGCACCGCCGTCGTGGAGCGGAGGCTAACAGAAGGCGCCAAGTCACCAGCCATACGGGTGAGCACTACACGGTACACTCAGGGACGTGGGCTACTTCTACTCGCTTACAGCAAGGTAGCCAGGAAGAGTGCAGACAGACGGGGAGGCCTACAACTCCACCTGGCCAGGGTAACTCCTGCTTGCTCACAGACTGACTAGGCCTCTTATGCTAGCCAGTACTCCGGGGAGGGTCTACCTTGTAATCGTCAGTAAAGACCCTGAACTGCACTGCAAAGACTCTGAGTCGTTCCTGCTGCTCTCGTGTACCATCACCCCCATCATTTACACTCGCTGCCCTCAGGCCATACTCCTCCCGTGGGGAGTTATCCTATTCTCTGCTGCGCACACAACACCAGCCTCAGCGGTCTGCCTCACAGCGGTGGTACTCCCTGACCGCAATCCACGGGTGGCGCAGTCGGACAATTAACCTAAAAACCTAAGAAAGACTGCCACTGGTTTGACCAGCCTGAGCCACGGGACCGGGTCACCGCCACGGACACTACAGACCCCAGAGACCCGGCACCGGGTATCCCACACACGTGTACACACGGCCCAGGGGGCGCGTCACATGCAGTACAGCATATTACAAACATAAGTCCCATTATTGGGGAGTGGGTGTCCCATAGTATTTGCTTATGCCTTGCAAGCAAAAGCTGCCAAAAATTAGGACGGAGCAACTTGCAATGCCCTTTACAAGAGCCATGCAGTAATAATGGGACTTACAAACATAAGTCCCATTATTGGGGAGTGGGTCTCCCATAGTATTTGCTTATGCTTTCCAAGCAAAAGCTGCCAAAAATTAGGACGGAGCAACTTGCAATGCCCCTTACAAGAGCCATGCAGTACAGCATATTACAAACATAAGTCCCATTATTGGGGAGTGGGTGTCCCATGGTATTTGCTTATGCTTTCCAAGCAAAAGCTGCCAAAAATTAGGACGGAGCAACTTGCAATGCCCCTTACAAGAGCCATGCAGTACAGCATATTACAAACATAAGTCCCATTATTGGGGAGGGTGTCCCATAGTATTTCCTTATGCCTTGCAAGCAAAAGCTGCCAAAAATAAGGACGGAGGAACTTGCAATGCTGGCACCCTGGTGGTATAGTGGTGGTGGAGGCTGAGGAGAAGGAGAAAAAGATAAAACATCCGAAACGAGGAAGCGTATACCCATGTGTGGGTGTGAAGCGGTGCACGTGAATACACCTCCCGAAATAACACAGTGGATTTGACTTTATGTTACTCTGCTGTCATTTGGTGGTGATGAGAAGTCTGGCCCAATCCAGCCCTTGTTCATTTTGATAAGGGTCAGCTTGTCAGCATTGTCAGTTGACAGGCGAGTGCGCTTATCAGTTAGAATTCCCCCAGCGGCACTAAAAACACGCTCCGATAACACACTAGCGGCAGGGCAGGCCAGGACCTCCAAGGCGTACAGAGCGAGTTCATTCCAAGTGTCCTGCTTGGATACCCAATAATTAAAAGGCACAGAGGAATCACGGAGGACGCTGGTACGGTCGGCAAGGTACTCCCTCACCATCTTTTGAAACTTTCCACTCCTTGTGAGAGTACCCCGCGCCTCAGGGCCTGTAAGCTGGGCGGGTGTCAGAAAACTGTCCCAGAACGTTGACAGTGTTCCCCTGCCTCTGCTGGATTGGAGTTGCATCTCTCTCGCCTGTACGCCTTGGTTGGGCAACGAACTGTGACCTCTGCCGCTAGCGTGTTCAGATGGGAATTTTTTTAAGAGTTCTGCAGCAAGGCCCTTCTGGTACTGCCCCATTTTTGTAGACCTCTCCACCTCAGGAATAAGAGAGTGAAAGTTCTCCTTGTAGCGGGGGTCTACAAGTGTCACCAACCAGTAATGACTGCCACCCAACATTTTGACAACGCGAGGGTCACGATTAAGGCAGCGTAACATAAAGTCAGCCATAGCCATACGTGCCAGACTGGTAACGGGCAAGATTTCCGTGTCCTCACCAAGATGACGACTGACCATGCTCTCCTCCTCCTCCTCCTCTTCCTCCTCCCCCCTGTCCTCAGGCTACCCACGCTGAACCGACGGTATGACACTTGTACAGGTACTACCGTCTACAACGCATGATAGCAGCTCCTGTTCTTCCTCCTCCTCCTCCTGCTCTCCCTCATTGTCCCCCAAAGCATGTTGGGATGAGATGAGCCTGGGCTGTGTGTAATCGCTCGCTACGGCTTCTTGATCCATCTCATCATACTCTGGCTGCAATGCCTCCTCTTTAATTCTCTGCAGAGAGCGTTGCAAAAGACAGACAAGTGGGATGCTGACACTAATGATGGCGTCATCGCCACTCACCATCTTGGTGGCCTCCTCAAAGTTTGTCAGGATGGTACATATGTCAGACATCCAGGTCCACTCCTGAGGTCTTATGTGTGGAGTCTGACCTGAATATCGACAGCCTTGTTGCAGCTGGTACTCCACAACTGCTCTCTTCTGCTCACAAATCCTTTGCAACATATGGAGGGTAGAGTTCCAACGTGTGGGGACATCACATACCAGTCGGTGTGCCGGAAGCTGCAAACGCTGCTGCAGCACAGCAAGGGCGGCGGAAGCTGTAGCCGACTTGCGAAAATGAGCTGACAGGCGGCGTACTTTCACGAGCAGATCTGGCAACTCGGGGTACGATTTAAGAAACCGCTGAACCACGAGGTTAAGCACATGAGCCAGGCATGGTACGTGTGTGATCTCACCTCACCTCAGAGCCGCCACCAGGTTACGGCCATTGTCACACACGACCATGTCGGGATGTAGGTTCAGCGGTCTCAGCCACAGATCTGCCTGCTCTTTCACAGCTGTCCACAACTCACAAGCAGTGTGAGGTTTATCACCTAAGCTTATGAGTTTCAGCACAGCCTGTTGCCGCTTGGCGGAGGCAGTACTGCAATGCTTCCAGCTTGTAACTGATGTGGTGATATCTGAGATGGAGGCTGAACATGAGGAGGAGGAGGAGGAGGATGCGCAGGAGCTGTACACTGTGGGGGCAACTCTGACTGACATAGGGCCCGCAATCCTCGGTGTGGGGGGGATGTGTTCCATCCCAAGGTCCGACTGGGTCCCGGCTTCCACTATGTTTACCCAGTGTGCCGTCAGAGAGATGTACCGTCCCTGGCCACAAGCACTTGTCCACGTGTCTGTTGTCAGGTGGACTCTCCCAGTAACTGCGTTGTTGAGGGCACGGCAGATGCTTTGGGACACATTCTTGTGTAGTGCGGGGATGGCACAAAGGGCAAAATAGTGTTGGCTGGGGACTGAGTACCGAGGGACAGCCACTGCCATAAGATTGCGGAAGGATTCCGTCTCCACCAGCCTAAAAGGCAGCATTTCCAACGCAAGCAGTCGTGAAATGTGCGAATTTAGGACTGTGGCCTGTGGGGCGTTAGCTGCGAATTTCCGCTTTCGTTCAAAGGTCTGGGATATGGACAATTGAACGCTGCGGTGGGACGTGGACGTGGACGTTGATGCTGTTTCTTGAGAAACTGCCATAACAAGTGAAGACTGAGAGGAGGGGGCATCTTTACATGCAGTATGGACAGGGGGTTGCCTTGCACACACAACAAGGGGTTCTATTGCACGCACAACAGTGGAAGAAGCAGTGGTGACACCCGCTGACACTGGTCGTGGACCCTGGGTTTCGCCCCACAAAGTCGGGTGCTTTGCTGCCATGTGCCTGATCATGCTGGTGGTGGTCAGGCTGGTAGTTTTGTCACCCCTGATGATGCTGGCATGGCAGGTGGAACATATGGCCTTTTGGGGTTATCAGCAGAGTCTTTAAAAAAATTCCAGACTCTGGAAGACCTACCGCTTGTACTGGCAACGTCCCTCGTGTTGGTGTTACGGGGAACGGTTGCCTGCCTTCTGTCTGCAGCCACCACACTGCTTCTTCCTGCCTGTTGGGGTACTCTGCCTCCCTCCCCCTGTGTGCTGCTGGCCTCACTCTGCATGTCCTCCTTTCACGTTGGGTCAGTTACTAGATCATCCACCACCTCCTCCTCTTCCACTTGCACACCACGATCCTCCTCCTCACTTCCTGGCAATTGTGTCTCGTCATCGTTCATCTCTTGTGACAGATTGCCAACGTCGACTTCCTGTGGCCGTGGCTATTCAAATATTTGGGCATCGCAACATGGGATCTCCTCTTCCACCACTTCAAGCGTATCAGGCGAGGGGCCCAAATATGGAAATGGACCAGTGAACAGCTCTTCAGAGTGTCCAAGTGTGGGATCACTTGCTGTCTGACGACACTCGGCATGGTGGGAGGAAGGAGCATCAGGGTAAGGAGGAGTATGCGGTCGAGACTCACGGCTACTAAGAGTTGACCGTGTGGAAGACAGACCGGAGGTGGTGGTGCCCAGGTAACTGGAAGTATTATCTGCTATCCAATTAATAACCTGTTCACACTGATCAGTTCTCAATACTGGTGTTGTTCTGTGCTTTCCTAGTAATTCGGTCAAGAAGTGGGAGCGAGAAGATGTGGCTGTTGGTTGTGGCACATTTTCACCTTGGCCACGGCCCCGTCCTCTGCACGAACCATCACCAGAACGTCCACTTCCACGTCGTTTGCCACGCACCTTGCCCATTGTAAATGAAGTAAAATAGCTTACACTTGCACTATCAATGGGAAAAGGGTAATAAAGAGTAGATTAGAACCGTGGAAGAGGAAAACCACAGTTATTGTTTACTGGGGTATACCACACTTTTTTAAATAGAGATATTTGCGGCTGAACAGTGAGCGATACACTCAAACTGCTTTTTTTTTAGATACCAAAGGCCCAAAACTGGATAGTACAGCGATTTGACCCGTGGAACTGCGAAACCACACTGGGATGTTGGGCCTACACAAGACTATTTTCAACAGATATATTTTTGTGTCACAACTGTCAGAAGACACTACTGTTTTTCTTTACGGAAAAAACTACCAAAAGCTGAATAATAGAGATTTTTTACCGTGGGATGGCAAAACCACAGTTATTGTATACTGGGGTATACCACACTTTTTTAAATAGAGATATTTGCGGCTGAACAGTGAGCGACACACTCAAACTGCTTTTTTATTTAGATACCAAAGGCCCAAAACTGGATAGTACAGCGATTTGACCCGTGGAACTGCGAAACCACACTGGGATGTCGGGCCTACACAAGACTATTTTCAACAGATATATTTTTGTGTCACAACAGTCAGGAGACACTACTGTTTTTCTTTACGGAAAAAACTACCAAAAGCTGAATAATACAGATTTTTTACCGTGGGATGGCAAAACCACAGTTATTGTTTACTGGGGTATACCACACTTTTTTAAATAGAGATATTTGCGGCTGAACAGTGAGCGACACACTCAAACTGCTTTTTTTTTAGATACCAAAGGCCCAAAACTGGATAGTACAGCGATTTGACCCGTGGAACTGCGAAACCACACTGGGATGTCGGGCCTACACAAGACTATTTTCAACAGATATATTTTTGTGTCACAACAGTCAGGAGACACTACTGTTTTTCTTTGCGGAAAAAACTACCAAAAGCTGAATAATAGAGATTTTTTACCGTGGGATGGCAAAACCACAGTTATTGTTTACTGGGGTATACCACACTTTTTTAAATAGAGATATTTGCGGCTGAACAGTGAGCGACACACTCAAACTGCTTTTTTTTTAGATACCAAAGGCCCAAAACTGGATAGTACAGCGATTTGACCCGTGGAACTGCGAAACCACACTGGGATGTCGGGCCTATACAAGACTATTTTCAACAGATATATTTTTGTGTCACAACAGTCAGGAGTCACTGCTGTTTTTCTTTACGGAAAATATACCAAAATAATAGAGATTTTTTACCGTGGGATGGCAAAACCACAGTTATTGTTTACTGGGTATACCACACTTTTTTAAATACAGATATTTGCGGCTGAACAGTGAGCGACACACTCAAACTGTTTTTTTTTTTAGATACAGATGGCCCAAAATGGATAATACAGAGGTTTGAACCATGGAAGTGCAAAACAACATTTCTGTTTCTCTAGCCTACACCAGACTATTTTCAACAGTTATATTTGTGTCTGAAAAATCAGAGACACGCTTTTTTTTTGGGGGGGGGGAAACACCAAAAGGTTAATAAGACGGGTATTTGTACAGTGTGAAGGAGGTAAAAAAAGGAGGATTTAGATGAAAAGAAAAGGATTTTTCCTGGCCCCCGACACCTGGTGCTAAGTCCAGCAATTTCAGCAACAGGAGCACACAGGACTGTAATGCAGCGTTTGCTGGTATAACCACTGTGTCTCCTATACAGCCTGCCTGCCTGCCTGCCTGGTATCTGGGATGGATATTAGTCCTGAAAAGGACTGTTTGTTTGTTCTGGCAGCCTTTACAGACCCTACACTAACTATTTTGCAGTTTATATCTCTCCTTAAATCAGCAGCACTGTCCCTACACTGTCTAATCCGGAGCGACTGTGTCCAAGATGGCGGCGCCCGGTTTTAAATACTCGAGGTGACGCTGTGCGGCCAGCCAATCACTGTAATGCCCACAACCAACATGGCTGCAGCATTACAGTGACTGGCTGGCAATCCCTGCATGTTCATTGGCTCTGTAAAGAGCGCCAAACATGCAGGGCGGAGACATGAGCTCCCGCCCGAGTAACCCGGAAATGCTCGGTGCTCGCCGAACATCCCGAGTAGCGTGATGCTCGGGCAAATACCGAGCAGTGTCGAGCATGTTCGCTCAACACTAGTTTGTAGCTTATTCATATCCTGCACGCTGCCAGGGTCAGCTTGTTTGATGGCTCTCAAGGCTTCCTGCAAATTTAGGGCATAGTCTCTGATGCTGTCCTGTGCCCGCTGCTTACATCCGTAGAACCACATTTTAATTTCAGCGGAGGTACGTGTATCAAAGGTACCCCGCAGCCGGGCCAGAATGTCCTTTACGGTCCTTTTCTCCTCAGTGGGCCATGACTTTACCTCCCGCTGGGCTGCGCCAGTTAACTGCCCTGTCAGTATGCTGATCTTCTGTTCCTCTGTCAGGGGGTAAATTTGGAATAAACTGTACAGCCTTTCCTTAAGGTCAGTTAGTGCATGGGGCTCCCCTGAATACTTGGGCAGCCATGCCGCTCCAGGGATGTAAGGCAGGGAGAACGGCATCACCGCTGCTGCAGCTGCGCTGGTGGTAGTGGGTGCCTCCGCGTCCGACATCTTCCTCCCCCCTAGTTAAGCGTGGCCTACCTTCCGACGATCCTCTTCTGTAGGCCGCGGCTCCACTGGTGCTGGTCCGGACCAGGACCTTGCGTCGCGTCCTGGTGACGTCAGCGTCGCTCTCTCTCCCTTACAGGACCTTGCGCAGCGTCGGTGCCTAGGGCGGAGCTTCAGGTCTCGCATGGTTTGGACGTCCACGCCCCTCTTCTTCCCGCGCGGCGTCCTGCAGATGGCGTCCGATGGCGGGAAAATGGCTGAAGATGGCGGGAAGCTGCTGAAGATGGCGGGAGACGGCTGAAAATGGCGGGAAGCGGTTCCGGATGGCGGAAAACCTCTTTTTAAGGTACGTGTACAGTCTTTTTCAGGCGCGCAATACCCGTTTGCGGCGGGTTGGTCACAATCCTGCCGACTACGCCAAAGCTGACTCGCCCCCTCGGCCGTGGTGTCCTCGGAACCAGGCCTTCTAGTGTACGGTGCTGATGGGGGTAATAGTGGCAACCCGGTCCATGGCTCAGGGTGGTCAGACCAGTGGCAGTCTTCTATATGTTTCGCAATGTCCGACTATGCCACCCGTGGATTGCGGTCAGGGCTAACCGCCGCTGCAGTGCAGACCGCTGGGGCAGATGTAAATGTGCAGCACTGAATAGTACGACTCCCCACGGGAGGAGTATGGCCCCAGGGCAGTATATAATGGATGATGGAGGGGATGATTCTGACAGAAATAGCCAGAAAACGGAGGCCTCTTAAACAGTTCCGGGTCTTTATTAGAACAGGTGAGACGACCCAAAAACAGTCCCGGCTAGGAGGGGGCCTGAATGTCTGAGAACAAGTGGGAAGCTGGCCCTGATCAGGGTGGGGGTGTAGGCCTACTGTGCTCTCTGCGCTCTCTCTGGCTATTTCCCTCCTCGTGGTGTAATAGCCCACGTTCCTGAGCTTGCCGAGAAGGCTCCAGGAACGAGGAATGAAGGGATCCCAGGGGTGCGGATGGGCGAGTCGCCACCGCACACCCGAATCCACCTGCGTGGAGGGGTCAGGCCAAAGGGGGAGACCGGTCCCCGAAACTAGTGGAGGCAGGAAACGACCCTCAGCTAGAAACCGGAGGCTGTGACATTTTATGTGGCGCAGCCCCTCACTACACCCGCTAGGAAGGCACCACATAGGGTCAGGGAAACTGGCGCCAAGTTTACCAAGAGGAGGCCCGAGGCAGCCAGACAGAAGGGTTGGTAAGAAAGGCCAGACAAAGGACACACAAAGGGGGTCCTGTGAAGCGCTCCAAAGTTATCTGGGAGTTGTCTGAGCCCCTCACCTGGTGAGCACAGTACGACGTGGGCAGCCGTTACCTGCAGACGTGGTCTGGATAATAAGAACTGTGAGTAAAGGCCCTGGACTGCATCACTGACTCCGTGTCGTTACTGCTGCTGCCCTGCACCATCACCCCCATCCTCCGCATACACTGCCCTGAGGCTATACTCCTCCCGTGGGGAGTTATGCTACGCTCTGCTGCACCCACAACACCAGCCTCAGCGGTCTGCCCTGGAGCGGCGGTTCACTCTGACCGCAATCCACGGGTGGTGTAGTCGGACATTTAAACATCAAAACCACATAAATAGTTCCGCCACTGGTTTGACCGCCCTGAGCCACGGAACCGGGTCGCCGCCACGGAGACTACAACCACCAGCATCCACCAAAAAGGGTCCGGCTCCGGGTGTCCCAAGGCCCAGGGGGCACGTCAGAACATTTTCATCACCTTTCACAATCACCAATGGGACAAGGCAGGGATGTTCTCTGTCCCCTCTCTTATACATCCTAGTGAAGGAGCACCTGCTCTCATCAATTCGCCATAAACCCAATATTAGGTGGATTGAGGTGGGAGGCACCGAGTACAAGTGCTCTCTATTTGCTGATGATGTCCTAGTATATATCACTCAATCACAAATATCCATCCATGCTGTTATGGCTGAAATAGATCACTTTGTTACATGGTCAAATTTTAAAATCAATGCAGCGAAGTCTGAGGCCCTCGATGTCTCCCTCCCCAAATCCATATAGGATTCCATCCAGTCCAACTTTCCCTTTGCCTGGCCCTCACAGGGTATCAAATACTTAGGAATTCCTATTCATAGAGACCTCTCCCATCTATGTTATCTTAATTTTGGGCCCTTTATTGAACAACTCCATACAGACCACGGTTGGCAAGTTAGAACTGTAAGATTCACTACGTGAACCACTGGTGTTTTGTGGAAAAGCACATGTACACTGTGTTCCAAATTATTATGCAAAAAGTGTTTAGGAGTGATAAGGGAAGAATTTGTTTGTTTGTCAGTTAAACTCATTGATGGTGATGTGTGTCAGGGCTCTTTATATCACTGTAAGCAATTGCAGACACCTGTGCTAATTAGTTTGGCAGGTGTGTCCAATGAAAGGCAAGACTACTTAAGAAGGCTGTCTCACATTATTAAGCAGCCTACATTTTCTGCCAAAATGGGAAAGAAAAAGGATGTGTCGGCTGCTGAGAAGCAACAAATTGTGGAGTGTTTAGGTCAAGGCATGACTACAATCAACATTGTGCGATGATCAGGATGAAGTGTCTTGGCAATCAAGAAGTATGTAGCTGATTCACAGTACACACGTGTGCGTGCTGATAAGGGCAAATTGAGGACTCTTTCCTACAAGCAATTACGTCAGGTTAAAAGAGCAGCGGCAAAAAAGCCTTGTCATAGCAGCAGACAAGTTTTTGAAGCTGCTGGTGCCTCCAACGTCCCCCGAACAACAAGATGCAGGGTCCTTCAGAGGTTTGCAGCTGTGCATACGCCATCCTGTCGACCTCCTCTATCCACTTCACACAAGCAGAAACGGCTCCAGTGGGCCAAACATTACATGAAGACTGATTTCAAAACTGTTTTGTTCACGGATGAGTGCCGTGCAGCGCTCGATGGTCCAGATGGATGGAGTAGAGGATGGCTTGTTGATGGACACCCCACGCAAACACGGCTACAGCGCCAACAAGGAGGAGGTGGAGTAATGTTTTGGGCTGGAATCATGGGGAGAGAGATTGTCGGCCCCTTTAGGATCCCTGAAGGCGCTAAAGATGAACTCCATAATGTATGTGGATTTTCTCAAACAGCACTTCCTGCCATGGTTCAAGAAGAAGAACCGTTTATTTCACAGCAAGATCATTTTTTTGCATGATAATGCACCATCTCATGCTGCACATAAAACATCTGCATCTCTGGCTGATATGGGCATAAAAGGGGACAAACTTATGGTGTGACCCCCATGCTCCCCTGACCTCTACCCCATTCAGAACCTCTGGAGCATCATCAAAAGGAGTGTCTATGATGGCGGGAGGCAGTTCACATCTAAGCAACAGCTCTGGGAGGGTATTCTGTCCTCATGCAAAACAATTGAAGCAGAAACCATCCAAAACCTGACAAATTCAATGGACGAGAGAGTTCAGAAGCTCCTTTCGAACAAGGGGTCCTATGTGAAAATGTAACATCACCTAGAATAAAGTTTTGAGTTGAAAACTGTTTGATTTCAGTTTCTAATAACCTGCTAATGCTTATAATTTCAAAAATGACCATTTTTTTGGTCTTTATTAAAATGAAAAGGTTGATCGAAAAGTTTGGCGGATCTAAGAGTGTGGCAACCCAGTAGTCATGATTACTTCAAATTCTGACAATATGAGGGTCATGTTGCAGGTAGTGCAGCAAGAAGGCACTTATGTGTCTTGCGCATCTCGGAGCCCCAAAATTATTTTCCGGGCTAGATGCAGCTAAAAATTATTATTAATTTTAAATCTGGTGAAGCTTAGTATAGATGGCCTAATAGGATCAGTGCTGCACACTGCTACAAAGCCCAAATTATTTTCCAGCCAAGATACAGATAAACATGATTAGTAATTTGAAAGCTTAAAACGGTTGGTAGGGTGATTTCAACCAATCATCAAGCTTTCACTCTCCCCAGGATGACACAGGGGTAGAAAAGTCGTTTCGGATCCATGATTTGTTCATCTTTATGAACGTGAGTCTGTCTACATTATCAGTGGAGAGCCGCGTGCGCTTATCTGTCAGCACACCACCAGCAGCGCTGAACACACGTTCAGACAGAACGCTGGCTGCGGGGCATGACAAGATCTCCAAGGCGTAAGTGGCTAGCTCCGGCCATTTATCCAGATTGGAAGCCCAAAAAGAGCAAGGGTCCAGTGACACAGTCATGGCTTCAATGTTTACTTGGAGATACTCCTGTACCATCGTCTCTAGGCGTTGACTATGTGTCAGACTTCTTGTCTCCTGTGGCCTTGCAAAGGATGGGCTAAAAAAGTGGTGAAATGATTCCGCAAAATTGATGTTACCAGCAGATACTGTGGTTCTGTTACGGTTTGAGTGCTGAACACTTGACGGTCCCACGGTTGGCAAGTTGGAACTGTGAGATTCACTACGTGCACCACTGGTGTTTTGTGGAAAAGCACATGTAAGATTCTGCAACAGTCTCTGCTGATACTCCTGCATGCGTGCATCCCTTTCTATGGCAGGAATAATTTCTGCAAATTTACTTTTGTACCGGGGATCTAACAGTGTGGCAACCCAGTAGTCAGGATTATTTCTAATTCTCACAATTCGAGGGTCATGTTGCAGGTAGTGCAGCAAGAAGGCACTCATGTGTGTTGCGCATCCAGGAGCAGCAAGTCCCTGTTGTGTTGGTGGCGAGGTAACAATCATGCTTCCTTCCTCTGTCCTCTCCCCCCAACCTCGCTCAACAGAAATGTGATCAAGATCTCCCTCATCTGATGAGTCTTCCATCAGTTCGTCCTCCACTTCTTCCTGGGCTCCTGCACCTTCCTCACTAGTTTGGCTGCTACCATGCGCCCTGGTAAAACCATCTCCCCCACCCTCACATGCCTGCCGCCTTGGTGCTGCCGACCGTCTGGACCTTGCAGATGTTAGCCTTTCCGCATACAACTCTTCCTCCTCTACTTCCTCCACCTCCTCTTGTGCCACCACCTGACTCCGAATTCTGTTTAACATGTGCTCCAGCATGTAAATCACCGGAATAGTCATGCTGATAATGGCATCGTCAGCACTAAACATCTTCGTCGCCATTTCAAAACTGTGCAGAAGGGTGCATAGGTCCCTGATCTGAGACCACTCCTCCAGCGTGATTTGCCCCACCTCTGGATCTCGTTGGCCCAGGCTATACGTCAGAACGTATTGCACCAGGGCTTGTCGGTGCTGCCACAGTCGCTGCAACATGTGCAGAGTTGAATTCCACCGGGTAAGCACATCGCATTTTAGCCGGTGAAGTGGCAGGCCCAACGACTTCTGTAGAGATGTAAGTCGCTGAGCTGCGGGATGCGAACGGCGGAAGTGAGCACACAGCGACCGTGCCCTCTGCAGAAGGCCATCTAGTCTGGGATAGTGGGCTAAAAATTGCTGGACAACCAGGTTCAACACGTGAGCCATACAAGGCACGTGTGTGACATTGCCACGGCGAAGGGCCGCACCCAGGTTTGCAGCATTGTCGCACACGGCCTTCCCTGGTTTCAGGTCCAGTGGAGACAACCATTCATGAAATTGGTTCTCCAGAGCTGACCACAACTCCTCAGCTGTGTGACTCACATTTCCCAGAAATTTCAAAGTAAAAACCGCCTGATGACGTTGAGCCCTACTGCCAGCATAGTAAGGAGGTGTGCAGGATCCCTTCTGCGCAGTTAGAAAGCTTGTGGCATGACCAGATAGGCTTTGGGTGCAGGTGGAAGACCGAGAGGAGGTTGAGGAGGCAGAAGCACTGGAGGAACTTTGACATAAAGAGGATTGACGCACAACTCGTGGGGACGGCAAGACTTGGACAGCAGCCCCTTGTCCTGCTGTCACCATAGTTACCCAGTGCCCAGTCAGCGACATGTAACGCCCCTGTCCATGCCTACTCGTCCAAGTGTCTGTGGTGAAATGCACCCTGTCACACACAGAGTTTCTCAAAGAAGCGGTGATGTTGTGTGCGACATGCTGGTGGAGCGCAGGCACACCTTTCTTTGAGAAGTAGTGCCGACTGGGCATCTGGTACTGGGGCACTGCGATGGACATAAGGTCTCGAAAATCCTCTGTGTCCACCAGGCGGAAAGGCAGCATTTCTGTAGCCAAGAGCTTGCAGATGGTGAAATTCAACCTCTTAGCTTTCTCATGGCTAGGAGGAAATGGTCTTTTACTTGTCCACATCTGAGGGACCGAGGGCTGGCTATTGTGCTTAGACGGGGTTGATAAGGGTGTCCCCGGCAAACTGCCGGTCTGTGAGGAAGATGCAGGCGGACATGTTAGGTTGCCTTGATCCAAAGGTGGTGCTATCGATGTCGGACAGCGCTCAACACCAGCTGGTGTTACCACCTCCAAAGAAAATGATGACCTGCCAATCACGCTGGCTGTTGCGGGTAAAGAGGTGGCAGGTGTGCGCCCCAAAACAGGTGTGACTGCTGTCCCCCCAGTCACAGAGGATGAAGAGGCCGCGGATGCACAAGATATGGCAGACGGTGGTTGGCCCGGCCGGCTAGGCCGCATTGTAGCACACTGAGCTTAACACTGCAACTTATGCTTCATGTCCATGTGCCGGTTCATGCATGAAGTACTCAAACTATGTATTTTTTGGCCTCTACTTAGCTTTTGCTGACAAATGTTACAGATAACACGAGTTGGGTCATCTTTATCGATCTGAAAAAATGCCCAGTCTATGCAAGGCTTAGCACCCATGCGACCTGAAGAGCCACCACGACTTGTGGTGAGAGGCAGAGTTGTGTTTGAGGATGCAGTTGTTGACGTGCTTCCAGTACTACGTCTCTGTCCAGGAAGGCGCAACCTGACCTCGTCGTCACTAGCATCTTCCTCCACCTCCTCTGCTGACCTCATCTCTTGGCTGACTGTGGGTTGACAGTAAGTGGGATCTCCAACCTCATCATCATCACCCTGTGCGTTATCACACCCGTCGTCCTCAGAGCCAACCTGTTCCTGCCCTGACAAAAAACTAAAGTTGTCGCTCCAATCAGGTATTTGAGTCTCATCATCGTCTTCCTCATTGTCTCCACCAACAGGAGTTACAGTTTGGGAATGAGGGTCTACATTATGTTCAGAACCTTTTGCGTCTGGTCCTGGATCCGACTCATAAAGATTCTGGGCATCAGTGCAGATCATTTCCTCGTCTGGATTCACAGAAGCGCTGGAGTCGACCTCTGATTCCCAGGCTACAGTATGAGTAAACAGCTCAGCAGACTCAACCATCTGTTCTACCTCATACTCAGACGGGCAGCTGGAGATTTGGGAGCTGTGAGGAAGCAAGTGCGATTGGGGTGACACCTTTGAGGACTGGAGTATTTGTGATGTTGAAGTTGATGTGGAGGAGAGCCCACTTAAAGGAGCACTTGATATCCGTTGAAGCACCTGCTGTTTTTGTGCCTCATCTGGAATTTGTAGCGATTGGCGTGGCCGTAAGAAAGGGATCTTATCACATTGTCCGCTAAAAGAAGTAGACATTTTAGTTTGGCTGGAAGATGGTCTTTCTTCTGCAGATGTTACTGTTGCTTTAACACCTACCCCACGGACACAACCTTTTTTCCCCTTCCCAACACACCTATTCCCCTTTCCACCAGCAGCAGGCCTTTTTCCACTCATTTTGGTGGTTAACTAATTCACAACTCTGGAGTTGTTTGCACAAAAAAACAATGGATGGGAACCGAGCAGAGCTGAGTGGCCAAACTGTGGTATTAGGCCAAAACTATTGGCTGGGTTAGATGCAGAAAAAAATTATATTCAATTTGCAACCTGATGGAGGTCAGTATAGATGGACTAATAGAACAAGTCCCACACACAGCTAGAAGCCCAAATATTTTTTCAGAGCTAGATGCAGAAAAAAATTATATTCAATTTGCAACCTGATGGAGGTCAGTATAGATGGAGTAATAGAACAAGTCCCACACACAGCTAGAAGCCAAAATATTTTTTCAGAGCTAGATGCAGATAAAAATTATTTTTAATTTGCAACCTGATGGAGGTCAGTATAGATGGACTAATAGAGAAAGTCCCACACACTGCTAGAAGGCCAAATATTTTTTCAGAGTTAGATGCAGAAAAAAATTATATTCAGTTTGCAACCTGATGGAGGTCAGTATAGATGGACTAATAGAGAAAGTCCCACACACTACTAGAAGGCCAAATATTTTTTCAGAGCTAGATGCAGAAAAAAATTATATTCAGTTTGCAACCTGATGGAGGTCAGTATAGATGGACTAATATAGAAAGTCCCACACACTGCTAGAAGGCCAAATATTTTTTCAGAGCTAGATGCAGAAAAAAATTATATTCAGTTTGCAACCTGATGGAGGTCTGTATAGATGGATTAATAGAACAAGTCCCACACACAGCTAGAAGCCCAATATTTTTTCAGAGGTAGATGCAGAAAAAAATATATTCAGTTTGCAACCTGATGGAGGTCAGTATAGATGGACTAATACAACAAGTCCCACACACAGCTAGAAGCCCAATATTTTTTCAGAGCTAGATGCAGAAAAAAATTATATTCAATTTGCAACCTGATGGAGGTCAGTATAGATGGAGTAATAGAACAAGTCCCACACACAGCTAGAAGCCCAAATATTTTTTCAGAGGCAGATGCAGATAAAAATTATTTTTAATTTGCAACCTGATGGAGGTCAGTATAGATGGACTAATAGAGAAAGTCCCACACACTGCTAGAAGGACAATTTTTTTTTCAGAGCTAGATGCAGAAAAATATTATATTCAAGTTGCAACCTGATGGAGGTCAGTATAGATGGAGTAATAGAACAAGTCCCACACACAGCTAGAAGCCCAAATATTGTTTCAGAGCTAGATGCAGAAAAATATTATATTCAATTTGCAACCTGATGGAGGACAGTATAGATGGACTAATAGAACAAGTCCCACACACTGCTAGAAGGCCAATTTTTTTTTCAGAGCTAGATGCAGAAAAATATTATATTCAATTTGCAACCTGATGGAGGTCAGTATAGATGGACTAATAGAACAAGTCCCACACACAGCTAGAAGCCCAAATATTTTTTCAGAGCTAGATGCAGAAAAAAATTATATTCAATTTGCAACCTGATGGAGGTCAGTATAGATGGAGTAATAGAACAAGTCCCACACACAGCTAGAAGCCCAAATATTTTTTCAGAGCTAGATGCAGAAAAAAATTATATTCAATTTGCAACCTGATGGAGGTCAGTATAGATGGAGTAATAGAACAAGTCCCACACACAGCTAGAAGCCCAAATATTTTTTCAGAGCTAGATGCAGAAAAATATTATATTCAATTTGCAACCTGATGGAGGACAGTATAGATGGACTAATAGAACAAGTCCCACACACTGCTAGAAGGCCAATTTTTTTTTCAGAGCTAGATGCAGAAAAATATTATATTCAATTTGTAACCTGATGGAGGTCAGTATAGATGGACTAATAGAACAAGTCCCACACACAGCTAGAAGCCTAAATATTTTTTCAGAGCTAGATGCAGAAAAAAATTATATTCAGTTTGCAGCCTGATGGAGGTCAGTATAGATGTACTAATAGAACAAGTCCCATACACAGCTAGAAGCCCAAATATTTTTTCAGAGGTAGATGCAGAAAAAATTATATTCAGTTTGCAACCTGATGGAGGTCAGTATAGATGGACTAATAGAACAATCCCACACACTGCTAGAAGGCCAAATATTTTTTCAGAGCTAGATGCAGAAAAAAAATTTTATATTCCATTTGCAACCTAATGGAGGTCAGTATAGATGGACTAATAGAACAAGTCCCACACACAGCTAGAAGCCCAAATATTTTTTCAGAGGTAGATACAGAAAAAATTTATATTCAATTTGCAACCTGATGGAGGTCAGTATAGATGGACTAATAGAACAAGTCCCACACACTGCTAGAAGGCCAAATATTTATTCAGAGCTAGATGCAGAAAAAAATTATATTCAATTTGCAACCTGATGGAGGTCAGTATAGATAGACTAATAGAACAAGTCCCACACACTGCTAGAAGCCCAAATATTTTTTCAGAGGTAGATGCAGAAAAAAATTATATTCAGTTTGCAACCTGATGGAGGTCAGTATAGATGGACTAATAGAACATGTCCCACACACTGCTAGAAGGCCAAATATTTTTTCAGAGCTAGATGCAGAAAAATATTATACTCAATTTGCACCCTGATTGAGGTCAGTATAGATGGACTAATAGAACAAGTCCCACACACAGCTAGAAGGCCAAATATTTTTTCAGAGGTAGATGCAGAAAAAAATTATATTCAGTTTGCAACCTGATGGAGGTCAGTATAGATGGACTAATAGAACAAGTCCCACACACTGCTAAAAGGCCAAATATTTTTTCAGAGCTAGATGCAGAAAAATATTATATTCAATTTGCAACCTGATGGAGGTCAGTATAGATGGAGTAATAGAACAAGTCCCACACACAGCTAGAAGCCCAAATATTTTTTCAGAGGTAGATGCAGATAAAAATTATTTTTAATTTGCAACCTGTTGGAGGTCAGTATAGATGGACTAATAGAGAAAGTCCCACACACTGCTAGAAGGCCAATTTTTTTTTCAGAGCTAGATGCAGAAAAATATTATATTCAATTTGCAACCTGATGGAGGTCAGTATAGATGGAGTAATAGAACAAGTCCCACACACAGCTAGAAGCCCAAATATTGTTTCAGAGCTAGATGCAGAAAAATATTATATTCAATTTGCAACCTGATGGAGGACAGTATAGATGGACTAATAGAACAAGTCCCACACACTGCTAGAAGGCCAATTTTTTTTTCAGAGCTAGATGCAGAAAAGTATTATATTCAATTTGCAACCTGATGGAGGTCAGTATAGATGGACTAATAGAACAAGTCCCACACACAGCTAGAAGCCCAAATATTTTTTCAGAGCTAGATGCGGAAAAAAATTATATTCAATTTGCAACCTGATGGAGGTCAGTATAGATGGAGTAATAGAACAAGTCCCACACACAGCTAGAAGCCCAAATTTTTTTCAGAGCTAGATGCAGAAAAAAATTATATTCAATTTGCAACCTGATGGAGGTCAGTATAGATGGAGTAATAGAACAAGTCCCACACACAGCTAGAAGCCCAAATATTTTTTCAGAGCTAGATGCAGAAAAATATTATATTCAATTTGCAACCTGATGGAGGACAGTATAGATGGACTAATAGAACAAGTCCCACACACTGCTAGAAGGCCAATTTTTTTTTCAGAGCTAGATGCAGAAAAATATTATATTCAATTTGTAACCTGATGGAGGTCAGTATAGATGGACTAATAGAACAAGTCCCACACACAGCTAGAAGCCCAAATATTTTTTCAGAGCTAGATGCAGAAAAAAATTATATTCAGTTTGCAGCCTGATGGAGGTCAGCATGGATGGACTAATAGAACAAGTCCCACACACAGCTTTAAGTCCAAATATTTTTTCAGAGGTAGACGCAGAAAGAAATTATATTCAGTTTGCAACCTGATGGAGGTCAGTATAGATGGACTAATAGAACAAGTCCCACACACTGCTAGAAGGCCAAATATTTTTTCAGAGCTAGATGCAGAAAAATATTATATTCAATTTGCAACCTGATGGAGGTCAGTATAGATGGACTAATAGAACAAGTCCCACACACAGCTAGAAGCCCAAATATTTTTTCAGAGGTAGATGCAGAAAAAATTATATTCAGTTTGCAACCTGATGGAGGTCAGTATGGATGGACTAATAGAACAAGTCCCACACACTGCTAGAAGGCCAAATATTTTTTCAGAGCTAGATGCAGAAAAAAAATTTTATATTCAATTTGCAACCTAATGGAGGTCAGTATAGATGGACTAATAGAACAAGTCCCACACACAGCTAGAAGCCCAAATATTTTTTCAGAGGTAGATGCAGAAAAAATTATATTCAGTTTGCAACCTGATGGAGGTCAGTATAGATGGACTAATAGAACAATCCCACACACTGCTAGAAGGCCAAATATTTTTTCAGAGCTAGATGCAGAAAAAAATTTTTATATTCAATTTGCAACCTAATGGAGGTCAGTATAGATGGACTAATAGAACAAGTCCCACACACAGCTAGAAGCCCAAATATTTTTTCAGAGGTAGATACAGAAAAAATTTATATTCAATTTGCAACCTGATGGAGGTCAGTATACATGGACTAATAGAACAAGTCCCACACACTGCTAGAAGGCCAAATATTTTTTCAGAGCTAGATGCAGAAAAAAATTATATTCAATTTGCAACCTGATGGAGGTCAGTATAGATAGACTAATAGAACAAGTCCCACACACTGCTAGAAGCCCAAATATTTTTTCAGAGGTAGATGCAGAAAAAAATTATATTCAGTTTGCAACCTGATGGAGGTCAGTATAGATGGACTAATAGAACATGTCCCACACACTGCTAGAAGGCCAAATATTTTTTCAGAGCTAGATGCAGAAAAATATTATGCTCAATTTGCACCCTGATTGAGGTCAGTATAGATGGACTAATAGAAGAAGTCCCACACACAGCTAGAAGGCCAAATATTTTTTCAGAGGTAGATGCAGAAAAAAATTATATTCAGTTTGCAACCTGATGGAGGTCAGTATAGATGGACTAATAGAACAAGTCCCACACACTGCTAAAAGGCCAAATATTTTTTCAGAGCTAGATGCAGAAAAATATTATATTCAATTTGCAACTGATGGAGGTCAGTATAGATGGAGCAATAGAACAAGTCCCACACACAGCTAGAAGCCCAAATATTTTTTCAGAGGTAGATGCAGATAAAAATGATTTTTAATTTGCAACCTGTTGGAGGTCAGTATAGATGGACTAATAGAGAAAGTCCCACACACTGCTAGAAGGCCAATTTTTTTTTCAGAGCTAGATGCAGAAAAATATTATATTCAATTTGCAACCTGATGGAGGTCAGTATAGATGGAGTAATAGAACAAGTCCCACACACAGCTAGAAGCCCAAATATTGTTTCAGAGCTAGATGCAGAAAAATGTTATATTCAATTTGCAACCTGATGGAGGACAGTATAGATGGACTAATAGAACAAGTCCCACACACTGCTAGAAGGCCAATTTTTTTTTCAGAGCTAGATGCAGAAAAATATTATATTCAATTTGCAACCTGATGGAGGTCAGTATAGATGGACTAATAGAACAAGTCCCACACACAGCTAGAAGCCCAAATATTTTTTCAGAGCTAGATGCAGAAAAAAATTATATTCAATTTGCAACCTGATGGAGGTCAGTATAGATGGAGTAATAGAACAAGTCCCACACACAGCTAGAAGCCCAAATATTTTTTCAGAGCTAGATGCAGAAAAAAATTATATTCAATTTGCAACCTGATGGAGGTCAGTATAGATGGAGTAATAGAACAAGTCCCACACACAGCTAGAAGCCCAAATATTTTTTCAGAGCTAGATGTAGAAAAATATTATATTCAATTTGCAACCTGATGGAGGACAGTATAGATGGACTAATAGAACAAGTCCCACACACTGCTAGAAGGCCAAATTTTTTTTCAGAGCTAGATGCAGAAAAATATTATATTCAATTTGTAACCTGATGGAAGTCAGTATAGATGGACTAATAGAACAAGTCCCACACACAGCTAGAAGCCTAAATATTTTTTCAGAGCTAGATGCAGAAAAAAATTATATTCAGTTTGCAGCCTGATGGAGGTCAGTATGGATGGACTAATAGAACAAGTCCCACACACAGCTAGAAGTCCAAATATTTTTTCAGAGGTAGATGCAGAAAAAAATTATATTTAGTTTGCAACCTGATGGAGGTCAGTATAGATGGACTAATAGAACAAGTCCCACACACTGCTAGAAGGCCAAATATTTTTTCAGAGCTAGATGCAGAAAAAAATTATATTCAATTTGCAACCTGATGGAGGTCAGTATAGATAGACTAATAGAACAAGTCCCACACACTGCTAGAAGCCCAAATATTTTTTCAGAGGTAGATGCAGAAAAAAATTATATTCAGTTTGCAACCTGATGGAGGTCAGTATAGATGGACTAATAGAACATGTCCCACACACTGCTAGAAGGCCAAATATTTTTTCAGAGCTAGATGCAGAAAAATATTATGCTCAATTTGCACCCTGATTGAGGTCAGTATAGATGGACTAATAGAACAAGTCCCACACACAGCTAGAAGGCCAAATATTTTTTCAGAGGTAGATGCAGAAAAAAATTATATTCAGTTTGCAACCTGATGGAGGTCAGTATAGATGGACTAATAGAACAAGTCCCACACACTGCTAAAAGGCCAAATATTTTTTCAGAGCTAGATGCAGAAAAATATTATATTCAATTTGCAACTGATGGAGGTCAGTATAGATGGAGCAATAGAACAAGTCCCACACACAGCTAGAAGCCCAAATATTTTTTCAGAGGTAGATGCAGATAAAAATGATTTTTAATTTGCAACCTGTTGGAGGTCAGTATAGATGGACTAATAGAGAAAGTCCCACACACTGCTAGAAGGCCAATTTTTTTTTCAGAGCTAGATGCAGAAAAATATTATATTCAATTTGCAACCTGATGGAGGTCAGTATAGATGGAGTAATAGAACAAGTCCCACACACAGCTAGAAGCCCAAATATTGTTTCAGAGCTAGATGCAGAAAAATTTTATATTCAATTTGCAACCTGATGGAGGACAGTATAGATGGACTAATAGAACAAGTCCCACACACTGCTAGAAGGCCAATTTTTTTTTCAGAGCTAGATGCAGAAAAATATTATATTCAATTTGCAACCTGATGGAGGTCAGTATAGATGGACTAATAGAACAAGTCCCACACACAGCTAGAAGCCCAAATATTTTTTCAGAGCTAGATGCAGAAAAAAATTTTATTCAATTTGCAACCTGATGGAGGTCAGTATAGATGGAGTAATAGAACAAGTCCCACACACAGCTAGAAGCCCAAATATTTTTTCAGAGCTAGATGCAGAAAAAAATTATATTCAATTTGCAACCTGATGGAGGTCAGTATAGATGGAGTAATAGAACAAGTCCCACACACAGCTAGAAGCCCAAATATTTTTTCAGAGCTAGATGCAGAAAAATATTATATTCAATTTGCAACCTGATGGAGGACAGTATAGATGGACTAATAGAACAAGTCCCACACACTGCTAGAAGGCCAAATTTTTTTTCAGAGCTAGATGCAGAAAAATATTATATTCAATTTGTAACCTGATGGAGGTCAGTATAGATGGACTAATAGAACAAGTCCCACACACAGCTAGAAGCCTAAATATTTTTTCAGAGCTAGATGCAGAAAAAAATTATATTCAGTTTGCAGCCTGATGGAGGTCAGTATGGATGGACTAATAGAACAAGTCCCACACACAGCTAGAAGTCCAAATATTTTTTCAGAGGTAGATGCAGAAAAAAATTATATTTAGTTTGCAACCTGATGGAGGTCAGTATAGATGGACTAATAGAACAAGTCCCACACACTGCTAGAAGGCCAAATATTTTTTCAGAGCTAGATGCAGAAAAATATTATATTCAGTTTGCAACCTGATGGAGATCAGTATAGATGGACTAATAGAACAAGTCCCACACACAGCTAGAAGCCCAAATATTTTTTCAGAGGTAGATGCAGAAAAAATTATATTCAGTTTGCAACCTGATGGAGGTCAGTATAGATGGACTAATAGAACAATCCCACACACTGCTAGAAGGCCAAATATTTTTTCAGAGCTAGATGCAGAAAAAAAAATTTATATTCAATTTGCAACCTAATGGAGGTCAGTATAGATGGACTAATAGAACAAGTCCCACACACAGCTAGAAGCCCAAATATTTTTTCAGAGGTAGATACAGAAAAAATTTATATTCAATTTGCAACCTGATGGAGGTCAGTATAGATGGACTAATAGAACAAGTCCCACACACTGCTAGAAGGCCAAATATTTTTTCAGAGCTAGATGCAGAAAAAAATTATATTCAATTTGCAACCTGATGGAGGTCAGTATTGATAGACTAATAGAACAAGTCCCACACACTGCTAGAAGCCCAAATATTTTTTCAGAGGTAGATGCAGAAAAAAATTATATTCAGTTTGCAACCTGATGGAGGTCAGTATAGATGGACTAATAGAACATGTCCCACACACTGCTAGAAGGCCAAATATTTTTTCAGAGCTAGATGCAGAAAAATATTATACTCAATTTGCACCCTGATTGAGGTCAGTATAGATGGACTAATAGAACAAGTCCCACACACAGCTAGAAGGCCAAATATTTTTTCAGAGGTAGATGCAGAAAAAAATTATATTCAGTTTGCAACCTGATGGAGGTCAGTATAGATGGACTAATAGAACAAGTCCCACACACTGCTAAAAGGCCAAATATTTTTTCAGAGCTAGATGCAGAAAAATATTATATTCAATTTGCAACCTGATGGAGGTCAGTATAGATGGAGTAATAGAACAAGTCCCACACACAGCTAGAAGCCCAAATATTTTTTCAGAGGTAGATGCAGATAAAAATTGTTTTTAATTTGCAACCTGTTGGAGGTCAGTATAGATGGACTAATAGAGAAAGTCCCACACACTGCTAGAAGGCCAATTTTTTTTTCAGAGCTAGATGCAGAAAAATATTATATTCAATTTGCAACCTGATGGAGGTCAGTATAGATGGAGTAATAGAACAAGTCCCACACACAGCTAGAAGCCCAAATATTGTTTCAGAGCTAGATGCAGAAAAATATTATATTCAATTTGCAACCTGATGGAGGTCAGTATAGATGGACTAATAGAACAAGTCCCACACACAGCTAGAAGCCCAAATATTTTTTCAGAGCTAGATGCGGAAAAAAATTATATTCAATTTGCAACCTGATGGAGGTCAGTATAGATGGAGTAATAGAACAAGTCCCACACACAGCTAGAAGCCCAAATATTTTTTCAGAGCTAGATGCAGAAAAAAATTATATTCAATTTGCAGCCTGATGGAGGTCAGTATGGATGGACTAATAGAACAAGTCCCACACACAGCTAGAAGTCCAAATATTTTTTCAGAGGTAGATGCAGAAAAAAATTATATTTAGTTTGCAACCTGATGGAGGTCAGTATAGATGGACTAATAGAACAAGTCCCACACACTGCTAGAAGGCCAAATATTTTTTCAGAGCTAGATGCAGAAAAATATTATATTCAGTTTGCAACCTGATGGAGGTCAGTATAGATGGACTAATAGAACAAGTCCCACACACAGCTAGAAGCCCAAATATTTTTTCAGAGGTAGATGCAGAAAAAATTATATTCAGTTTGCAACCTGATGGAGGTCAGTATAGATGGACTAATAGAACAATCCCACACACTGCTAGAAGGCCAAATATTTTTTCAGAGCTAGATGCAGAAAAAAAATTTTATATTCAATTTGCAACCTAATGGAGGTCAGTATAGATGGACTAATAGAACAAGTCCCACACACAGCTAGAAGCCCAAATATTTTTTCAGAGGTAGATACAGAAAAAATTTATATTCAATTTGCAACCTGATGGAGGTCAGTATAGATGGACTAATAGAACAAGTCCCACACACTGCTAGAAGGCCAAATATTTTTTCAGAGCTAGATGCAGAAAAAAATTATATTCAATTTGCAACCTGATGGAGGTCAGTATAGATAGACTAATAGAACAAGTCCCACACACTGCTAGAAGCCCAAATATTTTTTCAGAGGTAGATGCAGAAAAAAATTATATTCAGTTTGCAACCTGATGGAGGTCAGTATAGATGGACTAATAGAACATGTCCCACACACTGCTAGAAGGCCAAATATTTTTTCAGAGCTAGATGCAGAAAAATATTATACTCAATTTGCACCCTGATTGAGGTCAGTATAGATGGACTAATAGAACAAGTCCCACACACAGCTAGAAGGCCAAATATTTTTTCAGAGGTAGATGCAGAAAAAAATTATATTCAGTTTGCAACCTGATGGAGGTCAGTATAGATGGACTAATAGAACAAGTCCCACACACTGCTAAAAGGCCAAATATTTTTTCAGAGCTAGATGCAGAAAAATATTATATTCAATTTGCAACCTGATGGAGGTCAGTATAGATGGAGTAATAGAACAAGTCCCACACACAGCTAGAAGCCCAAATATTTTTTCAGAGGTAGATGCAGATAAAAATTGTTTTTAATTTGCAACCTGTTGGAGGTCAGTATAGATGTCCTACACACTGCTAGAAGGCCAATTTTTTTTTCAGAGCTAGATGCAGAAAAATATTATATTCAATTTGCAACCTGATGGAGGTCAGTATAGATGGAGTAATAGAACAAGTCCCACACACAGCTAGAAGCCCAAATATTGTTTCAGAGCTAGATGCAGAAAAATATTATATTCAATTTGCAACCTGATGAAGGACAGTATAGATGGACTAATAGAACAAGTCCCACACACTGCTAGAAGGCCAATTTTTTTTTCAGAGCTAGATGCAGAAAAATATTATATTCAATTTGCAACCTGATGGAGGTCAGTATAGATGGACTAATAGAACAAGTCCCACACACAGCTAGAAGCCCAAATATTTTTTCAGAGCTAGATGCGGAAAAAAATTATATTCAATTTGCAACCTGATGGAGGTCAGTATAGATGGAGTAATAGAACAAGTCCCACACACAGCTAGAAGCCCAAATATTTTTTCAGAGCTAGATGCAGAAAAAAATTATATTCAATTTGCAACCTGATGGAGGTCAGTATAGATGGAGTAATAGAACAAGTCCCACACACAGCTAGAAGCCCAAACATTTTTTCAGAGCTAGATGCAGAAAAATATTATATTCAATTTGCAACCTGATGGAGGACAGTATAGATGGACTAATAGAACAAGTCCCACACACTGCTAGAAGGCCAATTTTTTTTTCAGAGCTAGATGCAGAAAAAAATTATATTCAATTTGTAACCTGATGGAGGTCAGTATAGATGGACTAAAAGAACAAGTCCCACACACAGCTAGAAGCCCAAATATTTTTTCAGAGCTAGATGCAGAAAAAAATTATATTCAGTTTGCAGCCTGATGGAGGTCAGCATGGATGGACTAATAGAACAAGTCCCACACACAGCTAGAAGTCCAAATATTTTTTCAGAGGTAGATGCAGAAAAAAATTATATTCAGTTTGCAACCTGATGGAGGTCAGTATAGATGGACTAATAGAACAAGTCCCACACACTGCTAGAAGGCCAAATATTTTTTCAGAGCTAGATGCAGAAAAATATTATATTCAATTTGCAACCTGATGGAGGTCAGTATAGATGGACTAATAGAACAAGTCCCACACACAGCTAGAAGCCCAAATATTTTTTCAGAGGTAGATGCAGAAAAAATTATATTCAGTTTGCAACCTGATGGAGGTCAGTATAGATGGACTAATAGAACAAGTCCCACACACTGCTAGAAGGCCAAATATTTTTTCAGAGCTAGATGCAGAAAAAAAATTTTATATTCAATTTGCAACCTAATGGAGGTCAGTATAGATGGACTAATAGAACAAGTCCCACACACAGCTAGTAGCCCAAATATTTTTTCAGAGGTAGATACAGAAAAAATTTATATTCAATTTGCAACCTGATGGAGGTCAGTATAGATGGACTAATAGAACAAGTCCCACACACTGCTAGAAGGCCAAATATTTTTTCAGAGCTAGATGCAGAAAAAAACTATATTCAATTTGCAACCTGATGGAGGTCAGTATAGATAGACTAATAGAACAAGTCCCACACACTGCTAGAAGCCCAAATATTTTTTCAGAGGTAGGTGCAGAAAAAAATTATATTCAGTTTGCAACCTGATGGAGGTCAGTATAGATGGACTAATAGAACATGTCCCACACACTGCTAGAAGGCCAAATATTTTTTCAGAGCTAGATGCAGAAAAATATTATGCTCAATTTGCACCCTGATTGAGGTCAGTATAGATGGACTAATAGAACAAGTCCCACACACAGCTAGAAGGCCAAATATTTTTTCAGAGGTAGATGCAGAAAAAAATTATATTCAGTTTGCAACCTGATGGAGGTCAGTATAGATGGACTAATAGAACAAGTCCCACACACTGCTAAAAGGCCAAATATTTTTTCAGAGCTAGATGCAGAAAAATATTATATTCAATTTGCAACCTGATGGAGGTCAGTATAGATGGAGTAATAGAACAAGTCCCACACACAGCTAGAAGCCCAAATATTTTTTCAGAGGTAGATGCAGATAAAAATTATTTTTAATTTGCAACCTGTTGGAGGTCAGTATAGATGGACTAATAGAGAAAGTCCCACACACTGCTAGAAGGCCAATTTTTTTTTCAGAGCTAGATGCAGAAAAATATTATATTCAATTTGCAACCTGATGGAGGTCAGTATAGATGGAGTAATAGAACAAGTCCCACACACAGCTAGAAGCCCAAATATTTTTTCAGAGCTAGATGCAGAAAAATATTATATTCAATTTTCAACCTGAAGGAGGACAGTATAGATGGACTAATAGAACAAGTCCCACACACTGCTAGAAGGCCAAATTTTTTTTCAGAGCTAGATGCAGAAAAATATTATATTCAATTTGTAACCTGATGGAGGTCAGTATAGATGGACTAATAGAACAAGTCCCACACACAGCTAGAAGCCCAAATATTTTTTCAGAGCTAGATGCAGAAAAAAATTATATTCAGTTTGCAGCCTGATGGAGGTCAGCATGGATGGACTAATAGAACAAGTCCCACACACAGCTAGAAGTCCAAATATTTTTTCAAAGGTAGATGCAGAAAAAAATTATATTCAGTTTGCAACCTGATGGAGGTCAGTATAGATGGACTAATAGAACAAGTCCCACACACTGCTAGAAGGCCAAATATTTTTTCAGAGCTAGATGCAGAAAAATATTATGTTCAATTTGCAACCTGATGGAGGTCATTATAGATGGACTAATAGAACAAGCCCCACACACAGCTAGAAGCCCAAATATTTTTTCAGTGGTAGATGCAGAAAAAATTATATTCAGTTTGCAACCTGATGGAGGTCAGTATAGATGGACTAATAGAACAATCCCACACACTGCTAGAAGGCCAAATATTTTTTCAGAGCTAGATGCAGAAAAAAAATTTTATATTCAATTTGCAACCTAATGGAGGTCAGTATAGATGGACTAATAGAACAAGTCCCACACACAGCTAGAAGCCCAAATATTTTTTCAGAGGTAGATGCAGAAAAAAATTATATTCAGTTTGCAACCTGATGGAGGTCAGTATAGATGGACTAATAGAACATGTCCCACACACTGCTAGAAGGCCAAATATTTTTTCAGAGCTAGATGCAGAAAAATATTATACTCAATTTGCACCCTGATTGAGGTCAGTATAGATGGACTAATAGAACAAGTCCCACACACAGCTAGAAGGCCAAATATTTTTTCAGAGGTAGATGCAGAAAAAAATTATATTCAGTTTGCAACCTGATGGAGGTCAGTATAGATGGACTAATAGAACAAGTCCCACACACTGCTAAAAGGCCAAATATTTTTTCAGAGCTAGATGCAGAAAAATATTATTTTCAATTTGCAACCTGATGGAGGTCAGTATAGATGGACTAATAGAACAAGTTCCACACACAGCTAGAAGCCCAAATATTTTTTCAGAGGTAGATACAGAAAAAAATTATATTCAATTTGCAACCTGATGGAGGTCAGTATAGATGGACTAATAGAACAAGTCCCACACACTGCTAGAAGGCCAAATATTTTTTCAGAGCTAGATGCAGAAAAAAATTATATTCAATTTGCAACCTGATGGAGGTCAGTATAGATAGACTAATAGAACAAGTCCCACACACTGCTAGAAGCCCAAATATTTTTTCAGAGGTAGATGCAGAAAAAAATTATATTCAGTTTGCAGCCTGATGGAGGTCAGTATAGATGGACTAATAGAACATGTCCCACACACTGCTAGAAGGCCAAATATTTTTTCAGAGCTAGATGCAGAAAAATATTATACTCAATTTGCACCCTGATTGAGGTCAGTATAGATGGACTAATAGAACAAGTCCCACACACAGCTAGAAGGCCAAATATTTTTTCAGAGGTAGATGCAGAAAAAAATTATATTCAGTTTGCAACCTGATGGAGGTCAGTATAGATGGTCTAATAGAACAAGTCCCACACACTGCTAAAAGGCCAAATATTTTTTCAGAGCTAGATGCAGAAAAATATTATTTTCAATTTGCAACCTGATGGAGGTCAGTATAGATGGACTAATAGAACAAGTTCCACACACAGCTAGAAGCCCAAATATTTTTTCAGAGGTAGATGCAGAAAAAAATTATATTCAGTTTGCAACCTGATGGAGGTCAGTATAGATGGACTAATAGAACAAATCCCACACACTGCTAGAAGGCCAAATATTTTTTCAGAGGTAAATGCAGAAAAAAATTATATTCAGTTTGCAACCTGATGGACGTCAGTATAGATGAACTAATAGAACAAGTCCCACACACTGCTAGAAGGCCAAATGTTTTTTCAGAGCTAGATGCAGAAAAATATTATATTCAATTTGCAACCTGATGGAGGTCAGTATAGATGGACTAATAGGACAAGTATCACACACAGCTAGAAGCCCAAATATTTTTTCAGAGGTAGATACAGAAAAATATTATATTCAATTTGCAACCTGATGGAGGTCAGTATAGATGGACTAAAAGAACAAGTCCCACACACTGCTAGAAGGCCAATTTTTTTTTCAGAGCTAGATGCAGAAAAATATTATATTCAATTTGCAACCTGATGGAGGTCAGTATAGATGGACTAATAGAACAAGTCCCACACACAGCTAGAAGCCCAAATATTTTTTCAGAGTTAGATGCAGAAAAAATTATATTCAGTTTGCAACCTGATGGAGGTCAGTATAGATGGACTAATAGAACAATCCCACAGACTGCTAGAAGGCCAAATATTTTTTCAGAGCTAGATGCAGAAAAATATTATATTCAATTTGCAACCTGATGGAGGTCAGTATAGATGGACTAATAGATTGGGATGACACCTTTGAGGACTGGAGTATTTGTGATGTTGAAGTTGATGTGGAGGAGAGCCCACTTAAAGGAGCACTTGATATCCGATGGAGCACCTGCTGTTTTTGTGCCTCATCTGGAATTTGTAGCGATTGGCGTGGCCGTAAGAAACGGATCTTATCACATTGTCCGCTAAAAGAAGTAGACATTTTAGTTTGGCTGGAAGGTGGTCTTTCTTCTGCAGATGTTACTGTTGCTTTAACACCTACCCCACGGACACAACCTTTTTTCCCCTTCCCAACACACCTATTCCCCTTTCCACCAGCAGCAGGCCTTTTTCCACTCATTTTGGTGGTTAACTAATTCACAACTCTGGAGTTGTTTGCACAAAAAAACAATGGATGGGAACCGAGCAGAGCTGAGTGGCCAAACTGTGGTATTAGGCCAAAACTATTGGCTGGGTTAGATGCAGAAAAAAATTATATTCAATTTGCAACCTGATGGAGGTCAGTATAGATGGACTAATAGAACAAGTCCCACACACAGCTAGAAGCCCAAATATTTTTTCAGAGCTAGATGCAGAAAAAAATTATATTCAATTTGCAACCTGATGGAGGTCAGTATAGATGGAGTAATAGAAAAAGTCCCACACACAGCTAGAAGCCCAAATATTTTTTCAGAGCTAGATGCAGATAAAAATTATTTTTAATTTGCAACCTGATGGAGGTCAGTATAGATGGACTAATAGAGAAAGTCCCACACACTGCTAGAAGGCCAAATATTTTTTCAGAGCTAGATGCAGAAAAAAATTATTTTCAGTTTGCAACCTGATGAAGGTCAGTATAGATGGACTAATAGAGAAAGTCCCACACACTACTAGAAGGCCAAATATTTTTTCAGAGCTAGATGCAGAAAAAAATTATATTCAGTTTGCAACCTGATGGAGGTCAGTATAGATGGACTAATAGAGAAAGTCCCACACACTGCTAGAAGGCCAAATATTTTTTCAGAGCTAGATGCAGAAAAAAATTATATTCAGTTTGCAACCTGATGGAGGTCTGTATAGATGGATTAATAGAACAAGTCCCACACACAGCTAGAAACCCAATATTTTTTCAGAGGTAGATGCAGAAAAAAATATATTCAGTTTGCAACATGATGGAGGTCAGTATAGATGGACTAATACAACAAGTCCCACACACAGCTAGAAGCCCAATATTTTTTCAGAGCTAGATGCAGGAAAAAATTATATTCAATTTGCAACCTGATGGAGGTCAGTATAGATGGAGTAATAGAACAAGTCCCACACACAGCTAGAAGCCCAAATATTTTTTCAGAGCTAGATGCAGAAAAATATTATATTCAATTTGCAACCTGATGGAGGACAGTATAGATGGACTAATAGAACAAGTCCCACACACTGCTAGAAGGCCAATTTTTTTTCAGAGCTAGATGCAGATAAATATTATATTCAATTTGCAACCTGATGGAGGTCAGTATAGATGGACTAATAGAACAAGTCCCACACACAGCTAGAAGCCCAATATTTTTTCAGAGCTAGATGCAGAAAAAAATTATATTCAATTTGGAACCTGATGGAGGTCAGTATAGATGGAGTAATAGAACAAGTCCCACACACAGCTAGAAGCCCAAATATTTTTTCAGAGGTAGATGCAGATAAAAATTATTTTTAATTTGCAACCTGATGGAGGTCAGTATAGATGGACTAATAGAGAAAGTCCCACACACTGCTAGAAGGCCAATTTTTTTTTCAGAGCTAGATGCAGAAAAATATTATATTCAATTTGCAACCTGATGGAGGTCAGTATAGATGGAGTAATATAACAAGTCCCACACACAGCTAGAAGCCCAAATATTGTTTCAGAGCTAGATGCAGAAAAATATTATATTCAATTTGCAACCTGATGGAGGACAGTATAGATGGACTAATAGAACAAGTCCCACACACTGCTAGAAGGCCAATTTTTTTTTCAGAGCTAGATGCAGAAAAATATTATATTCAATTTGCAACCTGATGGAGGTCAGTATAGATGGACTAATAGAACAAGTCCCACACACAGCTAGAAGCCCAAATATTTTTTCAGAGCTAGATGCAGAAAAAAATTATATTCAATTTGCAACCTGATGGAAGTCAGTATAGATGGAGTAATAGAACAAGTCCCACACACAGCTAGAAGCCCAAATATTTTTTCAGAGCTAGATGCAGAAAAATATTATATTCAATTTGCAACCTGATGGAGGACAGTATAGATGGACTAATAGAACAAGTCCCACACACTGCTAGAAGGCCAATTTTTTTTTCAGAGCTAGATGCAGAAAAATATTATATTCAATTTGCAACCTGATGGAGGTCAGTATAGATGGACTAATAGAACAAGTCCCACACACAGCTAGAAGCCCAAATATTTTTTCAGAGCTAGATGCAGAAAAAAATTATATTCAGTTTGCAGCCTGATGGAGGTCAGTATGGATTGACTAATAGAACAAGTCCCACACACAGCTAGAAGCCCAATATTTTTTCAGAGGTAGATGCAGAAAAAAATATATTCAGTTTGCAACATGATGGAGGTCAGTATAGATGGACTAATACAACAAGTCCCACACACAGCTAGAAGCCCAATATTTTTTCAGAGCTAGATGCAGGAAAAAATTATATTCAATTTGCAACCTGATGGAGGTCAGTATAGATGGAGTAATAGAACAAGTCCCACACACAGCTAGAAGCCCAAATATTTTTTCAGAGCTAGATGCAGAAAAATATTATATTCAATTTGCAACCTGATGGAGGACAGTATAGATGGACTAATAGAACAAGTCCCACACACTGCTAGAAGGCCAATTTTTTTTTCAGAGCTAGATGCAGATAAATATTATATTCAATTTGCAACCTGATGGAGGTCAGTATAGATGGACTAATAGAACAAGTCCCACACACAGCTAGAAGCCCAATATTTTTTCAGAGCTAGATGCAGAAAAAAATTATATTCAATTTGGAACCTGATGGAGGTCAGTATAGATGGAGTAATAGAACAAGTCCCACACACAGCTAGAAGCCCAAATATTTTTTCAGAGGTAGATGCAGATAAAAATTATTTTTAATTTGCAACCTGATGGAGGTCAGTATAGATGGACTAATAGAGAAAGTCCCACACACTGCTAGAAGGCCAATTTTTTTTTCAGAGCTAGATGCAGAAAAATATTATATTCAATTTGCAACCTGATGGAGGTCAGTATAGATGGAGTAATATAACAAGTCCCACACACAGCTAGAAGCCCAAATATTGTTTCAGAGCTAGATGCAGAAAAATATTATATTCAATTTGCAACCTGATGGAGGACAGTATAGATGGACTAATAGAACAAGTCCCACACACTGCTAGAAGGCCAATTTTTTTTTCAGAGCTAGATGCAGAAAAATATTATATTCAATTTGCAACCTGATGGAGGTCAGTATAGATGGACTAATAGAACAAGTCCCACACACAGCTAGAAGCCCAAATATTTTTTCAGAGCTAGATGCAGAAAAAATTATATTCAATTTGCAACCTGATGGAAGTCAGTATAGATGGAGTAATAGAACAAGTCCCACACACAGCTAGAAGCCCAAATATTTTTTCAGAGCTAGATGCAGAAAAATATTATATTCAATTTGCAACCTGATGGAGGACAGTATAGATGGACTAATAGAACAAGTCCCACACACTGCTAGAAGGCCAATTTTTTTTTCAGAGCTAGATGCAGAAAAATATTATATTCAATTTGCAACCTGATGGAGGTCAGTATAGATGGACTAATAGAACAAGTCCCACACACAGCTAGAAGCCCAAATATTTTTTCAGAGCTAGATGAAGAAAAAAATTATATTCAGTTTGCAGCCTGATGGAGGTCAGGATGGATTGACTAATAGAACAAGTCCCACACACAGCTAGAAGCCCAAATATTTTTTCAGAGGTAGATGCAGAAAAAAATTATATTCAGTTTGCAACCTGATGGAGGTCAGTATAGATGGACTAATAGAACAAGTCCCACACACTGCTAGAAGGCCAAATATTTTTTCAGAGCTAGATGCAGAAAAATATTATATTCAATTTGCAACCTGATGGAGGTCAGTATAGATGGAGTAATAGAACAAGTCCCACACACAGCTAGAAGCCCAAATATTTTTTCAGAGGTAGATGCAGAAAAAATTATATTCAGTTTGCAACCTGATGGAGGTCAGTATAGATGGACTAATAGAACAATCCCACACACTGCTAGAAGGCTAAATATTTTTTCAGAGCTAGATGCAGAAAAATATTATATTCAATTTGCAACCTAATGGAGGTCAGTATAGATGGACTAATAGAACAAGTCCCACACACAGCTAGAAGCCCAAATATTTTTTCAGAGGTAGATACAGAAAAAAATTATATTCAATTTGCAACCTGATGGAGGTCACTATAGATGGACTAATAGAACAAGTCCCACACACTGCTAGAAGGCCAAATATTTTTTCAGAGCTAGATGCAGAAAAAAATTATATTCAATTTGCAACCTGATGGAGGTCAGTATAGATGGACTAATAGAACAAGTCCCACACACTGCTAGAAGCCCAAATATTTTTTCAGAGGTAGATGCAGAAAAAAATTATATTCAGTTTGCAACCTGATGGAGGTCAGTATAGATGGACTAATAGAACATGTCCCACACACTGCTAGAAGGCCAAATATTTTTTCAGAGCTAGATGCAGAAAAATATTATACTCAATTTGCACCCTGATTGAGGTCAGTATAGATGGACTAATAGAACAAGTCCCACACACTGCTAGAAGGCCAAATATTTTTTCAGAGGTAAATGCAGAAAAAAATTATATTCAGTTTGCAACCTGATGGAGGTCAGTATAGATGAACTAATAGAACAAGTCCCACACACTGCTAGAAGGCCAAATGTTTTTTCAGAGCTAGATGCAGAAAAATATTATATTCAATTTGCAACCTGATGGAGGTCAGTATAGATGGACTAATAGGACAAGTATCACACACAGCTAGAAGCCCAAATATTTTTTCAGAGGTAGATGCAGAAAAATATTATATTCAATTTGCAACCTGATGGAGGTCAGTATAGATGGACTAAAAGAACAAGTCCCACACACTGCTAGAAGGCCAATTTTTTTTTCAGAGCTAGATGCAGAAAAATATTATATTCAATTTGCAACCTGATGGAGGTCAGTATAGATGGACTAATAGAACAAGTCCCACACACAGCTAGAAGCCCAAATATTTTTTCAGAGCTAGATGCAGAAAAAAATTATATTCAGTTTGCAGCCTGATGGAGGTCAGTATGGATGGACTAATAGAATAAGTCCCACACACAGCTAGAAGCCCAAATATTTTTTCAGAGGTAGATGCAGAAAAAAATTATATTCAGTTTGCAACCTGATGGAAGTCAGTATAGATGGACTAATAGTACAAGTCCCACACACTGCTAGAAGGCCAAATATTTTTTCAGAGCTAGATGCAGAAAAATATTATATTCAATTTGCTACCTGATGGAGGTCAGTATAGATGGACTAATAGAACAAGTCCCACACACAGCTAGAAGCCAAAATATTTTTTCAGAGGTAGATGCAGAAAAAATTATATTCAGTTTGCAAACTGATGGAGGTCAGTATAGATGGACTAATAGAACAATCCCACACACTGCTAGAAGGCCAAATATTTTTTCAGAGCTAGATGCAGAAAAATATTATATTCAATTTGCAACCTGATGGAGGTCAGTATAGTAGGACTAATAGAACAAGTCCCACACACAGCTAGAAGCCCAAATATTTTTTCAGAGGTAGATACAGAAAAAAATTATATTCAGTTTGCAACCTGATGGAGGTCAGTATAGATGGACTAATAGAACATGTCCCACACACTGCTAGAAGGCCAAATATTTTTTTCAGAGCTAGATGAAGAAAAAAATTATATTCAATTTGCAACCTGATGGAGGTCAGTATAGATGGACTACTAGAACAAGTCCCACACACTGCTAGAAGCCCAAATATTTTTTCAGAGGTAGATGCAGAAAAAAATTATATTCAGTTTGCAACCTGATGGAGGTCAGTATAGATGGACTAATAGAACATGTCCCACACACTGCTAGAAGGCCAAATATTTTTTCAGAGCTAGATGCAGAAAAATATTATACTCAATTTGCACCCTGATGGAGGTCAGTATATATGGACTAATAGAACAAGTCCCACACACAGCTTGAAGGCCAAATATTTTTTCAGAGGTAGATGCAGAAAAAATTTTTATTCAGTTTGCAACCTGATGGAGGTCAGTATAGATGGACTAATAGAACAAGTCCCACACACTGCTAAAAGGCCAAATATTTTTTCAGAGCTAGATGCAGAAAAATATTATATTCAATTTTCAACCTGATGGAGGTCAGTATAGATGGACTAATAGAACAAGTCCCACACACAGCTAGAAGCCCAAATATTTTTTCAGAGCTAGATGCGGAAAAAAATTATATTCAATTTGCAACCTGATGGAGGTCAGTATAGATGGACTAATAGAACAAGTCCCACACACAGCTAGAAGCCCAAATATTTTTTCAGAGCTAGATGCAGAAAAAAATTATATTCAGTTTGCAGCCTGATGGAGGTCAGCATGGATGGACTAATAGAACAAGTCCCACACACAGCTAGAAGTCCAAATATTTTTTCAGAGGTAGATGCAGAAAAAAATTATATTCAGTTTGCAACCTGATGGAGGTCAGTATAGATGGACTAATAGAACAAGTCCCACACACTGCTAGAAGGCCAAATATTTTTTCAGAGCTAGATGCAGAAAAATATTATATTCAATTTGCAACCTGATGGAGGTCAGTATAGATGGACTAATAGAACAAGTCCCACACACAGCTAGAAGCCCAAACATTTTTTCAGAGGTAGATGCAGAAAAAATGATATTCAGTTTGCAACCTGATGGAGGTCAGTATAGATGGACTAATAGAACAATCCCACACACTGCTAGAAGGCCAAATATTTTTTCAGAGCTAGATGCAGAAAAAAAATTTTATATTCAATTTGCAACCTAATGGAGGTCAGTATAGATGGACTAATAGAACAAGTCCCACACACAGCTAGAAGCCCAAATATTTTTTCAGAGGTAGATACAGAAAAAATTTATATTCAATTTGCAACCTGATGGAGGTCAGTATAGATGGACTAATAGAACAAGTCCCACACACTGCTAGAAGGCCAAATATTTTTTCAGAGCTAGATGCAGAAAAAAATTATATTCAATTTGCAACCTGATGGAGGTCAGTATAGATAGACTAATAGAACAAGTCCCACACACTGCTAGAAGCCCAAATATTTTTTCAGAGGTAGATGCAGAAAAAAATTATATTCAGTTTGCAACCTGATGGAGGTCAGTATAGATGGACTAATAGAACATGTCCCACACACTGCTAGAAGGCCAAATATTTTTTCAGAGCTAGATGCAGAAAAATATTATGCTCAATTTGCACCCTGATTGAGGTCAGTATAGATGGACTAATAGAACAAGTCCCACACACAGCTAGAAGGCCAAATATTTTTTCAGAGGTAGATGCAGAAAAAAATTATATTCAGTTTGCAACCTGATGGAGGTCAGTATAGATGGACTAATAGAACAAGTCCCACACACTGCTAAAAGGCCAAATATTTTTTCAGAGCTAGATGCAGAAAAATATTATATTCAATTTGCAACCTGATGGAGGTCAGTATAGATGGAGTAATAGAACAAGTCCCACACACAGCTAGAAGCCCAAATATTTTTTCAGAGGTAGATGCAGATAAAAATTATTTTTAATTTGCAACCTGTTGGAGGTCAGTATAGATGGACTAATAGAGAAAGTCCCACACACTGCTAGAAGGCCAATTTTTTTTTCAGAGCTAGATGCAGAAAAATATTATATTCAATTTGCAACCTGATGGAGGTCAGTATAGATGGAGTAATAGAACAAGTCCCACACACACCTAGAAGCCCAAATATTGTTTCAGAGCTAGATGCAGAAAAATATTATATTCAATTTGCAACCTGATGGAGGACAGTATAGATGGACTAATAGAACAAGTCCCACACACAGCTAGAAGCCCAAATATTTTTTCAGAGCTAGATGCAGAAAAAAATTATATTCAATTTGCAACCTGATGGAGGTCAGTATAGATGGAGTAATAGAACAAGTCCCACACACAGCTAGAAGCCCAAATATTTTTTCAGAGCTAGATGCAGAAAAAAATTATATTCAATTTGCAACCTGATGGAGGTCAGTATAGATGGAGTAATAGAACAAGTCCCACACACAGCTAGAAGCCCAAATATTTTTTCAGAGCTAGATGCAGAAAAATATTATATTCAATTTGCAACCTGAAGGAGGACAGTATAGATGGACTAATAGAACAAGTCCCACACACTGCTAGAAGGCCAAATTTTTTTTCAGAGCTAGATGCAGAAAAATATTATATTCAATTTGTAACCTGATGGAGGTCAGTATAGATGGACTAATAGAACAAGTCCCACACACAGCTAGAAGCCCAAATATTTTTTCAGAGCTAGATGAAGAAAAAAATTATATTCAGTTTGCAGCCTGATGGAGGTCAGCATGGATGGACTAATAGAACAAGTCCCACACACAGCTAGAAGTCCAAATATTTTTTCAGAGGTAGATGCAGAAAAAAATTATATTCAGTTTGCAACCTGATGGAGGTCAGTATAGATGGACTAATAGAACAAGTCCCACACACTGCTAGAAGGCCAAATATTTTTTCAGAGCTAGATGCAGAAAAATATTATATTCAATTTGCAACCTGATGGAGGTCAGTATAGATGGACTAATAGAACAAGTCAGACACACAGCTAGAAGCCCAAATATTTTTTCAGAGGTAGATGCAGAAAAAATTATATTCAGTTTGCAACCTGATGGAGGTCAGTATAGATGGACTAATAGAACAATCCCACACACTGCTAGAAGGCCAAATATTTTTTCAGAGCTAGATGCAGAAAAAAAATTTTATATTCAATTTGCAACCTAATGGAGGTCAGTATAGATGCACTAATAGAACAAGTCCCACACACAGCTAGAAGCCCAAATATTTTTTCAGAGGTAGATACAGAAAAAAATTATATTCAATTTGCAACCTGATGGAGGTCAGTATAGATGGACTAATAGAACAAGTCCCACACACTGCTAGAAGGCCAAATATTTTTTCAGACCTAGATGCAGAAAAAAATTATATTCAATTTGCAACCTGATGGAGGTCAGTATAGATAGACTAATAGAACAAGTCCCACACACTGCTAGAAGCCCAAATATTTTTTCAGAGGTAGATGCAGAAAAAAATTATATTCAGTTTGCAAACTGATGGAGGTCAGTATAGATGGACTAATAGAACATGTCCCACACACTGCTAGAAGGCCAAATATTTTTTCAGAGCTAGATGCAGAAAAATATTATACTCAATTTGCACCCTGATTGAGGTCAGTATAGATGGACTAATAGAACAAGTCCCACACACAGCTAGAAGGCCAAATATTTTTTCAGAGGTAGATGCAGAAAAAAATTATATTCAGTTTGCAACCTGATGGAGGTCAGTATAGATGGACTAATAGAACAAGTCCCACACACTGCTAGAAGGCCAAATATTTTTTCAGAGCTAGATGCAGAAAAAAATTATATTCAATTTGCAACCTGATGGAGGTCAGTATAGATAGACTGATAGAACAAGTCCCACACACTGCTAGAAGCCCAAATATTTTTTCAGAGGTAGATGCAGAAAAAAATTATATTCAGTTTGCAACCTGATGGAGGTCAGTATAGATGGACTAATAGAACATGTCCCACACACTGCTAGAAGGCCAAATATTTTTTCAGAGCTAGATGCAGAAAAATATTATGCTCAATTTGCTCCCTGATTGAGGTCAGTATAGATGGACTAATAGAACAAGTCCCACACACAGCTAGAAGGCCAAATATTTTTTCAGAGGTAGATGCAGAAAAAAATTATATTCAGTTTGCAACCTGATGGAGGTCAGTATAGATGGACTAATAGAACAAGTCCCACACACTGCTAAAAGGCCAAATATTTTTTCAGAGCTAGATGCAGAAAAATATTATTTTCAATTTGCAACCTGATGGAGGTCAGTATAGATGGACTAATAGAACAAGTTCCACACACAGCTAGAAGCCCAAATATTTTTTCAGAGGTAGATGCAGAAAAAAATTATATTCAGTTTGCAACCTGATGGAGGTCAGTATAGATGGACTAATAGAACAAATCCCACACACTGCTAGAAGGCCAAATATTTTTTCAGAGGTAAATGCAGAAAAAAATTATATTCAGTTTGCAACCTGATGGAGGTCAGTATAGATGAACTAATAGAACAAGTCCCACACACTGCTAGAAGGCCAAATGTTTTTTCAGAGCTAGATGCAGAAAAATATTATATTCAATTTGCAACCTGATGGAGGTCAGTATAGATGGACTAATAGGACAAGTATCACACACAGCTAGAAGCCCAAATATTTTTTCAGAGGTAGATACAGAAAAATATTATATTCAATTTGCAACCTGATGGAGGTCAGTATAGATGGACTAAAAGAACAAGTCCCACACACTGCTAGAAGGCCAATTTTTTTTTCAGAGCTAGATGCAGAAAAATATTATATTCAATTTGCAACCTGATGGAGGTCAGTATAGATGGACTAATAGATTGGGATGACACCTTTGAGGACTGGAGTATTTGTGATGTTGAAGTTGATGTGGAGGAGAGCCCACTTAAAGGAGCACTTGATATCCGATGGAGCACCTGCTGTTTTTGTGCCTCATCTGGAATTTGTAGCGATTGGCGTGGCCGTAAGAAACAGATCTTATCACATTGTCCGCTAAAAGAAGTAGACATTTTAGTTTGGCTGGAAGATGGTCTTTCTTCTGCAGATGTTACTGTTGCTTTAACACCTACCCCACGGACACAACCTTTTTTCCCCTTCCCAACACACCTATTCCCCTTTCCACCAGCAGCAGGCCTTTTTCCACTCATTTTGGTGGTTAACTAATTCACAACTCTGGAGTTGTTTGCACAAAAAAACAATGGATGGGAACTGAGCAGAGCTGAGTGGCCAAACTGTGGTATTAGGCCAAAACTATTGGCTGGGTTAGATGCAGAAAAAAATTATATTCAATTTGCAACCTGATGGAGGTCAGTATAGATGGACTAATAGAACAAGTCCCACACACAGCTAGAAGCCCAAATATTTTTTCAGAGCTAGATGCAGAAAAAAATTATATTCAATTTGCAACCTGATGGAGGTCAGTGTAGATGGAGTAATAGAAAAAGTCCCACACACAGCTAGAAGCCCAAATATTTTTTCAGAGCTAGATGCAGATAAAAATTATTTTTAATTTGCAACCTGATGGAGGTCAGTATAGATGGACTAATAGAGAAAGTCCCACACACTGCTAGAAGGCCAAATATTTTTTCAGAGCTAGATGCAGAAAAATATTATATTCAGTTTGCAACCTGATGGAGGTCAGTATAGATGGACTAATAGAGAAAGTCCCACACACTACTAGAAGGCCAAATATTTTTTCAGAGCTAGATGCAGAAAAAAATTATATTCAGTTTGCAACCTGATGGAGGTCAGTATAGATGGACTAATAGAGAAAGTCCCACACACTGCTAGAAGGCCAAATATTTTTTCAGAGCTAGATGCAGAAAAAAATTATATTCAGTTTGCAACCTGATGGAGGTCTGTATAGATGGATTAATAGAACAAGTCCCACACACAGCTAGAAGCCCAATATTTTTTCAGAGGTAGATGCAGAAAAAAATATATTCAGTTTGCAACATGATGGAGGTCAGTATAGATGGACTAATACAACAAGTCCCACACACAGCTAGAAGCCCAATATTTTTTCAGAGCTAGATGCAGGAAAAAATTATATTCAATTTGCAACCTGATGGAGGTCAGTATAGATGGAGTAATAGAACAAGTCCCACACACAGCTAGAAGCCCAAATATTTTTTCAGAGCTAGATACAGAAAAATATTATATTCAATTTGCAACCTGATTGAGGACAGTATAGATGGACAAATAGAACAAGTACCACTCACTGCTAGAAGGCCAATTTTTTTTTCAGAGCTAGATGCAGATAAATATTATATTCAATTTGCAACCTGATGGAGGTCAGTATAGATGGACTAATAGAACAAGTCCCACACACAGCTAGAAGCCCAATATTTTTTCAGAGCTAGATGCAGAAAAAAATTATATTCAATTTGGAACCTGATGGAGGTCAGTATAGATGGAGTAATAGAACAAGTCCCACACACAGCTAGAAGCCCAAATATTTTTTCAGAGGTAGATGCAGATAAAAATTATTTTTAATTTGCAACCTGATGGAGGTCAGTATAGATGGACTAATAGAGAAAGTCCCACACACTGCTAGAAGGCCAATTTTTATTTCAGAGCTAGATGCAGAAAAATATTATATTCAATTTGCAACCTGATGGAGGTCAGTATAGATGGAGTAATATAACAAGTCCCACACACAGCTAGAAGCCCAAATATTGTTTCAGAGCTAGATGCAGAAAAATATTATATTCAATTTGCAACCTGATGGAGGACAGTATAGATGGACTAATAGAACAAGTCCCACACACTGCTAGAAGGCCAATTTTTTTTTCAGAGCTAGATGCAGAAAAATATTATATTCAATTTGCAACCTGATGGAGGTCAGTATAGATGGACGAATAGAACAAGTCCCACGCACAGCTAGAAGCCCAAATATTTTTTCAGAGCTAGATGCAGAAAAAAATTATATTCAATTTGCAACCTGATGGAGGTCAGTATAGATGGAGTAATAGAACAAGTCCCACACACAGCTAGAAGCCCAAATATTTTTTCAGAGCTAGATGCAGAAAAATATTATATTCAATTTGCAACCTGATGGAGGACAGTATAGATGGACTAATAGAACAAGTCCCACACACTGCTAGAAGGCCAATTTTTTTTTCAGAGCTAGATGTAGAAAAATATTATATTCAATTTGCAACCTGATGGAGGTCAGTATAGATGGACTAATAGAACAAGTCCCACACACAGCTAGAAGCCCAAATATTTTTTCAGAGCTAGATGCAGAAAAAAATTATATTCAGTTTGCAGCCTGATGGAGGTCAGTATGGATTGACTAATAGAACAAGTCCCACACACAGCTAGAAGCCCAAATATATTTTCAGAGGTAGATGCAGAAAAAAATTATATTCAGTTTGCAACCTGATGGAGGTCAGTATAGATGGACTAATAGAACAAGTCCCACACACTGCTAGAAGGCCAAATATTTTTTCAGAGCTAGATGCAGAAAAATATTATATTCAATTTGCAACCTGATGGAGGTCAGTATAGATGGACTAATAGAACAAGTCCCACACACAGCTAGAAGCCCAAATATTTTTTCAGAGGTAGATGCAGAAAAAATTATATTCAGTTTGCAACCTGATGGAGGTCAGTATAGATGGACTAATAGAACAATCCCACACACTGCTAGAAGGCTAAATATTTTTTCAGAGCTAGATGCAGAAAAATATTATATTCAATTTGCAACCTAATGGAGGTCAGTATAGATGGACTAATAGAACAAGTCCCACACACAGCTAGAAGCCCAAATATTTTTTCAGAGGTAGATACAGAAAAAAATTATATTCAATTTGCAACCTGATGGAGGTCAGTATAGATGGACTAATAGAACAAGTCCCACACACTGCTAGAAGGCCAAATATTTTTTCAGAGCTAGATGCAGAAAAAAATTATATTCAATTTGCAACCTGATGGAGGTCAGTATAGATGGACTAATAGAACAAGTCCCACACACTGCTAGAAGGCCAAATATTTTTTCAGAGGTAAATGCAGAAAAAAATTATATTCAGTTTGCAACCTGATGGAGGTCAGTATAGATGAACTAATAGAACAAGTCCCACACACTGCTAGAAGGCCAAATGTTTTTTCAGAGCTAGATGCAGAAAAATATTATATTCAATTTGCAACCTGATGGAGGTCAGTATAGATGGACTAATAGGACAAGTATCACACACAGCTAGAAGCCCAAATATTTTTTCAGAGGTAGATGCAGAAAAATATTATATTCAATTTGCAACCTGATGGAGGTCAGTATAGATGGACTAATAGAACAAGTCCCACACACTGCTAGAAGGCCAAATATTTTTTCAGAGCTAGATGCAGAAAAAAATTATATTCAATTTGCAACCTGATGGAGGTCAGTATAGATAGACTGATAGAACAAGTCCCACACACTGCTAGAAGCCCAAATATTTTTTCAGAGGTAGATGCAGAAAAAAATTATATTCAGTTTGCAACCTGATGGAGGTCAGTATAGATGGACTAATAGAACATGTCCCACACACTGCTAGAAGGCCAAATATTTTTTCAGAGCTAGATGCAGAAAAATATTATACTCAATTTGCACCCTGATTGAGGTCAGTATAGATGGACTAATAGAACAAGTCCCACACACAGCTAGAAGGCCAAATATTTTTTCAGAGGTAGATGCAGAAAAAAATTATATTCAGTTTGCAACCTGATGGAGGTCAGTATAGATGGACTAATAGAACAAGTCCCACACACTGCTAAAAGGCCAAATATTTTTTCAGAGCTAGATGCAGAAAAATATTATTTTCAATTTGCAACCTGATGGAGGTCAGCATAGATGGACTAATAGAACAAGTTCCACACACAGCTAGAAGCCCAAATATTTTTTCAGAGGTAGATGCAGAAAAAAATTATATTCAGTTTGCAACCTGATGGAGGTCAGTATAGATGGACTAATAGAACAAATCCCACACACTGCTAGAAGGCCAAATATTTTTTCAGAGGTAAATGCAGAAAAAAATTATATTCAGTTTGCAACCTGATGGAGGTCAGTATAGATGAACTAATAGAACAAGTCCCACACACTGCTAGAAGGCCAAATGTTTTTTCAGAGCTAGATGCAGAAAAATATTATATTCAATTTGCAACCTGATGGAGGTCAGTATAGATGGACTAATAGGACAAGTATCACACACAGCTAGAAGCCCAAATATTTTTTCAGAGGTAGATACAGAAAAATATTATATTCAATTTGCAACCTGATGGAGGTCAGTATAGATGAACTAAAAGAACAAGTCCCACACACTGCTAGAAGGCCAATTTTTTTTTCAGAGCTAGATGCAGAAAAATATTATATTCAATTTGCAACCTGATGGAGGTCAGTATAGATGGACTAATAGAACAAGCCCCACACACAGCTAGAAGCCCAAATATTTTTTCAGAGGTAGATGCAGAAAAAATTATATTCAGTTTGCAACCTGATGGAGGTCAGTATAGATGGACTAATAGAACAATCCCACACACTGCTAGAAGGCCAAATATTTTTTCAGAGCTAGATGCAGAAAAATATTATATTCAATTTGCAACCTGATGGAGGTCAGTATAGATGGACTAATAGATTGGGATGACACCTTTGAGGACTGGAGTATTTGTGATGTTGAAGTTGATGTGGAGGAGAGCCCACTTAAAGGAGCACTTGATATCCGATGGAGCACCTGCTGTTTTTGTGCCTCATCTGGAATTTGTAGCGATTGGCGTGGCCGTAAGAAACAGATCTTATCACATTGTCCGCTAAAAGAAGTAGACATTTTAGTTTGGCTGGAAGATGGTCTTTCTTCTGCAGATGTTACTGTTGCTTTAACACCTACCCCACGGACACAACCTTTTTTCCCCTTCCCAACACACCTATTCCCCTTTCCACCAGCAGCAGGCCTTTTTCCACTCATTTTGGTGGTTAACTAATTCACAACTCTGGAGTTGTTTGCACAAAAAAACAATGGATGGGAACCGAGCAGAGCTGAGTGGCTAAACTGTGGTATTAGGCCAAAACTATTGGCTGGGTTAGATGCAGAAAAAAATTATATTCAATTTGCAACCTGATGGAGGTCAGTATAGATGGACTAATAGAACAAGTCCCACACACAGCTAGAAGCCCAAATATTTTTTCAGAGCTAGATGCAGAAAAAAATTATATTCAATTTGCAACCTGATGGAGGTCAGTGTAGATGGAGTAATAGAAAAAGTCCCACACACAGCTAGAAGCCCAAATATTTTTTCAGAGCTAGATGCAGATAAAAATTATTTTTAATTTGCAACCTGATGGAGGTCAGTATAGATGGACTAATAGAGAAAGTCCCACACACTGCTAGAAGGCCAAATATTTTTTGAGAGCTAGATGCAGAAAAATATTATATTCAGTTTGCAACCTGATGGAGGTCAGTATAGATGGACTAATAGAGAAAGTCCCACACACTACTAGAAGGCCAAATATTTTTTCAGAGCTAGATGCAGAAAAAAATTATATTCAGTTTGCAACCTGATGGAGGTCAGTATAGATGGACTAATAGAGAAAGTCCCACACACTGCTAGAAGGCCAAATATTTTTTCAGAGCTAGATGCAGAAAAAAATTATATTCAGTTTGCAACCTGATGGAGGTCTGTATAGATGGATTAATAGAACAAGTCCCACACACAGCTAGAAGCCCAATATTTTTTCAGAGGTAGATGCAGAAAAAAATATATTCAGTTTGCAACATGATGGAGGTCAGTATAGATGGACTAATACAACAAGTCCCACACACAGCTAGAAGCCCAATATTTTTTCAGAGCTAGATGCAGGAAAAAATTATATTCAATTTGCAACCTGATGGAGGTCAGTATAGATGGAGTAATAGAACAAGTCCCACACACAGCTAGAAGCCCAAATATTTTTTCAGAGCTAGATACAGAAAAATATTATATTCAATTTGCAACCTGATGGAGGACAGTATAGATGGACTAATAGAACAAGTCCCACACACTGCTAGAAGGCCAATTTTTTTTTCAGAGCTAGATGCAGATAAATATTATATTCAATTTGCAACCTGATGGAGGTCAGTATAGATGGACTAATAGAACAAGTCCCACACACAGCTAGAAGCCCAATATTTTTTCAGAGCTAGATGCAGAAAAAAATTATATTCAATTTGGAACCTGATGGAGGTCAGTATAGATGGAGTAATAGAACAAGTCCCACACACAGCTAGAAGCCCAAATATTTTTTCAGAGGTAGATGCAGATAAAAATTATTTTTAATTTGCAACCTGATGGAGGTCAGTATAGATGGACTAATAGAGAAAGTCCCACACACTGCTAGAAGGCCAATTTTTTTTTCAGAGCTAGATGCAGAAAAATATTATATTCAATTTGCAACCTGATGGAGGTCAGTATAGATGGAGTAATATAACAAGTCCCACACACAGCTAGAAGCCTAAATATTGTTTCAGAGCTAGATGCAGAAAAATATTATATTCAATTTGCAACCTGATGGAGGACAGTATAGATGGACTAATAGAACAAGTCCCACACACTGCTAGAAGGCCAATTTTTTTTTCAGAGCTAGATGTAGAAAAATATTATATTCAATTTGCAACCTGATGGAGGTCAGTATAGATGGACTAATAGAACAAGTCCCACACACAGCTAGAAGCCCAAATATTTTTTCAGAGCTAGATGCAGAAAAAAATTATATTCAGTTTGCAGCCTGATGGAGGTCAGTATAGATGGACTAATAGAACAATCCCACACACTGCTAGAAGGCTAAATATTTTTTCAGAGCTAGATGCAGAAAAATATTATATTCAATTTGCAACCTAATGGAGGTCAGTATAGATGGACTAATAGAACAAGTCCCACACACAGCTAGAAGCCCAAATATTTTTTCAGAGGTAGATACAGAAAAAAATTATATTCAATTTGCAAACTGATGGAGGTCAGTATAGATAGACTAATAGAACAAGTCCCACACACAGCTAGAAGCCCAAATATTTTTTCAGAGCTAGATGCAGAAAAAAATTATATTCAATTTGCAACCTGATAGAGGTCAGTATAGATGGACTAATAGAACAAGTCCCACACACTGCTAGAAGGCCAAATATTTTTTCAGAGGTAGATGCAGAAAAAAATTATATTCAGTTTGCAACCTGATGGAGGTCAGTATAGATGAACTAATAGAACAAGTCCCACACACTGCTAGAAGGCCAAATGTTTTTTCAGAGCTAGATGCAGAAAAATATTATATTCAATTTGCAACCTGATGGAGGTCAGTATAGATGGACTAATAGGACAAGTATCACACACAGCTAGAAGCCCAAATATTTTTTCAGAGGTAGATGCAGAAAAATATTATATTCAATTTGCAACCTGATGGAGGTCAGTATAGATGGACTAATAGAACAAGTCCCACACACTGCTAGAAGGCCAATTTTTTTTTCAGAGCTAGATGCAGAAAAATATTATATTCAATTTGCAACCTGATGGAGGTCAGTATAGATGGACTAATAGAACAAGTCCCACACAGCTAGAAGCCCAAATATTTTTTCAGAGCTAGATGCAGAAAAAAATTATATTCAGTTTGCAGCCTGATGGCGGTCAGTATGGATGGACTAATAGAACAAGTCCCACACACAGCTAGAAGCCCAAATATTTTTTCAGAGGTAGATGCAGAAAAAAATTATATTCAGTTTGCAACCTGATGGAGGTCAGTATAGATGGACTAATAGTACAAGTCCCACACACTGCTAGAAGGCCAAATATTTTTGCAGAGCTAGATGCAGAAAAATATTATATTCAATTTGCAACCTGATGGAGGTCAGTATAGATGGACTAATAGAACAAGTCCCACACACAGCTAGAAGCCCAAATATTTTTTCAGAGGTAGATGCAGAAAAAATTATATTCAGTTTGCAAACTGATGGAGGTCAGTATAGATGGACTAATAGAACAATCCCACACACTGCTAGAAGGCCAAATATTTTTTGAGAGCTAGATGCAGAAAAATATTATATTCAATTTGCAACCTGATGGAGGTCAGTATAGTAGGACTAATAGAACAAGTCCCACACACAGCTAGAAGCCCAAATATTTTTTCAGAGGTAGATACAGAAAAAAATTATATTCAGTTTGCAACCTGATGGAGGTCAGTATAGATGGACTAAAAGAACATGTCCCACACACTGCTAGAAGGCCAAATATTTTTTTCAGAGCTAGATGAAGAAAAAAATTATATTCAATTTGCAACCTGATGGAGGTCAGTATAGATGGACTACTAGAACAAGTCCCACACACTGCTAGAAGCCCAAATATTTTTTCAGAGGTAGATGCAGAAAAAAATTATATTCAGTTTGCAACCTGATGGAGGTCAGTATAGATGGACTAATAGAACATGTCCCACACACTGCTAGAAGGCCAAATATTTTTTCAGAGCTAGATGCAGAAAAATATTATCCTCAATTTGCACCCTGATGGAGGTCAGTATATATGGACTAATAGAATAAGTCCCACACACAGCTTGAAGGCCAAATATTTTTTCAGAGGTAGATGCAGAAAATTTTTTTATTCAGTTTGCAACCTGATGGAGGTCAGTATAGATGGACTAATAGAACAAGTCCCACACACTGCTAAAAGGCCAAATATTTTTTCAGAGCTAGATGCAGAAAAATATTATATTCAATTTTCAACCTGATGGAGGTCAGTATAGATGGACTAATAGAACAAGTCCCACACACAGCTAGAAGCCCAAATATTTTTTCAGAGGTAGATGCAGAAAAAAATTATATTCAGTTTGCAACCTGATGGAGGTCAGTATAGATGGACTAATAGAACAAGTCCCACACACTGCTAGAAGGCCAAATATTTTTTCAGAGGTAAATGCAGAAAAAAATTATATTCAGTTTGCAACCTGATGGAGGTCAGTATAGATGAACTAATAGAACAAGTCCCACACACTGCTAGAAGGCCAAATGTTTTTTCAGAGCTAGATGCTGAAAAATATTATATTCAATTTGCAACCTGATGGAGGTCAGTATAGATGGACTAATAGGACTGGTATCACACACAGCTAGAAGCCCAAATATTTTTTCAGAGGTAGATGCAGAAAAATATTATATTCAATTTGCAACCTGATGGAGGTCAGTATAGATGGACTAAAAGAACAAGTCCCACACACTGCTAGAAGCCCAAATATTTTTTCAGAGGTAGATGCAGAAAAAAATTATATTCAGTTTGCAACCTGATGGAGGTCAGTATAGATGGACTAATAGAACAAGTCCCACACACTGCTAGAAGGCCAAATATTTTTTCAGAGCTAGATGCAGAAAAATATTATATTCAATTTGCAACCTGATGGAGGTCAGTATAGATGGACTAATAGAACAAGTCCCACACACAGCTAGAAGCCCAAATATTTTTTCAGAGCTAGATGCATAAAAAAATTATATTCAGTTTGCAACCTGATGGAGGTCAGTATGGATGGACTAATAGAACAAGTCCCACACACAGCTAGAAGCCCAAATATTTTTTCAGAGGTAGATGCAGAAAAAAATTATATTCAGTTTGCAACCTGATGGAGGTCAGTATAGATGGACTAATAGAACAAGTCCCACACACTGCTAGAAGGCCAAATATTTTTTCAGAGCTAGATGCAGAAAAATATTATATTCAATTTGCAACCTGATGGAGGTCACTATAGATGGACTAATAGAACAAGTCCCACACACAGCTAGAAGCCCAAATATTTTTTCAGAGGTAGATGCAGAAAAAAATTATATTCAGTTTGCAACCTGATGGAGGTCAGTATAGATGGACTAATAGAACAAGTCCCACACATAGCTAGAAGCCCAAATATTTTTTCAGAGCTAGATGCAGAAAAAAATTATATTCAATTTGCAACCTGATGGAGGTCAGTATAGATGGAGTAATAGAACAAGTCCCACACACAGCTAGAAGCCCAAATATTTTTTCAGAGCTAGATGCAGATAAAAATTATTTTTAATTTGCAACCTGATGGAGGTCAGTATAGATGGACTAATAGAAAAAGTCCCACACACTGCTAGAAGGCCAAATATTTTTTCAGAGCTAGACGCAGAAAAAAATTATATTCAGTTTGCAACCTGATGGAGGTCAGTATAGATGGACTAATAGAGAAAGTCCCACACACTACTAGAAGGCCAAATATTTTTTCAGAGCTAGATGCAGAAAAAATTATATTCAGTTTGCAACCTGATGGAGGTCAGTATAGATGGACTAATAGAGAAAGTCCCACACACTGCTAGAAGGCCAAATATTTTTTCAGAGCTAGATGCAGAAAAAAATTATATTCAGTTTGCAACCTGATGGAGGTCTGTATAGATGGATTAATAGAACAAGTCCCACACACAGCTAGAAGCCCAATATTTTTTCAGAGGTAGATGCAGAAAAAAATATATTCAGTTTGCAACCTGATGGAGGTCAGTATAGATGGACTAATACAACAAGTCCCACACACAGCTAGAAGCCCAATATTTTTTCAGAGCTAGATGCAGGAAAAAATTATATTCAATTTGCAACCTGATGGAGGTCAGTATAGATGGAGTAATAGAACAAGTCCCACACACAGCTAGAAGCCCAAATATTTTTTCAGAGGTAGATGAAGATAAAAATTATTTTTAATTTGCAACCTGATGGAGGTCAGTATAGATGGACTAATAGAGAAAGTCCCACACACTGCTAGAAGGCCAAATATTTTTTCAGAGCTAGATGCAGAAAAAAATTATATTCAGTTTGCAACCTGATGGAGGTCAGTATAGATGGACTAATAGAGAAAGTCCCACACACTACTAGAAGGCCAAATATTTTTTCAGAGGTAGATGCAGAAAAAAATATATTCAGTTTGCAACCTGATGGAGGTCAGTATAGATGGACTAATACAACAAGTCCCACACACAGCTAGAAGCCCAATATTTTTTCAGAGCTAGATGCAGGAAAAAATTATATTCAAATTGCAACCTGATGGAGTTCAGTATAGATGGAGTAATAGAACAAGTCCCACACACAGCTAGAAGCCCAAATATTTTTTCAGAGGTAGATGAAGATAAAAATTATTTTTAATTTGCAACCTGATGGAGGTCAGTATAGATGGACTAATAGAGAAAGTCCCACACACTGCTAGAAGGCCAAATTTTTTTTTCAGAGCTAGATGCAGAAAAATATTATATTCAATTTGCAACCTGATGGAGGTCAGTATAGATGGAGTAATAGAACAAGTCCCACACACAGCTAGAAGCCCAAATATTTTTTCAGAGCTAGATGCAGAAAAATATTATATTCAATTTGCAACCTGATGGAGGACAGTATAGATGGACTAATAGAACAAGTCCCACACACTGCTAGAAGGCCAATTTTTTTTTCAGAGCTAGATGCAGATAAATATTATATTCAATTTGCAACCTGATGGAGGTCAGTATAGATGGACTAATAGAACAAGTCCCACACACAGCTAGAAGACCAATATTTTTTCAGAGCTAGATGCAGAAAAAAATTATATTCAATTTGCAACCTGATGGAGGTCAGTATAGATGGAGTAATAGAACAAGTCCCACACACAGCTAGAAGCCCAAATATTTTTTCAGAGGTAGATGCAGATAAAAATTATTTTTAATTTGCAACCTGATGGAGGTCAGTATAGATGGACTAATAGAGAAAGTCCCACACACTGCTAGAAGGCCAAATTTTTTTTTCAGAGCTAGATGCAGAAAAATATTATATTCAATTTGCAACCTGATGGAGGTCAGTATAGATGGAGTAATAGAACAAGTCCCACACACAGCTAGAAGCCCAAATATTGTTTCAGAGCAAGATGCAGAAAAATATTATATTCAATTTGCAACCTGATGGAGGACAGTATAGATGGACTAATAGAACAAGTCCCACACACAGCTAGAAGGCCAATTTTTTTTTCAGAGCTAGATGCAGAAAAATATTATATTCAATTTGCAACCTGATGGAGGTCAGTATAGATGGACTAATAGAACAAGTCCCACACACAGCTAGAAGCCCAAATATTTTTTCAGAGCTAGATGCACAAAAAAATTATATTCAATTTGCAACCTGATGGAGGTCAGTATAGATGGAGTAATAGAACAAGTCCCACACACAGCTAGAAGCCCAAATATTTTTTCAGAGCTAGATGCAGAAAAATATTATATTCAATTTGCAACCTGATGGAGGACAGTATAGATGGACTAATAGAACAAGTCCCACACACTGCTAGAAGGCCAATTTTTTTTTCAGAGCTAGATGCAGAAAAATATTATATTCAATTTGCAACCTGATGGAGGTCAGTATAGATGGACTAATAGAACAAGTCCCACACACAGCTAGAAGCCCAAATATTTTTTCAGAGCTAGATGCAGAAAAAAATTATATTCAGTTTGCAGCCTGATGGAGGTCAGTATGGATTAACTAATAGAACAAGTCCCACACACAGCTAGAAGCCCAAATATTTTTTCAGAGGTAGATGCAGAAAAAAATTATATTCAGTTTGCAACCTGATGGAGGTCAGTATAGATGGACTAATAGAACAAGTCCCACACACTGCTAGAAGGCCAAATATTTTTTCAGAGCTAGATGCAGAAAAATATTATATTCAATTTGCAACCTGATGGAGGTCAGTATAGATGGAATAATAGAACAAGTCCCACACACAGCTAGAAGCCCAAATATTTTTTCAGAGGTAGATGCAGAAAAAATTATATTCAGTTTGCAACCTGATGGAGGTCAGTATAGATGGACTAATAGAACAATCCCACAAACTGCTAGAAGGCCAAATATTTTTTCAGAGCTAGATGCAGAAAAATATTATATTCAATTTGCAACCTAATGGATGTCAGTATGGATGGACTAATAGAACAAGTCCCACACACAGCTAGAAGCCGAAATATTTTTTCAGAGGTAGATACAGAAAAAAATTATATTCAATTTGCAACCTGATGGAGGTCAGTATAGATGGCCTAATAGAACAAGTCCCACACACTGCTAGAAGGCCAAATATTTTTTCAGAGCTAGATGCAGAAAAATATTATATTCAATTTGCAACCTGATGGAGGTCTGTATAGATGAACTAATAGAACAAGTCCCACACACAGCTAGAAGCCCAAATATTTTTTCAGAGGTAGATGCAGAAAAAATTATATTCAGTTTGCAACCTGATGGAGGTCAGTATAGATGGACTAATAGAACAATCCCACACACTGCTAGAAGGCCAAATATTTTTTCAGAGCTAGATGCAGAATAATATTATATGCAATTTGCAACCTGATGGAGGTCAGTATAGTAGGACTAATAGAACAAGTCCCACACACAGCTAGAAGCCCAAATATTTTTTCAGAGGTAGATACAGAAAAAAATTATATTCAGTTTGCAACCTGATGGAGGTCAGTATAGATGGACTAATAGAACAAGTCCCACACACTGCTAGAAGGCCAAATATTTTTTCAGAGCTAGATGCAGAAAAATATTATACTCAATTTGCACCCTGATGGAGGTCAGTATATATGGACTAATAGAACAAGTCCCACACACAGCTTGAAGCCCAAATATTTTTTCAGAGGTAGATGCAGAAAAAAATTATATTCAGTTTGCAACCTGATGGAGGTCAGTATAGATGGACTAATAGAACAAGTCCCACACACTGCAAAAAGGCCAAATATTTTTTCAGAGCTAGATGCAGAAAAATATTATATTCAATTTGCAACCTGATGGAGGTCAGTATAGATGAACTAATAGAACAAGTCCCACACACAGCTAGAAGCCCAAATATTTTTTCAGAGGTAGATGCAGAAAAAAATTATATTCAGTTTGCAACCTGATGGAGGTCAGTATAGATGGACTAATAGAACAAGTCCCACACACTGCTAGAAGGCTAAATATTTTTTCAGAGGTAAATGCAGAAAAAAATTATATTCAGTTTGCAACCTGATGGAGGTCAGTATAGATGAACTAATAGAACAAGTCCCACACACTGCTAGAAGGCCAAATGTTTTTTCAGAGCTAGATGCTGAAAAATATTATATTCAATTTGCAACCTGATGGAGGTCAGTATAGATGGACTAATAGGACAAGTATCACACACAGCTAGAAGCCCAAATATTTTTTCAGAGGTAGATGCAGAAAAATATTATATTCAATTTGCAACCTGATGGAGGTCAGTATAGATGGACTAAAAGAACAAGTCCCACACACTGCTAGAAGCCCAAATATTTTTTCAGAGGTAGATGCAGAAAAAAATTATATTCAGTTTGCAACCTGATGGAGGTCAGTATAGATGGACTAATAGAACAAGTCCCACACACTGCTAGAAGGCCAAATATTTTTTCAGAGGTAGATGCAGAAAAAAATTATATTCAGTTTGCAACCTGATGGAGGTCAGTATAGATGGATTAATAGAACAAGTCCCACAAACTGCTAGAAGGCCAAATATTTTTTCAGAGCTAGATGCAGAAAAATATTATATTCAATTTGCAACCTGATGGAGGTCAGTATAGATGGACTAATAGAACGAGTCCCACACACAGCTAGAAGCCCAAATATTTTTTCAGAGGTAGATGCAGAAAAAAATTATATTCAGTTTGCAACCTGATGGAGGTCAGTATAGATGGACTAATAGAACAAGTCCCACACACTGCTAGAAGGCTAAATATTTTTTCAGAGCTAGATGCAAAAAAATATTATATTCAATTTGCAACCTGATGGAGGTCAGTATAGATGGACTAATAGAACAAGACCCACACACAGCTAGAAGCCCAAATATTTTTTCAGAGCTAGATGCAGAAAAAAATTATATTCAGTTTGCAACCTGATGGAGGTCAGTATGGATGGACTAATAGAACAAGTCCCACACACAGCTAGTAGCCCAAATATTTTTTCAGAGGTAGATGCAGAAAAAAATTATATTCAGTTTGCAACCTGATGGAGGTCAGTATAGATGGACTAATAGAACAAGTCCCACACACTGCTAGAAGGCCAAATATTTTTTCAGAGCTAGATGCAGAAAAATATTATATTCAATTTGCAACCTGATGGAGGTCACTATAGATGGACTAATAGAACAAGTCCCACACACAGCTAGAAGCCCAAATATTTTTTCAGAGGTAGATGCAGAAAAAAATTATATTCAGTTTGCAACCTGATGGAGGTCAGTATAGATGGACTAATAGAACAAGTCCCACACACTGCTAGAAGGCCAAATATTTTTTCAGAGCTAGATGCAGAAAAAAATTATATTCAATTTGCAACCTGATGGAGGTCAGTATAGATGGACTAATAGAACAAGTCCCACACACTGCAAGAAGCCCAAATATTTTTTCAGAGGTAGATGTAGAAAAAAATTATATTCAGTTTGCAACCTGATGGAGGTCAGTGTAGATGGACTAATAGAACATGTCCCACACACTGCTAGAAGGCCAAATATTTTTTCAGAGCTAGATGCAGAAAAATATTATATTCAATTTGCAACCTGATGGAGGTCAGTATAGATGGACTAATAGAACAAGTCCGACACAAAGCTAGAAGCCCAAATATTTTTTCAGAGGTAGATGCAGAAAAAAATTATATTCAGTTTGCAACCTGATGGAGGTCAGTATAGATGGACTAATAGAACAAGTCCCACACACTGCTGGAAGGCCAAATATTTTTTCAGAGCTAGATGCAGAAAAAAATTATATTCAGTTTGCAACCTGATGGAGGTCAGTAAAGATGCACTAATAGAACAAGTCCCACACACTGCTAGAAGGCCAAATATTTTTTCAGAGGTAGATGCAGAAAAAAATTATATTCAGTTTGCAACCTGATGTAGGTCAGTATAGATGGACTAATAGAACAAGTCCCACACACTGCTAGAAGGCCAAATATTTTTTCAGAGCTATATGCAGAAAAATATTATATTCAATTTTCAACCTGATGGAGGTCAGTATAGATGGACTAATAGAACAAGTCCCACACACAGCTAGAAGCCCAAATATTTTTTCAGAGGTAGATGCAGAAAAAAATTATATTCAATTTGCAACCTGATGGAGGTCAGTATAGATGGACTAATAGAACAAGTCCCACACACTGCTAGAAGGCCAAATATTTTTTCAGAGCTAGATGCAGAAAAAAATTATATTCAATTTGCAGCCTGATGGAGGTCAGTATAGATGGACTAATAGAACAAGTCCCACACACTGCTAGAAGGACAAATATTTTTTCAGAACTAGATGCAGAAAAATATTATATTCAATTTGCAACCTGATGGAGGTCAGTATAGTTGGACTAATAGAACAAGTATCACACACAGCTAGAAGCCCAAATATTTTTTCAGAGGTAGATGCAGAAAAAAATTATATTCAGTTTGCAACCTGATGGAGGTCAGTATAGATGAACTAATAGAACAAGTCCCACACACTGCTAGAAGGCCAAATATTTTTTCAGAGCTAGATGCAGAAAAAAATTATATTCAATTTGCAACCTGATGGACGTCAGTATAGATGGACTAATAGAACAAGTCCCACACACAGCTAGAAGCCCAAATATTTTTTCAGAGGTAGATGCAGAAAAAAATTATATTCAGTTTGCAACCTGATGGAGGTCAGTATAGATGGACTAATAGAACAAGTCCCACACACTGCTAGAAGGCCAAATATTTTTTCAGAGCTAGATGCAGAAAAATATTATATTCAATTTGCAACCTGATGGAGGTCACTATAGATGGACTAATAGAACAAGTCCCACACACAGCTAGAAGCCCAAATATTTTTTCAGAGGTAGATGCAGAAAAAAATTATATTCAGTTTGCAACCTGATGGAGGTCAGTATAGATGGACTAATAGAACAAGTCCCACACACTGCTAGAAGGCCAAATATTTTTTCAGAGCTAGATGGAGAAAAAAATTATATTCAATTTGCAACCTGATGGAGGTCAGTATAGATGGACTAATAGAACAAGTCCCACACACTGCAAGAAGCCCAAATATTTTTTCAGAGGTAGATGCAGAAAAAAATTATATTCAGTTTGCAACCTGATGGAGGTCAGTGTAGATGGAGTAATAGAACATGTCCCACACACTGCTAGAAGGCCAAATATTTTTTCAGAGCTAGATGCAGAAAAATATTATATTCAGTTTGCAACCTGATGGAGGTCAGTATAGATGGACTAATAGAACAAGTCCGACACAAAGCTAGAGGCCCAAATATTTTTTCAGAGGTAGATGCAGAAAAAAATTATATTCAGTTTGCAACCTGATGGAGGTCAGTATAGATGGACTAATAGAACAAGTCCCACACACTGCTGGAAGGCCAAATATTTTTTCAGAGCTAGATGCAGAAAAAAATTATATTCAGTTTGCAACCTGATGGAGGTCAGTATAGATGGACTAATAGAACAAGTCCCACACACTGCTAGAAGGCCAAATATTTTTTCAGAGCTATATGCAGAAAAATATTATATTCAATTTTCAACCTGATGGAGGTCAGTATAGATGGACTAATAGAACAAGTCCCACACACAGCTAGAAGCCCAAATATTTTTTCAGAGGTAGATGCAGAAAAAAATTACATTCAATTTGCAACCTGATGGAGGTCAGTATAGATGGACTAATAGAACAAGTCCCACACACTGCTAGAAAGCCAAATATTTTTTCAGAGCTAGATGCAGAAAAAAATTATATTCAATTTGCAGCCTGATGGAGGTCAGTATAGATGGACTAATAGAACAAGTCCCACACACTGCTAGAAGGCCAAATATTTTTTCAGAGCTAGATGCAGAAAAAAATTATATTCAATTTGCAGCCTGATGGAGGTCAGTATAGATGGACTAATAGAACAAGTCCAACACACTGCTGGAAGGCCAAATATTTTTTCAGAGCTAGATGCAGAAAAAAATTATATTCAGTTTGCAACCTGATGGAGGTCAGTAAAGATGCACTAATAGAACAAGTCCCACACACTGCTAGAAGGCCAAATATTTTTTCAGAGGTAGATGCAGAAAAAAATTATATTCAGTTTGCAACCTGATGGAGGTCAGTATAGATGGACTAATAGAACAAGTCCCACACACTGCTAGAAGGCCAAATATTTTTTCAGAGCTAGATGCAGAAAAATATTATATTCAATTTGCAACCTGATGGAGGTCATTATAGATGGACTAACAGAATAAGTCCCACACACAGCTAGAAGCCCAAATATTTTTTCAGAGGTAGGTGCAGAAAAAAATTATATTCAGTTTGCAACCTGATGGAGGTCAGTATAGATGGACTAATAGAACAAGTCCTACACACTGCTAGAAGGCCAAATATTTTTTCAGAGGTAGATGCAGAAAAAAATTATATTCAGTTTGCAACCTCATGGAGGTCAGTATAAATGGACTAATAGAACAAGTCCCACACACTGCTAGAAGGCCAAATATTTTTTCAGAGGTAGATGCAGAAAAATATTATATTGAATTTGCAACCTGATGGAGGTCAGTATAGATGGACTAGTAGAACAAGTATCACACACAGCTAGAAGCCCAAAATATTTTTTCAGAGGTAGATGCAGAAAAATATTATATTCAATTTGCAACCTGATGAAGGTCAGTATAGATGGACTAAAAGAAAAAGTCCCACACACTGCTAGAAGCCCAAATATTTTTTCAGAGGTATATGCAGAAAAAAATTATATTCAGTTTGCAACCTGATGGAGGTCAGTAAAGATGGACTAATAGAACAAGTCCCACACACTGCTAGAAGGCCAAATATTTTTTCAGAGGTAGATGCAGAAAAAAATTATATTCAGTTTGCAACCTGATGGAGGTCAGTATAGATGGACTAATAGAACAAGTCCCACACACTGCTAGAAGGCCATATATTTTTTCAGAGCTAGATGCAGAAAAATATTATATTCAGTTTTCAACCTGATGGAGGTTAGTATAGATGGACTAATAGAACAAGTCTCACACACTGCTAGAAGGCCAAACATTTTTTCAGAGCTAGATGCAGAAAAATATTATATTCAATTTGCAACCTGATGGAGGTCAGTATAGATGGACTAATAGAACAAGTCCCACACACTGCTAGAAGGCCAAATATTTTTTCAGAGCTAGATGCAGAAAAAAATTATATTCAATTTGCAACCTGATGGAGGTCAGTATAGATGGACTAATACAACAAGTCCCACACACAGCTAGAAGCCCAAATATTTTTTCAGAGGTAGATGCAGAAAAAAATTATATTCAGTTTGCAACCTGATGGAGGTTAGTATAGATGTACTAATAGAACAAGTCTCACACACTGCTAGAAGGCCAAATATTTTTTTAGAGCTAGATGCAGAAAAATATTATATTCAATTTGCAACCTGATGGAGGTCAGTATAGATGGACTAATAGAACAAGTCCCACACACTGCTAGAAGGCCAAATATTTTTTCAGAGCTAGATGCAGAAAAAAATTATATTCAATTTGCAACCTGATGGAGGTCAGTATAGATGGACTAATAGAACAACTCCCACACACTGCTAGAAGCCCAAATATTTTTTCAGAGGTAGATGCAGAAAAAAATTATATTCACTTTGCATCCTGATGGAGGTCAGTATAGATGGTCTAATAGAAAAAGTCCCACACACTGCTAGAAGGCCAAATATTTTTTCAGAGCTAGATGCAGAAAAATATTATATTCAATTTGCAACCTGAAGGAGGTCAGTATAGATTGACTAATAGAACAAGTCCCACACACAGCTAGAAGCCCAAATATTTTTTCAGAGGTAGATGCAGAAAAAAATTATATTCAGTTTGCAACCTGATGGAAGTCAGTATAGATGGACTAATAGAACAAGTCCCACACACTGCTTGAAGGCCAAATATTTTTTCAGAGGTAGATGCAGAAAAAAATTATATTCAATTTGCAACCTGATGAAGGTCAGTATAGATGGCCTAATAGAACAAGTCTCACACACAGCTAGAAGCCCAAATATTTTTTCAGAGGTAGATGCAGAAATATATTTTATTCAATTTGCAACCTGATGGAGGTCAGTATAGATGGACTAAAAGAACAAGTCCCACACACTGCTAGAAGCCCAAATATTTTTTCAGAGGTAGATGCAGAAAAAAATTATATTCAGTTTGCAACCTGATGGAGGTCAGTATAGATGGACTAATAGAACAAGTCCCACACACTGCTAGAAGGCCAAATATTTTTTTCAGAGCTATATGCAGAAAAATATTATATTCAATTTTCAACCTGATGGAGGTCAGTATAGATGGACTAATAGAACAAGTCCCACACACAGCTAGAAGCCCAAATATTTTTTCAGAGGTAGATGCAGAAAAAAATTATATTCAGTTTGCAACCTGATGGAGGTCAGTATAGATGGACTAATAGAACAAGTCCCACACACTGCTAGAAGGCCAAATATTTTTTCAGAGCTAGATGCAGAAAAAAATTATATTCAATTTGCAGCCTGATGGAGGTCAGTATAGATGGACTAATAGAACAAGTCCCACACACTGCTAGAAGGCCAAATATTTTTTCAGAACTAGATGCAGAAAAATATTATATTCAATTTGCAACCTGATGGAGGTCAGTATAGTTGGACTAATATAACAAGTATCACACACAGCTAGAAGCCCAAATATTTTTTCAGAGGTAGATGCAGAAAAATATTATATTCAATTTGCAACCTGATGAAGGTCAGTATAGATGGACTAAAAGAACAAGTCCCACACACTGCTAGAAGCCCAAATATTTTTTCAGAGGTAGATGCAGAAAAAAAATTATATTCAGTTTGCAACCTGATGGAGGTCAGTAAAGATGGACTAATAGAACAAGTCCCACACACAGCTAGAAGGCCAAATATTTTTTCAGAGGTAGATGCAGAAAAAAATTATATTCAATTTGCAACCTGATGGAGGTCAGTATAGATGGACTAATAGAACAAGTCCCACACACTGCTAAAAGGCCAAATATTTTTTCAGAGCTAGATGCAGAAAAATATTACATTCAATTTGCAACTTGATGGAGGTCAGTATAGATGGACTAATAGAAAAAGTCCCACACACAGCTAGAAGCCCAAATATTTTTTCAGAGGTAGATGCAGAAAAAAATTATATTCAGTTTGCAACCTGATGGAGGTCAGTGTAGATGAACTAATAGAACAAGTCCCACACACTGCTAGAAGGCCAAATATTTTTTCAGAGCTAGATGCAGAAAAAAATTATATTCAATTTGCAACCTGATGGACGTCAGTATAGATGGACTAATAGAACAAGTCCCACACACTGCTAGAAGCCCAAATATTTTTTCAGAGGTTGATGTAGAAAAAAATTATATTCAGTTTGCAACCTGATGGAGGTCAGTATAGATGGACTAATAGAACATGTCCCACACACTGCTAGAAGGCCAAATATTTTTTCAGAGCTAGATGCAGAAAAATATTATATTCAATTTGCAACCTGATGGAGGTCAGTATAGATGGACTAACAGAACAAGTCCCACACACAGCTAGAAGCCCAAATATTTTTTCAGAGGTAGGTGCAGAAAAAAATTATATTCAGTTTGCAACCTGATGGAGGTCAGTATAGATGGACTAATAGAACAAGTCCTACACACTGCTAGAAGGCCAAATATTTTTTCAGAGGTAGATGCAGAAAAAAATTATATTCAGTTTGCAACCTGATGGAGGTCAGTATAAATGGACTAATAGAACAAGTCCCACACACTGCTAGAAGGCCAAATATTTTTTCAGAGGTAGATGCAGAAAAATATTATATTCAATTTGCAACCTGATGGAGGTCAGTATAGATGGACTAATAGAACAAGTATCACACACAGCTAGAAGCCCAAATATTTTTTCAGAGGTAGATGCAGTAAAATATTATATTCAATTTGCAACCTGATGAAGGTCAGTATAGATGGACTGAAAGAAAAAGTCCCACACACTGCTAGAAGCCCAAATATTTTTTCAGAGGTAGATGCAGAAAAAAATTATATTCAGTTTGCAACCTGTTGGAGGTCAGTAAAGATGGACTAATAGAACAAGTCCCACACACTGCTAGAAGGCCAAATATTTTTTCAGAGGTAGATGCAGAAAAAAATTATATTCAGTTTGCAACCTGATGGAGGTCAGTATAGATGGACTAATAGAACAAGTCCCACACACTGCTAGAAGGTCATATATTTTTTCAGAGCTAGATGCAGAAAAATATTATATTCAGTTTTCAACCTGATGGAGGTTAATATAGATGGACTAATAGAACAAGTCTCACACACTGCTAAAGGGCCAAATATTTTTTCAGAGCTAGATGCAGAAAAATATTATATTCAATTTGCAACCTGATGGAGGTCAGTATAGATGGACTAATAGAACAAGTCCCACACACTGCTAGAAGGCCAAATATTTTTTCAGAGCTAGATGCAGAAAAAAATTATATTCAATTTGCAACCTGATGAAGGTCAGTATAGATGGACTAATACAACAAGTCCCACACACAGCTAGAAGCCCAAATATTTTTTCAGAGGTAGATGCAGAAAAAAATTATATTCAGTTTGCAACCTGATGGAGGTTAGTATAGATGGACTAATAGAACAAGTCTCACACACTGCTAGAAGGCCAAACATTTTTTCAGAGCTAGATGCAGAAAAATATTATATTCAATTTGCAACCTGATGGAGGTCAGTATAGATGGACTAATAGAACAAGTCCCACACATTGCTAGAAGGCCAAATATTTTTTCAGAGCTAGATGCAGAAAAAAATTATATTCAATTTGCAACCTGATGGAGGTCAGTATAGATGGACTAATACAACAAGTCCCACACACAGCTAGATGCCCAAATATTTTTTCAGAGGTAGATGCAGAAAAAAATTATATTCAGTTTGCAACCTGATGGAGGTTAGTATAGATGTACTAATAGAACAAGTCTCACACACTGCTAGAAGGCCAAATATTTTTTTAGAGCTAGATGCAGAAAAATATTATATTCAATTTGCAACCTGATGGAGGTCAGTATAGATGGACTAATAGAACAAGTCCCACACACTGCTAGAAGGCCAAATATTTTTTCAGAGCTAGATGCAGAAAAAAATTATATTCAATTTGCAACCTGATGGAGGTCAGTATAGATGGACTAATAGAACAACTCCCACACACTGCTAGAAGCCCAAATATTTTTTCAGAGGTAGATGCAGAAAAAAATTATATTCACTTTGCATCCTGATGGAGGTCAGTATAGATGGTCTAATAGAACAAGTCCCACACACTGCTAGAAGGCCAAATATTTTTTCAGAGCTAGATGCAGAAAAATATTATATTCAATTTGCAACCTGAAGGAGGTCAGTATAGATTGACTAATAGAACAAGTCCCACACACAGCTAGAAGCCCAAATATTTTTTCAGAGGTAGATGCAGAAAAAAATTATATTCAGTTTGCAACCTGATGGAAGTCAGTATAGATGGACTAATAGAACAAGTCCCACACACTGCTTGAAGGCCAAATATTTTTTCAGAGGTAGATGCAGAAAAAAATTATATTCAATTTGCAACCTGATGAAGGTCAGTATAGATGGCCTAATAGAACAAGTCTCACACACAGCTAGAAGCCCAAATATTTTTTCAGAGGTAGATGCAGAAATATATTATATTCAATTTGCAACCTGATGGAGGTCAGTATAGATGGACTAAAAGAACAAGTCCCACACACTGCTAGAAGCCCAAATATTTTTTCAGAGGTAGATGCAGAAAAAAATTATATTCAGTTTGCAACCTGATGGAGGTCAGTATAGATGGACTAATAGAACAAGTCCCACACACTGCTAGAAGGCCAAATATTTTTTTCAGAGCTATATGCAGAAAAATATTATATTCAATTTTCAACCTGATGGAGGTCAGTATAGATGGACTAATAGAACAAGTCCCACACACAGCTAGAAGCCCAAATATTTTTTTCAGAGGTAGATGCAGAAAAAAATTATATTCAGTTTGCAACCTGATGGAGGTCAGTATAGATGGACTAATAGAACAAGTCCCACACACTGCTAGAAGGCCAAATATTTTTTCAGAGCTAGATGCAGAAAAAAATTATATTCAATTTGCAGCCTGATGGAGGTCAGTATAGATGGACTAATAGAACAAGTCCCACACACTGCTAGAAGGCCAAATATTTTTTCAGAACTAGATGCAGAAAAATATTATATTCAATTTGCAACCTGATGGAGGTCAGTATAGTTGGACTAATATAACAAGTATCACACACAGCTAGAAGCCCAAATATTTTTTCAGAAGTAGATGCAGAAAAATATTATATTCAATTTGCAACCTGATGAAGGTCAGTATAGATGGACTAAAAGAACAAGTCCCACACACTGCTAGAAGCCCAAATATTTTTTCACAGGTAGATGCAGAAAAAAAATTATATTCAGTTTGCAACCTGATGGAGGTCAGTAAAGATGGACTAATAGAACAAGTCCCACACACAGCTAGAAGGCCAAATATTTTTTCAGAGGTAGATGCAGAAAAAAATTATATTCAATTTGCAACCTGATGGAGGTCAGTATAGATGGACTAATAGAACAAGTCCCACACACTGCTAAAAGGCCAAATATTTTTTCAGAGCTAGATGCAGAAAAATATTACATTCAATTTGCAACTTGATGGAGGTCAGTATAGATGGACTAATAGAAAAAGTCCCACACACAGCTAGAAGCCCAAATATTTTTTCAGAGGTAGATGCAGAAAAAAATTATATTCAGTTTGCAACCTGATGGAGGTCAGTATAGATGAAATAATAGAACAAGTCCCACACACTGCTAGAAGGCCAAATATTTTTTCAGAGCTAGATGCAGAAAAAAATTATATTCAATTTGTAACCTGATGGACGTCAGTATAGATGGACTAATAGAACAAGTCCCACACACTGCTAGAAGCCCAAATATTTTTTCAGAGGTAGATGTAGAAAAAAATTATATTCAGTTTGCAACCTGATGGAGGTCAGTATACATGGACTAATAGAACATGTCCCGCACACTGCTAGAAGGCCAAATATTTTTTCAGAGCTAGATGCAGAAAAATATTATATTCAATTTGCAACCTGATGGAGGTCAGTATAGATGGACTAACAGAACAAGTCCCACACACAGCTAGAAGCCCAAATATTTTTTCAGAGGTAGGTGCAGAAGAAAATTATATTCAGTTTGCAACCTGATGGAGGTCAGTATAGATGGACTAATAGAACAAGTCCTACACACTGCTAGAAGGCCAAATATTTTTTCAGAGGTAGATGCAGAAAAAAATTATATTCAGTTTGCAACCTGATGGAGGTCAGTATAAATGGACTAATAGAACAAGTCCCACACACTGCTAGAAGGCCAAATATTTTTTCAGAGGTAGATGCAGAAAAATATTATATTCAATTTGCAACCTGATGGAGGTCAGTATAGATGGACTAATAGTACAAGTATCACACACAGCTAGAAGCCCAAATATTTTTTCAGAGGTAGATGCAGAAAAATATTATATTCAATTTGCAACCTGATGAAGGTCAGTATAGATGGACTGAAAGAAAAAGTCCCACACACTGCTAGAAGCCCAAATATTTTTTCAGAGGTAGATGCAGAAAAAAATTATATTCAGTTTGCAACCTGTTGGAGGTCAGTAAAGATGGACTAATAGAACAAGTCCCACACACTGCTAGAAGGCCAAATATTTTTTCAGAGGTAGATGCAGAAAAAAATTATATTCAGTTTGCAACCTGATGGAGGTCAGTATAGATGGACTAATAGAACAAGTCCCACACACTGCTAGAAGGTCATATATTTTTTCAGAGCTAGATGCAGAAAAATATTATATTCAGTTTTCAACCTGATGGAGGTTAGTATAGATGGACTAATAGAACAAGTCTCACACACTGCTAAAGGGCCAAATATTTTTTCAGAGCTAGATGCAGAAAAATATTATATTCAATTTGCAACCTGATGGAGGTCAGTATAGATGGACTAATAGAACAAGTTCCACACACTGCTAGAAGGCCAAATATTTTTTCAGAGCTAGATGCAGAAAAAAATTATATTCAATTTGCAACCTGATGGAGGTCAGTATAGATGGACTAATACAACAAGTCCCACACACAGCTAGAAGCCCAAATATTTTTTCAGAGGTAGATGCAGAAAAAAATTATATTCAGTTTGCAACCTGATGGAGGTTAGTATAGATGGACTAATAGAACAAGTCTCACACACTGCTAGAAGGCCAAATATTTTTTTAGAGCTAGATGCAGAAAAATATTATATTCAATTTGCAACCTGATGGAGGTCAGTATAGATGGACTAATAGAACAAGTCCCACACACTGCTAGAAGGCCAAATATTTTTTCAGAGCTAGATGCAGAAAAAAATTATATTCAATTTGCAACCTGATGGAGGTCAGTATAGATGGACTAATAGAACAACTCCCACACACTGCTAGAAGCCCAAATATTTTTTCAGAGGTAGATGCAGAAAAAAATTATATTCAGTTTGCAACCTGATGGAGGTCAGTATAGATGGACTAATAGAACAAGTCCCACACACTGCTAGAAGCCCAAATATTTTTTCAGAGGTAGAAGCAGAAAAAAATTATATTCACTTTGCATCCTGATGGAGGTCAGTATAGATGGACTAATAGAACAAGTCCCACACACTGCTAGAAGGCCAAATATTTTTTCAGAGCTAGATGCAGAAAAATATTATATTCAATTTGCAACCTGAAGGAGGTCAGTATAGATGGACTAATAGAACAAGTCCCACACACAGCTAGAAGCCCAAATATTTTTTCAGAGGTAGATGCAGAAAAAAATTATATTCAGTTTGCAACCTGATGGAAGTCGGTATAGATGGACTAATAGAACAAGTCCCACACACTGCTAGAAGGCCAAATATTTTTTCAGAGGTAGATGCAGAAAAAAATTATATTCAGTTTGCAACCTGATGGAGGTCAGTATAGATGGACTAATAGAACAAGTCCCACACACTGCTTGAAGGCCAAATATTTTTTCAGAGCTAGATGCAGAAAAAAATTATATTCAATTTGCAACCTGATGAAGGTCAGTATAGATGGACTAATAGAACAAGTCTCACACACAGCTAGAAGCCCAAATATTTTTTCAGAGGTAGATGCAGAAATTTATTATATTCAATTTGCAACCTGATGGAGGTCAGTATAGATGGACTAAAATAACAAGTCCCACACACTGCTAGAAGCCCAAATATTTTTTCAGAGGTAGATGCAGAAAAAAATTATATTCAGTTTGCAACCTGATGGAGGTCAGTATAGATGGACTAATAGAACAAGTCCCACACACAGCGAGAAGCCCAAATATTTTTTCAGAGGTAGATGCAGAAAAAAATTATATTCAATTTGCAACCTGATGAAGGTCAGTATAGATGGACTAATAGAACAAGTCTCACACACAGCTAGAAGCCCAAATATTTTTTCAGAGGTAGATGCAGAAATTTATTATATTCAATTTGCAACCTGATGGAGGTCAGTATAGATGGACTAATAGAACAAGTCCCACACACTGCTAGAAGCCCAACTACTTTTTCAGAGGTAGATGCAGAAAAAAATTATATTCAGTTTGCAACCTGATGGAGGTCAGTATAGATGGACTAATAGATCAAGTCCCACACACTGCTAGAAGGCCAAATATTTTTTCAGAGCTAGATGCAGAAAAATATTATATTCAATTTGCAACCTGATGGAGGTCAGTATAGATAGACTAATAGAACAAGTCCCACACACAGCTAGAAGCCCAAATATTTTTTCAGAGGTAGATGCAGAAAAAAATTATATTCAGTTTGCAACTTGAAGGAGGTCAGTATAGATGGACTAATAGAACAATTCCCACACACTGCTAGAAGGCCAAATATTTTTTCAGAGCTAGATGCAGACAAATATTATATTCAATTTGCAACCTGATGGAGGTCAGTATAGATGGACTAATAGAACAAGTCCCACACACAGCTAGAAGCCCAAATATTTTTTCAGAGTTAGATGCAGAAAAAAATTATATTCAATTTGCAACCTGATGGAGGTCAGTATAAATGAACTAATAGAACAAGTCCCACACACTGCTAGAAGGCCAAATATTTTTTCAGGGGTAGATGCAGAAAAAAATTATATTCAGTTTGCAACCTGATGGAGGTCAGTATAGATGGACTAATAGAACAAGTCCCACTCACTGCTAGAAGGCCAAATATTTTTTCAGAGCTAGATGCAGAAAAATATTATATTCAATTTGCAACCTGATGGAGATCAGTATAGATGGACTAAAAGAGCAAGTCCCACACACTGCTAGAAGGCCAAATATTTTTTCAGAGCTAGATGCAGAAAAAAATTATATTCAATTTGCAACCCGATGGAGGTTAGTATAGATGGACTAATAGAACAAGTACCACACACAGCTAGAAGCCCAAATATTTTTTCAGAGTTAGATGCAGAAAAATATTATATTCAATTTACAACCTGATGGAGGTCAGTATAGATGGACTAAAAGAACAAGTCCCACACACTGCTAGAAGCCCAAATATTTTTTCAGAGGTAGATGCAGAAAAATATTATATTCAGTTTGCAACCTGATGGAGGTCAGTATAGATGGACTAATAGCACAAGTCCCACACACTGCTAGAAGGCCAAATACTTTTTCAGAGGTAGATGCAGAAAAAAATTATATTCAGTTTGCAACCTGATGGAGGTCAGTATAGATGGACTGATAGAACAAGTCCCACACACTGCTAGAAGCCCAAATATTTTTTCAGAGGTAGATGCAGAAAAAAATTATATTCAGTTTGCAACCTGATGGAGGTCAGTAAAGATGGACTAATAGAACAAGTCCCACACACTGCTAGAAGGCCAAAGACTTTTTCAGAGGTAGATGCAGAAAAAAATTATATTCAGTTTGCAACCTGATGGAGGTCAGTATAGATGGACTAATATGTCAAGTCCCACACACTGCTAGAAGGCCAAATATTTTTTCAGAGCTAGATGCAGAAAAAAATTATATTCAATTTGCAACCTGATGGAGGTGAGTATAGAAGGACTAATAGAACAAGTACCACACACAGCTAGAAGCCCAAATATTTTTTCAGAGATAGATGCAGAAAAATATTATATTCAATTTGCAACCTGATGGAGGTCAGTATAGATGGACTAAAAGAACAAGTCCCACACACTGCTAGAAGCCCAAATATTTTTTCAGAGGTAGATGCAGAAAAATATTATATTCAGTTTGCAACCTGATGGAGGTCAGTATAGATGGACTAATAGCACAAGTCCCACACACTGCTAGAAGGCCAAATACTTTTTCAGAGGTAGATGCAGAAAAAAATTATATTCAGTTTGCAACCTGATGGAGGTCAGTATAGATGGACTAATAGAACAAGTCCCACACACAGCTAGAAGCCCAAATATTTTTTCAGAGGTAGATGCAGAAAAAAATTATATTCAGTTTGCAACCTGATGGAGGTCAGTAAAGATGGACTAATAGAACAAGTCCCACACACTGCTAGAAGGCCAAAGACTTTTTCAGAGGTAGATGCAGAAAAAAATTATATTCAGTTTGCAACCTGATGGAGGTCAGTATAGATGGACTAATAGGTCAAGTCCCACACACTGCTAGAAGGCCAAATATTTTTTCAGAGCTAGATGCAGAAAAATATTATATTCAATTTGCAACCTGATGGAGGTCAGTATAGATGGACTAATAGAACAAGTCCCACACACAGCTAGAAGCCCAAATATTTTTTCAGAGGTAGATGCAGAAAAAAATTATATTCAGTTTGCAACCTGATGGAGGTCAGTATAGATGGACTAATAGAACAAGTCCCACACACTGCTAGAAGGCCAAATATTTTTTCAGAGCTAGATGCAGAAAAAAATTATATTCAATTTGCAACCTGATGGAGGTCAGTATAGATGGACTAATACAACAAGTCCCACACACAGCTAGAAGCCCAAATATTTTTTCAGAGGTAGATGCAGAAAAAAATTATATTCAGTTTGCAACCTGATGGAGGTTAGTATAGATGTACTAATAGAACAAGTCTCACACACTGCTAGAAGGCCAAATATTTTTTTAGAGCTAGATGCAGAAAAATATTATATTCAATTTGCAACCTGATGGAGGTCAGTATAGATGGACGAATAGAACAAGTCCCACACACTGCTAGAAGGCCAAATATTTTTTCAGAGGTAGATGCAGAAAAAAATTATATTCAGTTTGCAACCTGATGGAGGTCAGTATAGATGAACTAATAGAACAAGTCCCACACACTGCTAGAAGGCCAAATATTTTTTCAGAGCGAGATGCAGAAAAAAATTATATTCAATTTGCAACCTGATGGACGTCAGTATAGATGGACTAATAGAACAAGTCCCACACACTGCTAGAAGCCCAAATATTTTTTCAGAGGTAGATGTAGAAAAAAATTATATTCAGTTTGCAACCTGATGGAGGTCAGTATAGATGGACTAGTAGAACATGTCCCACACACTGCTAGAAGGCCAAATATTTTTTCAGAGCTAGATGCAGAAAAATATTATATTCAATTTGCAACCTGATGGAGGTCAGTATAGATGGACTAACAGAACAAGTCCCACACACAGCTAGAAGCCCAAATATTTTTTCAGAGGTAGGTGCAGAAAAAAATTATATTCAGTTTGCAACCTGATGGAGGTCAGTATAGATGGACTAATAGAACAAGTCCTACACACTGCTAGAAGGCCAAATATTTTTTCAGAGGTAGATGCAGAAAAAAATTATATTCAGTTTGCAACCTGATGGAGGTCAGTATAAATGGACTAATAGAACAAGTCCCACACACTGCTAGAAGGCCAAATATTTTTTCAGAGGTAGATGCAGAAAAATATTATATTCAATTTGCAACCTGATGGAGGTCAGTATAGATGGACTAATAGAACAAGTATCACACACAGCTAGAAGCCCAAATATTTTTTCAGAGGTAGATGCAGAAAAATATTATATTCAATTTGCAACCTGATGAAGGTCAGTATAGATGGACTGAAAGAAAAAGCCCCACACACTGCTAGAAGCCCAAATATTTTTTCAGAGGTAGATGCAGAAAAAAATTATATTCAGTTTGCAACCTGTTGGAGGTCAGTAAAGATGGACTAATAGAACAAGTCCCACACACTGCTAGAAGGCCAAATATTTTTTCAGAGGTAGATGCAGAAAAAAATTATATTCAGTTTGCAACCTGATGGAGGTCAGTATAGATGGACTAATAGAACAAGTCCCACACACTGCTAGAAGGTCATATATTTTTTCAGAGCTAGATGCAGAAAAATATTATATTCAGTTTGCAACCTGATGGAGGTCAGTATAGATGGACTAATAGGTCAAGTCCCACACACTGCTAGAAGGCCAAATATTTTTTCAGAGCTAGATGCAGAAAAATATTATATTCAATTTGCAACCTGATGGAGGTCAGTATAGATGGACTAATAGAACAAGTCCCACACACAGCTAGAAGCCCAAATATTTTTTCAGAGGTAGATGCAGAAAAAAATTATATTCAGTTTGCAACCTGATGGAGGTCAGTATAGATGGACTAATAGAACAAGTCCCACACACTGCTAGAAGGCCAAATATTTTTTCAGAGCTAGATGCAGAAAAAAATTATATTCAATTTGCAACCTGATGGAGGTCAGTATAGATGGACTAATACAACAAGTCCCACACACAGCTAGAAGCCCAAATATTTTTTCAGAGGTAGATGCAGAAAAAAATTATATTCAGTTTGCAACCTGATGGAGGTTAGTATAGATGTACTAATAGAACAAGTCTCACACACTGCTAGAAGGCCAAATATTTTTTTAGAGCTAGATGCAGAAAAATATTATATTCAATTTGCAACCTGATGGAGGTCAGTATAGATGGACGAATAGAACAAGTCCCACACACTGCTAGAAGGCCAAATATTTTTTCAGAGGTAGATGCAGAAAAAAATTATATTCAGTTTGCAACCTGATGGAGGTCAGTATAGATGAACTAATAGAACAAGTCCCACACACTGCTAGAAGGCCAAATATTTTTTCAGAGCGAGATGCAGAAAAAAATTATATTCAATTTGCAACCTGATGGAGGTCAGTATAGATGGACTAATAGAACAAGTATCACACACAGCTAGAAGCCCAAATATTTTTTCAGAGGTAGATGCAGAAAAATATTATATTCAATTTGCAACCTGATGAAGGTCAGTATAGATGGACTGAAAGAAAAAGCCCCACACACTGCTAGAAGCCCAAATATTTTTTCAGAGGTAGATGCAGAAAAAAATTATATTCAGTTTGCAACCTGTTGGAGGTCAGTAAAGATGGACTAATAGAACAAGTCCCACACACTGCTAGAAGGCCAAATATTTTTTCAGAGGTAGATGCAGAAAAAAATTATATTCAGTTTGCAACCTGATGGAGGTCAGTATAGATGGACTAATAGAACAAGTCCCACACACTGCTAGAAGGTCATATATTTTTTCAGAGCTAGATGCAGAAAAATATTATATTCAGTTTGCAACCTGATGGAGGTCAGTATAGATGGACTAATAGGTCAAGTCCCACACACTGCTAGAAGGCCAAATATTTTTTCAGAGCTAGATGCAGAAAAATATTATATTCAATTTGCAACCTGATGGAGGTCAGTATAGATGGACTAATAGAACAAGTCCCACACACAGCTAGAAGCCCAAATATTTTTTCAGAGGTAGATGCAGAAAAAAATTATATTCAGTTTGCAACCTGATGGAGGTCAGTATAGATGGACTAATAGAACAAGTCCCACACACTGCTAGAAGGCCAAATATTTTTTCAGAGCTAGATGCAGAAAAAAATTATATTCAATTTGCAACCTGATGGAGGTCAGTATAGATGGACTAATACAACAAGTCCCACACACAGCTAGAAGCCCAAATATTTTTTCAGAGGTAGATGCAGAAAAAAATTATATTCAGTTTGCAACCTGATGGAGGTTAGTATAGATGTACTAATAGAACAAGTCTCACACACTGCTAGAAGGCCAAATATTTTTTTAGAGCTAGATGCAGAAAAATATTATATTCAATTTGCAACCTGATGGAGGTCAGTATAGATGGACGAATAGAACAAGTCCCACACACTGCTAGAAGGCCAAATATTTTTTCAGAGGTAGATGCAGAAAAAAATTATATTCAGTTTGCAACCTGATGGAGGTCAGTATAGATGAACTAATAGAACAAGTCCCACACACTGCTAGAAGGCCAAATATTTTTTCAGAGCGAGATGCAGAAAAAAATTATATTCAATTTGCAACCTGATGGACGTCAGTATAGATGGACTAATAGAACAAGTCCCATACACTGCTAGAAGCCCAAATATTTTTTCAGAGGTAGATGTAGAAAAAAATTATATTCAGTTTGCAACCTGATGGAGGTCAGTATAGATGGACTAATAGAACATGTCCCACACACTGCTAGAAGGCCAAATATTTTTTCAGAGCTAGATGCAGAAAAATATTATATTCAATTTGCAACCTGATGGAGGTCAGTATAGATGGACTAACAGAACAAGTCCCACACACAGCTAGAAGCCCAAATATTTTTTCAGAGGTAGGTGCAGAAAAAAATTATATTCAGTTTGCAACCTGATGGAGGTCAGTATAGATGGACTAATAGAACAAGTCCTACACACTGCTAGAAGGCCAAATATTTTTTCAGAGGTAGATGCAGAAAAAAATTATATTCAGTTTGCAACCTGATGGAGGTCAGTATAAATGGACTAATAGAACAAGTCCCACACACTGCTAGAAGGCCAAATATTTTTTCAGAGGTAGATGCAGAAAAATATTATATTCAATTTGCAACCTGATGGAGGTCAGTATAGATGGACTAATAGAACAAGTATCACACACAGCTAGAAGCCCAAATATTTTTTCAGAGGTAGATGCAGAAAAATATTATATTCAATTTGCAACCTGATGAAGGTCAGTATAGATGGATTGAAAGAAAAAGCCCCACACACTGCTAGAAGCCCAAATATTTTTTCAGAGGTAGATGCAGAAAAAAATTATATTCAGTTTGCAACCTGTTGGAGGTCAGTAAAGATGGACTAATAGAACAAGTCCCACACACTGCTAGAAGGCCAAATATTTTTTCAGAGGTAGATGCAGAAAAAAATTATATTCAGTTTGCAACCTGATGGAGGTCAGTATAGATGGACTAATAGAACAAGTCCCACACACTGCTAGAAGGTCATATATTTTTTCAGAGCTAGATGCAGAAAAATATTATATTCAGTTTTCAACCTGATGGAGGTTAGTATAGATGGACTAATAGAACAAGTCTCACACACTGCTAAAGGGCCAAATATTTTTTCAGAGCTAGATGCAGAAAAATATTATATTCAATTTGCAACCTGATGGAGGTCAGTATAGATGGACTAATAGAACAAGTCCCACACACTGCTAGAAGGCCAAATATTTTTTCAGAGCTAGATGCAGAAAAAAATTATATTCAATTTGCAACCTGATGGAGGTCAGTATAGATGGACTATTACAACAAGTCCCACACACAGCTAGAAGCCCAAATATTTTTTCAGAGGTAGATGCAGAAAAAAATTATATTCAGTTTGCAACCTGATGGAGGTTAGTATAGATGGACTAATAGAACAAGTCTCACACACTGCTAGAAGGCCAAACATTTTTTCAGAGCTAGATGCAGAAAAATATTATATTCAATTTGCAACCTGATGGAGGTCAGTATAGATGGACTAATAGAACAAGTCCCACACACTGCTAGAAGGCCAAATATTTTTTCAGAGCTAGATGCAGAAAAAAATTATATTCAATTTGCAACCTGATGGAGGTCAGTATAGATGGACTAATACAACAAGTCCCACACACAGCTAGAAGCCCAAATATTTTTTCAGAGGTAGATGCAGAAAAAAATTATATTCAGTTTGCAACCTGATGGAGGTTAGTATAGATGTACTAATAGAACAAGTCTCACACACTGCTAGAAGGCCAAATATTTTTTTAGAGCTAGATGCAGAAAAATATTATATTCAATTTGCAACCTGATGGAGGTCAGTATAGATGGACTAATAGAACAAGTCCCACACACTGCTAGAAGGCCAAATATTTTTTCAGAGCTAGATGCAGAAAAAAATTATATTCAATTTGCAACCTGATGGAGGTCAGTATAGATGGACTAATAGAACAACTCCCACACACTGCTAGAAGCCCAAATATTTTTTCAGAGGTAGATGCAGAAAAAAATTATATTCACTTTGCATCCTGATGGAGGTCAGTATAGATGGTCTAATAGAACAAGTCCCACACACTGCTAGAAGGCCAAATATTTTTTCAGAGCTAGATGCAGAAAAATATTATATTCAATTTGCAACCTGAAGGAGGTCAGTATAGATTGACTAATAGAACAAGTCCCACACACAGCTAGAAGCCCAAATATTTTTTCAGAGGTAGATGCAGAAAAAAATTATATTCAGTTTGCAACCTGATGGAAGTCAGTATAGATGGACTAATAGAACAAGTCCCACACACTGCTTGAAGGCCAAATATTTTTTCAGAGGTAGATGCAGAAAAAAATTATATTCAATTTGCAACCTGATGAAGGTCAGTATAGATGGCCTAATAGAACAAGTCTCACACACAGCTAGAAGCCCAAATATTTTTTCAGAGGTAGATGCAGAAATATATTATATTCAATTTGCAACCTGATGGAGGTCAGTATAGATGGACTAAAAGAACAAGTCCCACACACTGCTAGAAGCCCAAATATTTTTTCAGAGGTAGATGCAGAAAAAAATTATATTCAGTTTGCAACCTGATGGAGGTCAGTATAGATGGACTAATAGAACAAGTCCCACACACTGCTAGAAGGCCAAATATTTTTTTCAGAGCTATATGCAGAAAAATATTATATTAAATTTTCAACCTGATGGAGGTCAGTATAGATGGACTAATAGAACAAGTCCCACACACAGCTAGAAGCCCAAATATTTTTTTCAGAGGTAGATGCAGAAAAAAATTATATTCAGTTTGCAACCTGATGGAGGTCAGTATAGATGGACTAATAGAACAAGTCCCACACACTGCTAGAAGGCCAAATATTTTTTCAGAGCTAGATGCAGAAAAAAATTATATTCAATTTGCAGCCTGATGGAGGTCAGTATAGATGGACTAATAGAACAAGTCCCACACACTGCTAGAAGGCCAAATATTTTTTCAGAACTAGATGCAGAAAAATATTATATTCAATTTGCAACCTGATGGAGGTCAGTATAGTTGGACTAATATAACAAGTATCACACACAGCTAGAAGCCCAAATATTTTTTCAGAGGGAGATGCAGAAAAATATTATATTCAATTTGCAACCTGATGAAGGTCAGTATAGATGGACTAAAAGAACAAGTCCCACACACTGCTAGAAGCCCAAATATTTTTTCAGAGGTAGATGCAGAAAAAAAATTATATTCAGTTTGCAACCTGATGGAAGTCAGTAATGATGGACTAATAGAACAAGTCCCACACACAGCTAGAAGGCCAAATATTTTTTCAGAGGTAGATGCAGAAAAAAATTATATTCAATTTGCAACCTGATGGAGGTCAGTATAGATGGACTAATAGAACAAGTCCCACACACTGCTAAAAGGCCAAATATTTTTTCAGAGCTAGATGCAGAAAAATATTACATTCAATTTGCAACTTGATGGAGGTCAGTATAGATGGACTAATAGAAAAAGTCCCACACACAGCTAGAAGCCCAAATATTTTTTCAGAGGTAGATGCAGAAAAAAATTATATTCAGTTTGCAACCTGATGGAGGTCAGTATAGATGAACTAATAGAACAAGTCCCACACACTGCTAGAAGGCCAAATATTTTTTCAGAGCTAGATGCAGAAAAAAATTATATTCAATTTGGAACCTGATGGACGTCAGTATAGATGGACTAATAGAACAAGTCCCACACACTGCTAGAAGCCCAAATATTTTTTCAGAGGTAGATGTAGAAAAAAATTATATTCAGTTTGCAACCTGATGGAGGTCAGTATAGATGGACTAATAGAACATGTCCCACACACTGCTAGAAGGCCAAATATTTTTTCAGAGCTAGATGCAGAAAAATATTATATTCAATTTGCAACCTGATGGAGGTCAGTATAGATGGACTAACAGAACAAGTCCCACACACAGCTAGAAGCCCAAATATTTTTTCAGAGGTAGGTGCAGAAAAAAATTATATTCAGTTTGCAACCTGATGGAGGTCAGTATAGATGGACTAATAGAACAAGTCCTACACACTGCTAGAAGGCCAAATATTTTTTCAGAGGTAGATGCAGAAAAAAATTATATTCAGTTTGCAACCTGATGGAGGTCAGTATAAATGGACTAATAGAACAAGTCCCACACACTGCTAGAAGGCCAAATATTTTTTCAGAGGTAGATGCAGAAAAATATTATATTCAATTTGCAACCTGATGGAGGTCAGTATAGATGGACTAATAGAACAAGTATCACACACAGCTAGAAGCCCAAATATTTTTTCAGAGGTAGATGCAGAAAAATATTATATTCAATTTGCAACCTGATGAAGGTCAGTATAGATGGACTGAAAGAAAAAGTCCCACACACTGCTAGAAGCCCAAATATTTTTTCAGAGGTAGATGCAGAAAAAAATTATATTCAGTTTGCAACCTGTTGGAGGTCAGTAAAGATGGACTAATAGAACAAGTCCCACACACTGCTAGAAGGCCAAATATTTTTTCAGAGGTAGATGCAGAAAAAAATTATATTCAGTTTGCAACCTGATGGAGGTCAGTATAGATGGACTAATTGAACAAGTCCCACACACTGCTAGAAGGTCATATATTTTTTCAGAGCTAGATGCAGAAAAATATTATATTCAGTTTTCAACCTGATGGAGGTTAGTATAGATGGACTAATAGAACAAGTCTCACACACTGCTAAAGGGCCAAATATTTTTTCAGAGCTAGATGCAGAAAAATATTATATTCAATTTGCAACCTGATGGAGGTCAGTATAGATGGACTAATAGAACAAGTCCCACACACTGCTAGAAGGCCAAATATTTTTTCAGAGCTAGATGCAGAAAAAAATTATATTCAATTTGCAACCTGATGGAGGCCAGTATAGATGGACTAATACAACAAGTCCCACACACAGCTAGAAGCCCAAATATTTTTTCAGAGGTAGATGCAGAAAAAAATTTTATTCAGTTTGCAACCTGATGGAGGTTAGTATAGATGGACTAATAGAACAAGTCTCACACACTGCTAGAAGGCCAAATATTTTTTTAGAGCTAGATGCAGAAAAATATTATATTCAATTTGCAACCTGATGGAGGTCAGTATAGATGGACTAATAGAACAAGTCCCACACACTGCTAGAAGGCCAAATATTTTTTCAGAGCTAGATGCAGAAAAAAATTATATTCAATTTGCAACCTGATGGAGGTCAGTATAGATGGACTAATAGAACAACTCCCACACACTGCTAGAAGCCCAAATATTTTTTCAGAGGTAGATGCAGAAAAAAATTATATTCAGTTTGCAACCTGATGGAGGTCAGTATAGATGGACTAATAGAACAAGTCCCACACACTGCTAGAAGCCCAAATATTTTTTCAGAGGTAGATGCAGAAAAAAATTATATTCACTTTGCATCCTGATGGAGGTCAGTATAGATGGACTAATAGAACAAGTCCCACACACTGCTAGAAGGCCAAATATTTTTTCAGAGCTAGATGCAGAAAAATATTATATTCAATTTGCAACCTGAAGGAGGTCAGTATAGATGGACTAATAGAACAAGTCCCACACACAGCTAGAAGCCCAAATATTTTTTCAGAGGTAGATGCAGAAAAAAATTATATTCAGTTTGCAACCTGATGGAAGTCGGTATAGATGGACTAATAGAACAAGTCCCACACACTGCTAGAAGGCCAAATATTTTTTCAGAGGTAGATGCAGAAAAAAATTATATTCAGTTTGCAACCTGATGGAGGTCAGTATAGATGGACTAATAGAACAAGTCCCACACACTGCTTGAAGGCCAAATATTTTTTCAGAGCTAGATGCAGAAAAAAATTATATTCAATTTGCAACCTGATGAAGGTCAGTATAGATGGACTATTAGAACAAGTCTCACACACAGCTAGAAGCCCAAATATTTTTTCAGAGGTAGATGCAGAAATTTATTATATTCAATTTGCAACCTGATGGAGGTCAGTATAGATGGACTAAAATAACAAGTCCCACACACTGCTAGAAGCCCAAATATTTTTTCAGAGGTAGATGCAGAAAAAAATTATATTCAGTTTGCAACCTGATGGAGGTCAGTATAGATGGACTAATAGAACAAGTCCCACACACAGCTAGAAGCCCAAATATTTTTTCAGAGGTAGATGCAGAAAAAAATTATATTCAGTTTGCAACCTGATGGAGGTCAGTATAGATGGACTAATAGAACAAGTCCCACACACTGCTAGAAGCCCAACTACTTTTTCAGAGGTAGATGCAGAAAAAAATTATATTCAGTTTGCAACCTGATGGAGGTCAGTATAGATGGACTAATAGATCAAGTCCCACACACTGCTAGAAGGCCAAATATTTTTTCAGAGCTAGATGCAGAAAAATATTATATTCAATTTGCAACCTGATGGAGGTCAGTATAGATAGACTAATAGAACAAGTCCCACACACAGCTAGAAGCCCAAACATTTTTTCAGAGGTAGATGCAGAAAAAAATTATATTCAGTTTGCAACTTGAAGGAGGTCAGTATAGATGGACTAATAGAACAATTCCCACACACTGCTAGAAGGCCAAATATTTTTTCAGAGCTAGATGCAGAAAAATATTATATTCAATTTGCAACCTGATGGAGGTCAGTATAAATGGACTAATAGAACAAGTCCCACACACAGCTAGAAGCCCAAATATTTTTTCAGAGTTAGATGCAGAAAAAAATTATATTCAATTTGCAACCTGATGGAGGTCAGTATAAATGAACTAATAGAACAAGTCCCACACACTGCTAGAAGGCCAAATATTTTTTCAGGGGTAGATGCAGAAAAAAATTATATTCAGTTTGCAACCTGATGGAGGTCAGTTTAGATGGACTAATAGAACAAGTCCCACTCACTGCTAGAAGGCCAAATATTTTTTCAGAGCTAGATGCAGAAAAATATTATATTCAATTTGCAACCTGATGGAGATCAGTATAGATGGACTAAAAGAGCAAGTCCCACACACTGCTAGAAGGCCAAATATTTTTTCAGAGCTAGATGCAGAAAAAAATTATATTCAATTTGCAACCTGATGGAGGTTAGTATAGATGGACTAATAGAACAAGTACCACACACAGCTAGAAGCCCAAATATTTTTTCAGAGTTAGATGCAGAAAAATATTATATTCAGTTTGCAACCTGATGGAGGTCAGTATAGATGGACTAATAGCACAAGTCCCACACACTGCTAGAAGGCCAAATACTTTTTCAGAGGTAGATGCAGAAAAAAATTATATTCAGTTTGCAACCTGATGGAGGTCAGTATAGATGGACTAATAGGTCAAGTCCCACACACTGCTAGAAGGCCAAATATTTTTTCAGAGCTAGATGCAGAAAAATATTATATTCAATTTGCAACCTGATGGAGGTCAGTATAGATGGACTAATAGAACAAGTCCCACACACAGCTAGAAGCCCAAATATTTTTTCAGAGGTAGATGCAGAAAAAAATTATATTCAGTTTGCAACCTGATGGAGGTCAGTATAGATGGACTAATAGAACAAGTCCCACACACTGCTTGAAGGCCAAATATTTTTTCAGAGCTAGATGCAGAAAAAAATTATATTCAATTTGCAACCTGATGAAGGTCAGTATAGATGGACTATTAGAACAAGTCTCACACACAGCTAGAAGCCCAAATATTTTTTCAGAGGTAGATGCAGAAATTTATTATATTCAATTTGCAACCTGATGGAGGTCAGTATAGATGGACTAAAATAACAAGTCCCACACACTGCTAGAAGCCCAAATATTTTTTCAGAGGTAGATGCAGAAAAAAATTATATTCAGTTTGCAACCTGATGGAGGTCAGTATAGATGGACTAATAGAACAAGTCCCACACACAGCTAGAAGCCCAAATATTTTTTCAGAGGTAGATGCAGAAAAAAATTATATTCAGTTTGCAACCTGATGGAGGTCAGTATAGATGGACTAATAGAACAAGTCCCACACACTGCTAGAAGCCCAACTACTTTTTCAGAGGTAGATGCAGAAAAAAATTATATTCAGTTTGCAACCTGATGGAGGTCAGTATAGATGGACTAATAGATCAAGTCCCACACACTGCTAGAAGGCCAAATATTTTTTCAGAGCTAGATGCAGAAAAATATTATATTCAATTTGCAACCTGATGGAGGTCAGTATAGATAGACTAATAGAACAAGTCCCACACACAGCTAGAAGCCCAAATATTTTTTCAGAGGTAGATGCAGAAAAAAATTATATTCAGTTTGCAACTTGAAGGAGGTCAGTATAGATGGACTAATAGAACAATTCCCACACACTGCTAGAAGGCCAAATATTTTTTCAGAGCTAGATGCAGAAAAATATTATATTCAATTTGCAACCTGATGGAGGTCAGTATAAATGGACTAATAGAACAAGTCCCACACACAGCTAGAAGCCCAAATATTTTTTCAGAGTTAGATGCAGAAAAAAATTATATTCAATTTGCAACCTGATGGAGGTCAGTATAAATGAACTAATAGAACAAGTCCCACACACTGCTAGAAGGCCAAATATTTTTTCAGGGGTAGATGCAGAAAAAAATTATATTCAGTTTGCAACCTGATGGAGGTCAGTTTAGATGGACTAATAGAACAAGTCCCACTCACTGCTAGAAGGCCAAATATTTTTTCAGAGCTAGATGCAGAAAAATATTATATTCAATTTGCAACCTGATGGAGATCAGTATAGATGGACTAAAAGAGCAAGTCCCACACACTGCTAGAAGGCCAAATATTTTTTCAGAGCTAGATGCAGAAAAAAATTATATTCAATTTGCAACCTGATGGAGGTTAGTATAGATGGACTAATAGAACAAGTACCACACACAGCTAGAAGCCCAAATATTTTTTCAGAGTTAGATGCAGAAAAATATTATATTCAGTTTGCAACCTGATGGAGGTCAGTATAGATGGACTAATAGCACAAGTCCCACACACTGCTAGAAGGCCAAATACTTTTTCAGAGGTAGATGCAGAAAAAAATTATATTCAGTTTGCAACCTGATGGAGGTCAGTATAGATGGACTAATAGGTCAAGTCCCACACACTGCTAGAAGGCCAAATATTTTTTCAGAGCTAGATGCAGAAAAATATTATATTCAATTTGCAACCTGATGGAGGTCAGTATAGATGGACTAATAGAACAAGTCCCACACACAGCTAGAAGCCCAAATATTTTTTCAGAGGTAGATGCAGAAAAAAATTATATTCAGTTTGCAACCTGATGGAGGTCAGTATAGATGGACTAATAGAACAAGTCCCACACACTGCTAGAAGGCCAAATATTTTTTCAGAGCTAGATGCAGAAAAAAATTATATTCAATTTGCAACCTGTTGGAGGTCAGTATAGATGAACTATTAGAACAAGTCCCACACACAGCTAGAAGCCCAAATATTTTTTCAGACGTAGATGCAGAAAAAAATTATATTCAGTTTGCAACCTGATGGAGGTCAGTATAGGTGGACTAATAGAACAAGTCCCACACACTGCTAGACGGCCAAATATTTTTTCAGAGCTAGATGCAGAAAAATATTATATTCAATTTGCAACCTGATGGAGGTCAGTATAGATGGACTAATAGAACAAGTCCCACACACTGCTAGAAGGCGAAATATTTTTTCAGAGCTAGATGCAGAAAAAAATTATATTCAATTTGCAACCTGATGGAGGTCAGTATAGATGGACTAATAGAACAAGTTCCACACACTGCTAGAAGGCGAAATATTTTTTCAGAGTTAGATGCAGAAAAATATTATATTCAATTTGCAACCTGATGGAGGTCAGTATAGATGGAGTAATAGAACAAGTCCCACACACAGCTAGAAGCCCAAATATTTTTTCAGAGGTAGATGCAGAAAAAAATTATATTCAGTTTGCAACCTGATGGAGGTCAGTATAGATGGACTAATAAAACAAGTCCCACACACTGCTAGAAGGCCAAATATTTTTTCAGAGGTAGATGCAGAAAAAAAATTATATTCAGTTTGCAACCTGATGGGGATCAGTACAGCTTGACTAATAGAACAAGTACCACACACTGCTAGAAGGCCAAATATTTTTTCAGAGCTAGATGCAGAAAAATATTATATTCAATTTGCAACCTGATGGAGGTCAGTATAGATGGACTAATAGAACAAGTCCCACACACTGCTAGAAGGCCAAATATTTTTTCAGAGCTAGATGCAGAAAAATATTATATTCAATTTGCAACCTGATGGAGGTCAGTATAGATGGACTATTAGAACAAGTCCCACACACTGCCAGAAGGCCAAATATTTTTTCAGAGTTAGATGCAGAAAAATATTATATTCAATTTGCAACCTGATGGAGGTCAGTATAGATGGACTAATTGCTATTCCCAAAAGGTTTTACTTCACTAGGTGCAGTAAAAAAATTGGTATTCTATACACAGGTGGTGTAGCTTGCAACACAGATAGGCTACTCCACTGAGTAACACACTCTGCAATAGGCCAAAAAGGATTAGCTTTGCTAGATTTAGCCAAATGCTGTGAAAAAAACTTGCACATTACTGGCACAGACCTGCCTGGCAAAAACTGATAGGAAATGCTGTAATCTAGTCCTTAAAAGGTCTGCAATCACAACTATTCCCTACTCCCAAGCTATCTGTAGATTTGTGCGAAAATTGGCTTGAAATTAACAAGGTATAGCGCACACAGCAACAACGGTGCCGTCTAACACGCAGCGGCAGCAGTGAGAAAATGGTGGCGACGGGGAAAATGGCTGGGTCTTATAGGGCAAGGACATGTGACATACACTGCCAATGACACATGCCCTTGCTTGTGTAAAAAAAAGCACTTCGCTCCGTGTGTGCGCTGCTGATAGGCTGACAGATTGCACCTCCCTCTGTAAATGCGGGAAAGAGAAAAAAAAAATGGAGATCTTCATTATTCCTGCAGAGATCCATCCCCTGCCCCTCCCCCCGCCCCGCTGTACACTCAAACTGCGTATTAACATTAATTTTCATCATTACTGAGAAAAAATCCAGTTATGATTTTGGTGCACGAACAGTTATCGAACATAACCTCGAACAGCTGAATTTTTTTCAAATCTTTCGTATTCGCCGAACGGCTCGAACAGCGCCCAAAACAGCTCGAATTTGAGATTGGCAAACAGTTCGAGTCGAACAATGCTTATCTCTAGTCTCATCATCGTCTTCCTCATTGTCTCCAGCAACAGGAGTTACAGTTTGGGAACGGGGGTCTACATCAGGGGTCCTCAAACTACGGCCCGCGGGCCACATGCGGCCCGCGGAGGACTTTCATCCGGCCCGCCGGGCTATGGGCGGAGGAGAGTAGAGCGGTGTCATTGCCTGCCCTTCCCCCCGCTTGCTCAGGGCCCCGGCAGGCGGATACTTACCTCTCCCCGTGCCTCCGCAGATCCGCTGTCTTCCTGCTCTGCGCTTCCTGTGACGTCTCAGGTCAGAGGGCGCAGTGACGTCTTTACACCGCGCTCTCCCGAGTGCCGTCACAGGCAGCGCAGAGCGGGACAACGGCGCCGCGACGATGGAGTCCGGACCAGAGTAGAGCAGCGGCAGCGGCGGCAAGTGAGAAGTGAGGTGAGTATTGGATTTTTTTATTTTTTTTTTATGTATGGAGGCATAGGTCATTATATGGGGGGGTGACATCCTACATGGGGCATGATATGGGATGGTGACATGCTGCATGGGGCATTATATGGGGGAGTGACATGCTGCTTGGGGCATTATATGGGGGGGTGACATGCTGCATGGGGCATTATATGGGGGGGTGACATGCTGCATGGGGCATTATATGGGGGGTGACATGCTGCATGTGGCATTATATGGGGGGGTGACATGCTGCATGGGGCATTATATGGGGGGCGACATGCTGCATGGGGCATTATATGGGGGGGTGACAAGCTGCATGGGGCATTATAAAGACAGGGGAGTGATATCCTGCATGGGGCATTATATGGGGGGGTGACATCCTGCATGGGGCATTATATGGGGGTGACATCCTGCATGGGGCATGATATGGGGGGTGACATCCTGCATGGGGCATTATATGGGGGGGAAGGGACATCGTGCATGGGGCATTATAAAGACAGGGAGTGATATCTTGCATGGGGCATTATATGGTGTGAGAAAGGGACATCCTGCATGGGGCATTATATGGGGGGTGGCATCCAGCATGGGGCATTATAAGGGGGGAACAGCCTGCATGGGGAATTATAAGGGGTGGAACAGCCTGCATATGGCATTATAAGGAGGAAACAGCCTGCCTATTGGGAACATTTACCTGCCCATTGAGGACCTATGCTGCCTATTGGGGACCTATGCTGCCTATTGGGGATATTTACCTGCCTATTGGGGACATTTACCTGCCTATTGGGGATATTTACCTGCCTATTGGAGACCTATGCTGCCTATTGGGTACATTTACCTGCCTATTGGGGACCTATGCTGCCTATTGGGTACAGTTACCTACCTATTGAAATACCGGTTGATTTAACTTTACTTGTTCTTCATTTTAAATATTGTATTTGTTCCTGTATTGTTTTTTTTACTTCAAAATAAGATATGTGCAGTGTGCATAGGAATTTGTTCATAGTTTTTTTTAAAAACTATATTCCGGCCCTCCAATGGTCTGAGGGACCGTGAACTGGCCACCTGTTTAAAAAGTTTGAGGACCCCTGGTCTACATTATTGTCAGAACCTTCTGCGTCTGGTCCTTGATCCGACTCATAAAGATTCTGGGCATCAGTGCAGATCATTTCCTCGTCTGGATTCAAAGAAGCTCTGGAGCCGACCTCTGATTCCCAGGCTATAGTATGAGTAAACAGCTCTGCAGACTCAACCATCTGTTCTACCCCATACTCAGACGGGCAGCTGGAGACTTGGGAGCTGTGAGGAAGCAAGTGCGATTGGGGTGACACCTCTGAGGACTGGAGTATTTGTGATGTTGAAGTTGAGGTGGAGGAGAGCCCACTTAAAGGAGCACTTGATATCCATTGAAGCACCTGCTGTTTTTGTGCCTCATCTGGAATTTGTAGCAATTGGCGTGGCCGTAAGAAAGGGATCGTATCACATTGTCCGCTAAAAGAAGTAGACATCTTAGTTTGGCTGGAAGATGGTCTTTCTTCTGCAGATGTTACTGTTGCTTTAACACCTACCCCATGGACACAGCCTTTTTTTTCCCTTCCCAACACGCCTATTCCCCTTTCCACTGGCAGCAGGCCTTTGTCCACTAATTTTGGTGGTTAACTAATTGACAACTCTGGAGTTGTTTGCACAAAAAACGATGGATGGGAACGGAGCAGAGCTGAGTGGCCAAACTGTGGTATTAGCCCAAAAGGATTGGCTGGGTTAGATGCAGTAAAACAATTTTATTACATACACAGGTGGTGGAGCTTAGTATAGATGGACTAATAGAATGAGTCCCACACACTGCTACAAGCCCAAAATTATTTTCCGAGCTAGATGCAGATAAAAATTATTTGGAATTTGCAAGCTGGAGGAGCTTAGTATAGATGGACTAAGAATAAGTCCCACACACTGCTACAAGCCCAAAATTATTTTCCAAGCTAGATGCAGATAAAAATTATTTGTAATTTGCAAGCTGGAGGACCTTAGTATAGATGGACTAATAGAATGAGTCCCACACACTGCTACAAGCCCAAAATTATTTTCCGAGCTAGATGCAGATAAAAATTATTTGTAATTTGCAAGCTGGAGGAGCTTAGTATAGATGGACTAAGAATAAGTCCCACACACTGCTACAAGCCCAAAATTATTTTCCGAGCTAGATGCAGATAAAAATTATTTGTAATTTGCGAGCTGGAGGAGCTTAGTATAGATGGACTAAGAATAAGTCCCACACACTGCTACAAGCCCAAAATTATTTTCCGAGCTAGATGCAGATAAAAATTATTTGTAATTTGCAAGCTGGAGGAGCTTAGTATAGATGGACTAAGAATAAGTCCCACATACTGCTACAAACCCAAAATTATTTTCCGAGCTAGATGCAGATAAAAATTATTTGTAATTTGCAAGCTGGAGGAGCTTAGTATAGATGGACTAAGAATAAGTCCCACACACTGCTACAAGCCCAAAATTATTTTCCGAGCTAGATGCAGATAAAAATTATTTGTCCTTTGCAAGCTGGAGGAGCTTAGTATAGATGGACTAATAGAATGAGTCCCACACACTGCTACAAGCCCAAAATTATTTTCCGAGCTAGATGCAGATAAAAATTATTTGTAATTTGCAAGCTGGAGGAGCTTAGTATAGATGGACTAAGAATAAGTCCCACACACTGCTACAAGCCCAAAATTATTTTCCGAGCTAGATGCAGATAAAAATTATTTGTCATTTGCAAGCTGGAGGAGCTTAGTATAGATGGACTAATAGAATGAGTCCCACACACTGCTACAAGCCCAAAATTATTTTCCGAGCTAGATGCAGATAAAAATTATTTGTAATTTGCAAGCTGGAGGAGCTTAGTATAGATGGACTAAGAATAAGTCCCACACACTGCTACAAGCCCAAAATTATTTTCCGAGCTAGATGCAGATAAAAATTATTACTAATTTGCAAGCTGGTGGAGCTTAGTATAGATGGCCTAATAGAATGATGCTATGCCCAAAAGGTTTTACTTGGCTAGGTGCAGTAAAAAAATTGTATTCTATACACAGGTGGTGTAGCTTGCAACACAGATACGCTACTCCACTGACTAACACACACTGCAAGAGGCCAAAAAGGATTTGCTTAGCTAGATTTAGCCAAATGCAGTGAAAAACACTTGCACAGCACTGGCACAGACCTGCCTGGCAAAAGTCCTAGGAAATGCTGTAAAATAGTCCTCAAAAGGACTGCAATTACAATTAGTCCCTACTCCCAACCTATCTATTTAAGAGCAAAGACCTGCCTGCTAAAAGTCTTAGGAAATGCTGTAACCTAGTCCTCAAAAGGACTGCAATCACAACTATTCCCTACTCCCAAGTAGAGATGAGCGGTGTTCGACTAGAACTGTTCGCCAATCTCAAATTCGAGCTGTTTTGGGCGGTGTTCGAGTTGTTCGTCGAACCCGAACGATTTGCAAAAAATTCGGCTGTTCGAGGTTATGTTCGATAACTGTTCGTGCACCAAAAGCGTGTCCTGCATGTCTGGCGCTATTTAGAGCACCAATCATGCAGGGATTGTCTGCCACTCACTGTAATGCCACAGCCATGGTGGTTGTGGCATTACAGTGATTGCCCAAATCGATGGGAACAGTGCCAACAGTGAAACATGAAAAGCCGGCAATTCAGCAGCGGCATACACCTGTACCCGACAATTTAGAACCGAAAGAATAGAGCTTCACACATAGATTAGATAGAAACATGTCAGCCACATATATACGAAGTACAGTGAAAGTGCTGCTTACTGCACTTGTCATTTAGCGTAAAGGATTTATCAAAAAAAATAATAGTGTTTTCATGCACCGTCTCTTTAAAAAAGCCGGCCGGCAATTCAGCAGCGGTACCCGACAATTTATAACAGACAGAATAGAGCTTCACACATAGATTAGATAGATAGAAACATGTCAGCCACATATATACGAAGTACAGTGACAGTGTTGCTTACTGTACTTGTCATTTAGCGTAAAGGATTTATCAAAAAAAATAATAGTGTTTTCATGCACCGTCTCTTTAAAAAAGCCGGCCGGCAATTCAGCAGCGGTACCCGACAATTTATAACAGACAGAATAGAGCTTCACACATAGATTAGATAGATAGAAACATGTCAGTCACATATATATGAAGTACAGTGATAGTGTTGGTTACTGTACTTGTCATTTAGTATTAAAATAAAGGATTTATTATTAAAAAAATTGGCGTGGGGTTCCCCTTAATTTTAGGCTCTAGCGGAGGTTAAGCAGACGGCTGGGGCAGATGTTTGAAGCCTGGGAAGGGGGTAATACCCACGGAGCTTCCCAGGCTACTAATATCAGCCCCCAGCTGAATACATAGCCTTTACTAGCTATTAAAATGGGGGACCCCCCAAAAAAAATGACGTGGGGTCCCCCTAATTTAATAGCTAGCAAAGGCTAGGCAGACAGCTGGGGGCTGATATTAATAGCCCAGGAAGGGAGCCATGAATATTGGCCCCCTCCCAGGCTAGAAACACCAGCCGTCAGCCGCCCCAGAAATGGCGCATTCATAGGATGCGCCAATTCTGGCACTTAGCCTCGCTCTTCCACGCTGCCCTGGTGCGGTGGCAGGGGGTAATAGGGTTGGGGTTGATGTCAGCTTATAATGCCAGCTGACATCAAGCCCAGGTTAGTAATGGAGAGGCGTCTATAAACACCCCCATTACTAACCCCATAGTCAAAGTTAAAAAAAACACAAACACCCAGAATAAAGTCCTTTAATTGAAATAAAGACACAATCCTTTATTGTTCTAAATTAAACCATACTTACCGTCACGCCCATTCCAGCTGAAGCCAACGATCTCCTGCAATAAAAGAAAAATAATAAAGCAACCTCATCCTTACCTTTCCATGGTTCCCACGACAGCTTCAGCTCTGCTACATCGAGATGACAGGCTGGACCGCAGCAGAACGCTGCCATCCAGCCTCTCATCCCGCAGACACTGAGAAGCGCAGGCTTGCTTGCGCTGCTCAGCGTCTCTCTGTGACGACATCCAGATGAGCCGAGTTCATGTCCAATGAACTCGGCTCACCTCATGCACGTCACTGACAGCGTGGGAAAATTCTCACGCTGAAGCGGTGAGTGCAGGAGAATTCTCCCACGCTGTCAGTGACGTGCATAAGGTAAGCTCATGTCCAATGAACTCAGCTCACCTCCTGCACGTCACTGACAGCGTGGGAGAATTCTCCTGCACTCAGCGCTTCAGCGTGAGAATTCTCCCACGCTGAAGCGCTGAGTGCAGGAGAATTTTCCCACGCTGTCAGTGACGTGCATAAGGTGAGCTCTTGTCCAATGAACTCAGCTCACCTCCTGCACGTAACTGACAGCGTGGGAGAATTCTCCTGCACTCAGCGCTTCAGTGTGAGAATTCTCCCACGCTGAAGCGCTGAGTGCAGGAGAATTTTCCCACGCTGTCAGTGACGTGCATGAGGTGAGCCGAGTTCATTGGACATTAACTCGGCTCATCTGGATGCCCTCACAGAGAGACACTGTGGAGCGCAAGCAAGCCTGCGCTTCTCAGTGTCTGCGGGATGACAGGCTGAATGGCAGCGTTCTGCTGCGGTCCAGCCTGTCATCTCGATGTAGCAGAGCTGAAGCTGTCATGGGAACCATGGAAAGGTAAGGATGATGTTGCTTTATTATTTTTCTTTTATTTCAGGAGATCGTTGGCTTCAGCTGGAATGGGCGTGATGGTAAGTATGGTTTAATTTAGAACAATAAAGAATTGTGTGTTTATTTCAATTACAGGACTTTTTTCTGGGTGTTGTGTTTTTTTTAAATACTTTACTAGAAATTCATGGTGGTCATGTCTAATATTGGCGTGACCCCATGAATTTCGGGCTTAGGGCCAGCTGATAATGCCAAGCTGGCCCTAACCCCTTTATTACCCAGTGAGCCACCGCATCAGGGCCCTGGATGAGTTGGGTACAGCGCCAGAAGATGGCGCTTCTATGAACGCGCCATTTTCCGGGGTGGCTGCGGACTGCAATTTGCAGCGGAGGTGGCCCAGAAAGCTTGGGCCTCCCTGCGCTGCGGATTCCAGCCCCCAGCTGCCTAGTTGTACCTGGCTGGACACAAAAACAGGGCGAAGCCCCACGTCAATTTTCTTTAAATTATTTCATGAAATAATTAAGAAAAAAAGGGCTTCCCTATATTGTTGTGTCCGGCCAGGTACAAATAGGCAGCTGGTGGTTGGGGGCAGCCCGTTCCTGCCTGCTGTACCTGGCTGGACACAAATATAGTGCGAAGCCCCACGTCAATTTTTTTTAAATTATTTCATGAATTTCCTGAAATAATTTAAAAAAATTGAAGTGGGGCTTCGCACTATATTTGTGTCCAGCCAGGTACAGCAGGCAGGAACGGGCTGCCCCCATCCACCAGCTGCCTATTTGTACCTGGCCGGACACAACAATATAGGGAAGCCCTTTTTTTCTTAATTATTTCATGAATTTCATGAAATAATTAAAAAAAATTGAAGTGGGGCTTCGCACTATATTTGTGTCCAGCCAGGTACAGCAGGCAGGAACGGGCTGCCCCCAACCACCAGCTGCCTATTTGTACCTGGCCGGACACAACAATATAGGGAAGGCCTTTTTTTCTTAATTATTTCATGAATTTCATGAAATAATTAAAAAAAAAGTACGTGGGGCTTCGCCCTATTTTTGTGTCCAGCCAGGTACAACTAGGCAGCTGGGGGCTGGAATCTGCAGCGCAGGGAGGCCCAAGCTTTCTGGGCCCCCCCCCGCTACAAATTGCAGTCCGCAGCCACCCCGGAAAATGGCGCGTTCATAGAAGCGCCATCTTCTGGCGCTGTACCCAACTCATCCAGGGCCCTGGTGCGGTGGCTCACTGGGTAATAAAGGGGTTAGGGCCAGCTTGGTATTATCAGCTGGCCCCAAGCCCAAAATTCATGGGGTCACGCCAGTATTAGACATGACCGCCATGAATTTCTAGTAAAGTATTTAAAAAAAACACAACACCCAGAATAAAGTCCTTTAATTGAAATAAAGACACAATTCTTTATTGTTCTAAATTAAACCATACTTACCATCACACCCATTCCAGCTGAAGCCAACGATCTCCTGCAATAAAAGAAAAATAATAAACCAACCTCATCCTTACCTTTCCATGGTTCCCACGACAGCTTCAGCTCTGCTACATCGAGATGACTGGCTGGACCGCAGCAGAACGCTGCCATCCAGTCTGTCATCCCGCAGACACTGAGAAGCGCAGGCATGCTTGCGCTCCTCACTGTCTCGCTGTGACGGCATCCAGATGAGCCGAGGTCATGTCCAATGAACTCGGCTCACCTCATGCACGTCACTGACAGCGTGGGAAAATTCTCACGCTGAAGTGCTGAGTGCAGGAGAATTCTCCCACGCTGTCAGTGATGTGCATGAGGTGAGCTCATGTCCAATGAACTCAGCTCACCTCCTGCACGTCACTGACAGCGTGGGAAAATTCTCCTGCAATCAGCGCTTCAGCGTGAGAATTTTCCCACGCTGTCAGTGACGTTTATGAGGTGAGCCGAGTTCATTGGACATGAACTCGGCTCATCTGGATGTCGTCACAGAGAGACGCTGAGCAGCGCAAGCAAGCCTGCGCTTCTCAGTGTCTGCGGGATGACAGGCTGGATGGCAGCGTTCTGCTGCGGTCCAGCCTGTCATCTCGATGTAGCAGAGCTGAAGCTGTCGTGGGAACCATGGAAAGGTAAGGATGAGGTTGCTTTATTATTTTTCTTTTATTGCAGGAGATCGTTGGCTTCAGCTGGAATTGGCGTGATGGTAAGTATGGTTTAATTTAGAACAATAAAGGATTGTGTCTTTATTTCAATTAAAGGACTTTATTCTGGGTGTTTGTGTTTTTTTTAACTTTGACTATGGGGTTAGTAATGGGGGTGTCTTATAGACGCCTCTCCATTACTAACCTGGGCTTGATGTCAGCTGGCATTATAAGCTGACATCAACCCCAACCCTATTACGCCCTGCCACCGCACCAGGGCAGCGTGGAAGAGCGAGGCTAAGTGCCAGAATTGGCGCATCCTATGAATGCGCCATTTCTGGGGCGGCTGACGGCTGGTGTTTCTAGCCTGGGAGGGGGCCAATATTCATGGCTCCCTTCCTGGGCTATTAATATCAGCCCCCAGCTGTCTGCCTAGCCTTTGCTAGCTATTAAATTAGGGGGGACCCCACGTCATTTTTTTGGGGGGGTCCCCCATTTTAATAGCTAGTAAAGGCTATGTATTCAGCTGGGGGCTGATATTAGTAGCCTGGGAAGCTCCGTGGGTATTACCCCCTTCCCAGGCTTCAAACATCTGCCCCAGCCGTCTGCTTAACCTCCGCTAGAGCCTAAAATTAAGGGGAACCCCACGCCAATTTTTTTAATAATAAATCCTTTATTTTAATACTAAATGACAAGTACAGTAACCAACACTATCACTGTACTTCATATATATGTGACTGACATGTTTCTATCTATCTAATCTATGTGTGATGCTCTATCTTTCTGTTCTAAATTGTCGGGTACCGCTGCTGAATTGCCGGCCGGCTTTTTTAAAGAGACAGTGCATGAAAACACTATTATTTTTTTAAATAAATCCTTTACACTAAATGACAAGTACAGTAAGCAACACTATCACTGTACTTATTATATATGTGACTGACATGTTTCTATCTATCTAATCTATGTGTGAAGCTCTATTCTTTCTGTTCTAAATTGTCGGGTACAGATGCTGAATTGCCGGCCGGCTTTTTTAAAGAGACGGTGCATGAAAACACTATTATTTTTTTTAATAAATCCTTTACACTAAATGACAAGTGCAGTAACCAACACTGTCACTGTGCTTCTTATATGTGTGACTGACATGTTTCTATCTATCTAATCTATGTGTGATGCTCTATTCCTTCTTGTCTAAATTGTCGGGTACCGGTGTATGCCGCTGCTGAATTTGCCGGCCGGCTTTTTTAAAGAGAGTGTCTTCTGAGCAGTTTGTCAGCTTTTGGACACCTTTGCAGGTGTTTTCTATGTGTTTCTATGTGTTTTTGTTTGCCTGCCATTGGTTTTAACGGTGTTCGACGGTGTTCTAAGGTGTTCGACGAACAGTTCGACGAACAGTTCCTCGAACATCCCGGTGTTCGACGAACCGAACCGAACCCGAACACTACGGGGGTGGCTCAACACTACTCCCAAGCTATCTGTATATTTCAGAGAAAATTGGCTTGAAATTAACACTGAAAGTATAGCGCACACAGCAACAGCGGTGCCGTCTAACACGCAGCTGCAGCAATGAGAAAATGGAGGTGACGGGAAAAATGGCTGGGTCTTATAGGGGAAGGACATGTGACATACACAGCCAATGACACATGCCCTTGCTTGTGTGAAAAAAAGCAGTTCGCTCCGTGTGTGCGCTGCTGATAGGCTGACAGATTGCACATCCCCACTGTAAATGCGGAAAAGAGAAAAAAAAATGGAGATCTTCATTATTTCTGCAGAGATCCATCCCCTGCCCCTCCCCCCGCCCCGCTGTACACTCAAACTGTGTATTAACATTGATTATCAGCATTACTGTGAAAAAATCCATTTATGATTTTTGTGCACGAACAGTTATCGAACATAACCTCGAACAGCCGGATTTTTTTCAAATCGTTCGTGTTCGCCGAACGGCTCGAACACCGCTCAAAACAGCTCGAATTTGAGATTGGCGAACAGTTCGAGTCGAACACCGCTCATCTGTACACTTAAACAACAGAATATAACTCCAAGTAAATCAAACTTCTGTGAAATCAAACTGTCCACTTAGGAAGCAACACTGATTGACAATCAATTTCACATGCTGTTGTGCAAATGGAATAGACAATAGATGGAAATTATTGGCAATTATCAAGACACACTCAATAAAGGAGTGGTTCTGCAGGTGGGGACCACAGACCACATCTCAGTACCAATGCTTTCTGGCTGATGTTTTGGTCACTTTTGAATGTTGGTTGTGCTTTCACACTCATGGTAGCATGAGACAGATTCTACAACCCACAGAAGTTGCTCAGGTAGTGCAGCTCATCCAGGATGGCACATCAATGCGAGCTGTGGCAAGAAGGTTTGCTATGTCTGTCAGCGTAGTGTCCAGAGGCTGGAGGCTACCAGGAGACAGGCCAGTACACCAGGAGAGGTGGAGGGGGCCGTAGGAGGGCAACAACCCAGCAGCAGGACTGCTATCTCCGCCTTTGTGCAAGGAGGAACAGGAGGAGCACTGCCAGAGCCCTGCAAAATGACCTCCAGCAGGCCACAAATGTGCATGTGTCTGCACAAATGGTTAAAAACAGACTCCATGAGGGTGGTATGAGAGCTCGACGTCCACAGATGGGGGTTGTGCTCACAGCCCAACACCATGCTGTATGCTTGGCATTTGCCACAGAACACCAGTGTTATGCACACGTCCAGACTGACTGGCGTGAGCATGATTAGTGATCCCACTGGACCATGAACCGAGGAGTGCTTGGAGGGGTGTAACTAAGTATCAACTCGGTCCAACCAAGGTCACACGGCAGCTCAGTCGACTCCCTGAACCAGGGGAGGAACCGAGCAGAGGGACCAGGTGCTACTCCAGGTCAGACCCCGGTCACAGCTTTTGACCTACACCGGGGAATGCAGGAACAGGCAGGTTAGGCTGGCATACAGACAGGTGGGTACTGGCAGTCACGGCTGGTATGCAGACAGGTGGGTATTGGCAGGCACGGCTGGTATGCAGACAGGTGGGCACTGGCAGGCACGGCTGGCATGCAGACAGGTGGGCACTGGCAGGCACAACTGGCATGCAGACAGGTGGGTACTGGCAGGTAGGAACACAGGCAGGATAGGGACCTTTACAGACTGGGACACAGGAACGGAGCCGCAGGTGCGGTAGAAGAGCAGAGCAAAACCCGCAGATGCGGTAGACAAGCAGAGCAAAGCAAAACTCGCAGATGCGGTAGACAAGCAGAGCAGAGCAAAACCAGAAGGTGCAGTAGACAAGCAGAGCAGAGTAAAAACCCGCAGATGCGGTAGACAAGTAGAGCAGAGCAAAACCCTCAGATGCGGTAGACGAGCAAAGCAGAGCAAAACCCGCAGGTGCAGTAGACAAGCAGAGCAGAGCAAAACAAGCAGGTGTGGTAGACAAGCAGAGTAGAGCAAAACCCGCAGGTGCGGTAGACAAGCAGAGCAGAGCAAAACCCGCAGGTGCGGAAGACAAGCAGAGCAGAGCAAAACCCGCAGGTGCGGTAGACAAGCAGAGTAGAGCAAAACCCGCAGGTGCGGTAGACAAGCAGAGCAGAGCAAAAGCCGCAGTTGCGGAAGACAAGCAGAGCAGAGCAAAACCCGCAGGTGCGGTAGACAAGCAGAGCAGAGCAAAACCAGCAGGTGCGGTAGACAAGCAGAGCAGAGCAAAACCCGCAGATGCGTTAGACAAGCAGAGCAGAGCAAAACCCGAGAATGAGGGTAGACAAGCAGAGCAGAGCAAAACCCGCAGATGCGGTAGACAAGCAGAGCAGAGCAAAACCCGCAGGTGCGGTAGACAAGCAGAGCAGAGCAAAAGCCACAGGTGCGGTAAACAAGCAGAGCAGAGCAAAACCCGCATATGCAATGAACAAGCTGAACAGAGCGAAACCGCAGGTGCGGTGAACAAGCAGGGCAGAGCAAAACCGCCGGTGCGGTGAACAAGCAGAACCAGATACACACAAGGTACTTACAATGAAGTAGCGAGTGTACACAAAACTCACAAACAGAAGTTCAGAGACAGCGAGTTGGAGTTAGGAGCAGGTTCAGACACTGCAGGAAAAGGGAAGGTTCGGACATAGAGATAAACAGGTAACTGGCTAGGACACAGTTCAGACAGGAACTGAACCAGGAATAAGATACAGGAACGAGCCTGGGAACTCAGCCCCCAGGGTGGCGGAGACAGACTAGAAGTCACAGATACAGGTAACAGGCCTGGGGTTACAGCCCCCAGGGGCGGAAACAGACAAGATACATGACAGGACCTGGCAACTCAGTTGCACTGAACACACTGAATGAAAGCGTTGCTCAGGCACCCCCTACTGGGTGGAGGGGGTTTAAGTATCCAGTGACTCACAGCAATAGGCTGGGGAGACATTAGGAGTTCACACACAGCAACTATAAGAATCAGGCAGCAGCCACGCCGCACCCCTAAGCAATCAGACAAGAGACACAGCAGGTACTGGAGCAAAGTGTGCAGCCTGGATTGATAGGTAAGATGGCGGTCTTGCATGGTGGGAGGTGGTAAGTCATGCCAGCACGCTGCCAGGGATGTTACAACCAGGATTGGCAAAGTCACCACTGGTGCCCTGTGCTCTTCACAGATGAAAGCAGGTTCACATTGAGCACATGTGACAAACGTGACAGAGTCTGGAGAAGCCGTGGAGAGCAATCTGCTGCCTGCAACATCCTTCAGCATGACCGGTTTGGCAGTGGGTCAGTAATGGTGTGGGGTGGCATTTCTTTGGAGGGCCGCACAGCCCTCCATGTGCTCGCCAGAGGTAGCCTGACTGCCATTAGGTAGCGAGATGAGATCCTCAGACCCCTTGTGAGACCATATGCTGGTGCAGTTGGCCCTGGGTTCCTCCTAATTCAGGACAATGCCAGACCTCATGTAGCTGGAGTGTGTCAGCAGTTCCTGCACGATGAAAGCATTGAAGCTTTGGACTGGCCCGCCCATTCCACAGACCTGAATCCGATTGAGCACATCTGGGACATCATGTCTCGCTCCATCCACCAACGTCACATTGCACCACAGACTGTCCAGGAGTTGGTGGATGCTTTAGTCCAGGTTTGGGAGGAGATCCCACAGGAGACCATCCGCAACCTCATCAGGAGCATGCCCAGGCGTTGTAGGGAGTAGAGATGAGCGCTGTTCGACTCAAACTGTTCGCCAATCTCAAATTCGAGCTGTTTTGGGCGGTGTTTGAGCCGTTCGGCGAACACGAACGATTTGAGAAAAATTCGGCTGTTCGCGGTTATGTTCGATAACTGTTCGTGCACCAAAATCATCATAACTGGATTTTTTCTCAGTAATGTTGAAAATTAATGTTAATACGCAGTTTGAGTGTACAGCGGGGTGGGGGGAGGGGCAGGGGATGGATCTCTGCAGGAATAATGAAGATCTCCATTTTTTTTTCTCTTTCCCGCATTTACAGTGGGGAGGTGCAATCTGTAAGCCTATCAGCAGCGCACACACGGAGCGAAGTGCATTTTTTCACACAAGCAAGGGCATGTGTCATTGGCAGTGTATGTCACATGTCCTTGCCCTATAAGACCAAGCCATTTTCCCCGTCGCCACCATTTTCTCACTGCTGCAGCTGCGTGTTAGACGGCACCGCTGTTGCTGTGTGCGCTATACCTTGTTAATTTCAAGCCAATTTTCGCACAAATCTACAGATAGCTTGGGAGTAGGGAATAGTTGTGATTGCAGACCTTTTAAGGACTAGGTTACAGCATTTCCCACGACTTTTATCAGGCAGGTCTGTGCTCTTAAATAGATAGATTGTGGGAGTAAAGACTAATTGTAATTGCAGTCCTTTTCAAGACTAGGTTACATTAGTTCCTATCAGTTTTTGCCAGGCAGGTCTGTGCCAGTGCTGTGCAAGTTTTTTTCACAGCATTTGGCTGAATCTAGCAAAGCTAATCCTTTTTGGCCTATTGCAGAGTGTGTTAGTCAGTGGAGTAGCCTATCTGTGTTGCAAGATATACCACCTGTGTATAGAATACCAATTTTTTTACTGCACCTAGTGAAGTAAAATCTTTTGGGCATAGCATCATTCTATTAGTCCATCTATACTGACCTCCATCAGGTTGCAAATTGAATATAATTTTTTTCTGCATCTAGCTCTGAAAAAATATTTGGGCTTCTAGCAGTGTGTGGGACTTGTTCTATTAGTCCATCTATACTGACCTCCATCAGGTTGCAAATTGAATATAATTTTTTTCTGCATCTAGCTCTGAAAAAATATTTGGCCTTCTAGCAGTGTGTGGGACTTGTTCTATTAGTCCATCTATACTGACCTCCATCAGGTTGCAAACTGAATATAATTTTTTTCTGCATCTAGCTCTGAAAAAATATTTGGCCTTCTAGCAGTGTGTGGGACTTTCTCTATTAGTCCATCTATACTGACCTCCATCAGGTTGCAAATTAAAAATAATTTTTATCTGCATCTAGCTCTGAAAAAATATTTGGCCTTCTAGCAGTGTGTGGGACTTTCTCTATTAGTCCATCTATACTGACCTCCATCAGGTTGCAAATTAAAAATAATTTTTTGTCTGCATCTAGCTCTGAAAAAATATTTGGCCTTCTAGCAGTGTGTGGGACTTTCTCTATTAGTCCATCTATACTGACCTCCATCAGGTTGCAAATTCAAAATAATTTTTTGTCTGCATCTAGCTCTGAAAAAATATTTGGCCTTCTAGCAGTGTGTGGGACTTTCTCTATTAGTCCATCTATACTGACCTCCATCAGGCTGCAAATTTAAAATAATTTTTATCTGCATCTACCTCTGAAAAATATTTGGCCTTCTAGCTGTGTGTGGGACTTGTTCTATTAGTCCATCTATACTGACCTCCATCAGGTTGCAAACTGCAAACTGAAAATAATTTTTTTCTGCATCTAGCTCTGAAAAAATATTTGGCCTTCTAGCAGTGTGTGGGACTTTCTCTATTAGTCCATCTATACTGACCTCCATCAGGTTGCAAATTAAAAATAATTTATATCTGCATCTAGCTCTGAAAAAATATTTGGCCTTCTAGCAGTGTGTGGGACTTTCTCTATTAGTCCATCTATACTGACCTCCATCAGGTTGCAAATTAAAAATAATTTTTTGTCTGCATCTAGCTCTGAAAAAATATTTGGCCTTCTAGCAGTGTGTGGGACTTTCTCTATTAGTCCATCTATACTGACCTCCATCAGGTTGCAAACTGAATATATTTTTTTTCTGCATCTACCTCTGAAAAAATATTTGGGCTTCTAGCTGTGTGTAGGACTTGTTCTATTAGTCCATCTATACTGACCTCCATCAGGTTGCAAACTGAATACAATTTTTTTCTGCATCTACCTCTGAAAAAATATTTGGGCTTCTAGCTGTGTGTGGGACTTGTTCTATTAGTCCATCTATACTGACCTCCATCAGGTTGCAAATTGAATATAATTTTTTTCTGCATCTAACCCAGCCAATAGTTTTGGCCTAATATCACAGTTTGGCCACTCAGCTCTGTTCGGTTCCCATCCATTGTTTTTTTGTGCAAACAACTCCAGAGTTGTGAATTAGTTAACCACCAAAATGAGTGGAAAAAGGCCTGCTGCTGGTGGAAAGGGGAATAGGCGTGTTGGGAAGGGGAAAAAAGGTTGTGTCCGTGGGGTAGGTGTTAAAGCAACAGTAACATCTGCAGAAGAAAGACCATCTTCCAGCCAAACTAAAATGTCTACTTCTTTTAGCGGACAATGTGATAAGATCCCTTTCTTACGACCACGCCAATCGCTACAAATTCCAGATGAGGCACAAAAACAGCAGGTGCTTCAACGGATATCAAGTGCTCCTTTAAGTGGGCTCTCCTCCACATCAACTTCAACATCACAAATACTCCAGTCCTCAAAGGTGTTACCCCAATCGCACTTGCTTCCTCACAGCTCCCAAATCTCCAGCTGCCCGTCTGAGTATGAGGTAGAACAGATGGTTGAGTCTGCAGAGCTGTTTACTCATACTATAGCCTGGGAATCAGAGGTCGACTCCAGCGCTTCTGTGAATCCAGACGAGGAAATGATTTGCACTGATGCCCAGAATCTTTATGAGTCGGATCCAGGACCAGACGCAGAAGGTTCTGACCATAATGTAGACCCTCATTCCCAAACTGTAACTCCTGTTGGTGGAGACAATGAGGAAGATGATGATGAGACTCAAATACCTGATTGGAGCGACAACTTTAGTTTTTTGTCAGGGCAGGAACAGGTTGGCTCTGAGGACGACGGGTGTGATAACGCACAGGGTGATGATGATGAGGTTGGAGATCCCACTTACTGTCAACCCACAGTCAGCCAAGAGATGAGGTCAGCAGAGGAGGTGGAGGAAGATGCTAGTGACGACGAGGTCAGGTTGCGCCTTCCTGGACAGAGACGTAGTACTGGAAGCACGTCAACAACTGCATCCTCAAACACAACTCTGCCTCTCACCACAAGTCGTGGTGGCTCTTCAGGTCGCATGGGTGCTAAGCCTTGCATAGCCTGGGCATTTTTTCAGATCGATAAAGATGACCCAACTCGTGTTATCTGTAACATTTGTCAGCAAAAGCTAAGTAGAGGCCAAAAAATACATAGTTTGAGTACTTCATGCATGAACTGGCACATGGACATGAAGCATAAGTTGCAGTGGGAAGCTCAGTGTGCTACAATGCGGCCTAGCCGGCCGGGCCAACCACCGTCTGCCATATCTTGTGCATCCGCGGCCTATTCATCCTCTGTGACTGGGGGGACAGCAGTCACACCTGTTTTGGGGCGCAGACCTGCCACCTCTTTACCCGCAACAGCCAGCGTGATTGGCAGGTCATCATTTTCTTTGGAGGTGGTAACACCAGCTGGTGTTGAGCGCTGTCCGACATCGATAGCACCACCTTTGGATCAAGGCAACCTAACATGTCCGCCTGCATCTTCCTCACAGACCGGCAGTTTGCCGGGGACACCCTTATCAACCCTGTCTAAGCACAATAGCCAGCCCTCGGTCTCTCAGATGTGGACAAGTAAAAGACCATTTCCTCCTAGCCATGAGAAAGCTAAGAGGTTGAATTTCACCATCTGCAAGCTCTTGGCTACAGAAATGCTGCCTTTCCGCCTGGTGGACACAGAGGATTTTCGAGACCTTATGTCCGTCGCAGTGCCCCAGTACCAGATGCCCAGTCGGCACTACTTCTCAAAGAAAGGTGTGCCTGCGCTCCACCAGCATGTCGCACACAACATCACCGCTTCTTTGAGAAACTCTGTGTGTGACAGGGTGCATTTCACCACAGACACTTGGACGAGTAGGCATGGACAGGGGCGTTACATGTCGCTGACTGGGCACTGGGTAACTATGGTGACAGCAGGACAAGGGGCTGCTGTCCAAGTCTTGCCGTCCCCACGAGTTGTGCGTCAATCCTCTTTATGTCAAAGTTCCTCCACTGCTTCTGCCTCCTCAACCTCCTCTCGGTCTTCCACCTGCACCCAAAGCCTGTCTGGTCATGCCACAAGCTTTCTAACTGCGCAGAAGGGATCCTGCACACCTCCTTACTATGCTGGCAGTAGGGCTCAACGTCATCAGGCGGTTTTTACTTTGAAATGTCTGGGAAATGTGAGTCACACAGCTGAGGAGTTGTGGTCAGCTCTGGAGAACCAATTTCATGAATGGTTGTCTCCACTGGACCTGAAACCAGGGAAGGCCGTGTGCGACAATGCTGCAAACCTGGGTGCGGCCCTTCGCCGGGGCAATGTCACACACGTGCCTTGTATGGCTCCCGTGTTGAACCTGGTTGTCCAGCAATTTTTAGCCCACTATCCCAGACTAGATGGCCTTCTGCAGAGGGCACGGTCGCTGTGTGCTCACTTCCGCCGTTCGCATCCCGCAGCTCAGCGACTTACATCTCTACAGAAGTCGTTGGGCCTGTCACTTCACCGGCTAAAATGCGATGTGCCTACCCGGTGGAATTCAACTCTGCACATGTTGCAGCGACTTGGCAGCACCGACAAGCCCTGGTGCAATACGTTCTGACGTATAGCCTGGGCCAACGAGATCCAGAGGTGGGGCAAATCACGCTGGAGGAGTGGTCTCAGATCAGGGACCTATGCACCCTTCTGCACAGTTTTGAAATGGCGACGAAGATGTTTAGTGCTGACGATGCCATTATCAGCATGACTATTCCGGTGATTTACATGCTGGAGCACATGTTAAACAGAATTCGGAGTCAGGTGGTGGCACAAGAGGAGGTGGAGGAAGTAGAGGAGGAGGAGTTGTATGCGGAAGGGCTAACATCTGCAAGGTCCAGACGGTCGGCAGCACCAAGGCGGCAGGCATGTGAGGGTGGGGGAGATGGTTTTACCAGGGCGCATGGTAGCAGCCAAACTAGTGAGGAAGGTGCAGGAGCCCAGGAAGAAGTGGAGGACGAACTGATGGAAGACTCATCAGATGAGGGAGACCTTGATCACATTTCTGTTGTGCGAGGTTGGGAGGAGAGGACAGAGGAAGGAAGCATGATTGTTACCTCGCCACCAACACAACAGGGACTTGGTGCTCCTGGATGCGCAACACACATGAGTGCCTTCTTGCTGCACTACCTGCAACATGACCCTCGAATTGTGACAATTAGAAATAATCCTGACTACTGGGTTGCCACACTGTTAGATCCCCGGTACAAAAGTAAATTTGCAGAAATTATTCCTGCCATAGAAAGGGATGCACGCATGCAGGAGTATCAGCAGAGACTGTTGCAGAATCTTACATGTGCTTTTCCACAAAACACCAGTGGTGCACGTAGTGAATCTCACAGTTCCAACTTGCCAACCGTGGGACCGTCAAGTGTTCAGCACTCAAACCGTAACAGAACCACAGTATCTGCTGGTAACATCAATTTTGCGGAATCATTTCACCACTTTTTTAGCCCATCCTTTGCAAGGCCACAGGAGACAAGAAGTCTGACACATAGTCAACGCCTAGAGACGATGGTACAGGAGTATCTCCAAGTAAACATTGAAGCCATGACTGGGTCACTGGACCCTTGCTCTTTTTGGGCTTCCAATCTGGATAAATGGCCGGAGCTAGCCACTTACGCCTTGGAGATCTTGTCATGCCCCGCAGCCAGCGTTCTGTCTGAACGTGTGTTCAGCGCTGCTGGTGGTGTGCTGACAGATAAGCGCACGCGGCTCTCCACTGATAATGTAGACAGACTCACGTTCATAAAGATGAACAAATCATGGATCCGAAACGACTTTTCTACCCCTGTGTCATGCTGGGGAGAGTAAAAGCTTGATGATTGGTTAAAATCACCCTACCAACCGTTTTAAGCTTTCAAATTACTAATCATGTTTATCTGTATCTTGGCTGGAAAATAATTTGGGCTTTGTAGCAGTGTGCAGCACTGATTCTATTAGGCCATCTATAATAAGCTCCACCAGATTTAAAATTACTAATCATGTTTATCTGTATCTTGACTGGAAAATAATTTGGGCTTTGTAGCAGTGTGCAGCACTGATCCTATTAGGCCATCTATACTAAGCTCCATCAGATTTAAAATTAATAATAATTTTTAGCTGCATCTAGCCCGGAAAATAATTTTCGGGCTCCGAGATGCGCAAGACACATAAGTGCCTTCTTGCTGCACTACCTGCAACATGACCCTCATATTGTCAGAATTCAAAGTAATCATGACTACTGGGTTGCCACACTCTTAGATCCCCCAAACTTTTCGATCAACCTTTTCATTTTAATAAAGACCAAAAAAATTGTCATTTTTGAAATTATAAGCATTAGCAGGTTATTAGAAACTGAAATCAAACAGTTTTCAACTCAAAACTTTATTCTAGGTGATGTTACATTTTCACATAGGACCCCTTGTTCGAAAGGAGCTTCTGAACTCTCTCGTCCATTGAATTTGTCAGGTTTTGGATGGTTTCTGCTTCAATTGTTTTGCATGAGGACAGAATACCCTCCCAGAGCTGTTGCTTAGATGTGAACTGCCTCCCGCCATCATAGACACTCCTTTTGATGATGCTCCAGAGGTTCTGAATGGGGTAGAGGTCAGGGGAGCATGGGGGTCACACCATAAGTTTGTCCCCTTTTATGCCCATATCAGCCAGAGATGCAGATGTTTTATGTGCAGCATGAGATGGTGCATTATCATGCAAAAAAATGATCTTGCTGTGAAATACACGGTTCTTCTTCTTGAACCATGGCAGGAAGTGCTGTTTGAGAAAATCCACATACATTATGGAGTTCATCTTTAGCGCCTTCAGGGATCCTAAAGGGGCCGACAATCTCTCTCCCCATGATTCCAGCCCAAAACATTACTCCACCTCCTCCTTGTTGGCGCTGTAGCCGTGTTTGCGTGGGGTGTCCATTAACCAGCCATCCTCCACTCCATCCATCTGGACCATCGAGCGCTGCACGGCACTCATCCGTGAACAAAACAGTTTTGAAATCAGTCTTCATGTAATGTTTGGCCCACTGGGGCCGTTTCTGCTTGTGTGAAGTGGATAGAGGAGGTCGACAGGATGGCGTATGCACAGCTGCAAACCTCTGAAGGACCCTGCATCTTGTTGTTCGGGGGACGTTGGAGGCACCAGCAGCTTCAAAAACTTGTCTGCTGCTATGACAAGGCTTTTTTGCCGCTGCTCTTTTAACCTGACGTAATTGCCTGTAGGAAAGAGTCCTCAATTTGCCCTTATCAGCAGGCACACGTGTGTACTGTGAATCAGCTACATACTTCTTGATTGCCAAGACACTTCATCCTGATCATCGCACAATGTTGATTGTAGTCATGCCTTGACCTAAACACTCCACACTTTGTTGCTTCTCAGCAGCCGACACATCCTTTTTCTTTCCCATTTTGGCAGAAAATAATGCTTAATAATGTGAGACAGCCTTCTTAAGTAGTCTTGCCTTTCATTGGACACACCTGCCAAACTAATTAGCACAGGTTTCTGCAATTGCTTACAGTGATATAAAGAGCCGTGACACATATCACCATCAATGAGTTTAACTGACAAACAAACAAATTCTTCCCTTATCACTCCTAAACACTTTTTGCATAATAATTTGGAACACAGTGTACATGTGCTTTTCCACAAAACACCAGTGGTTCACGTAGTGAATCTTACAGTTCTAACTTGCCAACCGTGGTCTGTATGGAGTTGTTCAATAAAGGGCCCAAAATTAAGATAACATAGATGGGAGAGGTCTCTATGAATAGGAATTCCTAAGTATTTGATACCCTGTGAGGGCCAGGCAAAGGGAAAGTTGGACTGGATGGAATCCTATATGGATTTGGGGAGGGAGACATCGAGGGCCTCAGACTTCACTGCATTGATTTTAAAATTTGACCATGTAACAAAGTGATCTATTTCAGCCATAACAGCATGGATGGATATATGTGATTGAGTGATATATACTAGGACATCATGAGCAAATAGAGAGCACTTGTACTCGGTGCCTCCCACCTCAATCCACCTAATATTGGGGTTATGGCGAATTGATGAGAGCAGGTGCTCCATCACTAGGATGTATAAGAGAGGGGACAGAGGAAATCCCTGCCTTGTCCCATTGGTGATTGTGAAAGGTCATGAAAATGTTCTGATGCACCCCCTGTGCCTTGGGATACCCGGAGCCGGACCCTTTTTGGTGGATGCTGGTGGTTGTAGTCTTCGTGGCGGCGACCCGGTTCCGTGGCTCAGGGTGGTCAAACCAGTGGCGGAACTATTTATGTGGTTTTGATGTTTAAATGTCCGACTACGCCACCCGTGGATTGCGGTCAGAGTGAACCGCCGCTGCAGGGCAGACCGCTGAGGCTGGTGTTGTGGGTGCAGCAGAGCGTAGCATAACTCCCCACGGGATGAGTATAGCCTCAGGGCAGTGTATGCGGAGGATGGGGGTGATGGTGCAGGGCAGCAGCAGTAACGACACGGAGTCAGTGATGCAGTCCAGGGCCTTTACTCACAGTTCTTATTATCCAGACCACGTCTGCAGGTAACAGCTGCCCACGTCGTACTGTGCTCACCAGGTGAGGGGCTCAGACAACTCCCAGATAACTTTGGAGCGCTTCACAGGACCCCCTTTGTGTGTCCTTTGTCTGGCCTTTCTTACCAACCCTTCTGTCCGGCTGCCTCGGGCCTCCTCTTGGTAAACTTGGCGCCAGTTTCCCTGACCCTATGTGGTGCCTTCCTAGCGGGTGTAGCGAGGGGTTGCGCCACATAAAATGTCACAGCCTCCGGTTTCTAGCTGAGGGTCGTTTCCTTCCTCCACTAGTTTCGGGGACCGGTCTCCCCCTTTGGCCTGACCCCTCCACGCAGGTGGATTCGGGCGTGCGGTGGCGACTCGCCCGTCCGCACCCCTGGGATCCCTTCATTCCTCATTCCTGGAGCCTTCTCCGCTCCTCTTCCTTCCTTCTCCCTCTTCCAGGCCTGGGCCTCTGTTACTAGGCTCGCCTCTGGAGCAGAACTCATACAGAGCCCCTGCTCCCTACCACTTCTGCTCAGACTTCTCTGCACTGAAGTAAGATGGTGCCCACCTTTTATACTCCCTTCTCAATGCACCCAGGAACTGCTTCCTCCTGCTCCTGCACTACAGGGTTCCCCTTCCTCAGTGTTCCCTCCCCCCACTCCAGCCAGGGACAGGGACTGTCGTGCCCATCTCAGAGGCATATTGGTCGCCCTGCCCCACGGCAATGTGGTGTAATGCATGCAGGTGTCGGGTCCTGATCCACACTCCATCCTTACCTGAGAGTGAGATATCACACCTCTGGGTGAGGTGCAATACCTCTGTAGCAACCGAGCCCTCAGGGTGCTACAGTTCCATTTATCTTCAGCCTACGTGACGTATTGTGATACAGGGCCGTGATTTTGGCTATAAAAGGGTCCCCTAGACCCCTACCCCAAGCTTTTTAAGAGATTCATATATGGCGTGCCAGGAAACTCTATGGAATGCTTTCTCAGCATCCAACGAGAGTATCTAATTACACATTTTTAACTGCATCTAGCCCAGGAAATACTTTGTGCCTAGTAGCAGTGTCTGCTAGTCAGCGGATTATCCCGGCTGTTAAGCAAGCTACACCACCTGTAGTTTGGACACTTAATTTTTTCAAAGGAAATGCTTCGGGACCACGGGATACTCAGTGAAGAGCATCAGGAGGCACCCCAAGGCATAGGGGCTGGGACTGGCAGTAGGATGCCTTGCGGTGGACAGCCAAGCTCGATCCTTATAAAAGCTTTTTAACTGCAGCAGCTTTAGTGGACGCTACTGGAGCTGGAATTACGCGGCTGCTGGCATGAGACTTGCCCTCCAATAGATCCTTGTAAATGGATTTAAAGTGTATTCATTCAAATTAGAGAGACAATTTAAATTAAAAAGCTTAGAGCTGCCTCCACCACAGGGGGGCTCGCTCGACCCACCAGCGGACAGGCACCAGTATTGGGAGAGGGGGGCTGGCCGTCAGGGTTCACCGTTAAAACCAATGGCAGGCAAACAAAAACACATAGAAACACATAGAAAACACCTTCAAAGGTGTCCAAACGCTGACAAACTGCTCAGAAGACATAACTAACACATGGAAAAGTGACAAGTACATATAGTCATGCGAAAATAAAAGAGGTGGAGGAGTAAAAGGAGGGGGAGACACAGATATAGGCATGTCATGCCCTTCTAAAATCCAAAAAGTGAGAAGCCGACACGGCCAGTCCGCTCCTGCCCGTGCCACCTCCGTGTCGCCGGGTTTGTGCCAGAGCCGCGGTGAACCCTGACGGCCAGCCCCCCTCTCCCAATACTTGTGCCTGTCCGCTGGTGGGTCGAGCGAGCCCCCCTGTGGTGGAGGCAGCTCTAAGCTTTTTAATTTAAATTGTCTCTCTAATTTGAATGAATACACTTTAAATCCATTTACAAGGATCTATTGGAGGGCAAGTCTCATGCCAGCAGCCGCGGTAATTCCAGCTCCAGTAGCGTCCACTAAAGCTGCTGCAGTTAAAAAGCTTTTATAAGGATCGAGCTCGGCTGTCCACCGCAAGGCATCCTACTGCCAGTCCCAGCCCCTATGCCTTGGGGTGCCTCCTGATGCTCTTCACTAAGTATCCCATGGTCCCGAAGCATTTCCTTTGAAAAAATTAAGTGTCTAAACTACAGGTGGTGCAGCTTGCTTAACAGCCGGGATAATCCGCTCACTAGCAGACACTGCTACGAGGCACAAAGTATTTCCTGGGCTAGATGCAGTTAAAAATTTGTAATTAGATACTCTCGTTGGATGCTGAGAAAGCATTCCATAGAGTCTCCTGGCACGCCATATATGATTCTCTTAAAAAGCTTGGGGTAGGGGTCTAGGGGACCCTTTTATAGCCAAAATCACGGCCCTGTATCGCAATACGTCACCTAGGCTGAAGATAAATGGAACTGTAGCACCCTGAGGGCTCGGTTGATAAAGACGTATTGCACCTCACCCAGAGGTGTGATATCTCACTCTCAGGTAAGGATGGAGTGTGGATCAGGACCCGAAACCTGCATGCATTACACCACATTGCTGTGGGGCAGGGCGACCAATATGCCCCTGAAATGGGCACGACAGTCCCTGTCCCTGGCTGGAGTGGGGGGAGGGAACACTGAGGAAGGGGAACCCTGTAGTGTAGGAGCAGGGAGGAAGCAGTTCCTGGGTGCATTGAGAAGGGAGTATAAAAGGTGGGCACCATCTTAGTTCAGTGCAGAGAAGTCTGAGCAGAAGTGGCAGGGAGCAGGGGCTCTGCATGAGCTCTGCTCCGGAGGCGGGCCTAGTAACACAGGCCCAGGCCTGGAAGAGGGAGAAGGAAGGAAGAGGAGCGGAGAAGGCTCCAGGAACGAGGAATGAAGGGATCCCAGGGGTGCGGACGGGCGAGTCGCCACCTCACGCCCGAATCCACCTGCGTGGAGGGGTCAGGCCAAAGGGGGAGACCGGTCCCCGAACTAGTGGAGGCAGGAAACGACCCTCAGCTAGAAACCGGAGGCTCTGACATTTTATGTGGCGCAGCCCCTCGCTACACCCGCTAGGAAGGCACCACATAGGGTCAGGGAAACTGGCGCCAAGTTTACCAAGAGGAGGCCCGAGGCAGCCGGACAGAAGTGTTGGTAAGAAAGGCCAGACAAAGGACACACAAAGGGGGTCCTGTGAAGTGCTCCAAAGTTATCTGGGAGTTGTCTGAGCCCCTCACCTGGTGAGCACAGTACGACGTGGGCAGCCGTTACCTGCAGACGTGGTCTGGATAATAAGAACTGTGAGTAAAGGCCCTGAACTGCATCACTGACTCCGTGTCGTTACTGCTGCTGCCCTGCACCATCACCCCCATCCTCCGCATACACTGCCCTGAGGCTATACTCCTCCCGTGGGGAGTTATGCTACGCTCTGCTGCACCCACAACACCAGCCTCAGTGGTCTGCCCTGTAGCGGCGGTTCACTCTGACCGCAATCCACGGGTGGCGTAGTCGGACATTTAAACATGAAAACCACATAAATAGTTCCGCCACTGGTTTGACCGCCGTGAGCCACGGAACTGGGTCGCCGCCACGAAGACTACAACCACCAGCATCCACCAAAAAGGGTCCGGCTCCGGGTGTCCCAAGGCCCAGGGGGTGCGTCAGAACATTTTCATCACCTTTCACAATCACCAATGGGACAAGGCAGTGATGTCCTCTGTCCCCTCTCTTATACATCCTAGTGACGGAGCACCTGCTCTCATCAATTCGCCATAACCCCAATATTAGGTGGATTGAGGTGGGAGGCACCGAGTACAAGTGCTCTCTATTTGCTGATGATGTCCTAGTATATATCACTCAATCACATATATCCATCCATGCTGTTATGGCTGAAATAGATCACTTTGTTACATGGTAAAATTTTAAAATCAATGCAGCGAAGTCTGAGGCCCTCGATGTCTCCCTCCCCAAATCCATATAGGATTCCATCCAGTCCAACTTTCCCTTTGCCTGGCCCTCACAGGGTATCAAATACTTAGGAATTCCTATTCATAGAGACCTCTCCCATCTATGTTATCTTAATTTTGGGCCCTTTATTGAACAACTCCATACAGACCACGGTTGGCAAGTTAGAACTGTAAGATTCACTACGTGAACCACTGGTGTTTTGTGGAAAAGCACATGTACACTGCGTTCCAAATTATTATACAAAAAGTGTTTAGGAGTGATAAGGGAAGAATTTGTTTGTTTGTCAGTTAAACTCATTGATGGTGATGTGTGTCAGGGCTCTTTATATCACTGTAAGCAATTGCAGACACCTGTGCTAATTAGTTTGGCAGGTGTGTCCAATGAAAGGCAAGACTACTTAAGAAGGCTCTCTCACATTATTAAGCAGCCTACATTTTCTGCCAAAATGGGAAAGAAAAAGGATGTGTCGGCTGCTGAGAAGCAACAAATTGTGAAGTGTTTAGGTCAAGGCATGACTACAATCAACATTGTGCGATGATCAGGATGAAGTGTCTTGGCAATCAAGAAGTATGTAGCTGATTCACAGTACACACGTGTGCGTGCTGATAAGGGCAAATTGAGGACTCTTTCCTACAGGCAATTACGTCAGGTTGAAAGAGCAGCGGCAAAAAAGCCTTGTCATAGCAGCAGACAAGTTTTTGAAGCTGCTTGTGCCTCCAACGTCCCCCGAACCACAAGATGCAGGGTCCTTCAGAGGTTTGCAGCTGTGCATGCGCCATCCTGTCGACCTCCTCTATCCACTTCACACAAGCAGAAACGGCTCCAGTGGGCCAAACATTACATGAAGACTGATTTCAAAACTGTTTTGTTCACGGATGAGTGCCGTGCAGCGCTCGATGGTCTAGATGGATGGAGTGGAGGATGGCTGGTTGATGGACACCCCACGCAAACACGGCTACAGCGCCAACAAGGAGGAGGTGGAGTAATGTTTTGGGCTGGAATCATGGGGAGAGAGATTGTCGGCCCCTTTAGGATCCCTGAAGGCGCTAAAGATGAACTCCATAATGTATGTGGATTTTCTCAAACAGCACTTCCTGCCATGGTTCAAGAAGAAGAACCGTGTATTTCACAGCAAGATCATTTTTCTGCATGATAATGCACCATCTCATGCTGCACATAAAACATCTGCATCTCTGGCTGATATGGGCATAAAAGGGGACAAACTTATGGTGTGACCCCCATGCTCCCCTGACCTCTACCCCATTCAGAACCTTTGGAGCATCATTAAAAGGAGTGTCTATGATGGCGGGAGGCAGTTCACATCTAAGCAACAGCTCTGGGAGGGTATTCTGTCCTCATGCAAAACAATTGAAGCAGAAACCATCCAAAACCTGACAAATTCAATGGACGAGAGAGTTCAGAAGCTCCTTTCGAACAAGGGGTCCTATGTGAAAATGTAACATCACCTAGAATAAAGTTTTGAGTTGAAAACTGTTTGATTTCAGTTTCTAACAACCTGCTAATGCTTATAATTTCAAAAATGACCATTTTTTTGGTCTTTATTAAAATGAAAAGGTTGATCGAAAAGTTTGGGGGATCTAAGAGTGTGGCAACCCAGTAGTCATGATTACATCGAATTCTGACAATATGAGGGTCATGCTGCAGGTAGTGCAGCAAGAAGGCACTTATGTGCCTTGCGCATCTCGGAGCCCCAAAATTATTTTCCGGGCTAGATGCAGCTAAAAATTATTTTTAATTTTAAATCTGGTGAAGCTTTAGTATAGATGGCCTAATAGGATCAGTGCTGCACACTGCTACAAAGCCCAAATTATTTTCCAGTCAAGATACAGATAAACATGATTAGTAATTTGAAAGCTTAAAACGGTTGGTAGGGTGATTTTAACCAATCATCAAGCTTTTACTCTCCCCAGGATGACACAGGGGTAGAAAAGTCGTTTCGGATCCATGATTTGTTCATCTTTATGAACGTGAGTCTGTCTACATTATCAGTGGAGAGCCGCGTGCGCTTATCTGTCAGCACACCACCAGCAGCGCTGAACACATGTTCAGACAGAACGCTGGCTGCGGGGCATGACAAGATCTCCAAGGCGTAAGTGGCTAGCTCCGGCCATTTATCCAGATTGGAAGCCCAAAAAGAGCAAGGGTCCAGTGACACAGTCGTGGCTTCAATGTTTACTTGGAGATACTCCTGTACCATCGTCTCTAGGCGTTGACTATGTGTCAGACTTCTTGTCTCCTGTGGCCTTGCAAAGGATGGGCTAAAAAAGTGGTGAAATGATTCCGCAAAATTGATGTTACCAGCAGATACTGTGGTTCTGTTACGGTTTGAGTGCTGAACACTTGACGGTCCCACGGTTGGCAAGTTGGAACTGTGAGATTCACTACGTGCACCACTGGTATTTTGTGGAAAAGCACATGTAAGATTCTGCAACAGTCTCTGCTGATACTCCTGCATGCGTGCATCCCTTTCTATGGCAGGAATAATTTCTGCAAATTTACTTTTGTACCGGGGATCTAACAGTGTGGCAACCCAGTAGTCAGGATTATTTCTAATTCTCACAATTCGAGGGTCATGTTGCAGGTAGTGCAGCAAGAAGGCACTCATGTGTGTTGCGCATCCAGGAGCACCAAGTCCCTGTTGTGTTGGTTGCGAGGTAACAATCATGCTTCCTTCCTCTGTCCTCTCCCCCCAACCTCGCACAACAGAAATGTGATCAAGGTCTCCCTCATCTGATGAGTCTTCCATCAGTTCGTCCTCCACTCCTTCCTGGGCTCCTGCACCTTCCTCACTAGTTTGGCTGCTACCATGCGCCCTGGTAAAACCATCTCCCCCACCCTCACATGCCTGCCGCCTTGGTTCTGCCGACCGTCTGGACCTTGCAGATGTTAGCCCTTCCGCATACAACTCCTCCTCCTCTACTTCCTCCACCTCCTCTTGTGCCACCACCTGACTCCGAATTCTGTTTAACATGTGCTCCAGCATGTAAATCACCGGAATAGTCATGCTGATAATGGCATCGTCAGCACTAAACATCTTAGTCGCCATTTCAAAACTGTGCAGAAGGGTGCATAGGTCCCTGATCTGAGACCACTCCTCCAGCGTGATTTGCCCCACCTCTGAATCTCGTTGGCCCAGGCTATATGTCAGAACGTATTGCACCAGGGCTTGTCGGTGCTGCCACAGTCGCTGCAACATGTGCAGAGTTGAATTCCACCGGGTAGGCACATCGCATTTTAGCCGGTGAAGTGGCAGGCCCAACGACTTCTGTAGAGATGTAAGTCGCTGAGCTGCGGGATGCGAACGGCGGAAGTGAGCACACAGCGACCGTGCCCTCTGCAGAAGGCCATCTAGTCTGGGATAGTGGGCTAAAAATTGCTGGACAACCAGGTTCAACACGTGAGCCATACAAGGCACGTGTGTGACATTGCCCCGGCGAAGGGCCGCACCCAGGTTTGCAGCATTGTCGCACACGGCCTTCCCTGGTTTCAGGTCCAGTGGAGACAACCATTCATGAAATTGGTTCTCCAGAGCTGACCACAACTCCTCAGCTGTGTGACTCACATTTCCCAGACATTTCAATGTAAAAACCGCCTGATGACGTTGAGCCCTACTGCCAGCATAGTAAGGAGGTGTGCAGGATCCCTTCTGCGCAGTTAGAAAGCTTGTGGCATGACCAGACAGGCTTTGGGTGCAGGTGGAAGACCGAGAGGAGGTTGAGGAGGCAGAAGCAGTGGAGGAACTTTGACATAAAGAGGATTGACGCACAACTCGTGGGGACGGCAAGACTTGGACAGCAGCCCCTTGTCCTGCTGTCACCATAGTTACCCAGTGCCCAGTCAGCGACATGTAACGCCCCTGTCCATGCCTACTCGTCCAAGTGTCTGTGGTGAAATGCACCCTGTCACACACAGAGTTTCTCAAAGAAGCGGTGATGTTGTGTGCGACATGCTGGTGGAGCGCAGGCACACCTTTCTTTGAGAAGTAGTGCCGACTGGGCATCTGGTACTGGGGCACTGCGACGGACATAAGGTCTCGAAAATCCTCTGTGTCCACCAGGCGGAAAGGCAGCATTTCTGTAGCCAAGAGCTTGCAGATGGTGAAATTCAACCTCTTAGCTTTCTCATGGCTAGGAGGAAATGGTCTTTTACTTGTCCACATCTGAGGGACCGAGGGCTGGCTATTGTGCTTAGACGGGGTTGATAAGGGTGTCCCCGGCAAACTGCCGGTCTGTGAGGAAGATGCAGGCGGACATGTTAGGTTGCCTTGATCCAAAGGTGGTGCTATCGATGTCGGACAGCGCTCAAGACCAGCTGGTGTTACCACCTCCAAAGAAAATGATGACCTGCCAATCACGCTGGCTGTTGCGGGTAAAGAGGTGGCAGGTCTGCGCCCCAAAACAGGTGTGACTGCTGTCCCCCCAGTCACAGAGGATGAAGAGGCCGCGGATGCACAAGATATGGCAGACGGTGGTTGGCCCGGCCGGCTAGACCGCATTGTAGCACACTGAGCTTCCCACTGCAACTTATGCTTCATATCCATGTGCCGGTTCATGCATGAAGTACTCAAACTATGTATTTTTTGGCCTCTACTTAGCTTTTGCTGACAAATGTTACAGATAACACGAGTTGGGTCATCTTTATCGATCTGAGAAAATGCCCAGGCTATGCAAGGCTTAGCACCCATGCGACCTGAAGAGCCACCACGACTTGTGGTGAGAGGGAGAGTTGTGTTTGAGGATGCAGTTGTTGACGTGCTTCCAGTACTACGTCTCTGTCCAGGAAGGCGCAACCTGACCTCGTCGTCACTAGCATCTTCCTCCACCTCCTCTGCTGACCTCATCTCTTGGCTGACTGTGGGTTGACAGTAAGTGGGATCTCCGACCTCATCATCATCACCCTGTGCGTTATCACACCCGTCGTCCTCAGAGCCAACCTGTTCCTGCCCTGACAAAAAACTAAAGTTGTCGCTCCAATCAGGTATTTGAGTCTTATCATCGTCTTCCTCATTGTCTCCACCAACAGGAGTTACAGTTTGGGAATGAGGGTCTACATTATGGTCAGAGCCTTCTGCGTCTGGTCCTGGATCCGACTCATAAAAATTCTGGGCATCAGTGCAGATCATTTCCTCGTCTGGATTCACAGAAGCGCTGGAGTCGACCTCTGATTCCCAGGCTATAGTATGAGTAAACAGCTCTGCAGACTCAACCATCTGTTCTACCTCATACTCAGACGGGCAGCTGGAGATTTGGGAGCTGTGAGGAAGCAAGTGCGATTTGGGTGACACCTTTGAGGACTGGAGTATTTGTGATGTTGAAGTTGATGTGGAGGAGAGCCCACTTAAAGGAGCACTTGATATCCGTTGAAGCACCTGCTGTTTTTGTGCCTCATCTGGAATTTGTAGCGATTGGCGTGGCCGTAAGAAAGGGATCTTATCACATTGTCCGCTAAAAGAAGTAGACATTTTAGTTTGGCTGGAAGATGGTCTTTCTTCTGCAGATGTTACTGTTGCTTTAACACCTACCCCACGGACACAACCTTTTTTCCCCTTCCCAACACGCCTATTCCCCTTTCCACCAGCAGCAGGCCTTTTTCCACTCATTTTGGTGGTTAACTAATTCACAACTCTGGAGTTGTTTGCACAAAAAAACAATGGATGGTAACCGAGCAGAGCTGAGTGGCCAAACTGTGGTATTAGGCCAAAACTATTGGCTGGGTTAGATGCAGAAAAAAATTATTTTGAATTTGCAACCTGATGGAGGTCAGTATAGATGGACTAATACAAATAGTCCCACACACTGCTAGAAGCCCAAATATTTTTTCAGAGGGACTGTAGATGCAGATAAAAATTATTTTTAATTTGCAACCTGATGGAGGTCAGTATAGATGGACTAATAGACCAAGTCCCACACACTGCTAGAAGCCCAAATATTTTTTCAGAGCTAGATGCAGAAAAAAATTATTTTTAATTTGCAACCTGATGGAGGTCAGTATAGATGGACTAATAGACCAAGTCCGACACACTGCTAGAAGCCCAAATATTTTTTCAGAGCTAGATGCAGAAAAAAATTATTTTTAATTTGCAACCTGATGGAGGTCAGTATAGATGGACTAATAGACCAATTCCCACACACCGCTAGAAGCCCAAATATTTTTTCAGAGCTAGATGCAGAAAAAAATTATTTTTAATTTGCAACCTGATGGAGGTCAGTATAGATGGACTAATAGACCAAGTCCCACACACTGCTAGAAGCCCAAATATTTTTTCAGAGCTAGATGCAGAAAAAAATTATTTTTAATTTGCAACCTGATGGAGGTCAGTATAGATGGACTAATAGACCAAGTCCCACACACCGCTAGAAGCCCAACTATTTTTTCAGAGCTAGATGCAGAAAAAAATTATATTCAATTTGCAACCTGCTGGAGGTCAGTATAGAAGGACTAATAGAACAAGTCCCACACACTGCTAGAAGCCCAAATATTTTTTCAGAGCTAAATGAAGAAAAAAATTATTTTTAATTTGCAACCTGATGGAGGTCAGTATAGATGGACTAATAGACTAAGTCCCACACACTGCTAGAAGCCCAAATATTTTTTCAGAGCTAGATGCAGAAAAAAATTATTTTTAATTTGCAACCTGATGGAGGTCAGTATAGATGGACTAATAGACCAAGTCCAACACACCGCTAGAAGCCCAAATATTTTTTCAGAGCTAGATGCAGAAAAAAATTATTTTTAATTTGCAACCTGATGGAGGTCAGTATAGATGGACTAATAGACCAAGTCCCACACACTGCTAGAAGCCCAAATATTTTTTCAGAGCTAGATGCAGAAAAAAATTATTTTTAATTTGCAACCTGATGGAGGTCAGTATAGATGGACTAATAGACCAAGTCCCACACACCGCTAGAAGCCCAACTATTTTTTCAGAGCTAGATGCAGAAAAAAATTATATTCAATTTGCAACCTGCTGGAGGTCAGTATAGAAGGACTAATAGAACAAGTCCCACACACTGCTAGAAGCCCAAATATTTTTTCAGAGCTAAATGAAGAAAAAAATTATTTTTAATTTGCAACCTGATGGAGGTCAGTATAGACGGACTAATAGACCAAGTCCCACACACTGCTAGAAGCCCAAATATTTTTTCAGAGCTAGATGCAGAAAAAAATTATTTTTAATTTGCAACCTGATGGAGGTCAGTATAGATGGACTAATAGACCAAGTCCCACACACCGCTAGAAGCCCAAATATTTTTTCAGAGCTAGATGCAGAAAAAAATTATTTTTAATTTGCAACCTGATGGAGGTCAGTATAGATGGACTAATAGACCAAGTCCCACACACTGCTAGAAGCCCAAATATTTTTTCAGAGCTAGATGCAGAAAAAAATTATTTTTAATTTGCAACCTGATGGAGGTCAGTATAGATGGACTAATAGACCAAGTCCCACACACCGCTAGAAGCCCAAATATTTTTTCAGAGCTAGATGCAGAAAAAAATTATTTTTAATTTGCAACCTGATGGAGGTCAGTATAGATGGACTAATAGACCAAGTCCCACACACTGCTAGAAGCCCAAATATTTTTTCAGAGCTAGATGCAGAAAAAAATTATTTTTAATTTGCAACCTGATGGAGGTCAGTATAGATGGACTAATAGACCAAGTCCCACACACCGCTAGAAGCCCAACTATTTTTTCAGAGCTAGATGCAGAAAAAAATTATATTCAATTTGCAACCTGCTGGAGGTCAGTATAGAAGGACTAATAGAACAAGTCCCACACACTGCTAGAAGCCCAAATATTTTTTCAGAGCTAAATGAAGAAAAAAAATATTTTTAATTTGCAACCTGATGGAGGTCAGTATAGATGGACTAATAGACCAAGTCCCACACACTGCTAGAAGCCCAAATATTTTTTCAGAGCTAGATGCAGAAAAAAATTATTTTTAATTTGCAACCTGATGGAGGTCAGTATAGATGGACTAATAGACCAAGTCCCACACACTGCTAGAAGCCCAAATATTTTTTCAGAGCTAGATGCAGAAAAAAATTATTTTTAATTTGCAACCTGATGGAGGTCAGTATAGATGGACTAATAGACCAAGTCCCACACACTGCTAGAAGCCCAAATATTTTTTCAGAGCTAGATGCAGAAAAAAATTATTTTTAATTTGCAACCTGATGGAGGTCAGTATAGATGGACTAATAGACCAAGTCCCACACACCGCTAGAAGCCCAACTATTTTTTCAGAGCTAGATGCAGAAAAAAATTATATTCAATTTGCAACCTGCTGGAGGTCAGTATAGAAGGACTAATAGAACAAGTCCCACACACTGCTAGAAGCCCAAATATTTTTTCAGAGCTAAATGAAGAAAAAAATTATTTTTAATTTGCAACCTGATGGAGGTCAGTATAGATGGACTAATAGACCAAGTCCCACACACTGCTAGAAGCCCAAATATTTTTTCAGAGCTAGATGCAGAAAAAAATTATATTCAGTTTGCAACCTGATGGAGGTCAGTATAGATGGACTAATAGAATGATGCTATGCCCAAAAGATTTTACTTCACTAGGTGCAGTAAAAAAATTGGTATTCTATACACAGGTGTTATATCTTGCAACACAGATAGGCTACTCCACTGACTAACACACTCTGCAATAGGCCAAAAAGGATTAGCTTTGCTAGATTCAGCCAAATGCTGTGAAAAAAACTTGCACAGCACTGGCACAGACCTGCCTGGCAAAAACTGATAGGAACTCATGTAACCTAGTCCTGAAAAGGACTCCAATTACAATTAGTCTTTACTCCCACAACCTATCTATTTAAGAGCACAGACCTCCCTTATAAAAGTCGTAGGAAATGCTGTAACCTAGTCCTTAAAAGGACTGCAATCACAACTATTCCCTACTCCCAAGCTATCTGTATATTTGTGCGAAAATTGGCTTGAAATTAACAAGGTATAGCGCACACAGCAACAGCGGTGCCGTCTAACACGCAGCTGCAGCAGTGAGAAAATGGTGGCGACGGGGAAAATGGCTTGGTCTTATAGGGCAAGGACATGTGACATACACTGCCAATGACACATGCCCTTGCTTGTGTGAAAAAAAGCACTTCGCTCCGTGTGTGCGCTGCTGATAGGCTGACAGATTGCACCTCCCCACTGCAAATGCGGGAAAGAGAAAAAAAAATGGAGATCTTCATTGTTCCTGCAGAGATCCATCCCCTGCCCCTCCCCCCACCCCGCTGTACACTCAAACTGCGTATTAACATTAATTTTCATCATTACTGAGAAAAAATCCAGTTATGATTTTGGTGCACGAACAGTTATCGAACATAACCTCGAACAGCCGAATTTTTCTCAAATCGTTCGTGTTCGCCGAACGGCTCGAACACCGCCCAAAACAGCTCGAATTTGAGATTGGCGAACAGTTCGAGTAGAAAAACGCTCATTTCTAGACATTACATCAAAGTTGGATCAGCCTGTAGTGTGTTTTTCCACTTTAATTTTGGGGGTGACTCCAAATCGAGGCCTCCATTGGCTAATAAATTTGATTTCCGTTGATGATTTTTGTGTGAATTTGTTGTCAGCACATTCAACTTTGTACAGAACAAAGTATTCAATGAGAATATTTCATTCATTCAGATCTAGGATATGTTATTTGAGTGCTCCCTTTATTTTTTTGAGCAGTGTATATATATATATATATACATATATATATATATATAAAGATCATTGTGGTTCGGTCCTGATGAAGAGGTTTGGAGACCTTGAAACACATTGACACAATAAACCACATTCATGCTTAATCCTTGTGTGTGACTACACCTTTTGAACTTTGGGCAGTGCGGACTCTGAACGACTGTATTCCTCTCATTTTCTTCATGTCAATTTATTGGTGGTCCTGTGTCAAGGGTGTGACAGGTGTAATAGACCTGGCTGTAGAAGGTCTCTGCGCTTGGCATTACAGATGCCTTCTTAATCCTTCTGCCTTTACGACCCAGTGGCAATCTCCCTCCTGCTGCTGGTTGACATACCCTTGCCTGGGAGTTAAAAGCACTCAGTTTGCTCCAGGGAATCGCCGGTGATACTTCTATGAACCGGCTTGGAGCATTAGCAGTCGTCTAACGTCTTCTCTGGTGCCCTTGGAGGACAGTTGGCATTACTCCTCTGGTGTCTGCTTAAGCTAAGTTAATCCCCTTTGTTTGTCTACCTTGTTGTCTTTAGTTTGTAGTGGGTCCTGACCAGTGCTCACCCTTCCCCCTCCCTATCTAGGGCCTAGCTCTAGGGACATCCAGGGTTTAGGGTCCTGTTCGGAGATAAGTGTGGAACCTATATAGGGATGGTAGGGTAGGCAGGGTGATATTAGATCTGCCTAGGGGTCTACAATCCCACTTTAACTAGTGTTTTGGCTTCCTCCCCTTCTTCCCTTCGTGTTGCACTTAGACTTTCCCAAACCGTGCGTGACATCCTGCAGCAGCCTTTACATGCTTTTATAGGAGTTGTGACTGTTGCAACCCTTTCAGGTGAGCGTACCTACAACATTTTATTTTTTTTGTTTATCAGATATCACTGGTGTATCAAATGTGACAGACAGTCACTCTGGATCTGGCTGTAGTAGGTCACTGCGCTTGGCATTACAGACACCTTCTTGATCCTCTCATCTCTGTAGTGTAGTGATATCCTTCTTCCTTTAGGACCCAGCAGTGACCTCCACCTTCTGCTGCTGGTTGACACACCCTTGCTTGGTAGTTAAAAACTCTGTGTCTCCAGAGAATCGCTGGTGATAGTTCTATGTTCTGCTGTCTATGCCTGGAGCACTAGTAGCCAGCTAGTTCATTCTTGGACTTCCCTTGGAGGACAGTTGGCGCTACCTCTCTGGTGTCTTCTCAAGCTAAATGTATCCCCTTTGTTTGTTTACCTTGTTTTCTTTAGTTACAGTGTGGCCTGGCTAGTGTTCAGTTAAACACCTTAGCAAAAAATATGTAAACAGGGCCTAATTTAGCATGAAAAACCTATAGAAGATTAGACCCCTAAAATTTAACTTTTAATAAATTATCTGAAAAGGACTATAACAATCCACAATAGACAAAACAAAAAAAATACAAAATAAAGTATTAGGGAATATCCAAATTAGGTTACACACTGATCAGGAGAGAGTGCAGGCTAAACCTGTCCCTACTTTATCCCTAATGTCTCTACCTTCCTGGCAGAGGAGGTTGGCACCCTAATTTGTGTTAAGTGGTGCCCCTGCTCAACGACGGTGTTCCTTATGTCCCTAAAAATTCTCCTATACTAATAAATACATTTATCCTAATAAATACAAAATTACAGTCGTGAAAAAAGATAGGAAGAAGTGAACGTATAGATTCAGAGGCCGACCCTTTCAATAAACATTAAAAGACGACAACTGTTCAATAAAGCAAAATGACAGCCCTAGGGAAATTTAGAGAAAATATATAACTACAAATAACTGGGCTAGTAGGGCTTATAAATTCATGAATAAGTTCTATAAATCATTACCCGAACCCAGTATATAACCTCTATCACATGCAGTGGTTAATCTTTTTTTTGTTATATTGTTAAGAGAATCCCTAAAGCTGATTCTCCACAGAGAGGTATCACATATACAACAATCTGAATCATCAGAGCAAGAATATAATAGGGGCTGTTCACACAAGTCTATGAAGAACATCAGCCCACAATAGCACCATCAATTTGGTATCATGTAAAGAAAAGAGAAGTAACACTTATCATTAGCTGCCCCTCATATAGTGTCCCTCCCTACCTAGGGCCTAGCTCTAGGGACATTCAGGGATTAAGTTTCCTGCTCTGCGATTGTAGATGAACCTATATAAGGATGATAGGGTAGTCAGGGTGATATTAGATCTGCCTAGAGGTCTCCACTCCCCCTTTCTCTAGATGTTGGGCTCCCTTCCCCTTCCCCCTATTCCTGTCCTTGTACATTGTTCCTTCCCTCACCTTGCATGACAATAAGACACTATTTTACCAGTGCCCCCAGCAACAGAGCAGATTGTAAAGTATTGATTTACTCCCATGTCTTATTGGGGAGCTAAGGTATCAGAACACAGATGTGATTGCTATCACTGTTCTGTTGTTTGCAAAGATAAATGTGCTCTTATGAGTAGTGATGGGCGAGCACTAAAATGCTCGATGATGGGCCGAGCACATTGGAATACTCGGGTGCTCGACCCGAGCAATGAGCCCAATGTAAGTCTATGGGAAATTCGAGCATTTTTCAGGCGCCTCCCCCCGGCGGTCTGCAAATTGCAAATTGCCCAAATCTATGGGAACAGTACTCAAATGACATGGGGACAGTATAGGAAAGACCCCTGGAAGCATTTCTGACTCCCAGGTCACTTCTGTCAACAATGTTCATCAGGCGGCCTTTACTATTCTTAAAGGGCCAGCAATCGGCCCTCACTATTCTTAGAGAGCCATCAGCCGGCTATGTTTTATTGTTCCCATTACTAAAGAGTAGGTCTCCTCTACTGTTATTGCGTATGCAGTGAGTGGCAGGGCTGCCCAAAATTTAGGCGCACCCCAATACCTCTTTGAAAATTTGGACGCATCCCAATACCCCTTTGAAGAGACTTAGAGGAGGGCCTCCTGAAAACAAATTTCCCATTATTAGGAAGTAGGTCTCCCATTGTGTTTGCCTATGCAGTGAATGCAAGGGTTGCCAAAAATTTGGAGGCACTCCAATGCTCCTTTGAAAAGACGTGGAGGTCAGCGGGCCTCCTGAAAACAATGTTCCCATTATTAGGAAGTGGGTGTCCCATTATGTTTGCCTATGCAGTCAATGCAAGGGTTGCCAAAAATTTGGAGGCACTCCAATGTCCCTTGGAAGAGACGTGGAGGTCAGAGGGCCTACTGAAAACAATGTTCCCATTATTAGGAAGTGGGTCTCCCATTGTGTTTGCTATGCAGTGAATGCAAGGGCTGCCAAAAATTGGGAGTCACTCCAATGCCCCTTGGAAGAGACGTGGAGGAGGGCCTCATAAAAAATGTTCCCATTAGAAAGGACCGGGTTTCCTATACTTGTAATGCCCATGAGCCCCATAATCAGCTGTTTTTTAACACATTGTACCTTCAGGTGAAGAATAAAGATTAAGGATTGTGGGTGGCTTAAAAATGGGTCAATCACTCCCCTAAACTAATTAAAGAAGTTATTCAGGTGTGTGATAATTGGTGGAATATCTTTAGAATAGGTCATCAATATCAGATCAGTGAGGGTCCAGCACCGTGCACATCCGCTGATCAGCTGTTTCTCCGTTCGTGACGATAATGGAGAGATACCCCTTATGAATGCCCTGGAAAAATTTGTGACGTTTGAGGTGCCACATTAGGATGGAAAGTTGAGCTGTGCCCTTTAAAGCATTAATGCTTAATGCACTATGTTGCTGGTGACATAACTGAATCAGAGAGCAGCATAGGTTCAGCATTAGAAATCGCGAGCATGCCTGTGGACACGTGACGAAGCGCATTGAAGACAATATTTCATTCTGTATCGAAAGTATATGTCATAAATGTTTGATAGATGCAGGTCCCATTGCTGAGATCAGGGACCCACATGCAACTCAAGAACGACCCCATTACACACTGTCAGAAATGGAAAGGTGGCTGCGCATGTGCGGCTATCACCATTCATTTCTATGGGAGCTCTGAAACTTGATGACTTTGCTTGGTTTGATGTGTGTGAGTCGTTGTGGGTGTATATGCTGTATATTACCAGTGTAAGCCTGTCCTGCCTGTCAATGTAGGTGTTAGCACCCGCATGCCTGTCCCTGGCCATCGGTATGGCGAAATCCGTGTTCTCACCTCCAGACGTCCCATTATAGGACAAAACCTTTTTGTAAATAATCTGTGTATGAAATGACTGACACAAGGCAACATTACAATAATAAGTTTGTTTAAAGCATTTGTATTTAATGATGAATTTGATTCCCCTCGATAATATAGCACTGACATAGTCTGTAGCGCTGTACAGGGACAACCATCATTCATGTTAGGGACAATTTGGAATAAGCCAATTAACCTATCAGTATATTTTTGGAGTGCGGGAGGAAACCGGAGAACCCGGAGGAAACCCACGCAGACACGGGGAGGACATACAAACTCCATGCAGATGTCAGTGGTCAGATTTGTTTCCACCACCTGAGTGCTGCAGACACCAGTGCTAACCACTGAGTCACCGTGCCGCCCGAGAAATGGTGGAAGACTGAGATGTGACTTTCCACTAGTCTTCTGGATGACTTCATCTGTGTGCTGCTATCTTGGCCGAGCCGATGATGGAACTGGATGGTCCCTGATGGATCTTCTCAGGTTGGGGTTACTAGAACCAACTTGTTCTTACAGTAGCCGCACCCAAACTTCTCGGTGTCGAGAGAATCCGTCCAACGTCCGACTCTGGAGTGGGAGATAAAGCTTATTAAAGATATTAAAGACTGATCCTAAAGGTACACACACATCCAACATCAATGACAGAGCCCCTTCATATTGATTGCAGAAGTCATGAAGCAAGCAGAGGTAGTAGCACATACACCCACGACCAGTATCAGACGCCCGTGTGTCCATAGTTTATTTGAGTTGTATCTTACCTGTACTGGCACCCTGAGCATTGGTACACCACCGGGTAGTGGTACTCCCAACTGTGGAATACAGTAATGGGTGGAAGGTCAGGGTGGATCTGTGCGACCTTCTCACAATACTGCTCCCATAGTCGGTGATGGGCAAATTCTCCATTGCCATCGATGACCCAGCAGGCAGCATGACACATCTCATGGATCAATGTGTCTCGGAGTCGTTCTAAGGACAAAGCAGCATATAATAACAATCAGGAGTAAAGATGTGGGGAAGATTTCACCACAGCTAATCTATAAATTGTGCCGGATGTGACGACTACCTGCTGAATCGCAGACTTTATCCGATAACTGGATGATGGCGTAGCGGTCCCCGTTGTTCTCCTGCAATCCAGTGCGACCAGCTGTTTTACGCAGCCTTTTATTCCAGCTGATGTCCATATATGCAGGAAGCTACAGAGGAAGTAGAAATACAGAATATAGAGATATATACTGTATATAGTGGATACACTAACCCTAGCTCTAACCCTCTATTCACTATCCCCCACATCACCCCATACCTACAGAATATAGAGGTATATACTATATACACTGGATACACTAACCCTTGCTCTAACCCTCCATTCACTATCTTCAATATCACCCCATACCTACAGAATATAGAGGTATATACTATATATACTGGATACATTAATCCTAGTTCTAACCATCCATTCATCATCCCTTATATCACCCTACACCTACAGAATATAGAGGTATATACTATGTACACTGGATACCCTAACCCTATTTTTAACCATCTACTCACTATCTCCCATATCACCCCATACCTACAGAATATAGAGGTATATGCTATTTACACTGGATACACCATCCCTAGCTGTAGCCCTTTATCCTCCTATCACAATATACGTATGTACTGAATATAGAGATATGTACTATATACACTGGATACACTAACCCTAGCTCTAACCCTTCATCCCCTATCAACCTATACATACAGAATGTAGAGGTATATGCTATATACACTGGATACACTATCCCTAGCTCTAACCCTTCGCCTCGTATCACCATATACATATAGAATATAGAGGTATATACTATATATACTGGATACACTATCCCTAGCTCTAACCCTTCGCCTCATATCACCATATACATACAGAATGTAGAGGTATATACTATATACACTGGATACACTATCCCTAGCTCTAACCCTTCGCCTCATATTACCATATACATACAGAATATAGAGGTATACACTATATACACTGGATACACTATCCCTAGCTCTAATCCTTTGCCTCATATCACCATATACATACAGAACATAGAGGTATATGCTATATACACTGGATACACTATCCCTAGCTCTAACCCTTCGCCTCATATCACCATATACATACAGAATGTAGAGGTATATACTATATACACTGGATACACTGTCCTCAGCTCTAACCCTTTGCCTCGTATCACCCTATACATACAGAATATAGAGGTATATACTATATACACTGGATACACTATCCCTAGCTCTAAACCTTCATCCCCTATAACCCTATTCCAAGCTGTGTGTTATAACTGAATACCTGGTTCTCAAAGACGGTCCTGTTATAAAACTTGTACAGACGTCGTACCAGCTCCTGTTTGTTCTTACGGAAGTCGGTGACATATTTGGACGTGGGTGAGGACAGATTTCTCAGGAAACAGTAATTGATGGGACGTTCCTGTCTCCTGGTAACAAAGCATTAAAGAGGATCACACATCACTACTGGATATATACTAAGACCGTACACGACCTGCAGACACACAGCTGACACCTTATCTGAAAATATGCTAATAATAGCGCCATCTAGCGACCAGATAACATGAACATGACCCAGATAAAACGGATATATAGGAATACATTACCTTGCTGTCTCCTCCTGCACAAAGCTGAATCGGGGAGAATTGGGCTCTGGAGAAAAGAAGAAACATCGTCATTTACTTCTGTGTCGTTCAGTTTTCCTAATCAATAAAAATTAAATTTTCTTATTTTACAGGAAGGAATTTCTGATCCTTCCAGATGCTTTATTACATGCCTGACTCTATGTATAGCAGGTGGGGACCAGAGCCACAATCTTCATCTTCAAGGCTCCTTGGAGACCTTGAAATAAGTGGATGAGACTGAAATAAAGAAATATAAAGACCTTGAGAATGAAGGAGTAGCAGCGATACAGTGGCATAATCACAGAATGGGGCGTCCCCTGATCTCCAGTAGACCCCCAGAGCCGCAGACAGTGCTGGAGAGAAGTGAGCGCTCACCTGATGGAGATTCTCATCACCGATGCTGTCCTCTGAGTCGGACCCAAAAACTCTGCGGCATTTTTTATTGACCAGTAACTGGGAAAAGGAAATAATAAAAAGTTTAAAAAAGTCTTCAAATTTCCATAATTTCAAATAGACAACATACTCCAGAATCCGCCACTCACCTGGTCATCAATACCGCTGCTCTCTGTAATAGACTCAATAATAAAGCGACGTTTGCGCTTATACTCAGACATTTTGCTCACTCAATCAGAATTGCAAAAATATCCTCACTCCACAAATTCTATAACCCTCAGTGGAGGAGGCCGTGAGCAGAAGTTTTATCAGTTCTTCATATTGTGACTTCATGACTTGTGTGACATCAACATTCTAGAACTCTGATATTGTGACATCGCTAAGAGCAGTTGTTCTGATGGATGTACACATGTAGATAGAAATATTTATATATATATTTACAACCCCAATTCTAATAAACTTGTGATGCTGTGTAAATGTAAAAAGAACAGGAATGTAATGATTTGGAAATCTCTTTTAGCCATATTATATTCACTGCAGAACATAGAAATCAGATCAGAAGATATTAACTGTTCTGAGGTCGGATGAATAAAAATATGAAATTATTTATGGAAACTGTGGACGCCTTGTCCTGCAAACTGCAGAGCAGAGGGACCATCCAGCTTGTTATCAGCGCTTAGTTCCTGCATCTCTGATGGTCTGGGGCTGCATTAGTGCCTCTGACATGGGCAGCTTACACATGAAAGGAGTGATCAATGATGAGCCTTATACAGAGGTGTTGTAAAATGAGGGATCACCTAAAAATAGTCAATGTATATTAACCTACAAGCCAAACAAGACATATTAAAAATATTTAAAAAGCACAAATGACAAATTTTCCATACCGCAGCTCTGTAATGCTAGGATCTACCCTGTCTGTCAATAAGGTAATTTAGGAAACCAAAAGTTGATACCACCTTAATAAAGGTATATTATAATATATCCCAAATCACAGCTATACCAATAATATGAAAATTAAAATATACCTATGACCCAGGTGGCACAAACTTCACATTTACCTTCACTCTGTGTGGCTATTTGCTATTGTGCCGGTAGTAGGATTTTTTTGCAATTTTCATATTATTGGTATTTTATACAGTAATATATCTGTATTAAGGTGGTATTAATTTTTGGGTTCCTAAATTACCTTATTGACAGACAGGGTAGATCCTAGCACTATAGTGCTGTGGTCTGGAAAATTTATGTTACAGGCTTACAGCCATTTGTGCTTTTTAAATATTTTTAATATGTCTTGCATGTTAATAAGCATTGACTATTTTTAGATTTTTAGGTTATCCCTCTTTTTGCATACTTTTTTTCTGTGTATTTGTTGGATCGTTTTTTGCATATTTTGGCAAGACAATGCTAAACCACATACTACATCCATCACAGCAGCATGGCATCGAAGAGGAAGAGTTCAGGTGAAGAACCGGCCACCTGCAGTCCAGACCTTTCACCAGGAGAAAACATTGGATGCATTATAAAATAAAAAATCCAGCAGAATTCCCAGACTGTGGAGCAGCAAGAATCTGACATCAGACAAGAATGGGACATTTATCTTTTCATCCAGAAAAATGGATGATTTTCATCAGTTTGGTGGTCAGTTGTGGTGTGTACACCATCCTTCTTTTCCATCAACAGTTATTATCATTCACAAGACCAAATACAGATTTCTAGGTTAATAATGGAAATGTATCCATAAATAAATGGAAGCTATATGGATGATCTGTATGGGATCTGTTTTTTTGCGCACCTTTGGACTTGAATGGCTTACTCTCATCCATTTTAAGGAAGAACCTATGCGTGCTATGATTTTTTTCACTTGCTTTTTTTCAAACACTTATCTAAACAGCCCAATGGACCTAGATCTGTCTGTGTCTAGTTCTGTCAGTTTTTTCACGGAAAACACTGGGACCGACAATACAGTCATATGAACGTACCCTACAGATGATGTTGGAGGAGAGAAGGAGCCTGCATGTTGTATTTCCAATGGTAGCTCATTCTGTTTTCCAGCAGATAAGCCGCTGCCAGTGGAATCTATTAGTCGCTCTCATAGAGAACACAGGAACCAAGCTGAGCATTCTTGTATATAAGGGGCTCAGAAGAGATGGCTGTCAGTTGAACAATCTTTTGGCTGACAGCTACCTAATGTGTTATGAGTGGGGGGCTTTACCAGTGAAGATCTTGATTTTGACATGTTTAGGATCATTATCCATTTATAGAAGCCATCCTCTTTTCAACTTCAGCTTATTACAGATGGTGTTATGTTTACATCAGGGAACATATATATTTTTGTACTGTGTTAGCCACGGAAAAATTATTAGAAAAATATTAAGATTTGAGAATCCTCAGTGGCTGATACCTTTTAATGGTTAACTGAAAAGATGGTAACAAGTTACAAGCTTTCGAGACTACTCAGGTCTCTTCATCAGGCATAGTATGACACAAAATCTGAAGAGTCACATATTTATACACAATAGGACACAGAAATAATGCAATAGATGAGACAGGTAACGTAAAGCCGAGCTATTACTGTGGGAGAAAGGTAAACAGTTCTGGCTGTAAATATTGGATTAGCTCATAGATAAGGACTGTGAAAGTTTTATTGTCCAGTGATTGAGGTCTGGTCCAGGGTTATGATGACCCCAAAGCTCTGAGTAGCACATTCCTTAGTTGATGTAGAATAACATAAATCCATGCAACACATTCATTCCTGCTCTGAAGGTGTCAAAGGTCACCATTAGTTTATATTCCCAAATTTTTCTGTCTCCCTGAGATTTGAAATGACCTTTTAATACCAATAATTACAAGTCTGTGATGTTGTGATCAGGGAAACAAAAATGCTTGGCCACAGGTAGATCTATTTTTTCTTCTTTTATTGTGTGGCGATGAGAATTCATCCTTGTCCTAAGTTTTTTCCCTGTCTCCCCTACAGTACATACAGACCCCCGGATGGACTTTTGGTGCACTTCTTCAGGTACAAAGCTGCTACTTGTTACAACATGGAAGGTATATGTACACACATGCTAGCACATGGAGTGAAGAAAAAACTGCCAAAGCACCCCTTGGCACCAAAAAGAGGAAAATAAAAAAAAAGGAGCGAAAGAGAAAAAAAAAATGCACGTGAACATTGGCTCAAACAGAAAAAAGAAGTACAAAGTAATTTAAAATATGTAGAGAATAATTAAAACATATTTTCTTTTAAACATAATAAAGTATGGGTCTAATATTAATCATGATGAACGATGGAGGGCTAGAACTTAAATACTTGCTCAAGTTGTTGTGTACAGTCACTCTAGACACATAGCCCACTACACTAGGGCTCCTGATTTGTTTTGTCAGCTGAAAAACGGAGCTGTAAGAGTGGTGAGAGGTAACTGGAAGGCTATAATGTGGGTGGTGCTAACAGGATTGTGGGTTTGGGGAGAGGTGGCTATATGTTGGGTATTGAAAAAGAACTGGGGAGGTGTAAAAAGTGACTGCTGGAATTCTCAAAGAAAAACTTCTGTGATTTTGTTTAACCCCTGCGGTTTAAGCGTCTTTAGTTTATAAATCCAGTAGATTTCTTTTAAACATTGCACCCTATTTGGAATGTCAATAGGAATGTGTTCAATAGGTAATACCCTTAATTCCCTAAGGTCCTGTTTGTGATGAAGGACCATATGTCGGGACAGCCCATGTTTATTAAATCCTGTGGTGATATTATGTCTATGTGAATTCAACCTATTATGTAGTGCCTGGGTGGTTCTGCCCACATACTGTTTGGGGCAACTGTACTCGATGACATATATCACATAATAAGTTCCACATGAGATGGGATGAAAGATATTGAAATTCTCACTAGTGGCTACAGAAGTGAAATTGTCTATGGAACGCAAAATAGATTCACACCTCTTTTACCACACTTGGTGACCATATTGTCCCTTACTTTTTCATTATTCTTATTAATCAATGTTCCATGTCCACGCAATCTACTGGGGCCCAAGATATTCCTAAGTGTCGGCGCCCTTCTAAAGATTAGAGAGGGTTTTTTTGGTAATGTCTGTTTTAATGTCTGGTCATTTAATGGAATATGCCAGTTTTTTTTTAAATAATTTCTCTAATTTTCTTGTGTTGTTGATTGTATGTAGTAATGAATTTCTTTTCATGTTCAAAACCCACATCTTTTTTTGTGTGTTGAACCCATAAGTAATGAGCCCTGGTCATATCTTTCTTTGACCTGTTTGCAAGATTCTACAACCAAGGTCTCAGGATATTTCTGTTGGAACCTTTTTTTGAGAATTTCTGACTGTTTGTCATATTCGATTTCTGTTGAGCAGCTCCTACGAAGTCTTTGAAACTGATAGCGGGGAATATTGGTGAGCCATTTTCTGTAGTGACCAATAGTGAAATGAATATAGCTATTAGTGTCCACTGATTTGAAGAAAGTTTGGCTAAGTATCCTGTCTTCCTCCACATATAAAACTAGATCTAAAAAAATTTATCGTGAGTTCATTACTGTCCTGATTGAAAGAGATGCCCCAATTATTTGTATTGAGGAAATTAAAGAACATGGTGGGATCAGTGATGTTCCTGTTAATGATGAAGATCAGATCGTCTATGTATCTTCTATAAAATACAACCCACTTATGGAAGTCTCCCTGGTAAATAAAAACTTGCTCAAATAATCCCATGAATAAATTGGCAAAGGTAGGTGCTACTTTAGAGCCCATTGCTACTCCCTTAATTTGATGGTAGGTCTTATCTAGAAAGGTAAAAAAAAATGTTTTTTAGGATGAAAGATAAACCTGCTATATTAAAAGATCTCTGGCTGGAAGACAGCCGTATGTCTCTGGAAATTACATACTCTATGCATAATAGACCAACATCAACATCAATATTGGTATATAAAGAGTTAACATCTAGGCTAAGGAAAGTGTATAATTTTTTCCATTTGATGTCATAGGTTAATCTAAGAAGATGGCTGGAGTCTTGCAGGTAACTCTTTAAATTTTTGACAGGTGGTTGTAGTAGTATATCAAAGTATTCAGCCAGATTTGATGTAAGGGAGCCTATCCCCGATATAATCGGTCTCCCTGGAAGTTTTTTTTCATCCTTATGAATTTTGGGAAGATGATAAAAGAAGGGCATCCAAGGACTTTGGACAGTCAAGAACTTTCTTTCGTTGTCATTTAATATATTCTCATCTACTGCTTTAGATATCAGTTTCTTATATATAGGGATCATTTTCAAAATGGGATTATACAAAATCTCTTTGTAATAGTTATCATCACTCAATATCTGGAGTGCTTCTTTTGTATGCACATCATAATCCTGGATAACTATACCACCCCCCTTGTCCGCTGATCTGAGGACTATGTCCCTATTATTTCAAAGATTATTAAGTGCTAACTTCTCTTGTCGGTTTAGATTATTATCTCTGTATGAGATTGGAGTCCTCATAACCTCCTTGAAATCTTGGAGAGTGATGTGGCAAAAAGTATCTATCTGGTGGCTTTTACTCTCCACAGGATAGAAGTTGGATTTTTTTCTTAATTTAGTGTGTAATGTTGTGTCATAAGGATTGACTGCTATACTATCATTATTCATCTCCTCCTGATGTTTATCGGGTTTAACCATGAAGTGCCTTTTAATGGTTAATTTCCTAATAAAAGATTGCAAATCCAAAAAAATATCAAATTCCTTTAGCTTGTATGTGGGACAGAAAGATAAGCCCTTGGATAATAGGTTTTGCTCATCTTTACTCAAATTATAGGAAGATAGATTGTATATATTGGATTTCTCACTCTTGTAACCTATTGTTTTTTTCTCTTTTGTTGCTCTTTTTGTTTTTGATTCCTCCTCTAGTACCTCTGAAGGATTTTTTCTTTTTCCTAGTCTGTGAAAGAACCGATCTATCGTCTCTTGTCCCAGGGAAATGGCCTGGGGTAAAAAATCAGTGACACAGATGGACTTCTCGATCCCCGTGTTATCAACTACTACCCTCTGATTGATTCTAGGGCTGACAAAATCCGTAGCAAAATTCATTACCGTCTCCATGTTTTCCGATGGAGACTATGTAACGGACACAGGGGTACAATGAAGTGAGAGATTCAATAAATCCGGAATATCTGAGGGCATATGATTTTGGGATATATCATTATTAACCAGCGTGAGAGATCTTCTCCTCTCCTCATGTATCTGATTGATCTGCTGTTTTACAGCCTCTAAATTCTATTTAGCTTTGGCCAGCGTTTCATAAGCTATGAGAGAATTTAGGGATTTAAGTGGACTCTTGTCAGTGATAGGAGGTATTAAGGTTGATAAAGAGACAGGAACGGGGTTTATTACCTTAGGGAAACCCATTTCCCCAATAGGTATTGCACGGGAGGGTGAACTAGCCTGTGTAGGCATTACCAGCCTTTTAGGAACTGCACTACCCATAGTATTGCAGGTGGGAGACATGATAGAGACCAGACTCTTATTACCGCTATTGCTCTGTGGAGAGTTAACAGTAGTAGATATGCGCATATTAATTACATCCTTCTGTCCGTCTTTCGTTCTATTGTTAGTATTTGACAACGTGAGTTGTTTTTTGCTATGTGTGAATGCAGGTGTGCGGTTGTAAGTCTTATTGTTATTGTTCTTATTCTTATGGTAATAACTATTAGAGAACATCCTTCCTTTGTGGGGAGGAGGATAGGAACCCACTGTTCTCAAAGGATCAGATGACTGATCACTGGATATGACCGACGTTTTAGTACGTGAGGTAGTACTAGTTAGTCCTTTGTAATCATCCCTATCTCTCTGTAGTTTTTTTGCCTTTTTGATGATAATTTCATGCACATTCTGTAAAATACTTGTTGCAATATTGCTATCAATCTTTCCAAACACAGGATGGGTTTCAAATGGTAATAGGTTTTTAGCAAATATCAAATATTCTATTAGTAATTGTTAGACATATTTCTGACCTTTTTGTATGTATGCTTTTTAGCAGATTGTGCATGCACGTGTCCAAAATAGTAGTCCATTCCTTATTAAATGGTTTGTCCTCAGGGAATGGTGAGGGAATTGTTATTCTCAAACCCTGAGGACATAGTTTCTCCTCCATATAAATCCTTAGAAAACGAATGTCCATGTCGAGACGTAGCTCATCTTTAAGTGATTCCTCAAATTCATTAAATAAATTCTTCATAGTGTTGGTGTCCTCTTCATTGAAGTCCATTGAATTTAAGGTGAAAGATTCATCAGAGTATGGGATAGTGATTCCTATGGCTTGTTTAATAAGCCGTTCTCTGGTTGACATGCGTCTGTTAAAATATTCCATGTTAACGGTATGGATTCGCTAATGCTGCTCCCAAATTAGCCAAAGTGCGCTGCAGTCCCCAGCTCAGTTGGCAATAACTCAAATAAGTAAAGAAAGGAGCGCAAGTAGCGCTGTTATCCAATAGACAACAGTAAAGATAAAAGGGAAATTGCTCACCTTTGTGGGTTGTGAAATGCACAACTCATGAGAAAGTATATGCTGAGGTGCAGCAGGCACAGGTCCCTTGGGATCTTCGAGTAGTCTAGTATACAGATGATAAAGGTGCCATTAATCACCGCGCTCCTCCATGAAAAAATGTATATATATGCCAGAGATGGATAATGTTCCCAGCATTTATGGGAGACTGTAAAAGCTATAAAAGACTGCGTGCTTCGTTGACATCCCGTCCACTTCTTCAGGTACATAGCTGCTACTTGTTACAACATAGAAGGTATATATACACACATGCTAGCACATGGAGTGAAGAAAAAACTGCCAAAGCACCCCTCAGCGCCAAAAAGAGGAAAAAAAAAAAGGAGCGAGAGAGAGAGAAAAAAAAGGGGAAGGAAATCTTGGAAACACACCTAAAATCATAATGCACATGAACATTTGCTCAAAAGGAGAAAAGAAGTACAAAGTAATTTAAAATATTTAGAGATTAATTAAAAAATCTTTTCTTTTAAACATAATGAAATATGGGTCTAATATTAATCATGATGAACCATGGAGGGCTAGAACTTAAATACTTGCTTAAGTTGATGTGTGCAGTCACACTAGGCACATAACTCCTCGCTACACTAGGGCTCTTGATTTGTTTTGTCAGCTGAAAAACGGAGTTGTAAGAGTGGTGAGAGGTAACTGGAAGGCTATAATGTGGGTGGTGCTAACAGGAGTGTGGGTTTGGGGATAGGTGGCTATATGTTGGGTATTGAAAAAGAACTGGGGAGGTGTAAAAAGTGACTTCTGGAATTCTCAAAGAAAAACTTCTGTGATTTTGTTTAGCCCCTGCGGTTTAAGGGTCTGCTGGAATTCTCACAGAGGTGAGCAATTTCCCTTATATCTTTACTGCTGTCTATTGGATAACAGTGCTATTTGCGCTCCTTTCTTTGCTTTCTTTACTTACATCAACTAAGGAATGAGCTCCTCAGAGCTTTGGGGTCATCATAACCCTGGAAATCTCAATCATTAGACAATAAAACTTTCACAGTCCTTATCTATGAACTAAACAAATATTTACAGCCAGAACTGTTTACCTTTCTCCCACAGTAATAGCTCTGCTTTACATTACCTGTCTCATCTATTGCATTATTTCTGTGTCCTATTGTGTATGAATATGTGACTCTTCAGATATTGTGTCATACTATGCCTGATGAAGAGACCTGAGTAGTCTCGAAAGCTGGCCACTTGTTACCATCTTTTCAGTTAACCATTAAAAGGTATCAGCCACTGAGGACTCTCAAATCTTAATGTTTACATCAAGAATTTGTTGAAATTTCTTTGAATGGGGGGGCGTGGCCTGGCTATGGAGGAGTGAAGTCGCATGGTTGTCTGCTCCCGTCCCTAGACCAGCTTCAGGGCATGCCTATCACTTCAAATCAGGCCAAAACACTGCCAATGCCGGCAAAAAAAGAAGAACAATATAATGCAGACCAGTGTGAGTACTCAGCGGGCCCCTCCAACAAATATTACCCGCTACCTAAGAAATTGCAGCATCTGCTTATCCTGCAAGAGTGGGATCTAAGATGGAGTCAGCTATCCCTGCCCAGCGCTCCTCATCTCCTGCATCGGAGGTCCAAAGCTCCTGGGGTAAATGCTCCCCCACATCAACATTAGCAGAGCGGATGATACCTTCATCGGCGGAGGGCGCGGACCTGGCTTCCCGGACTTGGGGAGACGCAGGAGGCCTCGTTGCTGCGGGGGATCTCCCTCAGTCCAAGGTGGCGGATTCCGGCTTTGCGCCTTTGGAGCTCAGGTGCGTGGTAGAGGATCCCTTGGTGCCCCGGCCCCTGGACACACCAAATTGGGCAGTACTTATCTCTGCTGCGGGTCCAGACCTGCAGAGGCCCCAGTCACACACTGATGCCCGGAGTTCCCCTGAGAGAGGCTCCTTCCCTGCATTATTACATTCTTCTTCCCCTGGCTGCTCAGAGGAGAGCCAACAGGATGACTCATTACAATGTGAGGCAGTGTGGAGAGACCTCAGAGATCGAATACGAGCTATTCCAATCAGAGGGACATGGAGAATTATATGTTTAGACTGGAGTCCTCTTACAGGGCTGAAGCAGCCTCCATTAGAGGGGACATGCAAGAGTTAACAGAAAAAGTGTCTGCTGCTGAATCACATACAGCATCCATCGCTCATCAAGTAAATTCTCATGAACAAACTTTGTCTTCTCACTCATACCAACTGGAATACCCAACAGATTTGATAGATGATATTGAAAACAGAGGAAGGCGCAACAATATTAGGATTAGAGGACTTCCAGAGACAACTGAACACCATGAACTGGATGAGACATTACGTCATTTGTTTAACTCTATCTTGGGTCTGCCCTTAGAGAATGAGTTGGAGCTAGATAGGGCTTATAGATCCTCGGGCGCCAGATCCTCTGATGCGACAAAACCTCACGATGTGACTCTATTTTATATCAAGAATATCCTATACAACTCATGTCTGATCTATCTCGCCACACACTACAGAAGAGGAAGGCATTAAAGACTCTATTAGAGGTTCTGAGACAGCAGAACATTCTATACGCTTGGGGTTTCCCTTTCTATCTACAGGTCCGCCATTCAGGGGCTTTACATGTGATACGTTGCCCTGGAGACATTCCGGCTTTTGTTACAGGTTTGGGGATTCCCCATGTATCTATACCAACAGAGGATTGGCCGAGCCTCCCCGGAGGCCCCAAGTCGGATCTCAATCCACGACCATAAAGAGCGACAAGAAACAAATCCAGAGAAGAATTCAGGAGAGGGAACAATGGAAAACATATCCCTCACTCCCCAGATTGAATCGTCTATTACAAATGGATCCTGTGTTCATACGCTAGCCTTCAGCGCTAGTCAATCTTGTGAAAAATATTAGAGTGTTATATTCCTCTAAAATGTTTTCAGCAATGAGTATAGTTGATATTACGAATAATTCATTTATATGACTGGCTCTCAATAATACGATTTGATTATATTATGTCAATAATATTCCGTTCTTGGACAGTATGGATATTATTCCATAAGGATATGTGATATACTGATTCAACGTTTAATATTATGATAAGTAGATGCTAATCTTTGACAGCTTTTGGCTGCTTTTCTATCATAGGTTTTAAGACAAAATGGTATGGCCTAATGTCTGATTTGGGGGGGGCTCCCCAGTAGAAAGCCCATCCTCCCAGGGGGGTTTACACTCTGCTGTGCAGGTATAAAATATACCTATTTCCCCTCATCAGATTGTTTTTCTTTCATTTTGTTATATAATTTTGTTTTGGTTTTTATTTTATATATCCCGTAATTTCTTCTTATTTTTCTGTGTATTTCCGTTTCCCATCTTGCCCCACTCCTTTCGTCCCCCTTGGTAATCATGTCCTCTGTTAAAGTAGGCTCACTGAATGTAAGAGGCATTTAATGTCCCACAGAAACTTTCACAAATTTTGTACTCTATGCACAAACAAAGAGTCCAGGTTCTTATGTTACAGTAAATGCACTTTAAAACTGGGAATATGCCTGTTTTTCTAGATAGGTATTACTCTCGGTGGTTCCACAGCACTAATCTGGATTCACGCTCTAAGGGTGTATCCATAGCCATACACAAGTCGTTGGCCTATACTCTCATAGATTCTCTCATTGATGATCAAGGCAGATATGTGTTCCTCAAACTCAAAATAGCAGAATCTACATATACAATAGCAAACTGGTACCTCCCTAACAAAGATCAGATCTGCACATGTAGGTCCTTTTTAAGGTCCCTCTCTGATTTTGCAGAAGGAGTTCTGATTGCAGGTGGAGACTTCAACTTCACATGGAATCCTGTGTTAGACTACTCCTCAGGAAAGGGTGTCGTCCCTCTGAAACAGCTTCGTTCATTGAAATGGGTCATCCATGCCCTCAGGTTGACAGATGTTTGCTGCATTTTAAATCCTCAGGGTAAGGATTATACATATTTTTCTCCTACCCATGGGTCATATAGTCGCATTGATTTCTTCCTGTTGAGTCACCACTAGAGATGAGCGGTGTTCGACTAGAACTGTTCGCCAATCTCAAATTCGAGCTGTTTTGGGCGGTGTTCGAGTTGTTCGACGAACCCGAACGATTTGCAAAAAATTCGGCTGTTCGAGGTTATGTTCAATAACTGTTCGTGCACCAAAAGCGTGTCCTGCATGTCTGGTGCTATTTAGAGCACCAATCATGCAGGGATTGTCTGCCACTCACTGTAATGCCACAGCCATGGTGGTTGTGGCATTACAGTGATTGCCCAAATCGATGGGAACAGTGCCAACAGTGAAACATGAAAAGCCGGCAATTCAGCAGCGGCATACACCGGTACCCGACAATTTAGAACCGAAAGAATAGAGCTTCACACATAGATTAGATAGATAGAAACATGTCAGCCACATATATACGAAGTACAGTGAAAGTGCTGCTTACTGTACTTGTCATTTAGCGTAAAGGATTTATCAAAAAAAATAATAGTGTTTTCATGCACCGTCTCTTTAAAAAAGCCGGCTGGCAATTCAGCATCGGTACCCGACAATTTAGAATAGAAGGAATAGAGAATCACACATAGATTAGATAGATAGAAACATGTCAGTCACATATATATGAAGTACAGTGACAGTGTTGCTTACTGTACTTGTCATTTAGTGTAAAGGATTTATTAAAAAAAATAATAGTGTTTTCATGCACCGTCTCTTTAAGAAAGCCGGCCGGCAATTCAGCATCTGTACCCGACAATTTATAACAGACAGAATAGAGCTTCACACATAGATTAGATAGATAGAAACATGTCAGTCACATATATATGAAGTACAGTGATAGTGTTGGTTACTGTACTTGTCATTTAGTATTAAAATAAAGGATTTATTATTAAAAAAATTGGCGTGGGGTTCCCCTTAATTTTAGGCTCTAGCGGAGGTTAAGCAGACAGCTGGGGCAGATGTTTGAAGCCTGGGAAGGGGGTAATACCCACGGAGCTTCCCAGGCTACTAATATCAGCCCCCAGCTGAATACATAGCCTTTACTAGCTATTAAAATGGGGGACCCCCACAAAAAAATGACGTGGGGTCCCCCCTAATTTAATAGCTAGCAAAGGCTAGGCAGACAGCTGGGGGCTGATATTAATAGCCCAGGAAGGGAGCCATGAATATTGGCCCCCTCCCAGGCTAGAAACACCAGCCGTCAGCCGCCCCAGAAATGGCGCATCCATAGGATGCGCCAATTCTGGCACTTAGCCTCGCTCTTCCCACTGCCCTGGTGCGGTGGCAGGGGGTAATAGGGCTGGGGTTGATGTCAGCTTATAATGCCAGCTGACATCAAGCCCAGGTTAGTAATGGAGAGGCGTCTATAAGACACCCCCATTACTAACCCCATAGTCAAAGTTAAAAAAAACACAAACACCCAGAATAAAGTCTTCAGCTCTGCTACATCGAGATGACAGGCTGGACCGCTGCAGAACGGTGCCATCCAGTCTGTCATCCCGCAGACACTGAGAAGAGCAGGCTTGCTTGCGCTCCACATTGTCTCTCTGTGACGGCATAAAGATGAGCCGAGGTCATGTCCAATGAACTCGGCTCACCTCATGCACGTCACTTACAGCGTGGGAGAATTCTCACGCTGAAGCGCTGAGTGCAGGAGAATTTTCCCACGCTGTCAGTGAGGTGCATGAGGTGAGCTGAGTTCATTGGACATGACCTCGGCTCATCTGGATGCCGTCACAGCGAGACACTGAGGAGCGCAAGCATGCCTGCGCTTCTCAGTGTCTGCGGGATGACAGGCTGGATGGCAGCGTTCTGCTGCGGTTCAGCCTGTCATCTCGATGTAGCAGAGCTGAAGCTGTCGTGGGAACCATGGAAAGGTAAGGATGAGGTTGGTTTATTATTTTTCTTTTATTGCAGGAGATCGTTGGCTTCAGCTGGAATGGGCGTGATGGTAAGTATGGTTTAATTTAGAACAATAAAGAATTGTGTGTTTATTTCAATTAAAGGACTTTATTCTGGGTGTTGTGTTTTTTTTAAGTACTTTACTAGAAATTCATGGCGGTCATGTCTAATACTGGCGTGACCCCATGAATTTTGGGCTTGGGGCCAGCTGATAATACCAAGCTGGCCCTAACCCCTTTATTACCCAGTGAGCCACCGCACCAGGGCCCTGGATGAGTTGGGTACAGCGCCAGAAGATGGCGCTTCTATGAACGCGCCATTTTCTGGGGTGGCTGCGGACTGCAATTTGCAGCGGGGGGGCCCAGAAAGCTTGGGCCTCCCTGCGCTGCAGATTCCAGCCCCCAGCTGCCTAGTTGTACCTGGCTGGACACAAAAATAGGGCGAAGCCCCACGTACTTTTTTTTTAATTATTTCATGAAATTCATGAAATAATTAAGAAAAAAAGGCCTTCCCTATATTGTTGTGTCCGGCCAGGTACAAATAGTCAGCTGGTGGTTGGGGGCAGCCCGTTCCTGCCTGCTGTACCTGGCTGGACACAAATATAGTGCGAAGCCCCACTTCAATTTTTTTTAATTATTTCATGAAATTCATGAAATAATTAAGAAAAAAAGGCCTTCCCTATATTGTTGTGTCCGGCCAGGTACAAATAGGCAGCTGGTGGTTGGGGGCAGCCCGTTCCTGCCTGCTGTACCTGGCTGGACACAAATATAGTGCGAAGCCCCACTTCAATTTTTTTAAATTATTTCAGGAAATTCATGAAATAATTAAAAAAAAATTTACGTGGGACTTCACACTATATTTGTGTCCAGTCAGGTGCAGCAGGCAGGAACGGGCTGCCCCCAACCACCAGCTGCCTATTTGTACCTGGCCGGACACAACAATATAGGGAAGCCCTTTTTTTCTTAATTATTTCATGAAATAATTTAAAGAAAATTGACGTGGGGCTTCGCCCTGTTTTTGTGTCCAGCCAGGTACAACTAGGCAGCTGGGGGCTGGAATCCGCAGCGCAGGGAGGCCCAAGCTTTCTGGGCCACCCCCGCTGCAAATTGCAGTCCGCAGCCACCCCGGAAAATGGCGCGTTCATAGAAGCGCCATCTTCTGGCGCTGTACCCAACTCATCCAGGGCCCTGATGCGGTGGCTCACTGGGTAATAAAGGGGTTAGGGCAAGCTTGGCATTATCAGCTGGCCCTAAGCCCAAAATTCATGGGGTCACGCCAATATTAGACATGACCACCATGAATTTCTAGTAAAGTATTTAAAAAAAACACAACACCCAGAAAAAAGTCCTTTAATTGAAATAAACACACAATTCTTTATTGTTCTAAATTAAACCATACTTACCATCACGCCCATTCCAGCTGAAGCCAACGATCTCCTGAAATAAAAGAAAAATAATAAAGCAACATCATCCTTACCTTTCCATGGTTCCCAGGACAGCTTCAGCTCTGCTACATCGAGATGACAGGCTGGACCGCAGCAGAACGCTGCCATCCAGCCTGTCATCCCGCAGACACTGAGAAGCGCAGGCTTGCTTGCGCTCCACAGTGTCTCTCTGTGAGGGCATCCAGATGAGCCGAGTTAATGTCCAATGAACTCGGCTCACCTCATGCACGTCATTGACAGCGTGGGAAAATTCTCCTGCACTCAGCGCTTCAGCGTGGGAGAATTCTCACACTGAAGCGCTGAGTGCAGGAGAATTCTCCCACGCTGTCAGTGACGTGCAGGAGGTGAGCTGAGTTCATTGGACATGAGCTCACCTTATGCACGTCACTGACAGCGTGGGAAAATTCTCCTGCACTCAGCGCTTCAGCGTGGGAGAATTCTCACGCTGAAGCGCTGAGTGCAGGAGAATTCTCCCACGCTGTCAGTGACGTGCAGGAGGTGAGCTGAGTTCATTGGACATGAGCTCACCTTATGCACGTCACTGACAGCGTGGGAGAATTCTCCTGCACTCAGCGCTTCAGCGTGAGAATTTTCCCACGCTGTCAGTGACGTGCATGAGGTGCGCCGAGTTCATTGGACATGAACTCGTCTCATCTTTATGCCGTCACAGCCAGACACTGCAGAGCGCAAGCATGCCTGCGCTTCTCAGTGTCTGCGGGATGACAGGCTGGATGGCAGCGTTCTGCTGCGGTCCAGCCTGTCATCTCGATGTAGCAGAGCTGAAGCTGTCGTGGGAACCATGGAAAGGTAAGGATAATGTTGCTTTATTATTTTTCTTTTATTGCAGGAGATCGTTGGCTTCAGCTGGAATGGGCGTGATGGTAAGTATGGTTTAATTTAGAACAATAAAGGATTGTGTCTTTATTTCAATTAAAGGACTTTATTCTGGGTGTTTGTGTTTTCTTTTAACTTTGACTATGGGGTTAGTAATGGGGGTGTCTTATAGACGCCTCTCCATTACTAACCTGGGCTTGATGTCAGCTGGCATTATAAGCTGACATCAACCCCAGCCCTATTACCCCCTGCCACCGCTACAGGGCAGCGTGGAAGAGCGAGGCTAAGTGCCAGAATTGGCGCATCCTATGAATGCGCCATTTCTGGGGCGGCTGACGGCTGGTGTTTCTAGCCTGGGAGGGGGCCAATATTCATGGCTCCCTTCCTGGGCTATTAATATCAGCCCCCAGCTGTCTGCCTAGCCTTTGCTAGCTATTAAATTAGGGGGGACCCCACGTCATTTTTTGGGGGGGGTCCCCCATTTTAATAGCTAGTAAAGGCTATGTATTCAGCTGGGGGCTCATATTAGTAGCCTGGGAAGCTCCGTGGGTATTACCCCCTTCCCAGGCTTCAAACATCTGCCCCAGCTGTCTGCTTAACCTCCGCTAGAGACTAAAATTAAGGGGAACCCCACGCCAATTTTTTTTAATAATAAATCCTTTATTTTAATACTAAATGACAAGTACAGTAACCAACACTATCACTGTACTTCATATATATGTGACTGACATGTTTCTATCTATCTAATCTATGTGTGAAGCTCTATTCTGTCTGTTATAAATTGTCGGGTACAGATGCTGAATTGCCGGCCGGCTTTTTTAAAGAGACGGTGCATGAAAACACTATTATTTTTTTTAATAAATCCTTTACACTAAATGACAAGTACAGTAAGCAACATTGTCACTGTACTTCATATATATGTGACTGACATGTTTCTATCTATCTAATCTATGTGTGAAGCTCTATTCTGTCTGTTATAAATTGTCGGGTACAGATGCTGAATTGCCGGCTGGCTTTTTTAAAGAGACAGTGCATGAAAACACTATTATTTTTTTTAATAAATCCTTTACACTAAATGACAAGTACAGTAAGCAACATTGTCACTGTACTTCATATATATGTGACTGACATGTTTCTATCTATCTAATCTATGTGTGAGGCTCTATTCCTTCTTGTCTAAATTGTCGGGTACCGGTGTATGCCGCTGCTGAATTGCCGGCCGGCTTTTTTAAAGAAAGCGTCTTCTGAGCAGTTTGTCAGCTTTTGGACACCTTTGAATGTGTTTTCTATGTGTTTCTATGTGTTTTTGTTTGTCTGCCATTGGTTTTAACGGTGTTCGACGGTGTTCTAAGGTGTTCGACGAACAGTTCGACGAACAGTTCCTCGAACATCCCGGTGTTCGACGAACCGAACCGAACCCGAACACTACGGGGGTGGCTCAACACTAGTCACCACGCTCTGTCTTGGAACCCATCTGCTACAATAGGTGACAAATTGTGGTCTGACCATGCCCCAATCTTCCTATCTATTTCCATTCCCTCCTACAGTGTCCATTTTAGGACATGATCAGACATCAAAATCAAACATCAGAATGATGTCAGTTTGAGACTAAATACCCTGTCTGAGAACTGATTATGATTAGTGATTCTGTCACGTGATTTTGACGAGTGATTTTGATGAGTGATTCTGACGAGTGATTTTGACAAGTGATTTTGGCAAGTGATTTTGATGAGTGATTTTGACAAGTGATTCTGACAAGTTATTCTAACGAGTGATTCTGATGAGTGATTTTGATGAGTGATTCTGACGAGTGATTTTGACGAGTGATTCTGACAAATGATTCTAACGAGTGATTCTGATGAGTGATTTTGACGAGTGATTCTGACGAGTTATTCTGACGAGTGATTCTGACCAGTGATTTTGACGAGTGATTCTGATCAGTGATTTTGACGAGTGATTTTGACAAGTGAATCTGACGAGTGATTTTGACAAGTGATTCTGACGAGTGATTCTGATGAGTGACTTTGAAAAGTGACTTTGACAAGTAACTTTTACAAGTGACTTTTACAACTATAATAACAATAAAAAAAAAAAATTAACTGTTCGCTGATGGGACTTTAACCCAAAATTCTGTGTCCCAAAGACCGTGCACTAACCACTGAGCTATAAACTCAGTTGTTAAAACTTGGGAGTCCTATAGGGTTATATGATTTTCAGTGCAAACTTGTCTATAACTCATTGGGACTTATGCACAGACTGCAAGCAAGCCAAATTCAAATGATGTTTGATTTTGATGTGTGAGTGTGATGTGTGACTTTCTTCAAACATCAGAATCAGAATCACAATGACTTTTAATCACCCTGAATATTTTCATGGTAGATGTCATAAGACAAGAAAAGCTGCCAGTTACTATCACTTGATGGGAAAGTGCAATGGTAAGGCGCTGATAGGAATAATATATATTTTTTTAATTATGCCTATTTAGCACACAAACTACATGGGTGTTTTACTTTTAATATCTGACACTCTGATTGTCAACCTGATGTGTTAAGAGTAGAGATGAGCGTTGTTCGACTCGAACTGTTCGCCAATCTCAAATTCGAGCTGTTTTGGGCGGTGTTCGAGCCGTTCGGCGAACACGAACGATTTGAGAAAGATTCGGCTGTTCGAGGTTATGTTCGATAACTGTTCGTGCACCAAAATCATAACTGGATTTTTTCTCAGTAATGATGAAAATGAATGTTAATATGCAGTTTAAGTGTACAGCGGGGTGGGGGGAGGGGCAGGGGATGGATCTCTGCAGGAATAATGAAGATCTCCATTTTTTTTTCTCTTTCCCGCATTTACAGTGGGGAGGTGCAATCTGTCAGCCTATCAGCAGCGCACACACGGAGCGAAGTGCTTTTTTTCACACAAGCAAGGGCATGTGTCATTGGCAGTGTATGTCACATGTCCTTGCCCTATAAGACCAAGCCATTTTCCCCGTCGTCACCATTTTCTCACTGTTGCAGCTGCGTGTTAGACGGCACCGCTGTTGCTGTGTGCGCTATACCTTGTTAATTTCAAGCCAATTTTCGCACAAATCTACAGATAGCTTGGGAGTAGGGAATAGTTGTGATTGCAGTCCTTTTAAGGACTAGGTTACAGCATTTCCTACGACTTTTATCAGGCAGGTCTGTGCTCTTAAATAGATAGATTGTGGGAGTAAAGACTAATTGTAATTGCAGTCCTTTTCAGGACTAGGTTACATCAGTTCCTATCAGTTTTTGCCAGGCAGGTCTGTGCCAGTGCTGTGCAAGTTTTTTTCACAGCATTTGGCTGAATCTAGCAAAGCTAATCCTTTTTGGCCTATTGCAGAGTGTGTTAGTCAGTGGAGTAGCCTATCTGTGTTGCAAGATATACCACCTGTGTATAGAATACCAATTTTTTTTACTGCACCTAGTGAAGTAAAATCTTTTGGGCATGGCATCATTCTATTAGTCCATCTATACTGACCTCCATCAGGTTGCAAATTGAATATAATTTTTTTCTGCATCTAGCTCTGAAAAAATATTTGGGCTTTTAGCAGTGTGTGGGACTTGTTCTATTAGTCCATCTATACTGACCTCCATCAGGTTGCAAACTGAATATAATTTTTTTCTGCATCTAGCTCTGAAAAAATATTTGGCCTTCTAGCAGTGTGTGGGACTTGTTCTATAAGACCATCTATACTGACCTCCATCACGCTGCAAATTCAAAATAATTTTTTGTCTGCATCTAGCTCTGAAAAAATATTTGGCCTTCTAGCAGTGTGTGGGACTTTCTCTATTAGTCCATCTATACTGACCTCCATCAGGTTGCAAATTAAAAATAATTTTTATCTGCATCTACCTCTGAAAAAATATTTGGGCTTCTAGCTGTGTGTGGGACTTGTTCTATTAGTCCATCTATACTGACCTTCATCAGGTTGCAAACTGAATATAATTTTTTTCTGCATCTAGCTCTAAAAAAATATTTGGCCTTCTAGCAGTGTGTGGGACTTTCTCTATTAGTCCATCTATACTGACCTCCATCAGGTTGCAAATTAAAAATAATTTTTATCTGCATCTAGCTCTGAAAAAATATTTGGCCTTCTAGCAGTGTGTGGGACTTTCTCTATTAGTCCATCTATACTGACCTCCATCAGGTTGCAAATTGAATATAATTTTTTTCTGCATCTAACCCAGCCAATAGTTTTGGCCTAATACCACAGTTTGGCCACTCAGCTCTGCTCGGTTCCCATCCATTGTTTTTTTGTGCAAACAACTCCAGAGTTGTGAATTAGTTAACCACCAAAATGAGTGGAAAAAGGCCTGCTGCTGGTGGAAAGGGGAATAGGCGTGTTGGGAAGGGGAAAAAAGGTTGTGTCCGTGGGGTAGGTGTTAAAGCAACAGTAACATCTGCAGAAGAAAGACCATCTTCCAGCCAAACTAAAATGTCTACTACTTTTAGCGGACAATGTGGTAAGATCCCTTTCTTACGGCCACGCCAATCGCTACAAATTCCAGATGAGGCACAAAAACAGCAGGTGCTGCAACGGATATCAAGTGCTCCTTTAAGTGGGCTCTCCTCCACATCAACTTCAACATCACAAATACTCCAGTCCTCAAAGGTGTCACCCCAATCGCACTTGCTTCCTCACAGCTCCCAAATCTCCAGCTGCCCGTCTGAGTATGAGGTAGAACAGATGGTTGAGTCTGCAGAGCTGTTTACTCATACTATAGCCTGGGAATCAGAGGTCGACTCCAGCGCTTCTGTGAATCCAGATGAGGAAATGATCTGCACTGATGCCCAGAATCTTTATGAGTCAGATCCAGGACCAGACGCAGAAGGTTCTGACCATAATGTAGACCCTCATTCCCAAACTGTAACTCCTGTTGGTGGAGACAATGAGGAAGACGATGATGAGACTCAAATACCTGATTGGAGCGACAACTTTAGTTTTTTGTCAGGGCAGGAACAGGTTGGCTCTGAGGACGACGGGTGTGATAACGCACAGGGTGATGATGATGAGGTTGGAGATCCCACTTACTGTCAACCCACAGTCAGCCAAGAGATGAGGTCAGCAGAGGAGGTGGAGGAAGATGCTAGTGACGACGAGGTCAGGTTGCGCCTTCCTGGACAGAGACGTAGTACTGGAAGCACGTCAACAACTGCATCCTCAAACACAACTCTGCCTCTCACCACAAGTCGTGGTGGCTCTTCAGGTCGCATGGGTGCTAAGCCTTGCATAGCCTGGGCATTTTTTCAGATTGATAAAGATGACGCAACTCATGTTATCTGTAACATTTGTCAGCAAAAGCTAAGTAGAGGCCAAAAAATACATAGTTTGAGTACTTCATGCATGAACCGGCACATGGACATGAAGCATAAGTTGCAGTGGGAAGCTCAGTGTGCTACAATGCGGCCTAGCCGGCCGGGCCAACCACCGTCTGCCATATCTTTTGCATCCGCGGCCTCTTCATCCTCTGTGACTGGGGGGACAGCAGTCACACCTGTTTTGGGGCGCAGACCTGCCACCTCTTTACCCGCAACAGCCAGCGTGATTGGCAGGTCATCATTTTCTTTGGAGGTGGTAACACCAGCTGGTGTTGAGCGCTGTCCGACATCGATAGCACCACCTTTGGATCAAGGCAACCTAACATGTCCGCCTGCATCTTCCTCACAGACCGGCAGTTTACCGGGGACACCCTTATCAACCCCGTCTAAGCACAATAGCCAGCCCTCGGTCCCTCAGATGTGGACAAGTAAAAGACCATTTCCTTCTAGCCATGAGAAAGCTAAGAGGTTGAATTTCACCATCTGCAAGCTCTTGGCTACAGAAATGCTGCTTTTCCGCCTGGTGGACACAGAGGATTTTCGAGACCTTATGTCCGTCGCAGTGCCCCAGTACCAGATGCCCAGTCGGCACTACTTCTCAAAGAAAGGTGTGCCTGTGCTCCACCAGCATGTCGCACACAACATCACCGCTTCTTTGAGAAACTCTGTGTGTGACAGGGTGCATTTCACCACAGACACTTGGACGAGTAGGCATGGACAGGGGCGTTACATGTCACTGACTGGGCACTGGGTAACTATGGTGACAGCAGGACAAGGGGCTGCTGTCCAAGTCTTGCCGTCCCCACGAGTTGTGCGTCAATCCTCTTTATGTCAAAGTTACTCCACTGCTTCTGCCTCCTCAACCTCCTCTCGGTCTTCCACCTGCACCCAAAGCCTGTCTGGTCATGCCACAAGCTTTCCAACTGCGCAGAAGGGATCCTGCACACCTCCTTACTATGCTGGCAGTAGGGCTCAACATCATCAGGCGGTTTTTACTTTGAAATGTCTGGGAAATGTGAGTCACACAGCTGAGGAGTTGTGGTCAGCTCTGGAGAACCAATTTCATGAATGGTTGTCTCCACTGGACCTGAAACCAGGGAAGGCCGTGTGCGACAATGCTGCAAACCTGGGTGCGGCCCTTCGCCGGGGCAATGTCACACACGTGCCTTGTATGGCTCACGTGTTGAACCTGGTTGTCCAACAATTTTTAGCCCACTATCCCAGACTAGATGGCCTTCTGCAGACGGCACGGTCGCTGTGTGCTCACTTCCGCCGTTCGCAACCCGCAGCTCAACGACTTACATCTCTACAGAAGTCGTTGGGCCTGCCACTTCACCGGCTAAAATGCGATGTGCCTACCCGGTGGAATTCAACTCTGCACATGTTGCAGCGACTGTGGCAGCACCGACAAGCCCTGGTGCAATACGTTCTGACGTATAGCCTGGGCCAACGAGATCCAGAGGTGGGGCAAATCACGCTGGAGGAGTGGTCTCAGATCAGGGACCTATGCACCCTTCTGCACAGTTTTGAAATGGCGACGAAGATGTTTAGTGCTGACGATGCCATTATCAGCATGACTATTCCGGTGATTTACATGCTGGAGCACATGTTAAACAGAATTCGGAGTCAGGTGGTGGCACAAGAGGAGGTGGAGGAAGTAGAGGAGGAGGAGTTGTATGCGGAAGGGCTAACATCTGCAAGGTCCAGACGGTCGGCAGCACCAAGGCAGCAGGCATGTGAGGGTGGGGGAGATGGTTTTACCAGGGCGCATGGTAGCAGCCTAACTAGTGAGGAAGGTGCAGGAGCCCAGGAGGAAGTGGAGGACGAACTGATGGAAGACTCATCAGATGAGGGAGACCTTGATCACATTTCTGTTGTGCGAGGTTGGGGGGAGAGGACAGAGGAAGGAAGCATGATTGTTACCTCGCCACCAACACAACAGGGACTTGGTGCTCCTGGATGCGCAACACACATGAGTGCCTTCTTGCTGCACTACCTGCAACATGACCCTCGAATTGTGAGAATTAGAAATAATCCTGACTACTGGGTTGCCACACTGTTAGATCCCCTGTACAAAAGTAAATTTGCATAAATTATTCCTGCCATAGAAAGGGATGCACGCATGCAGGAGTATCAGCAGAGACTGTTGCACAATCTTACATGTGCTTTTCCACAAAACACCAGTGGTGCACGTTGTGAATCTCACAGTTCCAACTTGCCAACCGTGGGACTGTCAAGTGTTCAGCACTCAAACCGTAACAGAACCACAGTATCTGCTGGTAACATCAATTTTGCGGAATCATTTCACCACTTTTTTAGCCCATCCTTTGCAAGGCCACAGGAGACAAGAAGTCTGACACATAGTTAACGCCTAGAGACGATGGTTCAGGAGTATCTCCAAGTAAACATTGAAGCCATGACTGTGTCACTGGACCGTTGCTCTTTTTGGGCTTCCAATCTGGATAAATGGCCGGAGCTAGCCACTTACGCCTTGGAGATCTTGTCATGCCCCGCAGCCAGCGTTCTGTCTGAACGTGTGTTCAGCGCTGCTGGTGGTGTGCTGACAGATAAGCGCACGCGGCTCTCCACTGATAATGTAGACAGACTCACGTTCATAAAGATGAACAAATCATGGATCCGAAACGACTTTTCTACCCCTGTGTCATCCTGGGGAGAGTAAAAGCTTGATGATTGGTTAAAATCACCCTACCAACCGTTTTAAGCTTTCAAATTACTAATCATGTTTATCTGTATCTTGGCTGGAAAATAATTTGGGCTTTGTAGCAGTGTGCAGCACTGATTCTATTAGGCCATCTATAATAAGCTCCACCAGATTTAAAATTACTAATCATGTTTATCTGTATCTTGACTGGAAAATAATTTGGGCTTTGTAGCAGTGTGCAGCACTGATCCTATTAGGCCATCTATACTAAGCTCCACCAGATTTAAAATTAATAATAATTTTTAGCTGCATCTAGCCCGGAAAATAATTTTGGGGCTCCGAGATGCGCAAGACACATAAGTGCCTTCTTGCTGCATTACCTGCAACATGACCCTCATATTGTCAGAATTCGAAGTAATCATGACTACTGGGTTGCCACACTCTTAGATCCCCCAAACTTTTCGATCAACCTTTTCATTTTAATAAAGACCAAAAAAATGGTCATTTTTGAAATTATAAGCATTAGCAGGTTATTAGAAACTGAAATCAAACAGTTTTCAACTCAAAACTTTATTCTAGGTGATGTTACATTTTCACATAGGACCCCTTGTTCGAAAGGAGCTTCTGAACTCTCTCGTCCATTGAATTTGTCAGGTTTTGGATGGTTTCTGCTTCAATTGTTTTGCATGAGGACAGAATACCCTCCCAGAGCTGTTGCTTAGATGTGAACTGCCTCCCGCCATCATAGACACTCCTTTTGATGATGCTCCAGAGGTTCTGAATGGGGTAGAGGTCAGGGGAGCATGGGGGTCACACCATAAGTTTGTCCCCTTTTATGCCCATATCAGCCAGAGATGCAGATGTTTTATGTGCAGCATGAGATGGTGCATTATCATGCAAAAAAATGATCTTGCTGTGAAATACACGGTTCTTCTTCTTGAACCATGGCAGGAAGTGCTGTTTGAGAAAATCCACATACATTATGGAGTTCATCTTTAGCGCCTTCAGGGATCCTAAAGGGGCCGACAATCTCTCTCCCCATGATTCCAGCCCAAAACATTACTCCACCTCCTCCTTGTTGGTGCTGTAGCCGTGTTTGCGTGGGGTGTCCATCAACCAGCCATCCTCCACTCCATCCATCTTGACCATCGAGGGCTGCACGGCACTCATCCGTGAACAAAACAGTTTTGAAATCAATCTTCATGTAATGTTTGGCCCACTGGAGCCGTTTCTGCTTGTGTGAAGTGGATAGAGGAGGTCGACAGGATGGCGTATGCACAGCTGCAATCCTCTGAAGGACCCTGCATCTTGTTGTTCGGGGGACGTTGGAGGCACCAGCAGCTTCAAAAACTTGTCTGCTGCTATGACAAGGCTTTTTTGCCGCTGCTCTTTTAACCTGACGTAATTGCCTGTAGGAAAGAGTCCTCAATTTGCCCTTATCAGCACGCACACGTGTGTACTGTGAATCAGCTACATACTTCTTGATTGGCAAGACACTTCATCCTGATCATCGCACAATGTTGATTGTAGTCATGCCTTGACCTAAACACTCCACAATTTGTTGCTTCTCAGCAGCCGACACATCCTTTTTCTTTCCCATTTTGGCAGAAAATGCAGGCTGCTTAATAATGTGAGACAGCCTTCTTAAGTAGTCTTGCCTTTCATTGGACACACCTGCCAAACTAATTAGCACAGGTGTCTGCAATTGCTTACAGTGATATAAAGAGCCCTGACACACATCACCATCAATGAGTTTAACTGACAAACAAACAAATTCTTCCCTTATCACTCCTAAACACTTTTTGCATAATAATTTGGAACACAGTGTACATGTGCTTTTCCACAAAACACCAGTGGTTCACGTAGTGAATCTTACAGTTCTAACTTGCCAACCGTGGTCTGTATGGAGTTGTTCAATAAAGGGCCCAAAATTAAGATAACATAGATGGGAGAGGTCTCTATGAATAGGAATTCCTAAGTATTTGATACCCTGTGAGGGCCAGGCAAAGGGAAAGTTGGACTGGATGGAATCCTATATGGATTTGGGGAGGGAGACATCGAGGGCCTCAGACTTCGCTGCATTGATTTTAAAATTTGACCATGTAACAAAGTGATCTATTTCAGCCATAACAGCATGGATGGATATATGTGATTGAGTGATATATACTAGGACATCATCAGCAAATAGAGAGCACTTGTACTCGGTGCCTCCCACCTCAATCCACCTAATATTGGGGTTATGACGAATTGATGAGAGCAGGTGCTCCGTCACTAGGATGTATAAGAGAGGGGACAGAGGACATCCCTGCCTTGTCCCATTGGTGATTGTGAAAGGTGATGAAAATGTTCTGATGCACCCCCTGGGCCTTGGGACACCCGGAGCGGGACCCTTTTTGGTGGATGCTGGTGGTTGTAGTCTTCGTGGCAGCGACCCGGTTCCGTGGCTCAGGGTGGTCAAACCAGTGGCGGAACTATTTATGTGGTTTTGATGTTTAAATGTCCGACTACGCCACCCGTGGATTGCGGTCAGAGTGAACCGCCGCTGCAGGGCAGACCGCTGAGGCTGGTGTTGTGGGTGCAGCAGAGCGTAGCATAACTCCCAACGGGAGGAGTATAGCCTCAGGGCAGTGTATGCGGAGGATGGGGGTGATGGTGCAGGGCAGCAGCAGTAACGACACGGAGTCAGTGATGCAGTCCAGGGCCTTTACTCACAGTTCTTATTATCCAGACCACGTCTGCAGGTAACGGCTGCCCACGTCGTACTGTGCTCACCAGGTGAGGGGCTCAGACAACTCCCAGATAACTTTGGAGCGCTTCACAGGACCCCTTTTGTGTGTCCTTTGTCTGGCCTTTCTTACCAACCCTTCTGTCCGGCTGCCTCGGGCCTCCTCTTGGTAAACTTGGCGCCAGTTTCCCTGACCCTATGTGGTGCCTTCCTAGCGGGTGTAGCGAGGGGCTGCGCCACATAAAATGTCACAGCATCCGGTTTCTAGCTGAGGGTCGTTTCCTGCCTCCACTAGTTTCGGGGACCGGTCTCCCCCTTTGGCCTGACCCCTCCACGCAGGTGGATTCGGGCGTGCGGTGGCGACTCGCCCGTCCGCACCCCTGGGATCCCTTCATTCCTCGTTCCTGGAGCCTTCTCCGCTCCTCTTCCTTCCTTCTCCCTCTTCCAAGCCTGGGCCTCTGTTACTAGGCCCGCCTCCGGAGCAGAGCTCATGCAGAGCCCCTGCTCCCTGCCACTTCTGCTCAGACTTCTCTGCACTGAACTAAGATGGTGCCCACCTTTTATACTCCCTTCTCAATGCACCCAGGAACTGCTTCCTCCCTGCTCCTGCACTACAGGGTTCCCCTTCCTCAGTGTTCCCTTCCCCCACTCCAGCCAGGGACAGGGACTGTCGTGCCCATCTCAGAGGCATATTGGTTGCCCTGCCCCAGGGCAATGTGGTGTAATGCATGCAGGTGTCGGGTCCTGATCCACACTCCATCCTTACCTGAGAGTGAGATATCACACCTCTGGGTGAGGTGGAATACCTCTGTAGCAACCGAGCCCTCAGGGTGCTACAGTTCCATTTATCTTCAGCCTAGGTGACGTATTGTGATACAGGGCCGTGATTTTGGCTATAAAAGGGTCCCCTAGACCCCTACCCCAAGCTTTTTAAGAGAATCATATATGGCGTGCCAGGAGACTCTATGGAATGCTTTCTCAGCATCCAACGAGAGTATCTAATTACAAATTTTTAACTGCATCTAGCCCAGGAAATACTTTGTGCCTAGTAGCAGTGTCTGCTAGTCAGCGGATTATCCCGGCTGTTAAGCAAGCTACACCACCTGTAGTTTGGACACTTAATTTTTTCAAAGGAAATGCTTCGGGACCACGGGATACTCAGTGAAGAGCATCAGGAGGCACCCCAAGGCATAGGGGCTTGGACTGGCAGTAGGATGCCTTGCGGTGGACAGCCGAGCTCGATCCTTATAAAAGCTTTTTAACTGCAGCAGCTTTAGTGGACGCTACTGGAGCTGGAATTTCGCGGCTGCTGGCATGAGACTTGCCCTCCAATAGATCCTTGTAAATGGATTTAAAGTGTATTCATTCAAATTAGAGAGACAATTTAAATTAAAAAGCTTAGAGCTGCCTCCACCACAGGGGAGCTCGCTCGACCCACCAGCGGACAGGCACCAGTATTGGGAGAGGGGGGCTGGCCATCAGGGTTCACCGCGGCTCTGGCACAAACCCGGCTACACGGAGGTGGCACGGGCAGGAGCGGACTGAACGTGTCGGCTTCTCACTTTTTGGATTTTAGAAGGGCATGACATGCCTATATCTGTGTCTCCCCCTCCTTTTACTCCTCCACCTCTTTTCTTTTCGCATGACTATATGTACTTGTCACTTTTCCATGTGTTAGTTGTGTCTTCTGAGCAGTTTGTCAGCTTTTGGACACCTGTCAAGGTGTTTTCTATGTGTTTCTATGTGTTTTTGTTTGCCTGCCATTGGTTTTAACGGTGTTCGAAGGTGTTCGACGAACAGTTCGGCGAACACACGGGTGTTCGACGAACCGAACCGAACTCGAACACTACGGGGGTGGCTCAACACTAGTTAAGAGTTTCAGACATGCTGTCTATTTGCATGGTAAATTACATAGCCAAAGTAATTTGGGGGGCACTAATTTACTACATATCTATTTCCAAGTGACTTTATATTTCCATAATTTCTTAAAGGGGTCTAATGATGAAATGTCTTTATAGTAAATTTTTATTTCCATCCACCCAAGTACTGGCTGCAAACTCCCAATTTACTTTGGCTATGTAATTTACCATGCAAATAAACAGCGTGTCTGAAACTCGTAACACGTCAGGATGATAATCAGAGTGTCAGATATTAAAAGTAAAACACCCCTGTAGTTTGTGTTCTAAATAGGCATAATTAATAAAAAAAAAAATCTTATTCCTATCAGGATTTGAACTCTGAGACTGTAGATTTAGAGGCTGATGCCTTAACATTGTGCTATCCAGTCAAGTAATAGTAGCTGGCAGCTTTTGTTGTCTTATGACATTAGCCATGAAAATAGGGTGACTAAAAGTCATTGTGATTCTGATTCTGATATTTGAAGAAAGTCACACATCAGACTCACACATCAAAATCAAACATCATTTGAATTTGGCTTGCTTGCAGTCTGTGCATAAGTCCCAATGAGTTATAGACAAGTTTGCACTGAAAATCATATAAGCAAATAGAAATCCAAGCTTTTAACAACTGAGCTTCTAGGTTAGTGCACTGGCTTTGGGATACAGAACTTTGGGTTCAAGTCCCATCAGCGAAGTTATTTTTTTTTTTTATTATTATAGTTGTAAAAGTCACTTGTCAAAGTCACTTGTCAGAATCACTTGTCAAAATCACTTGACAGAATCACTCATCAAAATCACTCGTCAGAATCACTTGTCAGAATCACTCATCAAAATCACTCGTCAGAATCACTAGTCAAAATCACTCGTCAGAATCACTCGTCAAAATCACTTGTCAGGATCACTTTTCAGAATCACTTGTCAGACAGGGTATTTAGCCTCAAACTGACATCATTCTGATGCTTGATTTTGATATCTGATCATGTCCTAAAATGGACACTGTACCCTCCCTGGTCCAGCGTTCATGGACATGGAAAATGAATGATCACTTTCTAAAAGACAAAATCTGTAAGGCAGAATTAAAGGATTGTATTGATTCTTTTTTCCAGATTCATAAAGCAGATCAGACCTCAATACCTCTGCAATGGGAAACTTTAAAATGTGTCATGAGAGGCGTGTTGATTAAGCATGGTTCAAAACTCAAAAAGGAGAGAACTCTAAAGGTAAATGACCTTTTGAGACAGATACACACACTTGAGGTCTCGCATAAACATACGTTGTCGCCTAACACTCTTGCAGAATTATCCAAAAAAAAGGAATGATCTCAAGATCTTGCTAGACCAAAAATATCTAAGGCACAGGGAGCTAATTAAAAGCTTTTTTATGCATCTTCAGATAAATATACACAAAAAAGCCTTCATATTTTATATAGTCGTGGCAAAATGCCAATTGGAAAATACATGGCTAATAGTTACCACAAGCCTACTCAACATTAGATATAATAATAGGAGAAGCCGAGTACATATAGGCATAAAAACAATATAACTTTATTAGATACCAAATATAAAAGTAGCCACTAGAAGTGACGGCATAGAATAGATAATAGGTTACAAAATACAGCACATAGTAATATGTATACAAAGTATATATACCAGACAAAATTCCCTCAAAGTGGAAGAAGAGGGGAGGGTAAGCACAAAAAATAGTACAAATGGCAGACACCATACATATGCACAAGTCTGTACAGGTGCACAGGTAAGTATACAGTGTCAATATAAATACAGAGTGTCGCTTACCGAGCACAAGTGTAGATAAAAGTAATAGACAGGCCAAGGGCCAGGAGAACTAGAAGTACCAAGTGGCCCAAACAGAGCCTCGACGCGCGTTTCGCCCCTTAGCAGAGGGCTTTCTCAAGAGGCATAGGTGTAAAGGAGACCAGGACCTTTTTAAAGTCTAATACATGGTCACATGACCGCATCATAGGTCATGTGACCGGAAATGAGGAGATGATTAGTGCCGAGCGGCGCATGCGCCGGACGCCGAGTGCCATCGGCGCGGGCAGCGTCCGTCACCCGGCAACGCGCATAGCGGAAGCACATGATATGTGCCCCGGAAGCGCGCGGCTAGGAAGAAGACGGCCGTGCCCGGGCCGAAAACAGCGTACCTCCGGCGCATGCGCACCACAAATCAATCCCCAAGACACAAAGTTGCCACTAACAGAAGGCAAACAACCCACGGAGGATAGACAGGGATCAAAATACAAGGAACATCATGCATCTCAGATATAGTATGGCAAAATATTACATGGAATAATCATTAAAATACAAGAATTGTAAGAAAACAGACAATGTTGTCAAACATATGGCAAATGTCCGAGTGTCCATATATAGCGCCAGTCCCATAGGGTCCAATTTAGTCATCGCGTGGGTCAAAATATGTTTTCCTTTTTATATGTTGTATCTTGGCAACCAAAGGAGAAAGGACCAAGAAGAAGAGGGAAAAAGGGAATAATGAAATGAATAAGGTGAAAAAAACACAAGATAATATTAAAAACAAAAAACACAAATTAAAAACAGCAAGAACAATATTTAGGGCCACAAATATAAACAAAACATAGTAGCATGGCATCTAAGGCGGAGAACGATCCGTGGAAAAGAAGTCATGTCACAAAAAGGGAGCGAAACTAAGTGTCTTGTTAAGGCCTAGGGGAGACATGGTTTTCAAACGTATGATCCATTTTGTTTCTTTTTGGCCCAGAATCTTAGTCCAATCACCACCACGGGAGCCCAGATGTAAGCTATCAATTCCACGTACCTTCAAAGATTTGGGGTCACAATTATGTTTTTTTTGGAAGTGGCGTGGAATAGTTTTTAGCTCCCGTGGATCGGTCACCGTCTTGGCCGCGCCAATGTCGCGCACATGTTCCCGTATCCTCACCCGTAGCTCTCTCGTGGTAAGTCCAATATAGATTAAATTGCAAGCACAGGTTGCATAATAGATTACATTGGTTGAGGCACACGATATAAATTGGCGAATTTGATAGTGGGGAGCACTGAATATTCATTCTCCTTAATAGCGGTATACAGTATAGCCGCGCTGCGGCTGCTGCCGGCTATCTCCTGTGCCCGCTGTTAAAGGGCATGAATATTCAACCTCTCTCCATGCGCATGGGCGTGGGGAGAGGGTGAATATTCATGCCATTTAATGAGCGGGCACAGGAGACAGCTGGCAGCAGCAGCAGCCGCAACACGGCTCCGCTGTGTGCCAGCTATGATGGAGAGTGAAGTCACTGCTCCCCGCACACACAGCCCCGGCGTGGGGAGCAGTGACTTCCAGCAGCTGATCTCTCCTTGTGAGCCGCGCATGGCAGTGACGTCATGCGCGGCTCACATGGAGAGATCAGTGCGGGCAGACCGGACGCAGCGCTGGAGGAGAGAAGAAAGGTGAGTAGGAGTGTTTATTTTTTTTTAATGTGCAGCCTGATGGGGATTAGGGGTGCCATGCATACCAGGACAGGGATTAGGGGGGTCATGCATACCAGGACAGGGATTAGGGGTGCCAAGCATACCAGGACAGGGATGAGGGGTGCCATGCATACCAGGACATGGATGAGGGGTGCCATGCATACCAGGATCGGGATGATGGGTACCATGCATACCAGGACAGGGATTAGGGGTGCCATGCATACCAGGACAGGGATGAGGGTTGCCATGCATACAGGACAGGGATGAGGGGTGCCATGCATACAGGACAGGGAAGAGGGGTGCCATGTATACCAGTACAGGGATGAGGGGTGCCATGCATACCAGGATAGGGATTAGGGGTGCCTGCATACCAGGACAGGGATGAGGGGTGCCATGCATACCAGGACAGGGATGAGGGGTGCCATGCATACCAGGACAGGGATGAGGGGTGCCATACATACCAGGACAGGGATGAGGGGTGCCATGCATACCAGGACAGGGATGAGGGGTGCCATGCATACCAGGACAGGGATGAGGGGTGCCATGCATACCAGGACAGGGATGAGGGGTGCCATGCATACCAGGATAGGGATGAGTGGTGCCATGCATACCAGGACAGGGATGAGGGGTGCCATGCATACCAGGACAGGGATGAGGGGTGCCATGCATATCAGGATGGGGATGGGGACCACATATAAAAGAAAGGTGGGCGGCATATGACGCGCCCCCTGGGACATATTCCTTTTTGAGGGGAATACCCGGCACCAGATCAGATGGGGGGTTGTAGTCTCCGAGCGGCTGTGACCCGGCCCGTGCCCAGGGCGTCAAGCTCAGTGTTATGTGGCAGTCCTACAGATGTTATTAAGAGTTCTTTTGTGTCGACTACGCCACCCGTTGTGATGCGGTCACTGTGGCCGCCGCTGCAGCAGGGTCCGCTGAGGCTGATGGTGGGTGCGCAGCTTGGTGGGATAACCCCCAACGGGAGGGGTATAGCCTCAGGGGGGACAGGTGCAGAGGATGGGGGTTGTGGTGGTGTAGTGCAGCCGGCAATGAAGACAGAGTCGGGTTGTGCAGTTAAGGGTGTTTACTTACTGCAGATGTTGTACTGGTCACTCCAGCTGCGAGTGACCACCCGAGCCGTGCTGCGTCCACCAGGTCCTGGATCCAGCCAACCCCCAAACAAGTCCGGAGCGTGGCCCTGAGCTCTCCTTCTGTCCCGTTCTCTGGCCGTCCCCACCAGTGATCCACCTAGGTCCAGCTCCCTCGGGCCTTCTGTTGGGACACCCTTGGCCTTGGGTTCCCTGACCCTTCATGTGGTGTGCCTTCGGGGTGGATGTGATGGGTGACCGTGGCAAACGCTGCCCACGATCTCCGGTCTCTGGCTAGGGTGTGTTTTCTGCCCCCACCAGCTTGGGTTCCGGTACCCTGTGCCGACTCCTCACCCGGTGCTTTAATTTGGGTTCTTGGGTCCTCTCTGTTTTCCCCTCTGGGTACTCCTTCTCTGCTCCTCTCTCACTCAGGGTCTCTCTCTTGCTGCAGGCTGACTTCCTCTCTGCTTGCTGTCTGCTCCTCTGCAGCTGTCTTGCTGTCTCCAACTGACTTGTTCTCTGCATCTGACCCTGTTCTTAGTTGGTGCCCACCTTATATACACCCTCTATGTGTGAGCTCAGGTGACCAGCACCCAATGAGCTCCTATCTTTACCCAGGCTGCTCCCCCTATCTGCCCCTACACTACTCGGGATGTACCACCCCCCTCCCACTCCAGCCAGGAACAGACTCGGTCGTACCTGCACATTTCTAAGTGGGAGTACCGTTGGTCTGTTCCCCGGAAATGGGATGTGTGTAGTGCATGCAGCCTACCGAGCTCAGATCCACACTCCTTCCTTACCCGGGAGTGGAATATCACACCTCTGGGTTGAGGTGCAATACCCCTGTAGCAGCCGAATCCTCAGGGTGCTACATTCCCCCCTGGTAAATCACAGCACGTCCTCGGGCTGTAAGACATAAATAACACCAAAAACATACATTTTTTTTTTTTTTTCAAAAACATATAAAACAACATATATTAGCAAATAAAACATTCTCGTCGCCTCTGGCTCCTCCTCCGGTCACTGTGCAACGTGTGACCGGGTAAAGTGCGACAGTCTCTTTAGAAAAATGGTTTTCCTATAAAACCAGTAGGGGGCGCTTTAGGAAGCGCAACTATATACAGGGGAAGTTGGCCGCTCTCAGTCCTCGGCCAGGTAAAGGGAAGGGAATGGCTGCTCACAGTCCTCAGCCTGTGGGATTACGGAATAACGGGTAAAAGTTCACTCATGCTGGTCCCAACGGGGACTATATTTATTTAGCAACAGTTTCTTTATACCCGGTCGGGTAACTATCTACATCTCCTGCTCTGCCGCACTCAACGGCGTCTTCCTCCTGCTCTTTGCTTGTAGCTGGTTGTAACTTCAGACCCGTCCGGGTCCTCTTGCTCCTCCTCCTCGCACCGCAACTCCTCCTCCGTCAGGCGGTGTACGTGGAGGGCATAAGGTCCTTTGGCACACTTGTGCCGGGTGAAGGTGACCTCGTCTCCGATGTAGAGGTCACGACCTCTGTGCCCCTCCGGCAGATGGGACTCCACGTCTCTGCGCGTGACAAAGACGTCGCCGGGGGTGTTGTTGTCTCGAATGAAGCCCCACCCATGCTGCTGGTTGAACTTGATCACTGTCCCGATGGTGCGGGGACAATGCGCTGCACGGGGGTCCCTCCTGGTCCGGCTCTTCTGCTCGGCGCTCCTTATTTGGGCCTGTTGTTCCCGGACCCGCCTCTCTCTCCGCTCCCTCGCAAACTCTTCGAGCTGCTGTCGGCAACACTCAGCGCGCTCTGCTGCAGCTGCCCTAGTTTCCTGAGTGAACCCCATTAGATCTTCTCCGGTGGGGTCCCACTCAAACTGTGCTTCCGCTAGCGGGGGCGAGATCCGTGCCACGGGCTTCGGAGCCGGAATCAGGGGTTCATCCAGGGGTCTTAGTCTCTGCTGCCGTTCCAGCTCATGGTATTCTTCGGGCCAGATGAAGGGCCGCCCGTCCGGCCATGTGAGCTGGCTGAACAAGTCCTCCCCCAGGTGTGGCACCCTTGGTTTTACGGGCGCGGGCGCGGTGGTGGTGGCGCCCGGGTTGCCCAGGCCTTGCGGCCAGGCCTGGGGCACCTGGAAGGTGAAGGGCACCGTTAGGACGGCGGCGCCCTGGGCTACCTGGCCTTGCGGCCAGGCTGGAGGCTCCGCGGAGGTAGGGGGCGCTGTTGGTGATGCGGCGCCTGGGGGTACTAGGCCTTGCGACCAGGCTGGTGGTATTTCCTGCTTTGTCACGCTCCGGGTCGAGGCGCGTGACGTCACAGGGGTCGCTGCGGCGGCTTCCGGTCGGGGCCTAGTCCATAGCGGTGACATGGCGGCTACGGGCACAGCAGGGGGACTTTCGGGCTCTGCGACGGGGAGCTGGGGCAGGTGGGCGGTTTCCCGGCTTGGGGTATAGGCGTCCCCTTTACCTGCCTCCATGCGTTCGGCTCCCTTCTCGGCGCCGTCTCCGGCCTTTGGTCCTCCCGCGCCATCCTCAGAGGCGGTCTGTTTCCTCTTCCAGGGTAGCGTGCTCCGTTGACTGGTCTCAGCTTGCTGGGCCATCTCCCGGCTCCATTCCGCCAATATCTCGCGCTGTACCCGGGCCATCCTCCGTGCGAGGCCCTCCAGGGCGGTCTGTGCACACTCCCGGTCTCGGGGGAGCTGTGCTAGGACCTCCACTAGGCCTAGTGGGGTCGTGGTGTCTAGCAGGCTCCTGACCAACGGGTCGGTGCTGCTCTGCTCTTCTTCCAGCAGGCTCCTGGCCAGCGCGCCGGTGCTGCTCTGCTCTCCTTCCTCGGTCTTTAGCAGACTCCTGGCCAGCGGGCCGGTGCTGTTCTGCTTTCTCTCCATATCCGGGTAAGCTCCTCCGCTACTCCTCGTTAGACTTCTTGCCTCCGGGTGCGCTCGCTCCAGACTGCTCGTTAGACTTCTTGTCTCCGGGTGCGCTCGCTCCAGACTGCTCCAGGCGGCACCCATCTTCGTTCTTTTCTTTCGTCTCCTCCAACTTAGAGGGCGGTCCCGGGGCAACTCGGTGACTGTCAGCTCCAGGGGTAGTTCTTTCACGCTGACAGACACCTCCAGCATCACAGTCTCTGTTGGTGGGGGCGGTTTCCACTTTTGGCGCCATTTTCTGTCCTGGCCCACGATGGGAGGTGGCCTCTTGCCCTCCTTTGGCACGCCCATAATGGCGTCCGCTGCTCTTCCAAGGCGGGAAATCTTCGGATTTGGCGGGAAGCGTCGCCCAGTGGCGGGAAACTCTGCAGATGGCGGGAACAAGCTGGAAATGGCGGACAATCGGCGGGAAACGACTGGTGATGGAGTCCGATGGCGTGGACCCTCCGGAACCGGCGGGAGACTTCTTTCTGAGGTAAACTTGCACTTTCCTTCAGGCACGCAGTACCCGGGTGTTGCGGGCACGTAATCCTGCCGACTACGCCAAAGTTGACGCGCCCCCTGGGACATATTCCTTTTTGAGGGGAATACCCGGCACCAGATCAGATGGGGGGTTGTAGTCTCCGAGCGGCTGTGACCCGGCCCGTGCCCAGGGCGTCAAGCTCAGTGTTATGTGGCAGTCCTACAGATGTTATTAAGAGTTCTTTTGTGTCGACTACGCCACCCGTTGTGATGCGGTCACTGTGGCCGCCGCTGCAGCAGGGTCCGCTGAGGCTGATGGTGGGTGCGCAGCTTGGTGGGATAACCCCCAACGGGAGGGGTATAGCCTCAGGGGGGACAGGTGCAGAGGATGGGGGTTGTGGTGGTGTAGTGCAGCCGGCAATGAAGACAGAGTCGGGTTGTGCAGTTAAGGGTGTTTACTTACTGCAGATGTTGTACTGGTCACTCCAGCTGCGAGTGACCACCCGAGCCGTGCTGCGTCCACCAGGTCCTGGATCCAGCCAACCCCCAAACAAGTCCGGAGCGTGGCCCTGAGCTCTCCTTCTGTCCCGTTCTCTGGCCGTCCCCACCAGTGATCCACCTAGGTCCAGCTCCCTCGGGCCTTCTGTTGGGACACCCTTGGCCTTGGGTTCCCTGACCCTTCATGTGGTGTGCCTTCGGGGTGGATGTGATGGGTGACCGTGGCAAACGCTGCCCACGATCTCCGGTCTCTGGCTAGGGTGTGTTTTCTGCCCCCACCAGCTTGGGTTCCGGTACCCTGTGCCGACTCCTCACCCGGTGCTTTAATTTGGGTTCTTGGGTCCTCTCTGTTTTCCCCTCTGGGTACTCCTTCTCTGCTCCTCTCTCACTCAGGGTCTCTCTCTTGCTGCAGGCTGACTTCCTCTCTGCTTGCTGTCTGCTCCTCTGCAGCTGTCTTGCTGTCTCCAACTGACTTGTTCTCTGCATCTGACCCTGTTCTTAGTTGGTGCCCACCTTATATACACCCTCTATGTGTGAGCTCAGGTGACCAGCACCCAATGAGCTCCTATCTTTACCCAGGCTGCTCCCCCTATCTGCCCCTACACTACTCGGGATGTACCACCCCCCTCCCACTCCAGCCAGGAACAGACTCGGTCGTACCTGCACATTTCTAAGTGGGAGTACCGTTGGTCTGTTCCCCGGAAATGGGATGTGTGTAGTGCATGCAGCCTACCGAGCTCAGATCCACACTCCTTCCTTACCCGGGAGTGGAATATCACACCTCTGGGTTGAGGTGCAATACCCCTGTAGCAGCCGAATCCTCAGGGTGCTACACATATATACCAGGATGGGGGATATTCTCAGAATTGGGGGACATTACCCCTATACCAGTGTCAGCAGAAGACCCCCTCCCCCTTAAAAGTGCATCATGACCACATTTTTTGCTTAAATTTTTATTTTTTTATTTACCTCCTCTAAAACCTAGGTGCGTCTTATGGTCCGGTGCGTCTTATAGCCCGAAAAATACGGTAATTATTCAAAATCGGAGGCATTAAATGTATCGCTGTCACAGAGAGAAGTTGAACATGTAATGGATAACTTCCCTTTTAAATTGAAGTCAGAAGCGATAAAATACTTAGGCGTGCTCATTTCTCCTGACTTTTCAAAACTTTTTGCACTAAATTACCAATCGCTTTTGGATCGTACATATGAAGACCTACTGAATTACAGTAAACTGAGACTATCCTGGTTTGGTAAAATGAACGCACTAAAAATTGATATATTGCCCCGCTTTCTATACATTTTTCAAACTGTTCCCATTTCTCGCCATGCATCTTCTTCAGCAAACTACGTACAGCATTAATCAGGTTTGTGTGGGGTAAATATAGACCCAGGATAAGTATGCAGATATTAAACCGCCCTTAAATAGCCGGTGGAGCTGGATTTCCGAATTTTAAAATATACTTTCAAGCTTCTGTTTTAGGTCACTTTATAGACTGGCATGTCAACTCTCTGACAAAACAATGGGTCACTATTGAGCAGGAAGGGGTGGGTGTTCCTCTGAAGCACCTTCCTTGGCTTTTTGCCTCTGATGTTTTCTCGATAGGAGGCTTGACAGAATTGACTAGGGGAACAATTAAAATTTGGCATGCAACTATGAAAAAATACCATCCCTCTAGAACATTCAGCCCTCTTACGCCACTTTTCTTTAATCTTTCCTTTCCTCCTGGATATCTGAGAGAATCTTTCTTGGGATGGAGAGCTATGGAGGACACTCGCCTCCTACAGATATTAGAAAATGGTAAAATACCGTCATTCAATACATTACAGGATAGGTCTCTGTCTAGAAAATTGCTGTGGATGGAATACTTACAGTTGCAATCATTCTTGTTTTCTCAGAGGATGGCACCCCCATTCCAGTGTATACCATCTTCTTTTAAGAGGCTATTCTTACAGGAATCTCCCCCTAATCATATGATATCCCTGCTTTATAATTATTTGATTAGGGAAAGTATCTCAGGAAAGTTACAATTTCAACACATGTGAGAACAAGAATTGGGGGAGTCATATCTTCAACAGATTGGGAAAAAGGATTCTAGCTTACACACAAAATGTCGGTGACATGTTATGCGGAGGAGAAAAATTTCAAAATGATGGCAAGATGGTACCAGTATCCAGTAAAACTTCACACCATATTTCCGGCAGCCTCAGACTTATGTAGGCGATGTAAAGTGGAAAAAGGATCTATGCTTCACATATGGTGGGAGTATAGTAAGATCAAACCTTTGTGGGAAAAAATATTTTCCAATTATAATCTAACTACCGGAAATAGGGTCGAAAATCGTCCTGAGAAAGCTCGGCTTTCTATCCTGCCCTCATCAATAGGATCTCAAAAAAATGAAATGGTTAATATCTGCAGAATGGAGGAACTTTCTGCTGACTTTAATGGATGTGCTGATAAATTCAGGAAGATCTGGAGTGTCTGGATTCTGTTTCAGGACTCATGGGAGTTTCACAGGCTGTTTGAGTGAGAGACTGATAAATTGGTGAATTGGATCTGGGTTGGTGCTGGGAACTAATTAGAGAGTCTAAAAATGAGCCTTAGTTTATGTTCTCCTTCTCCTCTTCAATTTCCTAATCCTACCCTCCTTTCTTATCTTTATTTCTCTTTTTCTTCTTCCCCCCTCACCACCCCTTCTTTTTTTTCTTTTTTCTCTTTTTGTTTTTGTACTGTTGTATTGGTGATTTATGTAGTGGTCTGCACTGTTGGATATGATTAAAAGTAATGTTTACATTATTAGATAAGAGGTGTAGGAGTCTTATCAGAGAAGTGATAGAGAATATGTTATATTGAACGCCATGATGACTAAACACAGGCATTTATTAATGTATGTTATATATGTTAATGTTTATTTCTATTTCAATAAAAAGAGATTATACTGAAATTTCATTGAATCCATTCTTCCCTCTACCCGTTAAATGTTCCCCGTGCCATTGGCTGCAACACAACCCCAAAGCATTGATTGATCCACCCCCATGCTTAATGGTTGGCGAGATATTATTTTCCTGAAATTCTGTGCCCTTTTTCTCAACACATACCTATGATCATTGTGGCCAAAGAGTTCTATTTTAACCTCATCGGTCCACAGTACTTGTTTCCAAAATGCATCCGACTTGTTTAGATGTTCTTTTGCATATTTCTGATGCTGATTTTTATGGTGAGGATGCAGGAGAGGGTTTCTTCTCATGACTCTTCCATGAAGGCCATATTTGTGCATGTGTCTCCGAACAGTAGAACAATGTACCACAAATCCAGGGTCTGATAAATCTTTCTGAAGGTCTTTTGCAGTCAATCGAGTGTTCTGATTTGCCTCTCTAGCAATCCTCAGGAAGTCTGTGTTTCTCATGATGTCATCTGTGTGACAGCGTGAGAAACACTGGCGGCTCTGATCGGCGGGAACATCGTTACCAGCAGTTAGAGCACTGCAGGATCATGCTGTATGATGTCAGTGTGAGCCTGCAGCTGTGACTATGACCCACGGTAAAAAGCTTACCACGGGTCACAGGCGTTGGCTGATGAGTGTACTACTCCCATCAGATCTGCCTATGCCTGCTTTCACTAATAACGGCGAGAGCAGGCGCCGCTGATGGAAGTAGTCATCTGCCAGGGCCTGTTCTCAAAGTAAAATAAATAAATACATATTGAATTAAAAATAAAAAATACAGATATAGTCATCTATCATCTAATGCCTTGTCTCCCTGAGATGATCATGATCAGGCGACAATGATGGGAGTTTTAGTCAGCACCCGCAGTGCACATTATGTGTAAAATACAGAATTAAATAAAAAATCATCGTGGGCTACTGCCTATTATTCATAATCAGCAGAAGGAAATTTGCCCACTGTAGGCTGATATTACTAATCCAGTTAAAGAGGTCATTAGGCCCAAATGTTCCCTGGTTTCACTGTTGGGATTGTATTGGGCAGGTAATGAGCAGTGCCTGGTTTTCTCCACACATACCGCTTAGAATTATCACCAAAAAGTTTTATCTTCGTCTCATCAGACTAGAGAATCTTATTTCTCATAGTCTGGGAGTCCTTCATGTGTTTTTGAGCAAACTCGATGCAGGCTTTCATATGTCTTGCACTGAGGAGAGGCTTCCATTGGGCCACTCTGCCATAAAGGCCCGACTGGTGGAGGGCTGCAGTGATAGTTGACTTTGTGGAACTTTCTCCCATCTCCCTACTGCATCTCTGGAGCTTAGCCACAGTGATCTTGAGGTTCTTCTTTACTTTTCTCACCAAGGCTTTTCTCCCACAATTGCTCAGTTTGGCTGGACGGCCAGGTCTAGGAAGACTTCTGGTGGTCCCAAACTTCTTCTATTTAAGGATTATGGAGGCCACTGTGCTCTTAGGAGCCTTGAGTACTGCAGAAATTCTTTTGTAACCTTGGCCCGATCTGTGCCTTCCCACAACTCTGTCTCTGAGCTCCTTGGGTAGTTCCTTTGAGTTCATGATTCTTATTTGGTCTGACATGCACTGTGAGCTATGAGGTCTTATATAGACAGGTGTGTGCCTTTCCAAATAAAGTCCTATCCGTTTAATTAAACACAGCTGGAATCCAATGAAGGAGTAGAACCATCTCAAGGAGGATCACAAGGAAATGGACAGCATGTGACTTAAATATGACTGTCTGAGCAAAGGGTCTGAATACTTGTTACCACGTGATTAGTGTTGAGCGAACATGCTCGACACTGCTCGGTACTCGCCCGAGCATCACGCTACTCTGGATGTTCGGCGAGCACCGAGCATTTCCGGGTTACTCGGGCGGGAGCTCGGGTCTCCGCCCTACATGTTTGGCGCTCTTTACAGAGCCAATGAACATGCAGGGATTGCCAGCCAGTCACTGTAATGCTGCAGTCATGTTGTTTGTGGGCATTACAGTGATTGGCTGGCCGCACAGCGTCACCTCGAGTATTTAAAACCGGGCGCCGCCATCTTGGACACAGTCACTCCAGATCAGACAGTGTAGGGACAGCGCTGCTGATTTAGGGAGAGATGTATCCTGCAAAATAGTTAGTGTAGGGTCTGTAAAGGCTGCCAGATCAAACAAACAGTCCTTCTCAGGACTAATATCCATCCCAGGTATATCAGGCAGGCAGGCAGGCTGTATAGGAGACGCAGTGGGTATACCAGCAAACGCTGCATTACAGTCCTGTGTGCTGCTCCTGTTGCTGAAATTGCTGGACTTAGCTCCAGGTCCCGGGGGCCAGGAAAAATCCTTTTTTTTTATCTAAATCCTCTTTTTTTTTCCTCCTTCACAATGTACAAATACCCATCTTATTAACCTTTTGGTGTCCCCCCCCCCTCAAAAAAAAAAAAGTGTGCCTCTGATTTTTCAGACACAAATATATCTGTTGAAAATAGTCTGGTGTAGGCCAGAGAAATAGAAGTGTGGTTTTGCAGTTCTATGGGCCATTTGTATCTAAAAAAAACAGTTTGAGTGTATCGCTCACTGTTCAGCCGCAAATATATATATTTAAAAAAGTCTGGTATACACCAGTAAATTATTACTGTGGTTTTGCTGTTCCACGGTAAAACATCTCTATTATCCTGTTTTTGGCATTTTTTGCTGTATAAAAATAATAATAGTTTCTCCCTGATTTTTCAGACACAAATATATCTGTTGAAAATAGTCTGGTGTAGGCCAGAGAGACAGAAGTGTGCTTTAGCTGTTCCACGGTAAAAAATCTCTATTATCCTGCTTTTTGCATTTTTTGCTGTAAAAAAAATAAATAATAGTGTCTCCCTGATTTTTCAGACACAAATATATCTGTTGAAAATAGTCTGGTGTAGGCCCGAGAAATACAAGTGTGGTTTTGCAGTTCCACGGTACAAACCTCTGTATTATCCACTTTTCGGCCATTTGTATCTAAAAAAACAGTTTGAGAGTGTCGCTCACTGTTCAGCCGCAAATATATATATATTTTAAAAAGCCTGGTATACACCAGTAAATTATAACTGTGGTTTTGCTGTTCCACAGTAAAAAATCTCTATTATGCTGCTTTTGGCATTTTTTGCCGTAAAAAATAAATAGTGTCTCCTGATTGTTCAGACACAAATATATCTGTTGAAAATAGTCTGGTGTAGGCCCAAGAAATACAAGTGTGGTTTTGCAGTTCCACGGTTCAAACCTCTGTATTATCCACTTTTGGGCCATTTGTATCTAAAAAAAACAGTTTGAGTGTGTCGCTCACTGTTCAGCCGCAAATATATATATATTAAAAAAAAGTCTGGTATACACCAGTAAATTATAACTGTGGTTTTGCTGTTCCACGGTAAAACATCTCTATTATCCTGCTTTTGGCATTTTTTGCCGTAAAAAATAAATAGTGTCTCCTGATTGTTCAGACACAAATATATCTGTTGAAAATACTCTGGTGTAGGCCCGAGAAATACAAGTGTGGCTTTGCAGTTTCACGGTTCAAACCTCTGTATTATCCACTTTTGGGCCATTTGTATCTAAAAAAAACAGTTTGAGTGTGTCGCTCACTGTTCAGCCGCAAATATCTCTATTTAAAAAAGTGTGGTATACCCCAGTAAACAATAACTGTGGTTTTGCCATCCCACGGTAAAAAAATCTCTATTATTCAGGTTTTGGTAGTTTTTTCCGAAAAGAAAAACAGTAGTGTCTCCTGACTGTTGTGACACAAAAATATATCTGTTGAAAATAGTCTTGTGTAGGCCCGACATCCCAGTGTGGTTTCGCAGTTCCATGGGTCAAATCGCTGTACTATCCAGTTTTCGGCCTTTGGTATCTAAAAAAAAAGCAGTTTGAGTGTGTCGCTCACTGTTCAGCCGCAAATATCTCTATTTAAAAAAGTGTGGTATACCCCAGTAAACAATAACTGTGGTTTTGCCATCCCACGGTAAAAAATCTCTATTATTCAGCTTTTGGTAGTTTTTTCCGTAAAGAAAAACAGTAGTGTCTCCTGACTGTTGCGACACAAAAATATATCTGTTGAAAATAGTCTTGTGTAGGCCCGACATCCCAGTGTGGTTTCGCAGTTCCATGGGTCAAATCGCTGTACTATCCAGTTTTGGGCCTTTGGTATCTAAAAAAAAAGCAGTTTGAGTGTGTCGCTCACTGTTCAGCCGCAAATATCTCTATTTAAAAAAGTGTGGTATACCCCAGTAAACAATAACTGTGGTTTTCCTCTTCCACGGTTCTAATCTGCTCTTTATTACCCTTTTTCCATTGATCGTGCAAGTGTAAGCAATTTTACTTCATTTACAATGGGCAAGGCGCGTGGCAAGGGATGTGGAAGTGGACGTTCTGGTGATGGTTCGTGCAGAGGACGGGGCCGTGGCCAAGGTGAAAATGTGCCACAACCAACAGCCACATCTTCTCGCTCCCACTTCTTGACCGAATTACTAGGGAAGCACAGAACAACACCAGTATTGAGAACTGATCAGTGTGAACAGGTTATTAATTGGATAGCAGACAATACTTCCAGTTACCTGGGCACCACCACCTCCGGTCTGTCTTCCACACGGTCAACTCTTAGTAGCCGTGAGTCTCGACCGCATAGTCCTCCTCACCCTGATGCTCCTTCCTCCCACCATGCCGAGTGTCGTCAGACAGCAAGTGATCCCACACTTGGACACTCTGAAGAGCTGTTCACTGGTCCATTTCCATATTTGGGCCCCTCGCCTGATACGCTTGAAGTGGTGGAAGAGGAGATCCCATGTTGCGATGCCCAAATATTTGAACAGCCACGGCCACAGGAAGTCGACGTTGGCAATTTGTCACAAGAGGTGGACGATGACGAGACACAATTGCCAGGAAGTGAGGAGGAGGATCGTGGTGCGCAAGTGGAAGAGGAGGAGGTGGTGGATGATCTAGTAACTGACCCAACGTGGAAGGAGGACATGCAGAGTGAGGCCAGCAGCACACAGGGGGAGGGAGGCAGAGTACCCCAACAGGCAGGAAGAAGCAGTGTAGTGGCCGCAGACAGAAGGCAGGCAACCGTTCCCCGTAACACCAACACGAGGGATGTTGCCAGTACAAGCGGTAGGTCTTCCAGAGTCTGGAATTTTTTTAAAGACTCTGCTGATAACCCCAAAAAGGCCATATGTTCCACCTGCCATGCCAGCATCAGCAGGGGTGACAAAACTACCAGCCTGACCACCACCAGCATGATCAGGCACATGGCAGCAAAGCACCCGACTTTGTGGGGAGAAACCCAGGGTCCACGACCAGTGTCAGCGGGTGTCACCACTGCTTCTTCCACTGTTGTGTGTGCAATAGAACCCCCTGTTGTGTGTGCAAGGCAATCCCCTGTCCATACTGCATGTAAAGATGCCCCCTCCTCTCAGTCTTCACTTGTTATGGCAGTTTCTCAAGAAACAGCATCAACATCCACGTCCACGTCCCACCGCAGCGTTCAATTGTCCATATCCCAGACGGAAATTCGCAGCTAACGCCCCACAGGCCACAGTCCTAAATTCGCACATTTCACGACTGCTTGCATTGGAAATGCTGCCTTTTAGGCTGGTGGAGACCGAATCCTTCCGCAATCTTATGGCGGTGGCCGTCCCTCGGTACTCGGTCCCCAGTCGACACTATTTTGCCTGGTGTGCCATCCCCGCACTACACAAGCACGTGTCCCAAAGCATCTGCCGTGCCCTCAACAACGCAGTTACTGGGAGAGTCCACCTGACAACGGACACGTGGACAAGTGCTTGTGGCCAGGGACGGTACATCTCTCTGACGGCACACTGGGTAAACATAGTGAAAGCCGGGACCCAGTCGGACCTTGGGACGGAACACATCCTCCCCACACCGAGGATTGCGGGCCCTATGTCAGTCTGAGTTGCCCCCACAGTGTACAGCTCCTGCGCATCCTCCTCCTCCTCCTCATGTTCAGCCTCCATCTCAGATATCACCACATCAGTTACAAGCTGGAAGCATTGCAGTACTGCCTCCGCCAAGCAGCAACAGGCTGTGCTGAAACTCATAAGCTTAGGTGATAAACCTCACACTGCTTGTGAGTTGTGGACAGCTGTGAAAGAGCAGGCAGATCTGTGGCTGAGACCGCTGAACCTACATCCCGGCATGGTCATGTGTGACAATGGCCGTAACCTGGTGGCGGCTCTGAGGCGAGGTGAGATCACACACGTACCATGCCTGGCTCATGTGCCTAACCTCGTGGTTCAGCGGTTTCTTAAATCGTACCCCGAGTTGCCAGATCTGCTCGTGAAAGTACGCCGCCTGTCAGCTCATTTTCGCAAGTCGGCTACAGCTTCCGCCGCCCTTGCTGTGTTGCAGCAGCGTTTGCAGCTTCCGGTACACCGACTAGTGTGTGATGTCCCCACACGTTGGAACTCTACCCTCCACATGTTGCAAAGGATTTGTGAGCAGAAGAGAGCAGTTGTGGAGTACCAGCTGCAGCAAGGCCGTCGATATTCAGGTCAGACTCCACACATAAGACCTCAGGAGTGGACCTGGATGTCTGACATATGTACCATCCTGACAAACTTTGAGGAGGCCACCAAGATGGTGAGTGGCGATGACGCCATCATTAGTGTCAGCATCCCACTTGTCTGTCTTTTGCAACGCTCTCTGCAGAGAATTAAAGAGGAGGCATTGCAGCCAGAGTATGATGAGATGGATCAAGAAGCCATAGCGGGCGATTACACACAGCCCAGCCTCATCTCATCCCAACGTGCATTGGGGGACAATGAGGGAGAGGAGGAGGAGGAGGAGGAGGAAGAACAGGAGCTGCTATCATGCGTTGTAGACGGTAGTAACTGTACAAGTGTCATACCGTCGGTTCAGCGTGGGTGGCCTGAGGACAGGGGGGAGGAGGAAGAGGAGAAGGAGGAGAGCATGGTCAGTCGTCATCTTGGTGAGGACACGGAAATCTTGCCCGTTACCAGTCTGGCACGCATGGCTGACTTTATGTTACGCTGCCTTAACCGTGACCCTCGCGTTGTCAAAATGTTGGGTGACAGTCATTACTGGTTGGTGACACTTGTAGACCCCCGCTACAAGGAGAACTTTCACTCTCTTATTCCTGAGGTGGAGAGGTCTACAAAAATGGGGCAATACCAGAAGGCCCTTGCTGCAGAACTCTTAAAAAAATTCCCATCTGAACATGCTAGCGGCAGAGGTCACAGTTCGTTGCCCAACCAAGGCGTACAGGCGAGAGAGATGCAACTCCAATCCAGCAGAGGCAGGGGAACACTGTCAACGTTCTGGGACAGTTTTCTGACACCCGCCCAGCTTACAGGCCCTGAGGCGCGGGGTACTCTCACAAGGAGTGGAAAGTTTCAAAAGATGGTGAGGGAGTACCTTGCCGATCGTACCAGCATCCTCCGTGATTCCTCTGTGCCTTTTAATTATTGGGTATCCAAGCTGGACACTTGGAATGAACTCGCTCTGTACGCCTTGGAGGTCCTGGCCTGCCCTGCCGCTAGCGTGTTATCGGAGCGTGTTTTTAGCGCCGCTGGGGGAATTATAACTGATAAGCGCACTCGCCTGTCAACTGACTATGCTGACAAGCTGACCCTTATCAACATGAACAAGGGCTGGATTGGGCCAGACTTCTCATCACCACCAAATGACAGCAGAGTAACATAAAGTCAAATCCACTGTGTTATTTCGGGAGGTGTATTCACATGCACCACTTCACACCCACACATGGGTATACGCTTCCTCGTTTCGGCTGTTTAATCTTCTTCTCCTTATCCTCAGCCTCCACCACCACTATACCACCAGGGTGCCAGCATTGCAAGTTCCTCCGTCCTAATTTTTGGCAGCTTTTGCTGGGAAAGCATAAGCAAATACCATGGGACACCCACTCCCCAATAATGGGACTTATGTTTGTAATATGCTGTACTGCATGGCTCTTGTAAGGGGCATTGCAAGTTCCTCTGTCCTAATTTTTGGCAGCTTTTGCTTGGAAGGCATAGGCAAAGACTATCGGAGACCCACTCCCCAATAATGGGAATAATGTTTTTAATATGCTGTACTGCATGGGTCTTGTAAGGGACATTGCAAGTTCCCCCTTCCTAATTTTTGGCAGCTTTTGCTTGGAAGGCATAGGCAAAGACTATGGGAGACCCACTCCCCAATAATGGGAATAATGTTTTTAATATGCTGCACTGCATGGCTCTTGTAAGGGGCATTAAAATCGTCTTGTTAAGCTACTGTGACCTCCACGTCTCTTCCACAGGGCGTTGATATTGAGTTTTTATTCCACTGTAACCTCCACCACTCTTCCAAGGGGCATTGATATTGTCTTTTTATTCCACTGCGACCTCCACCACTCTTCCAAGGGGCATTAAAACCGTCTTGTTAAGCTACTGTGACCTCCACGTCTCTTCCACGGGGCATTGATATTGTCTTTTTATTCCACTGTAACCTCCACCACTCTTCCAAGGGGCATTAAAACTGTCTTGTTAAACCACACTGAACTCCACGTCTCTTCCAAGGGGCATTAGAACCATCTTGTTAAGCTACTGTGACCTCCACATCTCTTCCAAGGGGCATTAAAACTATCTTGTTAAACCACTCTGAACTCCACGTCTCTTCTAAGGGGCATTAAAACCGTCTTGTTAAACCACTCTGAACACCACAGCTCTTCCAAGGGGCATTGACATGTTGTTTTTAATTACCTCTAACCTCCACGACTCTTGCAACGGGCATTGCATTTCCTCCTAATTTTTGTCAGCTTTTGCTTTTCAATGCATAGGCGAACACTAAGGGAGACCCACTCCCCAATAATTGGTAGAAGGTTTTTAATACGCTGTAATCCACGTCTGTTTCAAGGGGCATTGCAGTGCCTAATAATTTTTGGAAAGCCTTCCATTCCCTGCTTAGGCCAACAGTGTACAGGAGACCCAGTTGCTATAAATGGAAAAAATGGTTTAGTTAAGGCCCTCTGACCTCCATGTCACTTCCAAGGGGCATTGGAGTGCCTCGAAATTTTTGGTAGGTATTGCATTCACTGTATGCCTTATAACTGTGTAGCTGAACTGCTCCTTTTGGTACAGAAACATATCCTACAAGACATGTGTGGTTGGCTGGCCTGATATTGATGTGAATGGTCCCTGTTCCTCCTGCTCTTTCTCCTTTGCCACCATCTCATCCATCATTCATCACCTGAAGCTTTGTTTTAACGGGAGTCATAGAACTGGGATAGTAGCAGGAAAACATCCAGCAATCCTCGAAGGAGGTAGAATATGCGCCAAAACGCTGACCATCTCAGGCCTAGCTGCTACTACATACATGCGCTTGCATTCCAAGGAACAGAAAGCTAAGGAGGTGGATGGCCTCATGATCATGAATAATTTACTCGTTGTGTAGGAGGCCGACCACTGCTGCTGTCTACCTTCTGAACTTTGTGTTGAAGCCTGATTGACCCAGGACCCGCAATCCTCTATGTCTGGAGGACGTGTTGCATCCCAGTGTCCAACTGTGTCCCGGCTTCCACAATATTAACCCAGTGTGAAGGCGTCAGTGAGATGGACCATTCCTGGCCACATTCACTTGTCCACGTGTTTGTGGTTAGGCTGTCCTTCCCACTAAATGCACTGGGGAGGGCACAGGTAATGTTTTGGTATGCGTGCTTGTGTATAAGGCGCACCGGGACAAATAGGGGCAGCTGAGGACCGTTTATGGACACCCGGCCACCCCCACGCGGCTGGGGACTGTGTGTGGGCACCCGGCCGCCGGGCGGCTGGGGACTGAGTATGAATACCAGGCTACCGACGCAGCCATGACGTGGTGGCCAGATTCCACCTCCACATGCCTAAAAGGTCCAATTTCAAGTGCAAGCAAGCTAGCAGTATGGTATTGCAGCCTGGGGGTGGGTGGGTGGCAGGCTGCATACTTGCGCTTGTATTGCAAGTTATGGGGGAGGTACAATTGAACACTGCCCTGGGATAAGGACTTGCACGGGGATAGTTGCAAGTCTGCATCTTCTGATGCGGCAAGGATCACTTCTGATGGGCACACTTTTAGGCAGTGACCTGGGTGTCAGAGAAGCTTCCAGGGGTCTTCCCCATGCTGTTCCCATGTCTTTTTAGCACTGCATGCATGTGTCACACAGCACATGGCCAGATAAGGTTGTAAAATGTTAAAATGACATTTCCCGGTGAATGCATTTGTCACGGTTGAAAGCAATACAAACGTGCAAAAACGCATAAAAAATGCTACTTGTGAACATAGCCCAAGGTGTGGAGGAGTATTTTTGTTTTTGGTTATTTATTTTACCTTATACACAAGTCTTTACCCTGGAAAGGATGTTCCTTAACCCCTTTCCGACCTGGTCAGTAATAGTACGCACCAGGTCGGGAAGGCCGGTTCAGCGGGGGCTCCGGCGGTGAGCCCGCACTGAAGCGAGCACATGTCAGCTGATTATTGGAATCGCAATCCACCCGCGGCTGTTAACATGTTAAATCTCTGACAGTGGCATTTAACTCGCGCTTCCGGGAGTCCTAAGTAGTGTTGAGCCACCCCCGTAGTGTTCGAGTTCGGTTCGGTTCGTCGAACACCCGTGTGTTCGCCGAACTGTTCGTCGAACTGTTCGTCGAACACCTTCGAACACCGTTAAAACCAATGGCAGGCAAACAAAAACACATAGAAACACATAGAAAACACCTTCAAAGGTGTCCAAAAGCTGACAAACTGCTCAGAAGACATAACTAACACATGGAAAAGTGACAAGTACATATAGTCATGCGAAAATAAAAGAGGTGGAGGAGTAAAAGGAGGGGGAGACACAGATATAGGCATGTCATGCCCTTCTAAAATCCAAAAAGTGAGAAGCCGACACGGCCAGTCCGCTCCTGCCCGTGCCACCTCCGTGTCGCCGGGTTTGTGCCAGAGCCGCGGTGAACCCTGACGGCCAGCCCCCCTCTCCCAATACTGGTGCCTGTCCGCTGGTGGGTCGAGCGAGCCCCCCTGTGGTGGAGGCAGCTCTAAGCATTTTAATTTAAATTGTCTCTCTAATTTGAATGAATACACTTTAAATCCATTTACAAGGATCTATTGGAGGGCAAGTCTCATGCCAGCAGCCGCGGTAATTCCAGCTCCAGTAGCGTCCACTAAAGCTGCTGCAGTTAAAAAGCTTTTATAAGGATCGAGCTCAGCTGTCCACCGCAAGGCATCCTACTGCCAGTCCCAGCCCCTATGCCTTGGGGTGCCTCCTGATGCTCTTCACTAAGTATCCCATGGTCCCGAAGCATTTCCTTTGAAAAAATTAAGTGTCTAAACTACAGGTGGTGCAGCTTGCTTAACAGCCGGGATAATCCGCTTGCTAGCAGACACTGCTACTAGGCACAAAGTATTTCCTGGGCTAGATGCAGTTAAAAATTTGTAATTAGATACTCTCGTTGGATGCTGAGAAAGCATTCCATAGAGTCTCCTGGCACGCCATATATGATTCTCTTAAAAAGCTTGGGGTAGGGGTCTAGGGGACCCTTTTATAGCCAAAATCACGGCCCTGTATCGCAATACGTCACCTAGGCTGAAGATAAATGGAACTGTAGCACCCTGAGGGCTCGGTTGCTAAAGACGTATTGCACCTCACCCAGAGGTGTGATATCTCACTCTCAGGTAAGGATGGAGTGTGGATCAGGACCCGACACCTGCATGCATTACACCACATTGCCGTGGGGCAGGGCGACCAATATGCCCCTGAGATGGGCACGACAGTCCCTGTCCCTGGCTGGAGTGGGGGGAGGGAACACTGAGGAAGGGGAACCCTGTAGTGCAGGAGCAGGGAGGAAGCAGTTCCTGGGTGCATTGAGAAGGGAGTATAAAAGGTGGGCACCATCTTAGTTCAGTGCAGAGAAGTCTGAGCAGAAGTGGCAGGGAGCAGGGGCTCTGCATGAGCTCTGCTCCGGAGGCGGGCCTAGTAACAGAGGCCCAGGCCTGGAAGAGGGAGAAGGAAGGAAGAGGAGCGGAGAAGGCTCCAGGAACGAGGAATGAAGGGATCCCAGGGGTGCGGACGGGCGAGTCGCCACCGCACGCCCGAATCCACCTGCGTGGAGGGGTCAGGCCAAAGGGGGAGACCGGTCCCCAAACTAGTGGAGGCAGGAAACGACCCTCAGCTAGAAACCGGAGGCTCTGACATTTTATGTGGCGCAGCCCCTCGCTACACCCGCTAGGAAGGCACCACATAGGGTCAGGGAAACTGGCGCCAAGTTTACCAAGAGGAGGCCCGAGGCAGCCGGACAGAAGTGTTGGTAAGAAAGGCCAGACAAAGGACACACAAAGGGGGTCCTGTGAAGTGCTCCAAAGTTATCTGGGAGTTGTCTGAGCCCCTCACCTGGTGAGCACAGTACGACGTGGGCAGCCGTTACCTGCAGACGTGGTCTGGATAATAAGAACTGTGAGTAAAGGCCCTGAACTGCATCACTGACTCCGTGTCGTTACTGCTGCTGCCCTGCACCATCACCCCCATCCTCCGCATACACTGCCCTGAGGCTATACTCCTCCCGTGGGGAGTTATGCTACGCTCTGCTGCACCCACAACACCAGCCTCAGTGGTCTGCCCTGTAGCGGCGGTTCACTCTGACCGCAATCCACGGGTGGCGTAGTCGGACATTTAAACATGAAAACCACATAAATAGTTCCGCCACTGGTTTGACCGCCCTGAGCCACGGAACTGGGTCGCCGCCACGAAGACTACAACCACCAGCATCCACCAAAAAGGGTCCGGCTCCGGGTGTCCCAAGGCCCAGGGGGTGCGTCAGAACATTTTCATCACCTTTCACAATCACCAATGGGACAAGGCAGTGATGTCCTCTGTCCCCTCTCTTATACATCCTAGTGACGGAGCACCTGCTCTCATCAATTCGCCATAACCCCAATATTAGGTGGATTGAGGTGGGAGGCACCGAGTACAAGTGCTCTCTATTTGCTGATGATGTCCTAGTATATATCACTCAATCACATATATCCATCCATGCTGTTATGGCTGAAATAGATCACTTTGTTACATGGTAAAATTTTAAAATCAATGCAGCGAAGTCTGAGGCCCTCGATGTCTCCCTCCCCAAATCCATATAGGATTCCATCCAGTCCAACTTTCCCTTTGCCTGGCCCTCACAGGGTATCAAATACTTAGGAATTCCTATTCATAGAGACCTCTCCCATCTATGTTATCTTAATTTTGGGCCCTTTATTGAACAACTCCATACAGACCACGGTTGGCAAGTTAGAACTGTAAGATTCACTACGTGAACCACTGGTGTTTTGTGGAAAAGCACATGTACACTGCGTTCCAAATTATTATACAAAAAGTGTTTAGGAGTGATAAGGGAAGAATTTGTTTGTTTGTCAGTTAAACTCATTGATGGTGATGTGTGTCAGGGCTCTTTATATCACTGTAAGCAATTGCAGACACCTGTGCTAATTAGTTTGGCAGGTGTGTCCAATGAAAGGCAAGACTACTTAAGAAGGCTCTCTCACATTATTAAGCAGCCTACATTTTCTGCCAAAATGGGAAAGAAAAAGGATGTGTCGGCTGCTGAGAAGCAACAAATTGTGGAGTGTTTAGGTCAAGGCATGACTACAATCAACATTGTGCGATGATCAGGATGAAGTGTCTTGGCAATCAAGAAGTATGTAGCTGATTCACAGTACACACGTGTGCGTGCTGATAAGGGCAAATTGAGGACTCTTTCCTACAGGCAATTACGTCAGGTTGAAAGAGCAGCGGCAAAAAAGCCTTGTCATAGCAGCAGACAAGTTTTTGAAGCTGCTTGTGCCTCCAACGTCCCCCGAACAACAAGATGCAGGGTCCTTCAGAGGTTTGCAGCTGTACATGCGCCATCCTGTTGACCTCCTCTATCCACTTCACACAAGCAGAAACGGCTCCAGTGGGCCAAACATTACATGAAGACTGATTTCAAAACAGTTTTGTTCACGGATGAGTGCCGTGCAGCGCTCGATGGTCCAGATGGATGGAGTGGAGGATGGCTGGCTGATGGACACCCCACGCAAACACGGCTACAGCGCCAACAAGGAGGAGGTGGAGTAATGTTTTGGGCTGGAATCATGGGGAGAGAGATTGTCGGCCCCTTTAGGATCCCCGAAGGCGCTAAAGATGAACTCCATAATGTATGTGGATTTTCTCAAACAGCACTTCCTGCCATGGTTCAAGAAGAAGAACCGTGTATTTCACAGCAAGATCATTTTTCTGCATGATAATGCACCATCTCATGCTGCACATAAAACATCTGCATCTCTGGCTGATATGGGCATAAAAGGGGACAAACTTATGGTGTGACCCCCATGCTCCCCTGACCTCTACCCCATTCAGAACCTTTGGAGCATCATTAAAAGGAGTGTCTATGATGGCGGGAGGCAGTTCACATCTAAGCAACAGCTCTGGTAGGGTATTCTGTCCTCATGCAAAACAATTGAAGCAGAAACCATCCAAAACCTGACAAATTCAATGGACGAGAGAGTTCAGAAGCTCCTTTCGAACAAGGAGTCCTATGTGAAAATGTAACATCACCTAGAATAAAGTTTTGAGTTGAAAACTGTTTGATTTCAGTTTCTAACAACCTGCTAATGCTTATAATTTCAAAAATGACCATTTTTTGGTCTTTATTAAAATGAAAAGGTTGATCGAAAAGTTTGGGGGATCTAAGAGTGTGGCAACCCAGTAGTCATGATTACTTCGAATTCTGACAATATGAGGGTCATGCTGCAGGTAGTGCAGCAAGAAGGCACTTATGTGCCTTGCGCATCTTGGAGCCCCAAAATTATTTTCCGGGCTAGATGCAGCTAAAAATTATTTTTAATTTTAAATCTGGTGAAGCTTTAGTATAGATGGCCTAATAGGATCAGTGCTGCACACTGCTACAAAGCCCAAATTATTTTCCAGTCAAGATACAGATAAACATGATTAGTAATTTGAAAGCTTAAAACGGTTGGTAGGGTGATTTTAACCAATCATCAAGCTTTTACTCTCCCCAGGATGACACAGGGGTAGAAAAGTCGTTTCGGATCCATGATTTGTTCATCTTTATGAACGTGAGTCTGTCTACATTATCAGTGGAGAGCCGCGTGCGCTTATCTGTCAGCACACCACCAGCAGCGCTGGACACAAAAACAGGGCGAAGCCCCACGTCAATTTTCTTTAAATTATTTCATGAAATAATTAAGAAAAAAACGGCTTCCCTATATTGTTGTGTCCGGCCAGGTACAAATAGGCAGCTGGTGGTTGGGGGCAGCCCGTTCCTGCCTGCTGTACCTGGCTGGACACAAATATAGTGCGAAGCCCCACGTCAATTTTTTTAAAATTATTTCATGAATTTCCTGAAATAATTAAAAAAAATTGAAGTGGGGCTTCGCACTATATTTGTGTCCAGCCAGGTACAGCAGGCAGGAACGGGCTGCCCCCATCCACCAGCTGCCTATTTGTACCTGGCCGGACACAACAATATAGGGAAGCCCTTTTTTTCTTAATTATTTCATGAATTTCATGAAATAATTAAAAAAAATTGAAGTGGGGCTTCGCACTATATTTGTGTCCAGCCAGGTACAGCAGGCAGGAACGGGCTGCCCCCAACCACCAGCTGCCTATTTGTACCTGGCCGGACACAACAATATAGGGAAGGCCTTTTTTTCTTAATTATTTCATGAATTTCATGAAATAATTAAAAAAAAAGTACGTGGGGCTTCGCCCTATTTTTGTGTCCAGCCAGGTACAACTAGGCAGCTGGGGGCTGGAATCTGCAGCGCAGGGAGGCCCAAGCTTTCTGGGCCCCCCCGGCTACAAATTGCAGTCCGCAGCCACCCCGGAAAATGGCGCGTTCATAGAAGCGCCATCTTCTGGCGCTGTACCCAACTCATCCAGGGCCCTGGTGCGGTGGCTCACTGGGTAATAAAGGGGTTAGGGCCAGCTTGGTATTATCAGCTGGCCCCAAGCCCAAAATTCATGGGGTCACGCCAGTATTAGACATGACCGCCATGAATTTCTAGTAAAGTATTTAAAAAAAACACAACACCCAGAATAAAGTCCTTTAATTGAAATAAACACACAATTCTTTATTGTTCTAAATTAAACCATACTTACCATCACACCCATTCCAGCTGAAGCCAACGATCTCCTGCAATAAAAGAAAAATAATAAACCAACCTCATCCTTACCTTTCCATGGTTCCCAAGACAGCTTCAGCTCTGCTACATCGAGATGACTGGCTGGACCGCAGCAGAACGCTGCCATCCAGTCTGTCATCCCGCAGACACTGAGAAGCGCAGGCATGCTTGCGCTCCTCACTGTCTCGCTGTGACGGCATCCAGATGAGCCGAGGTCATGTCCAATGAACTCGGCTCACCTCATGCACGTCACTGACAGCGTGGGAAAATTCTCACGCTGAAGTGCTGAGTGCAGGAGAATTCTCCCACGCTGTCAGTGATGTGCATGAGGTGAGCTCATGTCCAATGAACTCAGCTCACCTCCTGCACCTCACTGACAGCGTGGGAAAATTCTCCTGCAATCAGCGCTTCAGCGTGAGAATTTTCCCACGCTGTCAGTGACGTGCATGAGGTGAGCCGAGTTCATTGGACATGAACTCGGCTCATCTGGATGTCGTCACAGAGAGACGCTGAGCAGCGCAAGCAAGCCTGCGCTTCTCAGTGTCTGCGGGATGACAGGCTGGATGGCAGCGTTCTGCTGCGGTCCAGCCTGTCATCTCGATGTAGCAGAGCTGAAGCTGTCGTGGGAACCATGGAAAGGTAAGGATGAGGTTGCTTTATTATTTTTCTTTTATTGCAGGAGATCGTTGGCTTCAGCTGGAATGGGCGTGATGGTAAGTATGGTTTAATTTAGAACAATAAAGGATTGTGTCTTTATTTCAATTAAAGGACTTTATTCTGGGTGTTTGTGTTTTTTTTAACTTTGACTATGGGGTTAGTAATGGGGGTGTCTTATAGACGCCTCTCCATTACTAACCTGGGCTTGATGTCAGCTGGCATTATAAGCTGATATCAACCCCAACCCTATTACCCCCTGCCACCGCACCAGGGCAGCGTGGAAGAGCGAGGCTAAGTGCCAGAATTGGCGCATCCTATGAATGCGCCATTTCTGGGGCGGCTGACGGCTGGTGTTTCTAGCCTGGGAGGGGGCCAATATTCATGGCTCCCTTCCTGGGCTATTAATATCAGCCCCCAGCTGTCTGCCTAGCCTTTGCTAGCTATTAAATTAGGGGGGACCCCACGTCATTTTTTTGGGGGGGTCCCCCATTTTAATAGCTAGTAAAGGCTATGTATTCAGCTGGGGGCTGATATTAGTAGCCTGGGTAGCTCCGTGGGTATTACCCCCTTCTCAGGCTTCAAACATCTGCCCCAGCCGTCTGCTTAACCTCCGCTAGAGCCTAAAATTAAGGGGAACCCCACGCCAATTTTTTTAATAATAAATCCTTTATTTTAATACTAAATGACAAGTACAGTAACCAACACTATCACTGTACTTCATATATATGTGACTGACATGTTTCTATCTATCTAATCTATGTGTGATGCTCTATCTTTCTGTTCTAAATTGTCGGGTACCGCTGCTGAATTGCCGGCCGGCTTTTTTAAAGAGACAGTGCATGAAAACACTATTATTTTTTTAAATAAATCCTTTACACTAAATGACAAGTACAGTAAGCAACACTATCACTGTACTTATTATATATGTGACTGACATGTTTCTATCTATCTAATCTATGTGTGAAGCTCTATTCTTTCTGTTCTAAATTGTCGGGTACAGATGCTGAATTGCCGGCCGGCTTTTTTAAAGAGACGGTGCATGAAAACACTAATATTTTTTTTAATAAATCCTTTACACTAAATGACAAGTGCAGTAACCAACACTGTCACTGTGCTTCTTATATGTGTGACTGACATGTTTCTATCTATGTAATCTATGTGTGATGCTCTATTCCTTCTTGTCTAAATTGTCGGGTACCGGTGTATGCCGCTGCTGAATTTGCCGGCCGGCTTTTTTAAAGAAAGCGTCTTCTGAGCAGTTTGTCAGCTTTTGGACACCTTTGCAGGTGTTTTCTATGTGTTTCTATGTGTTTTTGTTTGCCTGCCATTGGTTTTAACGGTGTTCGACGGTGTTCTAAGGTGTTCGACGAACAGTTCGACGAACAGTTCCTCGAACATCCCGGTATTCGACGAACCGAACCGAACCCGAACACTACGGGGGTGGCTCAACACTAGTCAGAACGTATTGCACCAGGGCTTGTCGGTGCTGCCACAGTCGCTGCAACATGTGCAGAGTTGAATTCCACCGGGTAGGCACATCGCATTTTAGCCGGTGAAGTGGCAGGCCCAACGACTTCTGTAGAGATGTAAGTCGCTGAGCTGCGGGATGCGAACGGCGGAAGTGAGCACACAGCGACCGTGCCCTCTGCAGAAGGCCATCTAGTCTGGGATAGTGGGCTAAAAATTGCTGGACAACCAGGTTCAACACGTGAGCCATACAAGGCACGTGTGTGACATTGCCCCGGCGAAGGGCCGCACCCAGGTTTGCAGCATTGTCGCACACGGCCTTCCCTGGTTTCAGGTCCAGTGGAGACAACCATTCATGAAATTGGTTCTCCAGAGCTGACCACAACTCCTCAGCTGTGTGACTCACATTTCCCAGACATTTCAATGTAAAAACCGCCTGATGACGTTGAGCCCTACTGCCAGCATAGTAAGGAGGTGTGCAGGATCCCTTCTGCGCAGTTAGAAAGCTTGTGGCATGACCAGACAGGCTTTGGGTGCAGGTGGAAGACCGAGAGGAGGTTGAGGAGGCAGAAGCAGTGGTGGAACTTTGACATAAAGAGGATTGACGCACAACTCGTGGGGACGGCAAGACTTGGACAGCAGCCCCTTGTCCTGCTGTCACCATAGTTACCCAGTGCCCAGTCAGCGACATGTAACGCCCCTGTCCATGCCTACTCGTCTAAGTGTCTGTGGTGAAATGCACCCTGTCACACACAGAGTTTCTCAAAGAAGCGGTGATGTTGTGTGCGACATGCTGGTGGAGCGCAGGCACACCTTTCTTTGAGAAGTAGTGCCGACTGGGCATCTGGTACTGGGGCACTGCGACGGACATAAGGTCTCGAAAATCCTCTGTGTCCACCAGGCGGAAAGGCAGCATTTCTGTAGCCAAGAGCTTGCAGATGGTGAAATTCAACCTCTTAGCTTTCTCATGGCTAGGAGGAAATGGTCTTTTACTTGTCCACATCTGAGGGACCGAGGGCTGGCTATTGTGCTTAGACGGGGTTGATAAGGGTGTCCCCGGCAAACTGCCGGTCTGTGAGGAAGATGCAGGCGGACATGTTAGGTTGCCTTGATCCAAAGGTGGTGCTATCGATGTCGGACAGCGCTCAAGACCAGCTGGTGTTACCACCTCCAAAGAAAATGATGACCTGCCAATCACGCTGGCTGTTGCGGGTAAAGAGGTGGCAGGTCTGCGCCCCAAAACAGGTGTGACTGCTGTCCCCCCAGTCACAGAGGATGAAGAGGCCGCGGATGCACAAGATATGGCAGACGGTGGTTGGCCCGGCCGGCTAGACCGCATTGTAGCACACTGAGCTTCCCACTGCAACTTATGCTTCATGTCCATGTGCCGGTTCATGCATGAAGTACTCAAACTATGTATTTTTTGGCCTCTACTTAGCTTTTGCTGACAAATGTTACAGATAACACGAGTTGGGTCATCTTTATCGATCTGAAAAAATGCCCAGGCTATGCAAGGCTTAGCACCCATGCGACCTGAAGAGCCACCACGACTTGTGGTGAGAGGGAGAGTTGTGTTTGAGGATGCAGTTGTTGACGTGCTTCCAGTACTACGTCTCTGTCCAGGAAGGCGCAACCTGACCTCGTCGTCACTAGCATCTTCCTCCACCTCCTCTGCTGACCTCATCTCTTGGCTGACTGTGGGTTGACAGTAAGTGGGATCTCCGACCTCATCATCATCACCCTGTGCGTTATCACACCCGTCGTCCTCAGAGCCAACCTGTTCCTGCCCTGACAAAAAACTAAAGTTGTCGCTCCAATCAGGTATTTGAGTCTTATCATCGTCTTCCTCATTGTCTCCACCAACAGGAGTTACAGTTTGGGAATGAGGGTCTACATTATGGTCAGAACCTTCTGCGTCTGGTCCTGGATCCGACTCATAAAGATTCTGGGCATCAGTGCAGATCATTTCCTCGTCTGGATTCACAGAAGCGCTGGAGTCGACCTCTGATTCCCAGGCTATAGTATGAGTAAACAGCTCTGCAGACTCAACCATCTGTTCTACCTCATACTCAGACGGGCAGCTGGAGATTTGGGAGCTGTGAGGAAGCAAGTGCGATTTGGGTGACACCTTTGAGGACTGGAGTATTTGTGATGTTGAAGTTGATGTGGAGGAGAGCCCACTTAAAGGAGCACTTGATATCCGTTGAAGCACCTGCTGTTTTTGTGCCTCATCTGGAATTTGTAGCGATTGGCGTGGCCGTAAGAAAGGGATCTTATCACATTGTCCGCTAAAAGAAGTAGACATTTTAGTTTGGCTGGAAGATGGTCTTTCTTCTGCACCTACCCCACGGACACAACCTTTTTTCCCCTTCCCAACACGCCTATTCCCCTTTCCACCAGCAGCAGGCCTTTTTCCACTCATTTTGGTGGTTAACTAATTCACAACTCTGGAGTTTTTTGCACAAAAAAACAATGGATGGTAACCGAGCAGAGCTGAGTGGCCAAACTGTGGTATTAGGCCAAAACTATTGGCTGGGTTAGATGCAGAAAAAAATTATTTTTAATTTGCAACCTGATGGAGGTCAGTATAGATGGACTAATAGACCAAGTCCCACACACCGCTAGAAGCCCAAATATTTTTTCAGAGCTAGATGCAGAAAATTTTTTTATTCAATTTGCAACCTGATGGAGGTCAGTATAGATGGACTAATAGACCAAGTCCCACACACTGCTAGAAGCCCAAATATTTTTTCAGAGCTAGATGCAGAAAAAAATTATTTTTAATTTGCAACCTGATGGAGGTCAGTATAGATGGACTAATAGACCAAGTCCCACACACTGCTAGAAGCCCAAATATTTTTTCAGAGCTAGATGCAGAAAAAAAATATTTTTAATTTGCAACCTGATGGAGGTCAGTATAGATGGACTAATAGAACAAGTCCCACACACTGCTAGAAGCCCAAATATTTTTTCAGAGATAAATGAAGAAAAAAATTATTTTTAATTTGCAACCTGATGGAGGTCAGTATAGATGGACTAATAGACCAAGTCCCACACACTGCTAGAAGCCCAAATATTTTTTCAGAGCTAGATGCAGAAAAAAATTATTTTTAATTTGCAACCTGATGGAGGTCAGTATAGATGGACTAATAGACCAAGTCCCACACACCGCTAGAAGCCCAAATATTTTTTCAGAGCTAGATGCAGAAAAAAATTATATTCAATTTGCAACCTGCTGGAGGTCAGTATAGAAGGACTAATAGAACAAGTCCCACACACTGCTAGAAGCCCAAATATTTTTTCAGAGCTAAATGAAGAAAAAAATTATTTTTAATTTGCAACCTGATGGAGGTCAGTATAGATGGACTAATAGACCAAGTCCCACACACCGCTAGAAGCCCAAATATTTTTTCAGAGCTAGATGCAGAAATTTTTTTTATTCAATTTGCAACCTGATGGAGGTCAGTATAGATGGACTAATAGACCAAGTCCCACACACTGCTAGAAGCCCAAATATTTTTTCAGAGCTAGATGCAGAAAAAAATTATTTTTAATTTGCAACCTGATGGAGGTCAGTATAGATGGACTAATAGACCAAGTCCCACACACTGCTAGAAGCCCAAATATTTTTTCAGAGCTAGATGCAGAAAAAAAATATTTTTAATTTGCAACCTGATGGAGGTCAGTATAGATGGACTAATAGAACAAGTCCCACACGCTGCTAGAAGCCCAAATATTTTTTCAGAGATAAATGAAGAAAAAAATTATTTTTAATTTGCAACCTGATGGAGGTCAGTATAGATGGACTAATAGACCAAGTCCCACACACCGCTAGAAGCCCAAATATTTTTTCAGAGCTAGATGCAGAAAATTTTTTTATTCAATTTGCAACCTGATGGAGGTCAGTATAGATGGACTAATAGACCAAGTCCCACACACTGCTAGAAGCCCAAATATTTTTTCAGAGCTAGATGCAGAAAAAAATTATTTTTAATTTGCAACCTGATGGAGGTCAGTATAGATGGACTAATAGACCAAGTCCCACACACTGCTAGAAGCCCAAATATTTTTTCAGAGCTAGATGCAGAAAAAAATTATTTTTAATTTGCAACCTGATGGAGGTCAGTATAGATGGACTAATAGAACAAGTCCCACACGCTGCTAGAAGCCCAAATATTTTTTCAGAGATAAATGAAGAAAAAAATTATTTTTAATTTGCAACCTGATGGAGGTCAGTATAGATGGACTAATAGACCAAGTCCCACACACTGCTAGAAGCCCAAATATTTTTTCAGAGCTAGATGCAGAAAAAAATTATTTTTAATTTGCAACCTGATGGAGGTCAGTATAGATGGACTAATAAAACAAGTCCCACACGCTGCTAGAAGCCCAAATATTTTTTCAGAGATAAATGAAGAAAAAAATTATTTTTAATTTGCAACCTGATGGAGGTCAGTATAGATGGACTAATAGACCAAGTCCCACACACTGCTAGAAGCCCAAATATTTTTTCAGAGCTAGATGCAGAAAAAAATTATTTTTAATTTGCAACCTGATGGAGGTCAGTATAGATGGACTAATAGACCAAGTCCCACACACCGCTAGAAGCCCAAATATTTTTTCAGAGCTAGATGCAGAAAAAAATTATATTCAATTTGCAACCTGCTGGAGGTCAGTATAGAAGGACTAATAGAACAAGTCCCACACACTGCTAGAAGCCCAAATATTTTTTCAGAGCTAAATGAAGAAAAAAATTATTTTTAATTTGCAACCTGATGGAGGTCAGTATAGATGGACTAATAGACCAAGTCCCACACACTGCTAGAAGCCCAAATATTTTTTCAGAGCTAGATGCAGAAAAAAATTATATTCAGTTTGCAACCTGATGGAGGTCAGTATAGATGGACTAATAGAATGATGCTATGCCCAAAAGATTTTACTTCACTAGGTGCAGTAAAAAAATTGGTATTCTATACACAGGTGGTATATCTTGCAACACAGATAGGCTACTCCACTGACTAACACACTCTGCAATAGGCCAAAAAGGATTAGCTTTGCTAGATTCAGCCAAATGCTGTGAAAAAAACTTGCACAGCACTGGCACAGACCTGCCTGGCAAAAACTGATAGGAACTGATGTAACCTAGTCCTGAAAAGGACTCCAATTACAATTAGTCTTTACTCCCACAATCTATCTATTTAAGAGCACAGACCTGCCTGATAAAAGTCGTAGGAAATGCTGTAACCTAGTCCTTAAAAGGACTGCAATCACAACTATTCCCTACTCCCAAGCTATCTGTATATTTGTGCGAAAATTGGCTTGAAATTAACAAGGTATAGCACACACAGCAACAGCGGTGCCGTCTAACACGCAGCTGCAGCAGTGAGAAAATGGTGGCGACGGGGAAAATGGCTTGGTCTTATAGGGCAAGGACATGTGACATACACTGCCAATCACACATGCCCTTGCTTGTGTGAAAAAAAGCACTTCGCTCCGTGTGTGCGCTGCTGATAGGCTGACAGATTGCACCTCCCCACTGCAAATGCGGGAAAGAGAAAAAAAAATGGAGATCTTCATTGTTCCTGCAGAGATCCATCCCCTGCCCCTCCCCCCGCCCCGCTGTACACTCAAACTGCGTATTAACATTAATTTTCATCATTACTGAGAAAAAATCCAGTTATGATTTTGGTGCACGAACAGTTATCGAACATAACCTCGAACAGCCGAATTTTTCTCAAATTGTTCGTGTTCGCCGACCGGCTCGAACACCGCCCAAAACAGCTCGAATTTGAGATTGGCGAACAGTTCGAGTAGAACAACGCTCATCTCTAGTCCTAAGACCCGCCCATCAGTGACCCCGTCACGTGATCGCGGGTCACCAATGGGTGGGCATGACAACTCAGGGTCTGCAGCAGACGCCTGTGGTTGTCATGTCTCAATTGCTATGAGCGCCACCTAGTGGTCAGCGCTCATAGCAAGTGAGCATTTCTCCTGCATACAAGCGATCTGCTCATCGCTTGTATGCAGTAGAAGCAATCAGACAACTGCTGCTTCTAGTCTCCTCTGGAGACTATAGAAGCAAGCAGAAAGTGTAAAAAAAAAGTTTTTAAAAAATAAAAAAAATAAAAAATATATAAAAGTTTAAGTCACCCCCCTTTCGCCTCATTCAAAATAAAATATATATATATATAAAAAAAAAAAACACATACACATATTTGGTATCGCCGCGTTCAGAATCGCCCGATCTATCAATATAAAAGAAGAATTAATACAATCAGTAAACGGCGTAACGAGAAAAAAAATTTAAACGCCAGAATTAAGTTTTTTTGGTCGCTACAACTTTGCAATAAAATGCAATAACGGGCGATCAAAACATCGGATCTACCCCAAAATGGTATCAATAAAAACGTCAGCTCGGCACGCAAAAAATAAGGCCTCACCTGGCCCCAGATCCCGAAAAATGGAGAAGCTAAGGGTCTTGGAAAATGGCGTCATTTTTTTTTGTTTTTTTAGCAAGCTTTGGATTTTTTTTTCAACACTTAAATAAAAAAGAACCTATACATATTTGGTGTCTATGAACTCGTAACGACATGGAAAATAATGATGGCAGGTCAGTTTTAGCAATCTGTGAACGTGGTAAAAAAAGGACCCAAAAAACAACTGTGGAATTGCATTTTTTTTGCAGTTTCACTGCACTTGGAATTTTTTTCCCATTTTCCAGCACACGATATGGTAAAACCAGTGATGCTGTTTAAAAGTACAACTCGTCCCGCAAAAAATAAGCCCTCACATGGCCATATTGAGCGAAAATTAAAAAAGTTCTGGCTCTGGGAAGAAGGGGAGCAAAAAAGGAAAACACAAAAACAGAAAGACCCATGGTCGTTAAGGGGTTAACATATTTCACAGGAAAGCACTTTCACTTTCGTTTTTGAACGTTTTATTGTGAGCCTGTAAAAGTGGCTTAATACCTCTGACCACGTTGTTGACAGCAGTGACCTGGGGGTCAGAAATGCTTCCAGGGGCGATCCCCATGCTGTCCCCATGTGATTTGAGCACTGTCACTATCGTTTTGGGCACTTTTTAGGCTTTCTACAGACTGCCGGGGGAGCCGCCGCAAAAATGTTCGGGTCTCCCATAGACTAACATTGGGCTCGTTGCTCGGGTCGAGCACCCGAGTATCACAGTGAGGTCGACCCGAGCTTCGAGCACCCGAGCATTTTAGTGCTCGCTCAACACTACACGTGATATTTCAGTTTTTCTTTTTTGATAAATTTGCAAAAATGTCTACATTTCTGTTTTTTTCAGTCAAGATGGGGTGCATAGTGTACATTAATGAGAAAAAATAATGAACTTTTTCGAATTTACAAAATGGCTGCAATGAAAGAAAGAGTGAAAAATTTAAAGGGGTCTGAATACTTTCCATACCCACTGTATCTAATTTTGTTCGCATATTATGCAGTCATAGCAGCTTGCACCTGTTCACACTTGCTGTTCATTCTGGTTGAAGGTGCCGATAAGCTTACCAGTTACATACAGAATATACACACACATACATATATATATATATATTTATACACTGCTCAAAACAATAAAGGGAACACTTAAACTACAGAATATAACTCCAAGTAAATCAAACTTCTGTGAAACCAAACTGTCCACTTAGGAAGCAACACTGATTGACAATCAATTTCACATGCTGTTGTGCAAATGGAATAGACAATAGATGGAAATTATTGGCAATTATCAAGACACACTCAATAAAGGAGTGGTTCTGCAGGTGGGGACCACAGACCACATCTCAGTACCAATGCTTTCTGGCTGATGTTTTGGTCACTTTTGAATGTTGGTTGTGCTTTCACACTCGTGGTAGCATGAGACGGACTCTACAACCCACAGAAGTTGCTCAGGTAGTGCAGCTCATCCAGGATGGCACATCAATGCGAGCTGTGGCAAGAAGGTTTGCTATGTCTGTCAGCGTAGTGTCCAGAGGCTGGAGGCTACCAGGAGACAGGCCAGTACACCAGGATAGGTGGAGGGGGCCGTAGGAGGGCAACAACCCAGCAGCAGGACTGCTACCTCCGCCTTTGTGCAAGGAGGAACAGGAGGAGCACTGCCAGAGCCCTGCAAAATGACCTCCAGCATGCCACACATGTGCATGTGTCTGCACAAACGGTTAGAGACCGACTCCATGAGGATGGTATGAAGGCCCGACGTCCACAGATGGGGGTTGTGCTCACAGCCCAACACCGTGCTGGACGCTTGGCATTTGCCACAGAAAACCAGTGTTACGCACATGTCCAGACTGACTGGCGTGAGCATGATTAGTGATCCCACTGGACCATGAACCGAGGAGTACTTGGAGGGGTGTAACTAAGTATCAACTTGGTCCAACCAAGGTCACACAGCGGCTCAGTCGATTCCCAGAACCAGGGGAGGAACCGAGCAGAGGGACCAGGTGTAACTCCTGGTCAGACCCCTGTCACAGCTTTTGACCCACACTGGGGAATGCAGGAACAGGCAGGTTAGGCTGGCATACAGACAGGTGGGTACTGGCAGGCATGGCTGGTATGCAGACAGGTGAGTATTGGCAGGCACGGCTGGTATGCAAACAGGTGGGCACTGGCAGGCACGGCTGGCATGCAGACAGGTGGGTACAGACAGGTAGGAACACAGGCAGGATAGGGACCTGTACAGACTGCGCTAGACAAGCAGAGCAGAGCAAAACACGGAGATGCGGTAGACAAGCAGAGCAGAGCAAAACTCGCAGATGCGGTAGACAAGCAGAGCAGAGCAAAACCCGCAGGTGCAGTAGACAAGCAGAGCAGAGCAAAACCCGCAGATGCGGTAGACAAGCAGAGCAAAACCCGCAGATGCGGTAGACAAGCAGAGCAGATCAAAACCCGCAGGTGCGGTAGACAAGCAGAGCAGAGCTAAATCCGCAGGTGCGGTAGACAAGTAGAGCAGAGCAAAACCTGCAGATGTGGTAGACAAGCAGAGCAGAGCAAAACCTGCAGATGCGGTAGACAAGCAGAGCAGAGGAAAACCCACAGGTGCGGTAGACAAGCAGAGCAGAGCAAAACCTGCAGGTGCGATAGACAAGCAGAGCAAAGCAAAACCAGCAGGTGCGGTAGGCAAGCAGAGCAAAGCAAAACCCGCAGATGCGTTAGACAAGCAGAGCAGAGCAAACCCGTGGATGCGGTAGGCAAGCAGAGCAGAGCAAAACCCGCAGATGCGGTAGAAAAGCAGAGCAGAGCAAAACCCGCAGGTGCGGTAGACAAGTAGAGCAGAGCAAAACCCGTAGGAGCGGTAAACAAGCAGAGCAGATCAAAACCCGCAGGTGTGATGAACAAGCTGAGCAGAGCGAAACCGCAGGTGCGCTGAACAAGCAGGGCAAAGCAAAACCGCAGGTGCGGTGAACAAGCAGAACCAGATACACACAAGGTACTTACAATGAAGTAGCGAATGTACACTAAACTCACAAACAGAAGTTCAGAGACAACGAGTTGGAGTTAGGTGCAGGTTCAGACACTGCAGGAAAAGGGAAGGTTCGGACATAGAGAGAAACAGGTAACGGGCTAGGACACAGTTCAGACAGGAACTGAACCAGGAATAAGATACAGGAACGAGCCTGGGAACTCAGCCCCCAGGGTGGCGGAGACAGACTAGAAGTCACAGATACAGGTAACAGGCCTGGGTATACAGCCCCCAGGGGCGGAAACAGACAAGATACAGGACAGGACCTGGCAACTCAGTTGCACAGAACACACTGAATGAAAGTGTTGCTCAGGCACCCCCTACTGGGTGGAGGGGGTTTAAGTATCCAGTGACTCACAGCAAGAGGCTGGGGAGGCATTAGGAGTGCACACAGAGCAACTATAAGATCAGGCAGCAGCCGCGCCGCCGCCCTAAGCAATCAGACAAGAGACACAGCAGGTACTGGAGCAAAGTGTGCAGCCTGTATTGATAGGTAAGATGGCGGTCTTGCATGGTGGGAGGTGGTAAGCCATGCCAGCAAGCCACCAGGGATGTTACAACCAGGATTGGCAAAGTCACCACTGGTGCCCTGTGCTCTTCACAGATGAAAGCAGGTTCACATTGAGCACATGTGACAAACGTGACAGAGTCTGGAGACTCCGTGGAGAGTAATCTGCTGCCTGCAACATCCTTCAGCATGACCGGTTTGGCAGTGGGTCAGTAATGGTGTGGGGTGGCATTTCTTTGGAGGGCCGCACAGCCCTCCATGTGCTTGCTAGAGGTAGCCTGACTGCCATTAGGTAGCGAGATGAGATCCTCAGACCCCTTGTGAGACCATATGCTGGTGCGGTTGGCCCTGGGTTCCTCCTAATGCAGGACAATGCCAGACCTCATGTAGCTGGAGTGTGTGAGCAGTTCCAGCAAGTTGAAGGCATTACATAGTTACATAGTTAGTAAAGCCGAATAAAGACTTGCGTCCATCAAGTTCGACCTGTTAGTTCTGTAATTGCTAAAGTTGATCCAGAGGAGGGCAAAAACCCCAAATGATTTAGCCAATCTTCACCTGAGGAAAAATTCCCTCCCGACTCTGAAACCAGCAGTCAGAATAAATCCCTGTATCAACCTACTATTTTATTTTATTTTTAAGTATATGCTGAAATCTGCCTGGTATCTAGAAAAGCATCCAGTCCCCGCTTGAACTGGTTTAGTGAATCCGACATTACCGTCTCCTCACTCAGTGAATTCCATATTCTCACTGCTCTTACCGTAAAGAACCCCTTCCTATGCTGGTGCTGAAACCTTTTCTCTTCCAGTCTTAGTGAATGCCCTCTTGTTACCGTAATATCCCTCCTTTTGAACAAATCCCGGGCAAGGTCTCTATACTGTCCCCTAACATATTTGTACACATTTATTATGTCCCCCCTCAACCTTCTCTTTTCCAGGCTGAATAGTCCTAGTTTTGCCAACCTCTCTGGGTATTAACTTTGTGTCATCTGCAAATATTGATATTTTACTATTTATCCCGTTGACTATGTCGTTAATAAAGATATTAAATAACATTGGGCCTAGTACAGACCCCTGTGGTACCCCACTAGTGACGCTTACCCAATCTGAGTATATTCCATTTATAACCACCCTCTGCCTTCTATCCTTTAGCCAGTTAGCTACCCACTTGCAAACATTTTCCCCCAGCCCCATCATTCTCATTTTGTATACCAACCTATTATGTGGCACGCTATCGAACACTTTTGAGAAGTCGAGATACACGACATCCACTGAAGCTATGGACTGGCCCGCCCGTTCCCCAGACCTGAATCCGATTAAGCACATCATGTCTCGCTCCTTCCACCAATGTCACGTTGCACCACAGACTGTCCAGGAGTTGGTGGATGCTTTAGTCCAGGTTTGGGAGGAGGTCCCACAGGAGACCATCTGCAACCTCATCAGGAGCATGCCCAGGCATTGTAGGGAGGTCATACATGCACGTAGAGGCTACACACAATACTGAGCCTCATTTTGACTTGTTTTGAGGACATTACATCAAAGTTGGATCAGCCTGTAGTGTGTTTTTCCACTTTAATTTTGGGGGTGACTCCAAATCGAGGCCTTCATTGGCTAATAAATTTGATTTCCATTGATGATTTTTGTGTGTTTTTGTTGTCAGCACATTCAACTTTGTACAGAACAAAGTATTCAATGAGAATATTTCATTCATTCAGATCTAGGATGTGTTATTTGAGTGTTCACTTTATTTTTTTGAGCAGCGTATATATATATATATATATATATATATATATATATATATATATATATATATATATACAGTACAGACCAAAAGTTTGGACACACCTTCTCATTTAAAGATTTTTCTGCATTTTCATGACTTTGAAAATTGTACATTCACACTGAAGGCATCAAAACTATGAATTAACACATGTGGAATTATATACTTGACAAAAAAGTGTGAAACAACTGAAAATATGTCTTATATTCTAGGTTCTTCAAAGTAGCCACCTTTTGCTTTGATGACTGCTTTGCACACTCTTGGCATTCTCTTAATGAGCTTCAAGAGGTAGTCACTGGAAATGGTCTTCCAACAATCTTGAAGGAGTTCCCAGAGATGCTTAGCACTTGTTGGCCCTTTTGCCTTCACTCTGCGGTCCAGCTCACCCCAAGCCATCTCGATTGGGTTCAGGTCTGGTGACTGTGGAGGCCAGGTAATTTGGCGTAGCACCCCATCACTCTCCTTCTTGGTCAAGTAGCCCTTACACAGCCTGGAGGTGTGTTTGGGGTCATTGTCCTGTTGAAAAAATAAATGATGGTCCAACTAAACGCAAACCGGATGGAATAGCATGCTGCTGAAAGATGCTGTGGTAGCCGTGCTGGTTCAGTATACCTTCAATTTTGAATAATTCCCCAACAGTGTCACCAGCAAAGCACCCCACACCATCACACCTCCTCCTCCATGCTTCACGGTGGGAACCAGGCATGTAGAGTCCATCCGTTCACCTTTTCTGTGTCGCACAAAGACACGGTGGTTGGAACCAAAGATCTCAAATTTGGACTCATCAGACCAAAGCACAGATTTCCACTGGTCTAATGTCCATTCCTTGTGTTCTTTAGCCCAAACAAGTCTCTTCTGCTTGTTGCCTGTCCTTAGCAGTGGTTTCCTAGCAGCTATTTTACCATGAAGGCCTGCTGCACAAAGTCTACTTAACAGTTGTTGTAGAGATGTGTCTGCTGCTAGAACTCTGTGTGGCATTGACCTGGTCTCTAATCTGAGCTGCTGTTAACCTGCGATTTCTGAGGCTGGTGACGCGGATAAACTTATCCTCAGAAGCAGAGGTGACTCTTGGTCTTCCTTTCCTGGGGTGGTCCTCATGTGAGACAGTTTCTTTGTAGCGCTTGATGATTTTTGCAACTGCACTTGTGGACACATTCAAAGTTTGCCCAATTTTTCCGACTGACTGACCTTCATTTCTTAAATAAATGATGGCCACTCGTTTTACTTTACTTAGCTGCTTTTTTCTTGCCATAATACAAATTCTAACAGTCTATTCAGTAGGACTATCAGCTGTGTATCTACCTGACTTCTGCACAACACAACTGATGGTCCTAACCCCATTTATAAGGCAAGAAATCCCACTTATTAAACCTGACGGGGCACACCTGTGAAGTGAAAACCATTTCCGGTAACTACCTCTTGAAGCTCATCAAGAGAATGCCAAGAGTGTGCAAAGCAGTCATCAATGCAAAAGGTGGCTACTTTGAAGAACCTAGAATATAAGACATATATTCAGTTGTTTCACACTTTTTTGTTAAGTATATAATTCCACATGTGTTAATTCATAGTTTTGATGCCTTCAGTGTGAATGTACAATTTTCAAAGTCATGAAAATATAGAAAAATCTTTAAATGAGAAGGTGTGTCCAAACTTTTGGTCTGTACTGTATATATATATATATATATATATATATATATATATATATAAAGATCATTGTGGTTTGGTCCTGATGAAGAGGTTTGGAGACCTTGAAACGCATTAACACAATAAACCACATTCATGCTTAATCCTTGTGTAAGACTACACCTTTTGAACTTTGGGCAGTGCGGACTCTGAACCACCGTATTCCTCTCATTTTCTTCATGTCAATTTATTGTTGGTCCTGTGTCAAGGGTGTGACAGGTGTAATAGACCTGGCTGTAGAAGGTCACTGCGCTTGGCATTACAGATGCCTTCTTAATCCTTCTGCCTTTACGACCCAGTGGCAATCTCCCTCCTGCTGCTGACTGACACACCCTTGCCTGGGAGTTAAAAACACTCAGTTTGCTCCAGGGAATCGCCGATGATACTTCTATGCACAGGCTTGGAGCATTAGCAGTCGGCTAGCGTCTTCTCTGGTGCCCTTGGAGGACAGTTGGCATTACTCCTCTGGTGTCTGCTTAAACTAAGTTAATCCCCTTTGTTTGTCTACCTTGTTGTCTTTAGTTTGTAGTGGGTCCTGACCAGTGCTCACCCTTTCCCCTCCCTATCTAGGGCCTAGCTCTAGGGTCATCCAGGGTTTAGGGTCCTGTTCGGAGATAAGTGTGGAACCTATATAGGGATGGTAGGGTAGGCAGGGTGATATTAGATCTGCCTAGGGGTCTCCAATCCCACTTTCCCTAGTGTTTTGGCTTCCTCCCCTTCTTCCCTTCGTGTTGCACTTAGTCTTTCCCACACTGTGCGTGACATCCTGCAGCAGCCTTTACATGCTTTTATAGGAGTTGTGACTGTTGCAACCCTTTCAGGTGAGCGTACTTACAACATTTTATTTTTTTTGTTTATCAGATATCACTGGTGTATCAAATGTGACAGACAGTCACTCTGGATCCGGCTGTAGAAGGTCACTGCGCTTGGCATTACAGACACCTTCTTGATCCTCTCATCTCTGTAGTGTAGTGATATCCTTCTTCCTTTAGGACCCAGCGGTGACCTCCACCTTCTGCTGCTTGTTGACACACCCTTGCTTGGTAGTTAAAAACTCTGTGTCTCCAGAGAGTCGCTGGTGATAGTTCTATGTTCTGCTGTCTATGCCTGGAGCACTAGTAGCCAGCTAGTTCATTCTTGGACTTCCCTTGGAGGACAGTTGGCGCTACCTCTCTGGTGTCTTCTCAAGCTAAATGTATCCCCTTTGTTTGTTTACCTTGTTTTCTTTAGTTACAGTGGGGCTTGACTAGTGTTCAGTTAAACACCTTAGCAAAAAATATGTAAACAGGGCCTAATTTAGCATGAAAAACCTATAGAAGATTAGACCCCTAAAATTTAACTTTTAATAAATTATCTGAAAAGGACTATAACAATCCACAATAGACAAAACAACAAAAATATAAAATAAAGTATTAGGGAATATCCAAATTAGGTTACACACTGATCAGGAGAGAGTGCAGGCTAAACCTGTCCCTACTTTATCCCTAATGTCTCTACCTTCCTGGCAGAGGAGGTTAGCACCCTAATTTATGTTAAGTGGCTCCCCTGCTCAACGACGGTGTCCCTTATGTCCCTAAAAATTCTCCTATACTAATGTAGCGCCCCGAGGGTTCGGTCGCTACAGAGGTATTGCACCTCAACCAGAGGTGTGATATCCCACTCCCGGGTAAGGATGGTGTGTGGACCGGAACTCAGTTAGCTGCATGCATCACACACACCCCATTTCCGGGGGACAGCTCAACGGTGCTCCCATTAGTACAGTAATACAGGCACGACAGAACATGTCCCTGGCTGGAGTGGGGAGGGGGGAGGAAAACCCAGTGATGTAGGAGCAGGAGGGGACGGTTTCTGGGCATAGGTAGGAGCCTATTGGTTGCAAGTCACCTGGGATCATACATAGAGAGGGAGGTATAAAAGGTGGGCACCATCTTAGTTCAGGGCAGAGAGTGCAGAGAGTTGGAGAAGAGAAGGAGTTCAGCCAGAGAGGGCTGACAGGGAGCTGTGGCTCAGTCTGGGCCCAGCTCCACGAGGCAGGCCTGGAGTGGAGGCCAGAGCCAGAGGAGAGGAACGGAAACAGAAAGGAATAGAAAGGAAAGTAAGATGGAACAGAACACCAAGAGAGGCCCAGAGACACGGAAGCAGAAGGAACCCTAAGGACCTAGGAGATTGCGGGTGACGGGTTGGCAGAACAGGGTATCGGATCCCAAGTTGGTGGAGGCGACTAATCCTCAGCCAAGGACCGGCGGTCGTGACCATTTACTGGTGCGACCCCTCACTACACCTACTAGAAAGGCATACCACATAGGGTCAGGGAAGTGGACACCCAGCCTCCCAAGAGAAGACCCGAGGCAGTTGGACAGAAGTAGTGTCACTGGTGGGGCACGGCTGACGAAAGGATAGAAGGGAGTCCTGAGCCACACTGCGGAATTACCTGAGGGTTGACCGAGCCCCCTGCCTGGTGGATGCAGCACGGCTCGGGCGGTCCTACCTGCTCATAAGTGACCTGGATGAGAACTGTGAGTAAAGAATTTGAACTGCAATACCTTGTCTCTGTGCTTTCTCACCGCATACAGCACTACTAGTGCTGGGATACCCGCACCATCACCCCCACCATCTACTACACTGCCCTGGGGCTGCACTCCTCCCGTGGGGAGTTACACGACCTCAGCTGCATACACCATCAGCTCCAGCGGTCTGCCTTGCAGCGGCGGTTCGCACTGACCGCAATCCACGGGTGGCATAGTCGGACATTAAACCATAAAAACCCCATAAATAGACTGCCACTGATTTGATCACCCTGAGCCACAGGACCGGGTCGCCGCCACGGTGACTACAACCCCCAGAGACCCGGCTCCGGGTATCCCACACACGTGCACACTCGGCCCAGGGGGCGCGTCACTAATAAATACATTTATCCTAATAAATACAAAACTACAGTCGTGAAAAATGATAGGAAGAAGTGAACGTATAGATTCAGAGGCCGACCATTTCAATAAATATTAAAAGACGACAACTGTTCAATAAAGCAAAATGACAGCTCTGGGGAAATTTAGAGACAATACATAACTACAAATACCTGGGCTAGTAGGGCTTATAAATTCATGAATAAGTTCTATCAATCATTACCCGAGCCCAGTATATAACCCCTATCACATGCAGTGGTTAATCTTTTTTTTCTTATATTGTTAAGAGAATCCCTAAAGCTGATTCTCCACAGAGAGGTATCATATATACAGCAAACTTCTGAATCATCAGAGCAAGAATATAATAGGGGCTGCTCACACAAGTCTATGAAGAACATCAGCCCACAATAGCACCATCAATTTGGTATCATGTAAAGAAAAGAGAAGTAACACTTATCATTAGCTGCCCCTCATATTGTGTCCCTCCCTACCTAGGGCCTAGCTCTAGGGACATTCAGGGATTAAGTTTCCTGCTCTGCTATTGGAGATGAACCTATATAAGGATGATAGGGTAGTCAGGGTGATATTAGATCTGCCTAGGGGTCTCCACTCCCCCTTTCTCTAGATGTAGGGCTCCCTTCCCCTTCCCCCTATTCCAGTCCTTGTACACTGTTCCTTCCCTCACCTTGCATGACAATAAGACACTATTTTACCAGTGCCCCCAGCCACAGAGCAGCTTGTAAAGTATTGATTTACTCCCATGTCTTATTGGGGAGCTAAGGTATCAGAACACAGATGTGACTGCTATCACTGTTCTGTTGTTTGTAAAGATAAATGTGCTCTTATGAGTAGTGATGGGCGACCACTAAAATGCTCGGGTGCTCGATGCTCGGGCCGAGCACATTGGAATACTCGGGTGCTCGACCCGAGCAACGAGCCCAATGTAAGTCTATGGGAAACTCGAGCATTTTTCAGGCGCCTCCCACCGGCGGTCTGCAAATTGCAAATTGCCCAAATCGATGGGAACAGTGCTCAAATGACATGGGGACAGTATGGGAAAGACCCCTGGGAGCATTACTGACTCCCAGGTCACTTCTGTCAACAATGTTCATCAGGCGGCCTTTACTATTCTTAAAGGGCCAGCAATCAGCCCTCACTATTCTTAGAGAGCTATCAGCCGGCTATGTTTCATTGTTCCCATTACTAAAGAGTAGGTCTCCTATACTGTTATTGAGTATGCAGTGAGTGGCAGGGCTGCCCAAAATTTGGACGCACCCCAATACCACTTTGAAAATTTGGACGCACCCCAAAACCCCTTTGAAGAGACTTAGAGGAGGGCATCCTGAAAACAAATTTCCCATTATTAGGAAGTAGGTCTCCCATTGTGTTTGCCTATGCAGTGAATGCAAGGGTTGCCAAAAATTTGGAGGCACTTCAATGCCCCTTGGAAAAGACGTGGAGGTCAGCAGGCCTCCTGAAAACAATGTTCCCATTATTAGGAAGTGGGTCTCCCATTATGTTTGCCTATGCAGTGAATGCAAGGGTTGCCAAAAATTTGGAGGCACTCCAATGCCCCTTGGAAGAGACGTGGAGGTCAGAGGGCCTCCTGAAAGCAATGCTCCCATTATTAGGAAGTGGGTCTCCCATTGTGTTTGCTATGCAGTGAATGCAAGGGCTGCCAAAAATTGGGAGTCACTCCAATGCCCCTTGGAAGAGACGTGGAGGAGTGCCTCATAAAAAATGTTCCCATTAGAAAGGAGCGGGTTTCCTATACTTGTAATGCCCATGGGCCCCATAATCAGCTGTTATTTTACACATTGTACCTTCAGGTGAAGAATAAAGATTAAGGATTGTGGGTGGCTTAAAAATGGGTCAATCACTCCCCTAAACTAATTAAAGAAGTTATTCAGGTGTGTGATAATTGGTGGAATATATTTAGAATAGGTCATCAATATCAGATCAGTGAGGGTCCAGCACCGTGCACATCCGCTGATCAGCTGTTTCCCCATTCGTGACGATAATGGAGAGATACCCCTTATTAATGCCCTGGAAAAATTTGTGACGTTTGAGGTGCCACATTAGTATGGAAAGTTGAGCTGTGCCCTTTAAAGCATTAATGCTTAATGCACTATGTTGCTGGTGACATAACTGAATCAGAGAGAAGCATATGGTCAGCATTAGAAATCGCGAGCATGCCCGTGGACACGTGACGAAGTGCATTGAAGACATTATTTCATCCTGTATCTAAAGCATATGTCATAAATGTTTGATAGATGCAGGTCCCATTGCTGAGATCAGGGACCCACATGTAACTCAAGAATGAACCCGTTGCACACTGTCAGAAATGGAAAGATGCGCATGTGCGGCTATCACCATTCATTTCTATAGGAGCTCTGAAACTTGATGACTTTGCTTGGTTTGATGTGTGTGAGTCGTTGTGGGTGTATATGCTGTATATTACCAGTGTAAGCCTGTCCTGCCTGTCCATATAGGTGTGCCTGTCCCTGGCCATCGGTATGGCGGAATCCGTGTTCTCACCTCCAGACGTCCCACTATAGGACATAACTTTATTGTAAATAATCTGTGTATGAAATGACTGACACAAGGCAACATTACAATAATAATTTTGTTTAAAGCATTTGTATTTAATGATGAATTTGATTCCCCTCGATAATATAGCGCTGACATAGTCTGTAGCGCTGTACAGGGACAACCATCATTCATGTTAGGGACAATTTGGAATAAGCCAATTAACCTATCAGTATATTTTTGGAGTGTGGGAGGAAACCGGAGAACCCGGAGGAAACCCACGCAGACACGGGGAGGACATACAAACTCCATGCAGATGTCAGTGGTCGGATTTGTTTCCACCACCTGAGTGCTGCAGACACCAGTGCTAACCACTGAGTCACTGTGCCGCCCGAGAAATGGTGGAAGACTGAGATGTGACTTTCCACTAGTCTTCTGGATGACTTCATCTGTGTGCTACTATCTTGGCCGAGCCGATGATCGGACTATTGATGGAGCTGGATGGTCGCTGATGGATCTTCTCAGTTTGGGGTTACTAGAACCAACTTGTTCTCACAGTAGCCGCACCCAAACTTCTCGGTGTCGAGAGAATCCGTCCAACGTCCGACTCTGGAGTGGGAGATAAAGCTTATTAAAGATATTAAAGACTGATCCTAAAGGTACACACACATCCAACATCAATGACAGAGCCCCTTCATATTGATTGCAGAAGTCATGAAGCAAGCAGTGGTAGTAGCACATACACCCACGACCAGTATCAGACGCCCGTCTGTCCATAGTTTATTTGAGTCGCATCTTACCTGTACTGGCACCCTGAGCATTGGTACACCACCGGGTAGTGGTACTCCCAACTGTGGAATACAGTAATGGGTGGAAGGTCAGGGTGGATCTGTGCGACCTTCTCACAATACTGCTCCCATAGTCGGTGATGGGCAAGTTCTCCATTGTCATCGATGACCCAGCAGGCAGCATGACACATCTCATGGATCAATGTGTCTCGGAGTCGTTCTAAGGACAAAGCAGCATATAATAACAATCAGGAGTAAAGATGTGGGGAAGATTTCACCACAGCTAATCTATAAATTGTGCCGGATGTGACGACTACCTGCTGAATCGCAGACTTTATCCGATAACTGGATGATGGCGTAGCGGTCCCCGTTGTTCTCCTGCAATCCAGTGCGACCAGCTGTTTTACGCAGCCTTTTATTCCAGCTGATGTCCATATATGCAGGAAGCTACAGAGGAAATAGAAATACAGAATATAGAGATATATACTGTATATAGTGGATACACTAACCCTAGCTCTAACCCTCTATTCACTATCCCCCACATCACCCCATACCTACAGAATATAGAGGTATATACTATATACACTGGATACACTAACCCCTGCTCTAACCCTCCATTCACTATCTTCAATATCACCCCATACCTACAGAATATAGAGGTATATACTATATACACTGGATACACTATCCCTAGCTCTAAACCTTCACCTCGTATCACCCTATACCTACAGAATATAGAGGTATATACTATATACACTGGGTACACTATCCCTAGCTCTAAACCTTCATCCCCTATAACCCTATTCCAAGCTGTGTGTTATAACTGAATACCTGGTTCTCAAAGACGGTCCTGTTATAAAACTTGTACAGACGTCGTACCAGCTCCTGTTTGTTCTTACGGAAGTCGGTGACATATTTGGACGTGGGTGAAGACAGATTTCTCAGGAAACAGTAATTGATGGGACGCTCCTGTCTCCTGGTAACAAAGCATCAAAGAGGATCACACATCACTACTGGATATATACTAAGACCGTACACGACCTGCAGACACACAGCTGACACCTTATCTGAAAATATGCTAATAATAGCGCCATCTAGCGACCAGATAACATGAACATGACCCAGATAAAACGGATATATAGGAATACATTACCTTGCTGTCTCCTCCTGCACAAAGCTGAATCGGGGAGAATTGGGCTCTGGAGAAAAGAAGAAACATCGTCATTTACTTCTGTGTCGTTCAGTTTTCCTAATCAATAAAAATCTAATTTTCTTATTTTACAGGAAGGAATTTATGATCCTTCCAGATGCTTTATTACATGCCTGACTCTATGTATAGCAGGTGGGGACAAGAGCCAACATCTTCATCTTCAAGGCTCCTTGGAGACCTTGGAATAAGTGGATGAGACTGAAATAAAGAAATATAAAGACCTTGAGAATGAAGGAGTAGCAGCAATACAGTGGCATAATCACAGAATGGGGCGTCCCCTGATCTCCAGTAGACCCCCAGAGCCGCAGACAGTGCTGGAGAGAAGTGAGCGCTCACCTGATGGAGATTCTCATCACCGCTGCTGTCCTCTGTGTCGGACGCAAAAACTCTGCGGCATTTTTTATTGACCAGTAACTGGGAAAAGGAAATAATAAAAAGTTAAAAAAAGTCTTCAAATTTCCATAATTTCAAATAGACAACATACTCCAGAATCCGCCACTCACCTGGTCATCAATACCGCTGCTCTCTGTAATAGACTCAATAATAAAGCGACGTTTGCGCTTATACTCAGACATTTTGCTCACTCAATCAGAATTGCAAAAATATCCTCACTCCACAAATTCTATAACCCTCAGTGGAGGAGGCCGTGAGCAGAAGTTTTATCAGTTCTTCATATTGTGACTTCATGACTTGTGTAACATCAACATTCTAGAACTCTGATATTGTGACATCGCTAAGAGCAGTTGTTCTGATGGATGTACACATGTAGATAGAAATATTTATATATATATTTACAACCCCAATTCCAAAAAACTTGTGACGCTGTGTAAATGTAAAGAGAACAGGAATGTAATGATTTGGAAATCTCTTTTAGCCATATTATATTCACTGCAGAACATAGAAATCAGATCAGAAGATATTAACTGTTCTGAGGTCGGATGAATAAAAATATGAAATTATTTATGGAAACTGTGGACGCCTTGTCCTGCAGACTGCAGAGTAGAGGGACCATCCAGCTTGTTATCAGCGCTTAGTTCCTGCATCTCTGATGGTCTGGGGCTGCATTAGTGCCTCTGACACGGGCAGCTTACACATGAAAGGAGTGATCAATGATGAGCCTTATACAGAGGTGTTGCAAAAAGAGGGATCACCTAAAATAGTCAATGTATATTAACATACAAGCCAAACAAGACATATTAAAAATATTTAAAAAGCACAAATGACAAATTTTCCAGACCACAGCTCTATAATGCTAGGATCTACCCTGTCTGTCAATAAGGTAATTTAGGAAACCAAAAGTTGATACCACCTTAATAAAGGTATATTATAATATACCCCAAATCACAGCTATACCAATAATATGAAAATTATAATATATCTATGACCCAGGTGGCACAAACTTCACATTTACCTTCACTCTGTGTGGCTATTTGCTATTGTGCCGGTAGTAGGATTTTTCTGCAACTTTTCTGACTCTATCATACAATTGTTGTATACACTCCTCTTTATCATCTTTTATTTTGTGCTTTTGTGCATTATTTATTGGGCGTGTATATCTTTAACCCACTATGCACTTTAATACTTGCCCTTATTTTAGGGCCTGGGTCATTGATGTAACAATTTTCATATTATTGGTATATTATAAAGTAATATATCTGTATTAAGGTGGTATTAACTTTTGGGTTCCTAAATTACCTTATTGACAGACAGGGTAGATCCTAGCACTATAGTGCTGTGGTCTGGAAAATTTATGTTACAGGCTTACAGCCATTTGTGCTTTTTAAATATTTTTAATATGTCTTGCATGTTAATAAGCATTGACTATTTTTAGATTTTTAGGTTATCCCTCTTTTTGCATACTTTTTTTCTGTGTATTTGTTGGATCGTTTTTTGCATATTTTGGCAAGACAATGCTAAACCACATACCACATCCATCACAGCAGGATGGAATCGAAGAGGAAGAGTTCAGGTGAAGAACCGGCCACCTGCAGTCCAGACCTTTCACCAGGAGAAAACATTTGATGCATTATAAAATAAAAAAATCCAGCAGAATTCCCAGACTGTGGAGCAGCGAGAATCTGACATCAGACAAGAATGGGACATTTATCCTTTCATCCAGAAAAATGGATGATTTTCATCAGTTTGGTGGTCAGTTGTGGTGTGTACACCATCCTTCTTTTCCATCAACAGTTATTATCATTCACAAGACCAAATACAGATTTCTAGGTTAATAATGGAAATGTATCCATAAATAAATGGAAGCTATATGGATGATCTGTATGGGATCTATTTTTTTGTGCACCTTTGGACTTGAATGGCTTACTCTCATCCATTTTAAGGAAGAACCTATGCGTGCTATGATTTTTTTCACTTGCTTTTTTTCAAACACTTATCTAAAAAGCCCAATGGACCTAGATCTGTCTGTGTCTAGTTCTGGCAGTTTTTTCACGGAAAACACTGGGACCGACAATACAGTCATATGAACGTACCCTACAGATGATGTTGGAGGAGAGAAGGAACCTGCATGTTGTATTTCCAATGGTAGCTCATTCTGTTTTCCAGCAGATAAGCCGCTGCCAGTGGAATCTATTAGTCGCTCCATAGAGAACACAGGAGCCAAGCTGAGCGTTCTTGTATATAAGGGGCTCAGAAGAGATGGCTGTCAGTTGAACAATTTTTTGGCTGACAGCTACCTAATGTGTTATGAGTGGGGGGCTTTACCCGTTAAGATCTTGATTTTGACATGTTTAGGATCATTATCCATTTGTAGAAGCCATCCTCTTTTCAACTTCAGCTTATTACAGATGGTGTTATGTTTACATCAGGGAAAATATATATTTTTGTACTGTGTTAGCCACGGAAAAATTATTAGAAAAATATTAAGATTTGAGAATCCTCAGTGGCTGATACCTTTTAAGGGTTAACTGAAAAGATGGTAACAAGTTGCAAGCTTTCGAGACTACTCAGGTCTCTTCATCAGGCATAGTATGACACAAAATCTGAAGAGTCACATATTTATACACAATAGGACACAGAAATAATGCAATAGATGAGACAGGTAACGTAAAGCAGAGCTATTACTGTGGGAGAAAGGTAAACAGTTCTGGCTGTAAATATTGGATTAGTTCATAGATAAGGACTGTGAAAGTTTTATTGTCCAGTGATTGAGGTCTGGTCCAGGGTTATGATGACCCCAAAGCTCAGAGGAGCACATTCCTTAGTTAATGTAGAATGACATAAATCCATGCAACACATTCATTCCTGCTCTGAAGGTGTCAAAGGTCACCATTAGTTTATATTCCCAAATTTTTGAGATTTGAAATGACCTTTTAATACCAATAATTTCATGTCTGTGATGTTGTGATCAGGGAAACAAAAATGCTTGGCCACAGGTAGATATATTTTTTCTTCTTTTATTGTGTAGCAATGAGAATTCATCATTGTCCTAAGTTTTTGCCCTGTCTCCCCTACAGTACATGCAGACCCCCTGATGGACTTTTGGTGCATATAATTAAGTACACTACATTAGGTGTGATACAGCTGAAAGTACCTGGGATCTTGTAGTTCTGATGTGAGTTGGGTATCTTTATCTTGTCTGTGGTCATCATAAATGGATAGGTTTTACATTTTTTCTGGTTGCAGGGAAAGGTACCTGTAGCTGGTGGAGATGACAGGGAGCTTCTGACAATGATGCTTCTTAAATTTGGGGGCTGCCTGAAACACAGAACTGGAGGGTCTGGAAATATGGATTGTAATCGGGCAACTTTTTGTAGTAATGGTTGTAGTTTCCATGCAGCTCTCCTTAGCATCTCCAGATTTGGATTTTAGGTGACTACAAGAGGCACCAGGTTACTTTCTTGTTTAGTTTTGTAATGTAGGAGATGATTCCTTGATATTCTGGTGGCTCTTGTAATCTGGTTCTCTATTGTTCTTGGATGGTAGCCCTGATCCAAAAAGGTCTTTCTGAGGCCACCAAGGTGTTTGTCTCTATCTAAAGGGTTGGAGCACAACATCACAGACATGAAATTATTGGTATTAAAAGGCAATTTCAAATCTCAGGGAGACAGAAAAATTTGGGAATATAAACTAATATTGACCTTTGACACCTTTAGAGCAGGAATGAATCTGTCGCATGAATTTATGTCATTCTACATCAATTAAGTATACAGATGATAAAGGTGCCATTAATCACCGCGCTCCACCATGAAAAAATGTATATATATGCCAGAGATGGATAATGTTCCCAGCATTTATTGGAGACTGTAAAAGCTATAAAAGAGTATGCGTTTCATGGACGTCCCGTCCACTTCTTCAGGTACATAGCTGCTACTTGTTACAACATGGAAGGTATATGTACACACATGCTAGCACATGGAGTGAAGAAAAAAACTGCCAAAGCACCCCTTGGCGCCAAAAAGAGGAAAATAAAAAAAGGAGCGAGAGAGAGAGAAAAAAAAGGGGAAGGAAATCTTGGAAACACGTCTAAAATCATAATGCACATGAACATTTGCTCAAACAGAGAAAAGAAGTACAAAGTAATTTAAAATATGTAGAGAATAATTAAAAAATCATTTCTTTTAAACAAAATAAAATATGGGTCTAACATTAATCATGATGAACCATGGAGGGCTAGAACTTAAATACTTGCTCAAGTTCCTGTGTACAGTCACGCTAGGCACAGAGCCCCCTGCACTAGGGATCCTGATTTGTTTTGTTAGCTGAAAAACGGAGCTGTAAGAGTGGTGAGAGGTAACTGGAAGGCTATAATGTGGGTGCTGCTAACAGGATTGTGGGTTTGGGGATAGGTGGCTATGTGGCACCCCAGGGGTCTGGTTTCCACAGTAACAGCAATGTTATGTCTGAGAGCAGGTGGGAGGTCTCTTGGTCAGGGATCCTATGCATGCCACACCTCCTGCCCAGTCCTGGGAGGGGAAGAACTTCCCCTATATAAACCTAGGGCTGAGGCAGGGTTAGTGTGTAGAGAAGAAGTAGAGACAGAGAAGAGCAGCAGATATAGGAGAAGAACATCAGGAGCTCTGTGGGAGCAGTGCTATAAGGAGTCAGGGGCTGGCAGCTGCAGAGCTCGCCCTGACTGAGAAGCTATCACCGGACCCGGAGTCCGAGGCTGTGGGGACTAATCTTTACCCAGCAGCAGAAACCGCCCGGCAGGGGATTTCAGGTCCTCTGGCCAAGAAACCCGAAGGCACGGTCACACGCGTGGGACCAGCACCGCCGTCGTGGAGCGGACGCCACTAGAAGGCCCCGAGTCACCGGCCATACGGGTGAGCACCACACGGTACACTCAGGGACGTGGGCTACTTATACCCGCCTCTAGCAAGGTAGCCAGAAGAGTACAGTCAGTTTGGGAGGCCTACAACTCCGCCTGGCCAGGGGAGATCCCATCTGCTCAAGGACTGACCAGGCCCCGATCGCTAGCCAGTACTCCGGGAGGGTCTATCTTTATCACCAGTAAAGACCCTGAACTACACCGCATCGTCTCTGAGTGATTCCTGCTACCCCCATCATCCACGTCGGCTGCCCTGAGGCCATACCCCTCCCGTTGGGGGTGATACTATCACGCTGCACAATCCTACCACCGGCCTCAGCGGTCTGCCCTGCAGCGGCAGCTCCTTCGCTGCATTCAACGGGTGGCGTAGTCGTCCAACATCTACCGCTAATACAACGCCACTTAGTCTGACTCCCTGGGCACGGACCGGGTCACCGCCACGAGACTACAACCCTCAACAGATCCGGCTTCGGGTAAGCTCCTGCATGCGCAACGCTGTGCGACACAGGCCCAGGGGTGCGTCAGCTTTTGGCGTAGTCGGCAGGATTTCATGCCCGCAACCACCGGGTACTGCGTGCCTGAAAAAGACTGTTCAAACTTACCAGTGGTGAAGATTCCCGCCATCCGTGGAGGTTTCCCGCCATCCGGCGCCATCTTCTACCTTCTTCCCGCCATCCGCGAAGTTTTCCCGCCATCCGGCGCCATCTTCTGCCTTCTTCCCGCCATCCGTGGAGTTTTCCCGCCGTTGGACGCCATCTTGAAGACGCCGCACGGGAAGAAGAGGGGCGTGGACTCCGAAATCGCGCGAGAACTGAAGCCCCGCCTCAAGTCCGGACGTTGCGTAAGGTCCTGGAAGGAGCCCAGCAGACGCCGACGTCACAGGAGCGCGACGGAAGGTCCTCAACCCTGACGATCCACTGCGGAGCCGCGGCCTACGGAAGAGGATCATCGCAAGGTAGGCCACGGTCCACTAGGGGGGAGGAAGATGTCGGATACAGAGGAGAGCTTCACTGCCTCAACCCCCGCCAGCGCCACCGCTGCTGCAGTCATGCCTTTCACCATGCCCTATATCCCGGGAGCGGCCTGGCTACCCAAGTACTCAGGGGAGTCACATACTCTGCATGACTTTAGAGAAAAGCTGGATAGCCTCTTCCAGGTGTATCCCCTCACAGAAGAGCAAAAAGTGAGCATCCTGGTGGCCCAATTAACCGGGGCAGCCCAAAGGGAGGTAAAGTCCTGGCCACCTGGGGGGAGGACTGTTGCAGGGATACTAACCCGGCTGAGGGACACCTTTGATACCCGCACCTCAGCCGAGATCAAGCTTAGATTCTACGGGTGCAAGCAGCGAGCACACGAGAGTATAAGGGACTATGCCCTGAACCTACAAGAGGCCCTGAGAGCCATTAAGCAGACCGACCCTGACGGCGTGGGAGACGAGGACAGGCTGTTGACTGAACAATTTATAGAGGGTTTATATTGCAATGCCCACCGAACCCAGTTGCGGGCAATGGCCTTACAGGACCCTCATCTGGGATTTGCACAGTTCAAGGACAGAGCCATCCGGGTGCTCCGAGAACCGGCACCAGGTGGCGTTGTGACCCACAGACGCCCCACTACCACTTACCACCAGGAGGCGGCGCCCTTGTCGGCAGGGCCTGTGGGAGCTGATGCGCAGGCTTTGAACAATGACCCGGCTCCAGACCTGCACCATCAGGTCCAAGAGCTAGCTAAAAGCGTTGCCGCGCTAACCCGAACTGTGCAGTCTTTACAGGTTTCCACTCCAGGGAAGATCCAGCTGGCATCCGGACCGGAGGACATCCCGTGGCGTCGACCAGGGAGGACCCCACCGGCCAGAGGAAGACCCAGCGACCGATACAACGAGGACGGACAACCCATCTGCCGCCGCTGCAATCAACCCGGACATATGGCAAGGTACTGTCCTTTAAACTGGCACAACCTGGGGTAGAGGGCCAAACCCCAGGAAAAAGATCATCAGGCCCATCGAACTGGCGCGACAAATATGTGGGGGGACGTCCAGTCTTGCCTGTGGTACTGGATGGCATCCCCATGAGTGCCCTACTGGACACCGGGTCACAGGCTACCACTATCCCGTACGTGCTCTTCAAGCAGTACTGGAATGACTCGGATATCACCCGCTACCCTGACGACGACTTGAGTATCATCGCCAGCAATGGTCAGCCCGTGCCACAGATTATATTTAAAGAGGTGACCATTAAAATCGGTAGAGTCGAATTGGCGGCACAGGGACTGATCATTGTAGACATTGACAAGCACGAGAGTCACCCAAAGATAACTCTAGGAACTAATGTAATTGAAAATTGTCTTGCAGAGGTGATTTTCCTTTTACAGCAGGTTGCCAAGAACGCCAGCTCCGGCCAGCAGCGAGTGCTCCAGAAAGAGATCCGGGCACTGATGCGACGGCAACAGATAGAACTCTCCGGTGGTGAGATTGGTAGCGTAAGAATGTGTGACCCTTTTCCTATTGCCATGCCCCCAAAAAGTGAAATGATGATTTGGTGCTGGGCAGCTATTGGTCTGAGAGGTAGAGATTACCAGGCAATGGTAGAACCAGTTTACTCAGACAGTAGGCCCACCATTTTGACAGCACGGGGGGTGGTCAATGTACGCCATGGGAGGGTGCCCGTTCGCATAATAAATATCGGGAAGAGGGAAGTGTACCTGCCCCGGTATGCCACGCTAGCCAAATTGTATACCATCAATCAAAATTCCATACAGTCCTTAGAACCCTTGCCTCCATCTCCCCCGGAGGAAGGTAACGGCTCTAAGGAAACAATGGAGGACTGGTGTCAGCAACTACATTTGGGTACTGACTCCACTCCCTCACACCAGAGACAGGGAGTCTATCGGGTGGTTCAAGAGTACGAGAGAGTGTTTAGTAAATACCCGTTAGACTTCGGGCGAGTCAAGGGGGTAGAACACCACATCCCCACGGGAGACCATCTTCCCATAAAAGAGAGGTATCGACCCGTACCCCCTGCACACTACCAACACGCCAAGGGGATGCTTAGGGACATGAAGGAGGCTGGGGTGATCAGGGATAGCTGTAGCCCCTGGGCAGCTCCACTAGTCTTAGTCAAAAAGAAAGACAACACCATGAGGATGTGTGTAGATTACCGGAAAATCAACCGTATCACACACAAGGATGCGTACCCCTTACCAAGGATAGAGGAGTCTTTGGCTGCTTTAAGATCTGCTAACTTCTTCTCTACCTTGGATCTCACTAGCGGGTACTGGCAGGTTCCTGTAGCAGAGGCGGACCGGGAGAAGACCGCATTCACCACCCCGATGGGACTTAGCGAGTTTACCTGCATGCCGTTCGGACTCTGTAACGCACCAGGAACCTTTCAACGATTAATGGAGTGCTGTCTGGGCCACAAAAACTTCGAGACGGTCCTGTTGTACCTGGACGATGTCATCGTATATTCCAAGACTTATGAGGACCACCTGAAACACCTGGCGGAAGTGTTCGAAGCTCTGGCAAACTACGGCCTAAAGGTAAAACCCTCCAAGTGTCACCTCCTAAAACCAAAGGTGCAGTACCTGGGACACGTGGTGAGCGCTGACGGAGTGGCTCCCGACCCTGATAAGATCACCGCAATTAAGGAATGGCCAAGTCCCTCCAGTGTAAAGGAAGTGCGGCAGTTCCTCGGGTTGGTAGGCTATTACCGGAGATTCATCCCCGGTTTCACCAAAAAGGCAGCTCCTATGCAGGACCTCCTGATAGGCCAGTCCCGGAAGGCCAAGAACCAGAAGCCGCCCTTCAAATGGGAGAAGTTAGAAGAAGAGTCCTTCCGCCAGCTGAAGATGGCCCTCACGGGGGATGAAATCCTGGCGTACCCTGATTACAGCCAGCCCTTTATCCTCTACACCGACGCAAGTAACATCGGGCTAGGAGCCGTACTGTCCCAGATCCAGCAGGGGAAAGAACGAGTAATCGCTTACGCCAGTCGAAAACTGCGACCCACCGAAAGAAACCCTGAGAATTACAGCTCATTTAAGCTAGAGTTCCTGGCAGTGGTGTGGGCAGTCACCAAACGCTTTAAGCACTACCTCGCTTCTTCCCGGTTCACCGTGTACACGGATAACAACCCGTTGACACACCTGGACACGGCAAGACTCAGTGCCCTAGAGCAGAGATGGATGGCCCGTCTGTCCAACTACGAGTTCACAATCAAATACCGGGCAGGACGCTCCAATACCAACGCAGACGCCCTGTCCAGGATGCCAAACCTACCGGACGTAGGAGAAGATCCAGAGGGACTGGAAGAAGTCGAACTCCCCGCTTTCCACCGTCATGGGACTATCCAGTATTCCCATCAGGTAAGGAGTAAGCAAGCCGCTACGTTTAACCCCTTGCCTCACTACAACTGGGAGGAAACGCAAGACAGTGACCCTGCCGTCCGACTGGTGAAGGAGATGCTGACTCGGCCAGAGGCTCGCCTTGACCCAGACGCTCCGGAGGAAGCCAAACAACTGTGGGCTGAGAAGAGTCGACTGTTCCTTTACAAGGGGAAGTTGTGCCGCAGAATGGTTAACTCCCGGACGCATGAACTAATCTGGCAAGTAGTGGTGCCACGAAGAGACGCAGCCATGGTGATGGAGGCATACCACGACGGGGCTGCACACTTCGGATGGAAGAAGCTGGAGTTCCTGCTGCGCGGGCGGTTCCACTGGGTAGGCATGAGGGGAACCATCGAGAGGTGGTGCAGAGACTGTGGCCCGTGCAACCTAAGAAGGAAGGACCGTGCCAGCCAGAAGACCCCCCTTCAGTCCATCGTCACCAAGCAGCCGTTGGAACTGGTAGCCTTGGATCATGTAAAACTGACCCCAAGCAGAAGTGGCTACGTCTACGCGTTAACCATTGTGGATCATTACTCCCGGTTCTTGGTTGTCGTCCCCGTTAAGGACTTAACAGCTCAAACAGCAGCTAGAGCCTTCCAGCAGCACTTCTGCCGTCCACACGGGTACCCGGACCAAGTGCTGACGGACCAGGGACCTGCCTTTGAAGCGGAGGTCTTCCAGGAATTCTGCAATCTGTATGGCTGCCGGAAGATAAGGACGACACCCTATCATCCGCAAACTATTGGACTTTGTGAGAAAATGAACCAGGTGGTAATGGATCTTCTGAAAACGTTGCCCCTGGAAGAACGCAGTCTGTGGCCTGAGAAGCTGCCCGACCTGGTGGACCTATACAACTACATCCCTGTAGGTTCCACCAACTGTACCCCGGCTTACCTAATGAGGGCAAGGCCTGGTAAGCTACCTGTTGACCTGGAGAAGGGAGTCCTGACACCCGAGGACACTTCACCGGAAGCAGACTGGGACACAGAGAGGCAGCAGCAGTACCGGAAAGTACAGGAGAGCGTGGAGCGAAGTCTCTGTCACGCTAGGGAAAGACAAGAGAAAACTTACAACCAGTATGCTCCCGCTGTTCCCCTGGTACCCGGAGAGCAGGTCTTGAAGAGGAAGAGACGGCTCCACAAGTTGGACGACCAGTGGGAGAAGGACCCGTACACCGTACTGCCCTCAAGCCACGACAACCCAAAGGTCTGTACCATCAGTAAAGACGGAGGGGAAACCACAGCCATTGTATCCCGGGATCACCTGAAGAAGTGTCCCGAACAGCTACGGAACCCAGAAGGAGAGCAAGAAGACCCTCGACCCGTAGAGGAAAGGGAAGATATGGTTAGTACTGTGCTCGGAGACTTCCCTCGGTCCTGGACTCAAGTCAATGGTGCAGTTGTGGTACCCGTCCTCACGTTCCTCCAACCAGCATCCCAAGTGCCTACGGAGCAACAGGTAGAGCTGGAAGAGCAGCCGGTCCAGGAGGCAGCAGACTCCACACAAGCAGAACAGGAGGATCAACCCTCTGCTCATAGTGAGCCTGCCGTACCCCTAGTGAGCCAAAGAGCCCGTAGACAGCTGCCCAGTTTACCCTTGACAGCTCCTACATCCTGTAGTTCAGGGCCAGACAGTCAGCTCCGTAGGTCCACTAGGGCCACTAGAGGCCAGTTACCCGCACGTTGGAGGATTTGAAGTGTTTAAATTGTTTTATTTGTGGTCACCTGTCTGTTACTTGTAAATAATTATGTGTTTCTAGTTATTTTTAGGAGTCCTTGGTGGATTTACCGGGAATCCTTGTACAATTGGTTGGAGCGTAACCTAGGAATGGACTAAAGACTGTTAAGGACTCGGGGCAGGACAGACCCCTACCTGGTTACGTCTCCCTGTTTTGGTGAAATGGACACCTTGCTTTTCTTCAAAACTGCACCCGGTTGTGGACACGCCGTAACCATCTTTATGTGTTTTTCTTATTGTATTATTATTGGTTATACCTTGTTATATTTTTCTAAAAATATGTTTAGTCCCGGAGTACTAAATTTCACTAGGGGGGAATGTGGCACCCCAGGGGTCTTGTTTCCACAGTAACAGCAATGTTATGTCTGAGAGCAGGTGGGAGGTCTCTTGGTCAGGGATCCTATGCATGCCACACCTCCTGCCCAGTCCTGGGAGGGGAAGAACTTCCCCTATATAAACCTAGGGCTGAGGCAGGGTTAGTGTGTAGAGAAGAAGTAGAGACAGAGAAGAGCGGCAGATATAGGAGAAGAACATCAGGAGCTCTGTGGGAGCAGTGCTATAAGGAGTCAGGGGCTGGCAGCTGCAGAGCTCGCCCTGACTGAGAAGCTATCACCGGACCCGGAGTCCGAGGCTGTGGGGACTAATCTTTACCCAGCAGCAGAAACCGCCCGGCAGGGGATTTCAGGTCCTCTGGCCAAGAAACCCGAAGGCACGGTCACACGCGTGGGACCAGCACCGCCGTCGTGGAGCGGACGCCACTAGAAGGCCCCGAGTCACCGGCCATACGGGTGAGCACCACACGGTACACTCAGGGACGTGGGCTACTTATACCCGCCTCTAGCAAGGTAGCCAGAAGAGTACAGTCAGTTTGGGAGGCCTACAACTCCACCTGGCCAGGGGAGATCCCATCTGCTCAAGGACTGACCAGGCCCCGATCGCTAGCCAGTACTCCGGGAGGGTCTATCTTTATCACCAGTAAAGACCCTGAACTACACCGCATCGTCTCTGAGTGATTCCTGCTACCCCCATCATCCACGTCGGCTGCCCTGAGGCCATACCCCTCCCGTTGGGGGTGATACTATCACGCTGCACAATCCTACCACCGGCCTCAGCAGTCTGCCCTGCAGCGGCAGCTCCTTCGCTGCATTCAACGGGTGACGTAGTTGTCCAACATCTACCGCTAATACAACGCCACTTAGTCTGACTCCCTGGGCACGGACCGGGTCACCGCCACGAGACTACAACCCTCAACAGATCCGGCTTCGGGTAAGCTCCTGCATGCGCAACGCTGTGCGACACAGGCCCAGGGGTGCGTCAGCTATATATCGGGTATTGAAAAAGAACTGGGGAGGTGTAAAAAGTGACTGCTGGAATTCTCAAAGAAAAACTTCTGTGATTTTGTTTAACCCCTGCGGTTTAAGGGTCTGCTGGAATTCTCACAGAGGTGAGCAATTTCCCTTATATCTTTACTGCTGTCTATTGGATAACAGCGCTATTTGCGCTCCTTTCTTTGCTTTCTTTACTTACATCAACTAAGGAATGAGCTCCTCAGAGCTTTGGGGTCATCATAACCCTGGAAATCTCAATCATTAGACAATAAAACTTTCACAGTCCTTATCTATGAACTAAACCAATATTTACAGCCAGAACTGTTTACCTTTCTCCCAGAGTAATAGCTCTGCTTTACATTACCTGTCTCATCTATTGCATTATTTCTGTGTCCTATTGTGTATGAATATGTGACTCTTCAGATTTTGTGTCATACTATGCCTGATGAAGAGACCTGAGTAGTCTCGAAAGCTTGCAATTTGTTACCATATTTTCAGTTAACCATTAAAAGGTATCAGCCACTGAGGACTCTCAAATCTTAATGTTTACATCAAGAATTTGTTGAAATTTCTTTCAATGGGGGGGGCGTGGCCTGGCTATGGAGGAGTGAAGTCGCATGGTTGTCTGCTCCCGTCCCTAGACCAGCTTCAGGGCATGCCTATCACTTTAAGTCAGGCCAAAACACTGCCAATGCCGGCAAAAAAAGAAGAAGAATATAATGCAGACCAGTGTGAGTACTCAGCGGACCCCTCCATCAAATATTACCCGCTTCCTAAGAAATTGCAGCATCTGCCTCTCCTGCAAGAGTGGGATCTAAGATGGCATAGGCTGTCCCTGCCCAGCGCTCCTCATCTCCTGCATCGGAGGTCCAAAGCTCCTGGGGTAAATGCTCCCCCACATCAACATTAGCAGAGCGGACGATACCTTCATCGGCGGAGGACGCAGACCTGGCTTCCTGGACTTGGGGAGACGCAGGAGGCCTCATTGCTTCTGCGGGGGATCTCCCTCAGTCCAAGATGGCGGATCCCGGCTTTGCGCCTTCGGAGCTCAGGTGTGTGGTAGAGGATCACTTGGTGCCCCGGCCCCTGGACACACCAGATAGAGCAGTACTTATCTCTGCTGCGGGTCCAGACCTGCAGAGGCCCCAGTCACACACTGATGCCCGGAGTTCCCCTGAGAGAGGTTTCTTCCCTGCATTATTACATTTTTCTTCCCCTGGCTGCTCAGAGGAGAGCCAACAGGATGACTCATTACAATGTGAGGCAGTGTGGAGAGACCTCAGAGATCGAATACGAGCTATTCCAACCAGAGGGACATGGAGAATTATATGTCTAGACTGAAGTTCTCTTACAGGGCTGAAGCAGCCTCAATTAGAGGGGACATGCAAGAGTTAATAGAAAAAGTGTCTGCTGCTGAATCACATACAGCATCCATCACTCAACAAGTAAATTCTCATGAACAAACTTTGTCTTCTCACTCATACCAACTGGAATACCTAACAGATTTGATAGATGATATTGAAAACAGAGGAAGGCGCAACAATATTAGGATTAGAGGACTTCCAGAGACAACTGAACACCATGAACTGGATGAGACACTACGTCATTTGTTTAACTCTATCTTGGGTCTGCCCTTAGAGAATGAGTTGGAGCTAGATAGGGCTTATAGATCCTTGGGCCCCAGATCCTCTGATGCGACAAAACCTCATGATGTGACTCTATTTTATATCAAGAATATCCTATACAACTCATGTCTGATCTATCGCGCCACACACTACAGAAGAGGAAGGCATTAAAGACTCTATTAGAGGTTCTGAGACAGCAGAACATTCTATACTCTTGGGGTTTCCCTTTCAGTCTACAGGTCCGCCATTCAGGGGCTTTACATGTGATACGTTGCCCTGGAGACATTCCGGCTTTTGTTACAGGTTTGGGGATTCCCCACGTATCTATACCAACAGAGGATTGGCCGAGCCTCCCGGGAGACCCCAAGTCGGATCTCAATCCACGACCATAAAGAGCGACAAGAAACAAATCCAGAGAAGAATTCAGGAGAGGGAACAATGGAAAACATATCCTCACTCCCCAGATTGAATCGTCTATTACTAATGGATCCTGTGGTCAATACGCTAGCCTTCAGCGCTAGTCAATCTTGTGAAAGATATTAGAGTGTTATATTCCTCTAAAATGTTTTCAGCAATGAGTATAGTTGATATTACGAATAATTCATCTATATGACTGGCTCTCAATAATAAGATTTGATTATATTATATCAATAATCTTCCGTTTTTGGACAGTATGGATATTATTCCATAAGGATATGTGATATACTGATTCAACGTTTAATATAATGATAAGTAGATGCTAATCTTTGACAGCTTTTGGCTGCTTTTCTATCATAGGTTTTAAGACAAAATGGTATGGCCTGATGTCTGGTTTGGGGGGGGCTCCCCAGTAGAAAGCCCATCCTCCCAGGGGGGTTTACACTCTGCTGTGCAGGTGTAAAATATACCTATTTCCCCTCATCAGATTGTTTTTCTTTCATTTTGTTATATAATTTTGTTTTGGTTTTTATTTTATATATCCCGTAATTTCTTCTAAGTTTTCTGTGTATTTCCGTTTCCCATCTTGCCCCACTCCTTTCGCCCCCCTTGGTAATCATGTCCTCTGTTAAAGTAGGCTCACTGAATGTAAGAGGCTTTAATGTCCCACAGAAACGTTCACAAATTTTGTACTCTATGCACAAACAAAGAGTCCAGGTTCTTATGTTACAGTAAATGCACTTTAAAACTGGGAATATGCCTGTTTTTCTAGATAGGTATTACTCTCGGTGGTTCCACAGCACTAATCCGGATTCACGCTCTAAGGGTGTATCCATAGCCATACACAAGTCGTTGGCCTATACTCTCATAGATTCTCTCATTGATGATCAAGGCAGATATGTGTTCCTCAAACTCAAAACAGCAGAATCTACATATACAATAGCAAACTGGTACCTCCCTAACAAAGATCTGATCTGCACATGTAGGTCCTTTTTAACGTACCTGTCTGATTTTGCAGAAGGAGTTCTGATTGCAGGTGGAGACTTCAACTTCACATGGAATCCCGCGTTAGACTACTCCTCAGGAAGGGGTGTCGTCCCTCTGAGACAGCTTCGTTCATTGAAATGGGTCATCCATGCCCTCAGATTGACAGATGTTTGCTGCATTTTAAATCCTCAGGGTAAGGATTATACATTTTTTTCTCCTACCCATGGCTCATATAGTCGCATTGATTTCTTCCTGTTGAGTCATCACGCTCTGTCTTGGAACCCATCTGCTACAATAGGTGACATATTGTGGTCTGACCATGCCCCAATCTTCCTATCTATTTCCATTCCCTCCTACAGTGTCCATTTTAGGACATGATCAGATATCAAAATCAAACATCAGAATGATGTCAGTTTGAGACTAAATACCCTGTCTGAGAACTGATTATGATAAGTGATTCTGTCACGTGATTTTGACGAATGATTTTGATGAGTGATTCTGACGAGTGATTTTGATGAGTGATTTTGATGAGTGATTTTGACGAGTGATTTTGACAAGTGATTCTGACAAGTGATTCTGACGAGTGATTCTGATGAGTGATTTTGACGAGTGATTTTGACGAGTGATTCTGACGAGTGATTCTGACATGTGATTTTGATGAGTGATTCTGACGAGTGATTTTGACGAGTGATTTTGATGAGTGATTTTGATGAGTGATTCTGACGAGTGATTTTGACGAGTGATTCTGCCAAATGATTTTGAGAAATGATTTTGACAAGTGATTTTGACAAGTGATTCTGACGATTGATTCTGACGAGTGATTTTGACAAGTGATTCTGACGAGTGATTTTGACGAGCGATTTTGACGAATGATTTTGACTAGTGATTCTGACGAATGATGCTGATGAGTGATTCTGACAAGTGTTTTTGACAAATGATTTTGACAAGTGATTCTGCCAAGTAATTTTGACAAATGATTTTGATGAGTGATTTTGACGAGTGATTCTGACGAGTGACTTTGACAAGTGACTTTTACAACTATAATAATAATAAAAAAAAAATTAACTTTTTTGCTGATGGGACTTTAACCCAAAATTTTGTGTCCCAAAGACACTACACTAACCACTGAGCTATAATCTCAGTTGTTAAAACTTGTGAGTTCTATTTGGTTATATGATTTTCAGTGCAAACTTTTCTATAACTCATTGGGACTTAAGTAGACTGCAAGCAAGCCAAATTGAAATGATGTTTGATTTTGATGTGTGAGTCTGATGTGTGACTTTCTTCAAACATCAGAATCAGAATCACAATGACTTTTAGTCACCCTGAGTATTTTCATGGTTGATGTCATAAGACAAGAAAAGCTGCTATTTAATATCACTTGACTGGAAAGCGCACTACTAAGGCATCAGCCTCTGAAACTACAGTATCAGAGTTCAAATCCTGATAGGAATAATAATTTTTTTTTTAATTATGCCTATTTAGCACACAAACTACAGGGGTGTTTTACTTTTAATATCTGACACTCTGATTGTCATCCTGATGTGTTAAGAGTTTCAGACATGCTGTCTATTTGCATGGTAAATTACATAGCCAATGTAAATTGGGGGCAATAATTTACTACATATCTATTTCCAAGTGACTTTATATTTGCATAAAGGGGTCTAATGATAAAATGTCTTTATAGTAAATTTTTATTTCCATCCACCCAAGTACTGGCTGCAAACTCCCAATTTACTTTGGCTATGTAATTTACCATGCAAATAGACAGCGTGTTTGAAACTCGTAACACGTCAGGATGACAATCAGAGTATCAGATATGAAAAGTAAAACATCCCTGTAGTTTGTGTGCTAAATAGGCATAATTAATAAAAATATAAATTCTTATTCCTATGAGTATTTGAACTCTGACACTGTAGTTTCAGAGGCTGATGCCTTACCATTGCGCTATCCAGTCAAGTAATTTCTTGCAGCTTTCCTTGTCTTATGAAATTAACCATGAAAATACTCAGGGTGACTAAAAGTCATTGTGATTCTGATGTTTGAAGAAAGTCACACATCAGACTCACACATCAAAATCAAACATCATTTGAATTTGGCTTGCTTGCAGTCTGTGCATAAGTCCCAATGAGTTATAGACAAGTTTGCACTGAAAATCATATAAGCAAATAGAAATCCAAAATTTTAACAACTGAGTTTCTAGCTTAGTGGTTAGTGCACTGGCTTTGGGATACAGAACTTTGGGTTCAAGTCCCGTCGGCGAATTTATTTTTTTATTATTTTAGTTGTAAAAGTCACTTGTCAAAGTCACTTGTCAGAATCACTTGTCAAAATCACTCGTCAGAATCACTCGTCAGAATCACTTGTCAGACAGGGTATTTAGCCTCAAACTGACCTCATTCTGATGCTTGATTTTGATATCTGATCATGTCCTAAAATGGACTCTGTACCCTCCCTGGTCCAGCGTTCATAGACATGGAAAATGAATGATCACTTTCTAAAAGACAAAATCTGTAAGGCAGAATTAAAGGATTCTATTGATTCTTTTCTGCAGATTCATAAAGCAGATCAGACCTCAATACCTCTGAAATGGGAAACTTTAAAATGTGTCATGAGAGGCGTGTTGATTAAGCATGGTTCAAAACTCAAAAAGGAGAGACCTCTAAAGGTAAATGACCTTTTGAGACAGATACACACACTTGAGGTCTCGCATAAACATACGTTGTCGCCTAACACTCTTGCAGAATTATCCAAAAAAAGGAATGATCTCAAGATCTTGCTAGACCAAAAATATCTAAGGCACAGGGAGCTAATTAAAAACTTTTTTTATGCATCTTCAGTTAAATGTGGACGGGCACTCTCAAGGTTGCTTCACCCTCGCTCTGTGGCGGCATACGTTCCATATATCAAAAAACAAAATGGGGAGGATGCTCATAATCCTACAGAAATCATTGACATATTCCGCTCATACTGTGAGAAGTTGTACAATATTAAAGGGCAATACTCTGATCTCTCTCTTTCTGACCTATCTATCCGAATTAAGGAGTACATACAAGATACTTCTTTACCCTCTTTAGATAGTCAGGTTTCTGAGGCACTGGAAAAGGACATTACAGAGGAGGAGGTCAATCTTGCAATTCAATCTAGACCATCTGGTAAAAGTCCTGGCCCAGACGGATTTACTCCAGCATTCTATAAGTCCCTTAAAACTCAGCTATCCCCTGTTATGAACAAAACCTTTAATTCATTAAATGATAAGACATGTTTTGTCCCCCAATCATTGGAAGCTCATATTAACGTTCTCCCTAAACCAGGTAAGGATCTTACAATCACAGCTAATTATAGACTCATATCATTAATAAATATGGACATTAAAATACTCTCAAAAATACTACAGAAAGACTTGCCCCATTGTTGCCGTCTCTTATAAATACTTATCAAGTAGGATTTATTCAGGGCCAAGAGTTAAGAAACAACACTATTATGACCATGTTGCTAATCTCTAAAGCTAAAAGTAGCTCCATATCTATGGGCCTTTTATCTGTTGATGCAGAGAAGGCCTTTGGCAGGGTTCATTGGGGGTTTATGAAGGAGGCATTATGTCAAATAGGCATTGGACCACAATTTTTACAGTTAATTTTTTCCTTGTACTCTGGCCCTACTGCTAGAGTTAGGGTCAATGGAACCTTGTCCTCACCTTTTGCGATACGAAACGGGACTAGACAAGGGTGCCCTCTATCCCCCTTTCTGTAAGTGATAGTGATGGAACTCTTGGCCAATGCAATAAGGAAAAACTGCAACATTCATGGGGTTAAAATAGTTACCAGGACATATAAGACAGCATTATATGCAGATGACCTTCTCCTCTATGTGTCTCAGCCTCAGACATCTCTTCCTGCTTTAATGAAGGAGTTTGATAGATCCTGAGTAATTTTAAAGTTAATTATTCAAAATCGGAGGCATTAAATGTATCGCTGTCACAGGGAGAAGTTGAACATGTAATGGATAACTTCCCTTTTAAATGGAAGTCAGAAGCGATAAAATACTTAGGCATGTTCATTTCTCCTGACTTTTCAAAACTTTTTGCACTAAATTACCAATCGCTTTTGGATCGTACATATAAAGACCTACTGAATTGCAGTAAACTGAGACTATCCTGGTTTGGTGAAATGAATGCAGTAAAAATCGATATATTGACCCGCTTTTTATACATTTTTCAAACTGTTCCCATTTCTCGCCATGCATCTTCTTCAGCAAACTACCTACAGCATTAATCAGGTTTGTGTGGGGTAAATATAGACCCAAGATAAGTATGCAGACATTAAACCGCCCTAAAATAGCCGGTGGAGCTGGATTTCCGAATTTTAAAATATACTTTCAAGCTTCTGTTTTAGGTCACTTTATAGGCTGGCATGTCAACTCTCTGACAAAACAATGGGTCACTATTGAGCAGGAAGGGGTGGGCGTTCCTTTGAAGCACCTTCCTTGGCTTTTTGCCTTTGATGTTTTCTCGATAGGAGGCTTGACAGAATTGACTAGGGGAACAATTAAAATTTGGCATGCAACTATGAAAAAATACCATCCCTCTAGAACATTCAGCCCTCTGGGGGCGTGTCTGAAGGCCGAAGGTGACGGACGTGTGGAGCGGAGCTCCTGCTGATGCCCGCATCCTAGCTCGGCCCTACCCGGCTGCTTACCGCTTCACCCTCCGGGAACAGCACCGAGTGGACGTCGGGAGTCGGTGGAGAAGTCGGGCGTGAGTCCGGAGCTCTTGAGGGGCCGTTGTGGAGCACTGCGGAGTCGGCGGCCTGGTCGGGTGGCCTCCTGGATCACTGCTTCCGCCCGCTCTCCCCCCGGAGCTGTCTGTCGCTCCGTGAGCTCTACGGTCTCTGGGAGATCAGCAGTAGCGGAGGTGACTGCGGGGACCGGCACCGGAGTCCTGTGTTCGGAGTCGGTGGTGGTGAGTGAGGAAGTCAGCCGGGGAGAAAGAAAAGACGGCGGCCATCTTACTCGGTCCCTCTCCTCTGGATGCGGAGAGCGGGGTTTGCAGCACTCCGCTTCCCATTCTTCAATAAGGGCTAGACGGGCCAGAATTGTAATCGCAATTTAACCCCACATGGGTTGGACCCCCACTTTGTTTTTTTTTTTATTTACTCCGTGGTTCCATCCCTGTGGAGACAGCTGCGTGGAGTTGACTATGTTGTGAGCTACAATCTCTACGCTACTGCTGTGAGACTCTCTCCCTGTGTTTTATAACACAAGTCTGCCATCTGCTGGAGCTTTTGGGAATAGCAGATAATACCAAGTCATTCCCAATATATAGTAACATGACTTTGTCCAGTGCTTAACCCACTATGTTAGCCCCAAGATGAGGTGACTCCTACTGCATAGACTTCAAAAAAGCGGCACGACGCATTTCTTCTCACAGAGAACAGTGAAGCTAAGCTAATTCTCCAAGACAGAGAACACGTTTAATACTTTTATATCTTGATCCCATTAATAAAACCAAAAATGACCAGGGGCAGACCTCGTAAAACAGCATCCCCTACTAAACTGACTGAATTTTTCCCACTAGGAGCGGCACATTCTGCATCCAATCTGAGCGAATCCCAACGAGTCTCCTCGCCACCCTCTGGTCGCTCCTCCTGTGAAAGTTCAACTACGGGAGAGGACCCAGGGACTGCAGATGCTCCATTAACCAAAAACACGATGCAAGAACTACTGAGCACTCAGCGTAAGTCTTTAAAAGATGACATGAAACAAATGGTGAGTGCCTTGAAAAAAGATGTGAAAAACCCGGAGGAACGTACCTCACGGTTAGAGGACAAAATGGTTGATTTTGCGGATTCTCACAACTCTCTGGTCGATGCATACTACGAACTAAAAGATACCTCAGAATATCTCAGAAATAAAATAGGAGACCAGGAGGACAGGTCTCGTAGGAATAACGTGAGACTTCGTGGGATTCCTGAAAACGTTAAAAACTCTGATTTATCCCAATTTTTTCACAATCTTCTGCAGTCCGTACTCCCAGATGCATCAAACTCTGAGTTGGTGGTGGACAGAATTCACAGGGTTCCTAAACCTAAACACCTAAATCCCTCACTGCCTAGAGACACTCTGGCAAGGATTCACTTTTTCACCATCAAAGAAAAATTTCTACGCTGCATCAGAGATAAACCAGATCTACCTGCTCCGTTTCAAGGGATTACTATTTTTCAAGATCTGTCAGCCGCCACTTTAGCAAAACGCAAAGAGTTTGCTCCTTACACAGCAATTTTGAGAAACGTCGACATTTCCTACCGCTGGGGACACCCAGTCAAATTGTTAATCATTAAAGATGATGACGTGGTGGTCTGCCTATCACCGCGACATGCAGAAAAACAACTCGCCAAATGGAAGCTCCTTCCGGAAGGGTTTGTTTCACCTCTCTCCTCAGAGCAACAGTATAAAAAAATCCCAACTGATTGGATCACTGTAAATTCGTTGAGGTCTGCAATTTTTCCTTTTTAGGAGTTCACCTCTAATCTCTGAATCTGTACTTGCTGTTTCCTTTTGTTGCCTTCCGGCACGGGAGTACGGTCTTGACAACCTCGGTTGTCCTCTTCTGTTATGGCCGTGCTCTTTGAATACCCCCACTCGATAACGTATATCCAGATGGTTCGCTATCATTTGAACATTTATTTCATATATGTGTTTTTAGTTGCTCTATTTTATTTTTTCCCTAAATGTGTTTATGTTTGGTTAATTAACCTTCAACCATTGGGTCCCTATTCTCCAAATACACGATATTGTATTGTTTTATTTCTCTCCATGTCAGTAATATGTATTGATGTTCAAAAGCTTTATTCTTTGATCATATTCGAGAACTTTGAGCTCCACCATGGGTATTAAGATCTTATCTCTTAATGTAAGGGGTTTAAATTCCCCCTTTAAAAGGTCTCTCCTTTGGAAAGAGATAGGATCATCCAAATGCGAAGTTATCTGTTTACAGGAGACCCATTTGCTTTCCCAAGACGCACCTAGATTATCCAATATGCACTTCCTCACAATAATTCAGGCTAATGCTCCGCATAAAAAAGCGGGTGTTGCGATACTCATAAAACATACCATAGCATACTCCATGTTGTCCCTTTATACTGATCCCAGAGGGAGATATATAGTCGTATCCTGTTTACTAAATAATTCCAAATACACGATTGTGACCTTATATAGCCCTAATGATAAGCCCAAAATTTTCTTCTCTAAAGTTCTTAAAAAAATTCATTCCGTTTCTCAGGGACCATTGATAATTTGCGGAGATTTCAACGCCCCTGTATGTAGAGATTTAGACACGGACTCGGCTCGAAATACGGGTCGGGAGGAGTTAAAAGGTATTATATCAGAAGAAGCTCTCCACGATGTCTGGAGATACCATCATGCTAACGAAATGGACTATACGTATTTTTCCCCTAGATTCTCATCACTTTCTCGAATAGACTATTTTTTAGTAAATAAAACAGCCTTACCATTATGTAAATCCTCACATATAGGTTTGATAACCTGGTCTGATCATGCCCCAATTACATTGGAACTCGCTGATGGCGGCTCTTCACACTCTGCGTTTACTTGGCGCTTGAACACTTTTCTTTTAAAATCTGCTCATAATAGGGAATATCTCTCTAATGAACTGAAACATTTTTTCGAAATTAATGACAATGGAGAAGTTTCCGATGAGACTTTATGGTTATTGCAAAAAGCATTTATGAGGGGTTTATGTATAAAATTGGCTTCGCGAGAAAAGAGATGCAGAGAGTGCGAGATACAATCGGTCATAAATAAAATTAAAATCTTGGAGATCAACCAAAAACAAAACAAGTCCCCGGCAGTTAATAATGATTTGCTGGAGAGTAGAAATGACCTTCGGAAACTCTTATTATTCAACTATGAACATAATCTAAAGCGGAATAAAGCAAAATACTATGCTTTGGGTGATAGAGCAAGCGTTGTACTGGCCCGTAGAGTGAAAAAACTGACTGCTAAGGGGAGGATTGACCATTTGCTACAGCCAAACGGGGATAAAATTTATGACCCAATAGAGATTGCCAACGCATTGGCGGACTATTATTCTCATCTGTACAATCTGAACTCGGACCATACCATCCGTTACCCCTCGACTCCACATATAGAACAATTTCTAAAATCTATAGACTTACCGAAAATCTCACAATCCCAACTTGAATCTTTGAACTCGCCCATACAGATTGGTGAAATAAAAAGTGCAATGAAAGCGTCTAAACTACAGTCCACTCCAGGACCAGATGGCTTTGCTAACGAATTTTATAAATTGTTTTCGGAGCAGTTATTCCCATACTTGCAGCGTCTATTTTTACACTGGAGAAATAAGGGTAAAATCAACCCATTATTCTTGGAAGCAACTATTGTTACCCTCCCAAAACCAGGCAAACCCCCAAATAGACCTGAGAATTTTAGACCTATTTCGCTACTGAACTGTGATCTTAAATTGTATTCTAAGATCTTAGCTCAAAGAATTAATACGGTCCTCCCCCAGCTGGTAGCGCCAGATCAAATGGGTTTTGTGCCAGGGAGGCAAACCAGAGACGCTACTCGACGGGTTCTAAACCTGATCCACAGAGCAGAAAAATCTGGGGTCCCCAGTGTGCTAGTTTCGTTAGATGCAGAAAAGGCGTTCGATCGAGTACACTGGGGATATCTCCAAGCAGTCTTGACTAAATTCGGGTTAATTGGACACATACAGAAGGATATAATGGCGTTGTACTCCTCCCCGAATGTGAAGGTATTAGCAGCAGGCTTTAGCTCAGACCAGTTTTATATCTCGAATGGAACCCGCCAGGGGTGCCCGTTGTCGCCTGCAATTTTTGCATTGGTAATGGAACCCTTGGCACAGGAAATTCGTACTTGTAAAGATATCTTTGGAATAAAAATAGGGTCTGTGGCCCACCCAGTTGGTCTGTATGCAGATGACGTAATTATCTCTGTAACACACCCCGAAACTTCCCTCCGAGCACTGCTTTCCATTCTTTCTCAGTTCTCAGAAGTTTCCCTTTACAAATTGAACTCTGCAAAATCAATTGCCCTTCCAATTGATTGTCCCCCAGAATTAATTTCAAATTTAAAAAAATCTCTGCCATTTACATGGGCTAAAAACTCTATTATCTACCTAGGAATTCACCTAATCTCCCTGTCAAAAAACTTAGTCACTAAAAATATTTCAGAGCTACTAAATTCAATCAAGCCAAAGCTCAAAAGACTGAGCACCTAAGAACTTTCTTGGATGGCCCGTATACAAACGTGTAAAATGACCTTTTTACCCAAAATTCTATATCTTCTAAGATGTATACCACTTCCCATAAAAAAAAACTAGTAGACGAAATCCAAACTCTACTACTTCGTTTTATTTGGGGTGACAAAAAATCTAGATTTCAGAGCTCCTTGCTGTTTTATAAATTGGGAGAGGGAGGTTTGGGACTACCGAATATCCATCTTTACTATAAAACATGCACGATTGATGCTCTTAGAGAATGGTGGGACACTAAGTCCAATCTCTCTTGGGTTCAAATGGAAAAATCGGATACCAAATTTCATTCCACTAGACTCATGTTGGAAGCGGAATTTCTGCTCCCGAAGTCTCAATCTTGCTCCCTCCCTACAATGACACATGCTCTTAAAATGTGGAGAGAGATGATTTTTAAAAAGATTATACACATTCCGTTAAAATATATCTCGCTTAGGAGCGTTGATTTGGTGATCCTATTCTCTCACTTCCGCCGTTGGGAAGATTACGGCGTTTCTAATTTACAATCTATGTTCTCAGCTAGTTCTATCAAAGCGTTTGACGAATTATCCTCCATATATCAACTCCCTGGTAATCTTCACTTTTCCTATGTTCAACTGAATAGTTTTCTATCTTCTTCTCCAACAATTGTGCCACGGCTAGCTCCATCTGACTGGCCCCCTGGGCCGTGGGGTCCTCGGAACCGGGCCTTCTAGTGTACGGTGCTGATGGGGGTAGTAGTGGCAACCCGGTCCGTGGCTCAGGGTGGTCAGACCAGTGGCAGTCTTCTATATGTTTTTCAATGTCCGACTACGCCAACCGTGGATTGCATTCAGGGCTAACCGCTGCTGCAGTGCAGACCGCTGGGGCAGATGTAAATGTGTAGCACTGAATAGTACAACTCCCCACGGGAGGAGTATGGCCCCAGGGCAGTATATAATGGATGATGGAGGGGATGATTCTGACAGCAATAGCCAGGAAACGGAAAATCTCTTAAACAGTTCAGGGTCTTTATTAGAACAGGTGAGACGACCCAAAAACAGTCCTGGCTAGGTGGGGGCCTGAATGTCTGAGAACAAGTGGGAAGCTGGCCCTGATCAGGGTGAGGGTGTAGGCCTACCGTGCTCTCTGCGCTCTCTCTGGCTATTTCCCTCCTCGTGGTGTAATAGCCCACGTTCCTGAGCTTGCCGTGTCTTCTCGCCCATATGGCTGGCGACTTGGGTCCCTTTCTACTCTTGGCCTGGTGCGGCTTCACCAGTCCCTTCTGCTGTGGAGGAACCTCCGGGCTTCTTAGGCCAAAGGACTTACAGTCCCCTGCGGACTGGTTATTTGCTGTAGGACTTGAAATCCTAACAGCCTCGGACACCAAAGTCCGGTAGATTAGCTTCTCTATCTGCCAGGACAGGCTCGCTTCGCCTCTTGCCCCTGGCTCGTGGCTCTCCTACTGCCACACGGCCTCTTAGACTGCAACACAACTGTCTGTCCCTGCTCTGGGACACCTCTCAATCCAGAGTCAGGTTGTCCAGTTCTCTCTAACCCTGCCCCCAGTTCCAGCTTCTATAGGGGCAGCCTGCTCCCCCTACTGGCCTGGGACAGGAGGTATTGCATGCTAATGGTCCTTGACCAGAGAACCTCCCCCTTGCTCTCAGACACAGCTTTATTATACATTTGTGGCATCCAGGCCAGAGTGACACATTCCCCCCTAGTAAAACTTAGTACTCCGGGACTAAGCTTACAACAAGAATACTTATGCATGACCATTAAAACATTACAAGGCAAGTAAAGACAAACGACGCACAGGTTGAGTTCTTAAGGTCACAGTGTGGTCTATGACCGGGTGTCCATATCACCAACACAACGGGGAGCCTTAACCAGGTGGGGGTCTGTCCTAGCCCCAAGTCCTTTGCAGTCTTAGTTCATTCCTTGGTTAGGCTCCGAACGCAGTCCATACAAAGTCCCGGTTATTAAAAGTTTATAACCTTTTAGTCCGTACGGCAACTGTAAGAAACTGAAATACATAATTACTAATCATGCATATAACTTTGCAAACATTTCAACACTTGGCAACAGAGTTATTTACAGCTTTAGTGCACCCTATATTTTCCAGCGAGCGGGTATCTGTCACGCTGTCTCTGTGTACTGGAGGTAGGGGGCCTAAGCTGACCCTAAGCTGGGGCCCTGACTAATCCCTCTACCTGGAGGTACTGTTAAAGGTACAGAGGTCCAGGCCGCCAGCGTAACCCCTACCTCCTGAGGATCCCTGCACCTAAGTAATCTAGTCCTGAGAAGGACCCCTGACCACAACAAAAGGGGACAGGTAATAATATGCCCACACTCAGTACTTAGACGAACGAGACAGTACAAGGGTAAAACCAAAACCACCTTGCATACAAAAACTACACAACTACAACAGAGGGAACACCAACGGGAAAGGAGATAAATGATAAAGCGAGGAAGGGAAAAAACACTCCAAATACACTTAACTCTGAAACTCCAAATACCACGATCCGCTCTGGTAGTCTGCATGAAATGCTTTCACCAACACTTCCCTAACAGACCGGCAGGCATTTGAAGGAGTCCCACTACAGCAACATTGATTGCAGCTGGGCGAGGCTGGACCTCGTCTAGCACAGAGAGAGAGAGAGTTAACTCCCTCACTGCCGAAAAACACAAAGCACCAAAAACTCAGCTGCGAGAAGTCAGGCTGTGTAATCGTGACGATCTTCGTGGCGACACTGTTATGTTCTGCTACCAGAGCTAAGGAAAGAGAGGAGATCTGTCCCTACGATAGAACTCAGCTGAATCCCTACGATGTAACAGGGAACCTGATCCTGCGATCAGACCTGCTAAAGTCCTAAGCTAGTCTGTACGGAGACCTATAGATGTGGGGAAGGAATCCCTACAAGTACTAAGGACTGGGAGGAAAATGGGACACCTCCTAACAGAAATAGTAGCAGACAGACGAACAAACAAAATATATAGAACATAGAGGTCCGTAGACCAAGCAAACTAACAGAGTTAGATACAGAGCACAGGCTAGCTAGAAAGTAGTTATACAATGAAGTCCAGCAAAGCCAGAAGGGCGGAGCAGGATTAAATAGGCCAACAAGGTCATGTGACCAGCAAAGGAAAAAACCTAAGAGCAAGGTTCTAACAGTACCCCTCCTTCTAAGAGGATCCTCCGGATCCCCTAGGACCAGGCTTATCAGGAAATCTCCTGTGAAACGCTCTGATAAGTCTGGACGCGGAAACATCATCTGACCTCACCCAAGAGTTATCCTCGGGTCCGAAACCTTTCCAGGCCACAAGATACTGCAAACTACCTCTATACCGTCTAGAGTTAAGGATGCAAGAAATTTCATATTCCCCGTCCTCCACCACCGGAGGAACAGAGGCAGAGGCGTCACCATCCGACACAACAGCTTTTTTTAACAGAGAGACATGAAATACCGGATTAATTCTCCAGGAGGTAGGAACCTCCAACCTGACAGCAGATTGGTTGACAACCTGAAGCACCTTAAAGGGCCCTACAAACTTGGGACCCAATTTCTTAGAAGGAATCCTCAACCGCAGATTCCTAGAGGACAACCAAACCATGTCACCAACAGCGAACAAAACCTCCTGTCGTTTCCTATCAAAGTAGTCTTTAGATTTTCTGTTGGCCTCCTGAAGATTACCACGCACATCCGTCCAAACTCTCTCCAAATCACCGGAAAAATTCTCCTCCTCAGGCACGGCAGATCCCAACTTGGAGAACGACCCAAACGACGGATGTCTCCCAGAACAACAAAAAAAAGGCGAACAACCAGCAGAAGAAGATGTATGATTGTTCAGAGCAAATTCAGCAAGTGGCAGAAACTCAGACCACCCCTCTTGATTGTCTGCCACAAAACAACGCAAGAACTGCTCAACATCCTGGTTTTTCCTTTCTGTCTGGCCATTAGATTCAGGATGATATCCGGACGAGAACGACAAATGAACTCCCAACCTGTCACAAAAGGCACGCCAAAAACGAGCCACGAACTGAGGACCCCTATCAGAAGCAATGTCAGTAGGAACGCCATGAAGTCTGACAATTTCCTTGACAAAGGCCTTAGCGAGAGTTTTAGCGCAGGGCAGTTTGACGAAGGGAATCAAGTGACACATCTTGCTAAAACGGTCCACGACCACCCAGATGACAGTAAAACCCTCAGAGGGGGGAAGGTCAGTTATAAAGTCCATAGCCAAATGTGTCCAAGGAGCACTGGGAACCTCCAAAGGACAAAGCAACCCCGCAGCAGGAGTATGTGAGGACTTAGATCTAGCACATATAGTACATTGACGCACCCACTTAATGACCTCCTTCTGCCATCCAGGCCACCAAAAACTGCGACCCACCAGTCTCTTGGTCTCAGAGATTCCGGGATGACCTGCCAACCGAGACTCGTGACACTCAACAAACAAATCTCTCCTAAAGGTCCCAGGCACAAACAACCTCCCATGAGGAGTGTTAGATGGGGCATTCTCCTGTGCTTTAAGAATCTCATCTTCCAAAACGGAGTCCAAAGCAGCTATCACAACACCTTCTTGTAAAATGTTCTCCTCTTTCTCAGCACCGACTATGGGAGAAAAACTGCGAGACAAGGCATCCGCCTTAACATTCTTAGTACCAGGGATGTAAGTAACGGAGAAATTAAACCGCGAGAAAAACAGTGCCCACCTAGCCTGACGGGCATTCAGGCGCTTGGCAGCATCAAGATATATCAGATTTTTATGATCCGTAAGAACCTGAACGGGAAATTCCGCACCTTCCAAGAAGTGGCGCCAGTGTTCAAATGCGAGTTTAATAGCCAATAATTCCCGATTACCAATATCGTAATTCAGTTCAGTCTCCGAAAAAATTTTTGAAAAAAAGGCACAGGGATGTAATCCATCCCCGTTATCCTGAGACAATACTGCGCCAACCCCCACAGAGGAAGCATCAACCTCAACCAAAAACGGCTTAGTCACATCAGGCTGCATAAGGATGGGAGCAGAGGTGAACCTCTCCTTGAGATACACAAAAGCTTCAATGGCCTCAGAAGACCACTGAACCGCATCAGCACCTTTCCTGGTGAGATCGGTCAGAGGTTTGACAATACTAGAAAAATTTTTTATGAATTTTCTGTAATAATTGGCGAAACCTAAAAACCTCTGTATCGATTTCAAACCAATAGGCCTAGGCCATTCCTGTACAGCTTGAACTTTAACCGGGTCCATCTCAAAACCATCGCTGGAGATAATGTAACCCAAAAAACTAATTCTCTGTACAGCGAACTCACATTTCTCCAGCTTAGCAAAAAGCGAATTGTCCATTAATAACTGTAATACCTCACGTACGCTCCGCCAATGAGACTCCAGATCCGGCGAATAAATCAAAATGTCATCCAAATACACAACCACATTTTTGCCGATCAAAGGTCTAAGGATGTCATTAATAAGATTCTGAAAAAATGCAGGAGCATTAGTAAGACCAAAAGGCATAACCAGATTCTCAAAATGACCCACAGGAGTGTTAAAAGCAGTCTTCCATTCGTCACCCTCCTTCATGCGCAACAGATTGTATGCCCCCTTAAGGTCAATTTTAGAGAACCACTTGGCCCCCATTAACTGGTTAAACAGATCAGGAATCAATGGCAGTGGGTAAGGATTGCGTACAGTAATTTTGTTAATCTCACGAAAATCCAGACAAGGACGTAAACCGCCGTCCTTTTTTTTTACAAAAAAAAATCCAACCGCCACAGGAGACTTAGAGGGCCTAATGTGACCGGCGGCCAAACTTGTCTGTATGTATTCCTCCAAAGCCTTCCTCTCAGGAATAGTAAGGTTAAATAAACGACTTTTAGGAAGAGTCGCTCCAGGGACAAATTCAATAGAACAATCATAGTCTCTATGGGGAGGCAAAACCTGCGATTCCTTCTCAGAAAAAACTCTCCAAAAATCCTGAATAGGTACAGGCAATTCTCCCCTATCCAAAGCTGCAATACGCCCATTACAACACTTGTCATAACATTTATGGCTCCAGGATTTAATTTCACTGGTAGACCAATCCAGTACAGGATTGTGAAATTTTAACCAGTGCAATCCCAATATTACTGGAGAAGGCAAGTTATTCAAAACTACCAAATCGAATTTCTCATGGTGAACACCATTAATAGTGAGAGGAAATTCACAGACCTTGAGAGTAATATTCTTCAAAGGGGAACCATCCACAGAAACCACAGCAATGGGGGATGATAAAGGTTCGGGTTTTAAATTGAGTCTTTCCAAGAATCCCCCATCAATTACATTCAGAGTAGACCCACAATCAACAAACACCCGAAATTCCATTAATTTTTCCTGAGCAATCGTGGAAGCAGCTAAAAATACACCCTTGGAATTTAAACAGGCAATACGGGCATGACTGACCATTTTTTTTTCTTTCTTCATACGAAGCTCACAGCCTTTAATCAAATGACCAGATTTTCCGCAATAGAAACACAAGCCTTCAAAAAATCTACGGTCTTTTTCTTGAGAGCGAGGTGCCACCGATCCAATCTCCATCAGTTCACCACTGTTAGTACACACATTCTCATAACCAGAAACTGACATAGCAGAGGATTTGCTCTCATTAACCCTTGCACTCAGTCTCCTATCCACCCGTATAGCTAATTGCATAGCCTGTTGCAAATCTTCAGGTGTAGGATAAGCAATTAGCAGGTCTTTAACCCTTTCATTGAGCCCAGCAAGAAATAGACTTTTCAGAGCAGAATCGTTCCACCCTGTTTGAGTAGACCAACGACGGAAATGAGTACAATATTTTTCCACATTACCTGATCCCTGTTTCAAACGTCTCAACTCAGTCTCAGCTGATGCGACACGGTCAGGATCATCATATAATACTCCCAAAGCAGAAAAAAAACTATCCACTGATCTGAAGCATGTATCACTAGGTTGCAAAGAAAAGGCCCACTCCTGAGGCTCTTTGCGCAAAAGTGACATTATGAACCCTATGCGCTGGGATTCATCCCCAGAGGACTTGGGTCTCAAACGAAAATACAATAAGCAAGCATTTTTAAATGAAAAAAATTCTCGGTGTTCACCAAAAAATAAATCCGGCAAACATACCTTAGGCTCCAAGAAATGTGCTCCAGGACAGTTACTCACGTGCTGACGGAGCTCGGCCACCTCCAGAGAGAGTCCCTGCAGGCGATGAGCCAAATCCTGAACCGACACCATGATGAACAGAAAAATCTTTCCTTAGAGAATTTGCAGGCTGGACTTACTGTTATGTTCTGCTACCAGAGCTAAGGAAAGAGAGGAGATCTGTCCCTACGATAGAACTCAGCTGAATCCCTACGATGTAACAGGGAACCTGATCCTGCGATCAGACCTGCTAAAGTCCTAAGCTAGTCTGTACGGAGACCTATAGATGTGGGGAAGGAATCCCTACAAGTACTAAGGACTGGGAGGAAAATGGGACACCTCCTAACAGAAATAGTAGCAGACAGATGAACAAACAAAATATATAGAACATAGAGGTCCGTAGACCAAGCAAACTAACAGAGTTAGATACAGAGCACAGGCTAGCTAGAAAGTAGTTATACAATGAAGTCCAGCAAAGCCAGAAGGGCGGAGCAGGATTAAATAGGCCAACAAGGTCATGTGACCAGCAAAGGAAAAAACCTAAGAGCAAGGTTCTAACAGACACACCCGTGACAGTACCCCCCCCTTCTACGAGGGGCCTCCGGACCCTCAGGGCCAGGTTTATCCGGGTGAGTCGTGTGGAAGGCCCGAACTAATCGGTCTGCGTTAATATCCGACGCAGGAACCCACATCCTCTCCTCAGGACCATAACCCTTCCAATGAACCAGGTACTGAAGGGACCGGCGATTAAAGCGTGAATCGATGACCCTCGATACCTGGAACTCCAAGTTACCATTGACCACCACTTACCTCTTAAGCAATGATCTGTGGAACACGTTGTGAATTTTAAACGTAGGGGGGAGGTCGAGACGGAATGCCACCGGATTAATTATAGAACTGATCCTGTACGGCCCGATGAACCTGGGACCCAGTTTCCAGGAGGGAACCTTAAGTTTTATATTCCTGGTAGACAACCATACCCGATCGTTCACACTTAGGTCCGGACCAGACACTCTCCTCCTATCAGCCATACGTTTGTATCGGTTCCCCATAGTATTCAGATTCTTCAGCACCCCTCTCCATACTGAAGCGAGTGATGAGGAAAATCGTTCCTCCTCAGGAACCCCCGAAGAGCCCCCCCTACTGAAAGTACAAAACTGGGGGTGAAAACCATATGCCCCAAAAAACGGGGACTTACCAGTGGACTCGCTCCGCCTATTATTAAGAGCAAACTCTGCCAGAGGTAAGAAAGAAGCCCAGTCCTCCTGGTTCTCTGACACAAAACACCGGAGATATGTCTCCAAGCTCTGGTTCATACGTTCCATCTGACCATTGGTCTGAGGATGAAAAGCCGATGAGAACGATAAATGCATTCCCCGCCGTGTACAAAACGCCTTCCAGAATTTGGACACAAACTGAGACCCCCGATCTGACACCACCTCGGAGGGTACCCCGTGAAGCCTCACAATCTCCCCAATGAACACCTGCCCAAGAGTTTTAGCATTAGGAAGAGCAGGAAGAGCGATAAAATGTGCCATCTTGCTGAACCTGTCCACTACAACGAGTATGACTGTTTTACCCGAAGACGGAGGGAGGTCCGTAATAAAGTCCATAGACAGATGAGTCCAAGGACGCTCCGGGATCTTCAAAGGTAAGAGGGCCCCAGACGGACGGGTATGTGAGGTCTTAGAGCGCGCACAAACCCCACAGGACGCGACAAAAGTTACCACCTCCTTATGTAAGTTAAGCCACCAAAACCTACGCGAGAGGAGATCCACAGTTGCTTTACTCCCCGGGTGTCCTGCAAAAACTGAGTTATGGTGTGCCTCGATCACCTTTTGTCGCAACTGATCTGGAACAAACAGTCTCCCCGGAGGTCCAACAGGGGCGTCCCCCTGAGCCTCCAATACCTCCTTCTCAAGCTCAGAGCATACTGCCGAAACCACCACCCCCTCCTGAAGGATAGGAATCGGGAATAAGTGGGAGCGGATACGGATCTCGGACCGTAATCCGATTAAGTTCACGGAAATCCAGGCAAGGGCGTAGGCCTCCATCTTTCTTCTTAACAAAGAAGAACCCCGCGGCCACCGGTGAAGATGAAGGTCTAATATGCCCCTTAGCCAGACTTTCTGAAATATAATCCTTCATGGCCTGCCTCTCAGGACCAGAAAGGTTATACAACCTAGCTTTAGGTAACTTGGCCTCAGGGAGCAGTTTTACAGAACAGTCATACTCGCGATGAGGAGGTAGTTCCTGACACCCTTTCTCCGAGAATACATCCTCAAAGTCCGCCAGAAATGGAGGTAAGACCCTAGGAGTAACCGCACCGATGACCGTATTCATGCAGTTTTTATTACAGAATTTACTCCATTGGCTTATCTCTCTGGATTGCCAATTAATAACCGGGTTATGCTTAGTTAACCAAGGAAGGCCCAACACTATAGGAGTGGGAAGACCCTCCAACACGTAGCAAGACAACAGTTCTTTATGTATCGCCCCCACTTGAAGTTTTACGTTATGCACAGCTTGCAAAAAACTTCCCTGACCGAGAGGCCTGGCATCGATCGAGAATATGGGGATGGGTTTAGCCAACTCACTCAATCGCATACCTTGAACCCGGGCAAACCGAGCGTCCACCAGATTAGCCCCGGCCCCACTATCCAGAAGAACAGATATCCTCTCAGTTCTCGTACCCACCACCACCTCCGCCGGAACGAGAAACTGAGACGAACCTAGGACCGAAATACCTACTCCCAGATTGCCGTCCACCACACAACCTGGGATCAACAGTTTTCCGACGACTCTTCACTCTGCAAGGGACGGGAAGGACACCCCCCAATAAAATGTCCCTTTCTCCCGCAGAAGAAACACCTTCCTGTCTTATGGCGCACCACCAGTCCCCTCCCCCGAAATGATGTCCCTCCTAATTGCATAGGCTCCTCTGGACTGACCAGGGGAACCACCATATGAGGGGACCTTGTAGGAGGTGGAGTCATCACAGGGGGTGGAGTTATCCCGCACCTCTCCCGAAGCCGTCTGTCAATGCGAATAGCAAGGGCCATAGAGGCTTCCAGTGACGCGGGAGAGTCATACTGTGCCAACACATCCTGTAATTTGTCGGATAAACCTTGACAAAACTGGCTCCTAAGAGCCGGGTCATTCCACTGGGTGTCAGTGGCCCACCTACGGAACTCCGAACAGAATTCCTCCGCCGGACGATCTCCCTGCTGGATCCTACGTAACTTAGATTCAGCAAGGGAGATCCGACCCGGGTCATCATATACAAGACCCAGAGCAGCAAAAAACCTATCCACTGACTGGAGAGCCGGGGAGCCCGGGGGAAGAGAGAACGCCCAAGATTGTGGGTCCCCTTGTAGGAGCGAGATAACAATTCCCACCCTTTGTTCTTCACTCCCCGATGACCGAGGCCGCAGCCGAAAGTACAACTTGCATGCCTACCGGAAAACAAAAAACTGGTCCCGCCCCCCAGTGAACCTGTCAGGGAGAGCTACTTTAGGTTCTGGTCCGGCTTGCTCCTGAGGATACAAAACCTTGGACCTAACGTCCGCCAGCTCCATGGACAAACTCTGCAACTGCCGAGCTAGACCGGCTACTGGATCCATGGTAGCTGGAGAAAATCTAAGTGGTCGGTGAAAATGTCACGCTGTCTCTGTGTACTGGAGGTAGGGGGTCTAAGCTGACCCTAAGCTGGGGCCCTGACTAATCCGTCTACCTGGAGGTACTGTTAAAGGTACAGAGGTCCAGGCCGCCAGCGTAACCCCTACCTCCTGAGGATCCCTGCACCTAAGTAATCTAGTCCTGAGAAGGACCCCTGATCACAACAAAAGGGGACAGGTAATAATATGCCCACACTCAGTACTTAGGCGAACGAGACAGTACAAGGGTAAAACCAAAACCACCTTGCATACAAAAACTACACAACTACAACAGAGGGAACACCAACGGGAAAGGAGATAAATGATAAAGCGAGGAAGGGAAAAAACACTCCAAATACACTTAACTCTGAAACTCCAAATACCACGATCCGCTCTGTTAGTCTGCATGAAATGCTTTCACCGACACTTCCCTAACAGACCGGCAGGCATTTGAAGGAGTCCCGCTACAGCAACATTGATTGCAGCTGGGCGAGGCTGGACCTCGTCTAGCACAGAGAGAGAGAGAGTTAACTCCCTCACTGCCGAAAAACACAAAGCACCAAAAACTCAGCTGCGAGAAGTCAGGCTGTGTAATCGTGACGATCTTCGTGGCGACACACCCGTGACAGTATCTGCCCCTTTGTGCTCCTGGTTGACCTGCGTAACCCACTGTCTGGTGGTGGTCTAACCTGGTTTTCTTCACTACCATTTAGGGTAAAGTCACTGGCTAGACTTACAGGCAGGGCAGGCAGCTGTCTGCGGGTCCTTTGGCTTACCGCAGGCATGGCAGGCTCACTGTCAGCAGAGGGTTGATTCTTCTGCGCTGCTGGTTCAGGCTCTTCTACCTCTGGAACTGCTTGCTCTTCTTCCCTTTCCCGCTCTGGTGTAGGTTGCTGCTGAGTTGGTTGCAGGAAATGCAGGACGGGTACCACTAAGGCATCGTTTATTCAAGTCCAGGACTGAGGGAACTCTCCGAGAACGGTGCTGATCATTTCTTCCTTGTCCTCTGCGGGTTCAAGGTCACTTTGATCCTCTTCTGCATTCCGTAGTTGCTCGGGGCACCTTTTTAGGTGGTCTCTGGAGACAGTACTAGTGGTTTCTCCTCCATCCTTGGTGATCACGCACACCTTCGGGTTGTCGTGATCAGACTGCAGTACCGTGTAGGGTTCCCTTTCCCACTGGTCGTCCAGCTTGTGTAGCCTTCTCTTTCACTTCAGGACCTGCTCACCAGGTTCTAGGGGACCAGCAGGGGTGTGTTGGTTGAAGAGTCTCTCTTGCCTTTCTCTCACCTGGGCCAGGCTCTTCTCCACACTCTCCTGTACCTTCTTGTACTGCAGTCGCCTTTCCGTATCCCAGTCCGCATCTGGGGAGGTGTCCTCGGGTGTTAGGACTCCCATCTCCTGGTCTATGGGTAGCTTACCTGGTCTGGCTCGCATCAGGTAAGCCGGGGTGCAGTTTGTAGCATTCACCGGGATATGGTTGTATAAGTCTATCAGGTCCGGTAGTTTTTCTGGCCACAGGCTGCGTTCTTCCAGGGACAACGTCTTCAGGAGATCGATGACTATATTGTTCATTTTCTCACACATCCCGTTGGTTTGTGGGTGGTAAGGCGTTGTCCGAATCTTCTCACAGCCATAGAGGTTGCAGAACTCTTGGAAGATTTCGGCCTCGAACGCTGGACCCTGGTCTGTCAGGACTTGTTCCGGATACCCGTGTGGGCGGCGGAAGTATTGCTGGAAGGCTCTGGCTGCCGTTTGGGCTGTCAAGTTTTTTACAGGGACCACCACTAGAAATCGGGAATAGCGGTCCACGATTGTCAGGGCATAAACGTATCCTGACCGGCTTGGAGCCAATTTGACGTGGTCCAGAGCTACCAGCTCAAGAGGCTGTGTGGTGACGATGGGCCTCAAGGGTGTCTTCTGGCTGGTGCGGTCCTTCCTCCTTAGGTTACAAGGGCCACAGTCTCTGCACCACTTCTCTACAGCCCCTCTCATGCCGACCCAAAAGAACCGTCCTCTTAGCAGGAACTCCAGTTTCTTCCAGCCGAAGTGCCCCACTCTGTCATGGTAAGCCCCCAGGACCATAGCTGCATCCCGCCTTGGGACCACGACTTGCCAGGTCAGCTCGTGTGTCCAGTGGTTGACAAGTCTTCTGCACAGCTTGCCTTCATAGAGGAACAGCTTGCTCTTCTCTTTCCATAGCTGCTTGGCTTCCTCTGGAGCATCCGGATCTAAGCGGGCGTCTTCCTGGGTGAGCAGGTCTTTCACCATGTGGATTGCAGGGTCGCTATCTTGGGTCTCGGCCCAGCTGTGGTGAGGTAGGGGATTGATCATGACGGTTGTTAAGTCTTCCTCCTTCACGCGGTGGGAGTATTGAGTGGCTCCATACCGGTGAAACGCAGGGAGTTCTACCTCCTCCAGCTCTTCTGGGTCTTCGCCTCCGTCAGGTAAGTGAGGCATTCTCGATAGGGCATCAGCGTTGGCATTGGTTCTGCCTGCCCGGTACTTGATCGTGAAGTCATAATTCGAGAGTCTCGCCATCCACCGCTGTTCTAGGGCACCTAGTCTTGCATTGTCCAGGTGTGTCAATGGGTTGTTGTCCGTGTACACGGTGAACTTTGCGGAGGCCAGGTAATGCTTAAACCGTTCTGTGACGGCCCACACCACTGCCAAGAATTCTAGCTTGAAGGAGCTGTAATTCTCCGGGTTTCTTTCAGTGGGCCTCAGCTTCCGGCTGGCATACGCGATCACCCTTTCTCTGCCCTGTTGGTTTTGCGACAGTAAGGCTCCCAGCCCCACATTACTGGTGTCTGTGTGGAGAATAAAAGGCTGGCCATAATCGGGTAGGCCAGGATCTCATCCCCTGTGAGGGCCATCTTCAACTGGCGGAAGGACTCCTCTTCCGGCTTGTCTCACTTGAAGGGTGGCTTTTGGCTTCTGGACTTAGACTGTCCTATCAGGAGATCCTGCTTAGGGGCTGCCATCTTAGTGAATCCGGGGATGATCCTTCGGTAGTAGCCCACCAACCCGAGGAATTGCCTCACTTCTTTGATGTTAGAGGGGCTGGGCCAGCTCTTGATGGCTGTCACTTTGTCGGGGTCGGGGGCTACTCCCTCTACACTCACCACGTGTCCCAGGTACTGGACCTTCGGTTTCAACAGGTGACACTTTGAGGGTTTCACCTTCATGCCATGGCCTGCCAGGGCTTCAAAAACCTCTGCCAGGTGTTTTAGATGGTCCTCGTAGGTCTTCGAATAGACGATCACGTCGTCCAGGTAAAGTAGGACCGTCTCGAAGTTTCAGTGCCCTAGACAGCATTCCATCAGCCTCTGGAAGGTCCCTGGTGCGTTGCAGAGCCCGAAGGGCATGCAGTTAAATTCACTTAATCCCATCGGGGTGATGAAGGCGGTCTTCTCCTTGTCAGCCTCTGCCACAGGAACCTGCCAGTACCCGCTAGTAAGGTCCAAAGCAGAAAAGAAGTTAGCTGATTTTAGTGCGGCTAAAGACTTCTCTATTCTAGGCAGCGGATATGCGTCTTTGTGGGTGATACGGTTGATCTGCCTATAGTCTACGCACATTCTCATGGTGCCGTCTTTCTTTTTTACCAGAACCATGGGGGCTGCCCAGGGGCTACAGCTATCTCTAATGACCCCGGCTTCTTTCATTTCTCTTAGCATGCCCTTTGCGTTCTGATAATGTGCAGGGGGTACAGGTCTGTGCCTCTCCTTTATTGGTGGGTGGCTCCCCGTGGGGATGTGGTGTTCCACTCCTTTTACTCGGCCGAAGTCTAACGGGTGCTTACTAAAAATTCTCTCGTACTCCTGAACCACAAGGTAGACTCCTTGTTTTTGGTGCAGGGGAGTGGAGTCAGCACCCACATGGAGTTTCTGGCACCAGTCCTCCTTTTGTTTCTGGGAGCCATTACCCTCCGCCTGTGGAGATGGAGGCAAAGGCTCCACGGCCCTGATAGCTTTGTGTTCGACAGCAAACAGTTTGGCAAGTGTAGCGTACCTGGGTAAATGTACCTCCCTCTCCCCAATGTTGAGAATGCGAACGGGCACCCTCCCATGATGGACATCAACCACCCCCCGGCCTGTCAAAATGGTGGGCCTGCTGTCTGAGTACACGGGTTCTACCATGGCTTGGTAGTCTCTACCTCTCAACCCGATTGCAGTCCGACACCAGATCATCATTTCACTTTTGGGAGGCATGGAAATGGGGAATGGGTCACTCATTCTTACGCTACCGATCTCACCACCAGACAGTTCTACCTGCTGCCGTCTCATCAGGGCTTTTATCTCTTTGTTGAGGACTCTCTGTTGGCTGGAACTAGCATTCACCGCCACCTGTTGTAGAATTACAATTACCTCTGAAAGACAATTTTCAATCACGTTAGTACCCACAGTTAGTTTAGGGTGACTTTCACGACGGTCAATGTCCACAATAATCACTCCCTGTGCCGGCAGTTCAACTTTACCAATCTTAATGGTAATCTCCTTGAACCCCATCTGCGGCACGGGAAAGCCATTATTTGCGATGATGCTCAAGTCACTGTCTGGATATCGTGTTATATCGGCATCAGTCCAATACTGCTTAAAGAGTACATAAGGAATAGTGGTTACTTGCGACCCGGTATCCAGCAAGGCGCTCATGGGGATACCGTTCAGCACCACGGGTAAAACCGGGCGCCCCCCAACGTACTTATTACGCCAATTGTAAGGGCCTGGTGATCTTATGCCTGGGGGTTGGCCCTCTGCCCCAGGTTGGACCCGTTTAAATTACAGTACCTGGAAATGTGTCCGGGCTGGTTGCATCGACGGCAAATGGGCTGTCCATCCTCTGCGTAGCAGTCTGTGGGCTTCCCTCGGAACGACGGGGTCCTCCTCTGTCGATGCCACGGGACATCCTCCGGACTTGAAGCCAACTCGATGGGTCTTGACGGGTCCACTTGTAACGCCTGGACGGTCCTGGTCAACGCCGCGACGCTCCTGGTCAGCTCCTGGACTTGGTGGTGCAGATCTTTCGGCGGGGCTTGGTTCAGGGCCTGTGCATCGGCCCTCACAGAGTCCATAGAAGAGGGCGCTGCCTCCTGGTGATAGATGAGAGCAGGGCGCCGGGGGTTTATAGTGCCACTTGTTGCGGGTTCACGGAGCACCCTTATGGCCCTGTCCTTGAATTGGGCAAAGGCGCAGCTGGGTCCTGTGGGCGTTAGACAGCAGACCTTCTATGAACTGTTGTGTTAGTAGTAGTGTTGAGCGAGCACTTAATTGCTCGGGTGCTCGAAGCTCGGGCCGAGCTCGCCGTGATACTCGGGTGCTCGACCCGAGCAACGAGCCCAATGTTAGTCTATGGGAGACTCGAGCAGTTTTGCAGTGGCACCCTCGGCAGTCTTTTAAAAGCCTAACAAGTGCCCAAAACGATAGTGACAGTGCTCAAATGACATGGGGACAGCATGGGGATCGCCCCAGGAAGCATTTCTGACCCCCAGGTCACTGCTGTCAACAACGTGGTCAGAGGTATTAAGCCACTTTTACGGGCTCACAATAAAACGTTCAAAAACGAAAGTGAAACTTTTTTCCTGTGAAATATGTTAAGGAACATCCTTTCCAGGGAAAAGACTTGTGTATAAGTTAAAATAAATGACCAAAAACAAAAATACTCCTCCACACCTTCGGCTATGTTCACAAGTAGCATTTTTTATGCGTTTTTGCACTTTTGTATTGCTTTCAATTATGACAAATGCATTCACCGGGAAATGTCATTTTAACATTTTACAACCTTATCTGGCCATGTGCTGTGTGACACATGCATAAAGTGCTGAAAAGACATGGGAACAGCATGGGGAAGAACCGTGGAAGCATCTCTGACTCCCAGGTCACTGTCTAAAAGTGTGCCCATCATAAGTGATCCTTGCCGCATCAGAAGATGCAGACTTGCAACTATCCCCATGAAAGTTCTAGTCCCAGGGCAGTGTTCAATTGTACCTCCCCCATTCCTTGCAATGCAAGCGCAAGTATGCAGCCTGCCACCCACCCACCCCCAGGCTGCAATACCATACTGCTTGCTTGCTTGTACTTGAAATTGGGCCTTTTAGGCATGTGGAGGCGGAATCTGGCCACCACGTCATGGCTGTGTTGGCGGCCTGGAATCCATACTCAGTCCCCAGCTGCCCGGCGGCCGGGTGTCCATACTCGGTCCCCAGCTGCCCCGCGGCCGGGTGTCCACACACGGTCCCCAGCCGCCTGGGGGCAGCCGGGTGTCCATAAACGGTCCCCAGCCGCCCCTATTTCTCCTTGGAACATCCCCCCACACACTTTTCTTAGCCCGGCTTGCTTTAGGCAGCATTGGACGAGCCCACCAGAGAACCAGACTCCTCCGGTGGGCCCTGACTTCTCCATCGGTGGAGTTGAGAGTGCCAAGGTGAGGAGTATGATGATGATGACAGAAGTTAGCATCTGCTATGTTTTCTTTTAATGCAAGTGTAAGTGTGCCGCCTGCCACCCACCCACCCCCAGACTGCAATTACATACTGCTTGCTTGCACTTGAAATGGGGCCTTTTAATTTGGAGGAGGCCGAAGCTGGCCACTACCTCATGGCTGCTTCGGCAGCGAGGTATCCATACTCAGTCCCCAGCCGCCCCTATTTGTCCTGGTGTGCCTTATACATAAGATTAAGCGCGTATACCAAAACTTTACCTGTGCCCTCCCCAGTACATTTAGTGGGAAGGAGAGCCTATTCCACTGTAGTGTGTGCATGCCAAACCCCTGTTCATGGTACATGAGAAGATGCCTCCCACCTTGCACCTGTCGTTGCAGACTTGCAACTATCCACATTCAAGTCCTTGTCCCAGGGCAGTGTTCAATTGTACCTCTCCCATTCCTTGCAATGCAAGCGCAAGTATGCAGCCTGCCACCCACCCACCCCCAGGCTGCAATACCATACTGCTTGCTTGCTTGCACTTTAAATTGGGCCTTTTAGGCATGTGGAGGCGGAATCTGGCCACCACGCCATGGCTGTGTCGGCGGCCTGGTATCCATACTCAGTCCCCAGCCGCCTGGTGGCCGGGTGTCCCCGCTTGCTCCCCAGCCTCCAGGGGGTGGCCGGGTGTCCATACTCGGTCCCCAGCCACCCCTATTTGTCCCGGTAAGCTTTTCCACACTTTTCTTAGCCTGGCCTGCTTTAGGGCAGCATTGGCCGAGCCCACCGGACTATCAGACTCCTCCGGTGGGCCCTGGCTTCTCCATCAGGGGAGTTGAGAGTGCCAAGGTGAGGAGCATGATGAGGATGATAGAAGTTAGCATCTGCTTTGTTTTGTTGTAATGCAAGTGCATGTATGTAGCAGCGGCTAGGCCTGAGGTGGTCAGCGTTTTGGCGCATATCCTACCTCCTCCGAGGATTGCTGGATGTTTTCCTGCTACTATCCAAGTTCTATGACTCCCGTTAAAACAAAGCTTCAGGTGATAAATGATGGATGAGGTAGTGGCAAAGGAGAAAGAGCAGGAGGAACAGGGACCATTCACATCAATATCAGGCCAGTCAACCAGATATGTCTTGTAGGATATGTTTCTGTAACAAAAGGAGCGGTTCGGCTACACAGTTATAGGGCATACAGTGAGTGCAATGCCTACCAAAAATTTTGAGGCACTCCAATGCCCCTTGGAAATGACATGGAGGTCAGAGGGCGTTAACTAAACCTTTTTTTCCATTTATAGCAACTGGGTCTCCTGTGCACTGTTGGCCTAAGCAGTGAATGGAAGGCTTTCCAAAAATTATGAGCAACTGCAATGCCCCTTACAAGAGCCATGTGTGGCACCCCAGGGGTCTGGTCACGACAGTAATAGAGATATTACGTCGGAGAGCAAGTGGGAGGTTTCCTGGTCAGGATTCCTTAAACAAGCAACATCCTCCTGCCCCAGTCCTGGGAGGGGAGAATTCTGCCCTTATAAACTGGATCTGGGGCGGGGTTGAGTGAGTCAGAGAACAGAGAACAGTCAGAGTCAGAGTGAGAGCAAGGGAAAGTAACAGCAAGGAGCTCTGTAGGAGCTAGGAGCTAAAGACCAGGGGCTGGAAGCTGAGCAGAGCTCGCCCTGGCAGAAGACAATAGGAACCGGACACAGGAGTCCGAGGCTGTGAGGACTTATATATCCAGCAGCAGAAACCAGCCGGCAGGGGATTTCAGGTCCTCTGGCCATAGAAGCCCGGTGGCTCAGTCACAAGCAAGGGACCAGCACCGCCGTCGTGGATCGGAGGCTAACAGAAGGCCCCAAGTCACCAGCCATACGGGTGAGCACTACACGGTACACTCAGGGACGTGGGCTACTTCTACTCGCTTACAGCAAGGTAGCCAGGAAGAGTGCAGACAGACGGGGAGGCCTACAACTTCACCTGGCCAGGGTAACTCCTGCTTGCTCACAGACTGACCAGGCCTCTTATGCTAGCCAGTACTCCCGGGAGGGTCTACCTTATAATCATCAGTAAAGAACCTGAACTGCACTGCAAAGATTCTGAGTCGTTCCTGCTGCGCTCGTGTACCATCACCCCCATCATCCACACTCGCTGCCCTGAGGCCATACTCCTCCCGTGGGGAGTTATCCCATTCTCTGCTGCGCACACAACACCAGCCTCAGCGGTCTGCCTCACAGCGGTGGTACTCCCTGACCGCAATCCACGGGTGGCGCAGTCGGACAATTAACCTAAAAACCTAAGAAAGACTGCCACTGGTTTGACCAGCCTGAGCCACGGGACCGGGTCACCGCCACGGACACTACAGACCCCAGAGACCCGGCACCGGGTATCCCACACACGTGTACACACGGCCCAGGGGGCGCGTCACATGCAGTACAGCATATTACAAACATAAGTCCCATTATTGGGGAGTGGGTGTCCCATAGTATTTGCTTATGCCTTGCAAGCAAAAGCTGCCAAAAATTAGGACGGAGCAACTTGCAATGCCCCTTACAAGAGCCATGCAGTACAGCATATTACAAACATAAGTCCCATTATTGGGGAGTGGGTCTCCCATAGTATTTGCTTATGCTTTCCAAGCAAAAGCTGCCAAAAATTAGGACGGAGCAACTTGCAATGCCCCTTACAAGAGCCATGCAGTACAGCATATTACAAACATAAGTCCCATTATTGGGGAGTGTGTGTCCCATGGTATTTGCTTATGCTTTCCAAGCAAAAGCTGCCAAAAATTAGGACGGAGCAACTTGCAATGCCCCTTACAAGAGCCATGCAGTACAGCATATTACAAACATAAGTCCCATTATTGGGGAGGGTGTCCCATAGTATTTGCTTATGCCTTGCAAGCAAAAGCTGCCAAAAATAAGGACGGAGGAACTTTCAATGCTGGCACCCTGGTGGTATAGTGGTGGTGGAGGCTGAGGATAAGGAGAAGAAGATAAAACATCCGAAACGAGGAAGCGTATACCCATGTGTGGGTGTGAAGCGGTGCACGTGAATACACCTCCCGAAATAACACAGTGGATTTGACTTTATGTTACTCTGCTGTCATTTGGTGGTGATGAGAAGTCTGGCCCAATCCAGCCCTTGTTCATTTTGATAAGGGTCAGCTTGTCAGCATTGTCAGTTGACAGGCGAGTGCGCTTATCAGTTAGAATTCCCCCAGCGGCACTAAAAACACGCTCCGATAACAAGCTAGCGGCAGGGCAGGCCAGGACCTCCAAGGCGTACAGAACGAGCTCATTCCAAGTGTCCTGCTTGGATACCCAATAATTAAAAGGCACAGAGGAATCACGGAGGACGCTGGTACGGTCGGCAAGGTACTCCCTCACCATCTTTTGAAACTTTCCACTCCTTGTGAGAGTACCCCGCGCCTCAGGGCCTGTAAGCTGGGCGGGTGTCAGAAAACTGTCCCAGAACATTGACAGTGTTCCCCTGCCTCTGCTGGATTGGAGTTGCATCTCTCTCGCCTGTACGCCTTGGTTGGGCAACGAACTGTGACCTCTGCCGCTAGCGTGTTCAGATGGGAATTTTTTTAAGAGTTCTGCAGCAAGGGCCTTCTGGTACTGCCCCATTTTTGTAGACCTCTCCACCTCAGGAATAAGAGAGTGAAAGTTCTCCTTGTAGCGGGGGTCTACAAGTGTCACCAACCAGTAATGACTGCCACCCAACGCGAGGGTCACGGTTAAGGCAGCGTAACATAAAGTCAGCCATGCGTGCCAGACTGGTAACGGGCAAGATTTCCATGTCCTCACCAAGATGACGACTGACCATGCTCTCCTCCTCCTCCTCTTCCTCCTCCCCCCTGTCCTCAGGCTACCCACGCTGAACCGACGGTATGACACTTGTACAGGTACTACCGTCTACAACGCATGATAGCAGCTCCTGTTCTTCCTCCTCCTCCTCCTGCTCTCCCTCATTGTCCCCCAAAGCACATTGGGATGAGATGAGGCTGGGCTGTGTGTAATCGCCCGCTACGGCTTCTTGATCCATCTCATCATACTCTGGCTGCAATGCCTCCTCTTTAATTCTCTGCAGAGAGCGTTGCAAAAGACAGACAAGTGGGATGCTGACACTAATGATGGCGTCATCGCCACTCACCATCTTGGTGGCCTCCTCAAAGTTTGTCAGGATGGTACATATGTCAGACATCCAGGTCCACTCCTGAGGTCTTATGTGTGGAGTCTGACCTGAATATCGACGGCCTTGTTGCAGCTGGTACTCCACAACTGCTCTCTTCTGCTCACAAATCCTTTGCAACATGTGGAGGGTAGAGTTCCAACGTGTGGGGACATCACACACCAGTCGGTGTGCCGGAAGCTGCAAACGCTGCTGCAACACAGCAAGGGCGGCGAAAGCTGTAGCCGACTTGCGAAAGTGAGCTGACAGGCGGCGTACTTTCACGAGCAGATCTGGCAACTCGGGGTACGATTTAAGAAACCGCTGAACCACGAGGTTAAGCACATGAGCCAGGCATGGTACGTGTGTGATCTCACCTCGCCTCAGAGCCGCCACCAGGTTACGGCCATTGTCACACACGACCATGTCGGGATGTAGGTTCAGCGGTCTCAGCCACAGATCTGCCTGCTCTTTCACAGCTGTCCACAACTCACAAGCAGTGTGAGGTTTATCACCTAAGCTTATGAGTTTCAGCACAGCCTGTTGCCGCTTGGCGGAGGCAGTACTGCAATGCTTCCAGCTTGCAACTGATGTGGTGATATCTGAGATGGAGGCTGAACATGAGGAGGAGGAGGAGGATTCGCAGGAGCTGTACACTGTGGGGGCAACTCTGACTGACATAGGGCCCGCAATCCTCGGTGTGGGGAGGATGTGTTCCGTCCCAAGGTCCGACTGGGTCCCGGCTTCCACTATGTTTACCCAGTGTGCCGTCAGAGAGATGTACCGTCCCTGGCCACAAGCACTTGTCCACGTGTCTGTTGTCAGGTGGACTCTCCCAGTAACTGCGTTGTTGAGGGCACGGCAGATGCTTTGGGACACGTGCTTGTGTAGTGCGGGGATGGCACACCGGGCAAAATAGTGTTGGCAGGGGACTGAGTACCGAGGGACGGCCACCGCCATAAGATTGCGGAAGGATTCCGTCTCCACCAGCCTAAAAGGCAGCATTTCCAATGCAAGCAGTCGTGAAATGTGCGAATTTAGGACTGTGGCCTGTGGGGCGTTAGCTGCGAATTTGCGCTTTCGTTCAAAGGTCTGGGATATGGACAATTGAACGCTGCGGTGGGACGTGGACGTGGACGTTGATGCTGTTTCTTGAGAAACTGCCATAACAAGTGAAGACTGAGAGGAGGGGGCATCTTTACATGCAGTATGGACAGGGGGTTGCCTTGCACACACAACAAGGGGTTCTACTGCACGCACAACAGTGGAAGAAGCAGTGGTGACACCCGCTGACACTGGTCGTGGACCCTGGGTTTCGCCCCACAAAGTCGGGTGCTTTGCTGCCATGTGCCTGATCATGCTGGTGGTGGTCAGGCTGGTAGTTTTGTCACCCCTGCTGATGCTGGCATGGCAGGTGGAACATATGGCCTTTTTGGGGTTATCAGCAGAGTCTTTAAAAAAATTCCAGACTCTGGAAGACCTACCGCTTGTACTGGCAACGTCCCTCGTGTTGGTGTTACGGGGAACGGTTGCCTGCCTTCTGTCTGCGGCCACCACACTGCTTCTTCCTGCCTGTTGGGGTACTCTGCCTCCCTCCCCCTGTGTGCTGCTGGCCTCACTCTGCATGTCCTCCTTCCACGTTGGGTCAGTTACTAGATCATCCACCACCTCCTCCTCTTCCACTTGCGCACCACGATCCTCCTCCTCACTTCCTGGCAATTGTGTCTCGTCATCGTTCACCTCTTGTGACAGATTGCCAACGTCGACTTCCTGTGGCCGTGGCTGTTCAAATATTTGGGCATCGCAACATGGGATCTCCTCTTCCACCACTTCAAGCGTATCAGGCGAGGGGCCCAAATATGGAAATGGACCAGTGAACAGCTCTTCAGAGTGTCCAAGTGTGGGATCACTTGCTGTCTGACGACACTCGGCATGGTGGGAGGAAGGAGCATCAGGGTAAGGAGGAGTATGCGGTCGAGACTCACGGCTACTAAGAGTTGACCGTGTGGAAGACAGACCGGAGGTGGTGGTGCCCAGGTAACTAGAAGTATTATCTGCTATCCAATTAATAACCTGTTCACACTGATCAGTTCTCAATACTGGTGTTGTTCTGTGCTTCCCTAGTAATTCGGTCAAGAAGTGGGAGCGAGAAGATGTGGCTGTTGGTTGTGGCACATTTTCACCTTGGCCACGGCCCCGTCCTCTGCACGAACCATCACCAGAACGTCCACTTCCACGTCCCTTGCCACGCACCTTGCCCATTGTAAATGAAGTAAAATAGCTTACACTTGCACTATCAATGGAAAAAGGGTAATAAAGAGTAGATTAGAACCGTGGAAGAGGAAAACCACAGTTATTGTTTACTGGGGTATACCACACTTTTTTAAATAGAGATATTTGCGGCTGAACAGTGAGCGACACACTCAAACTGCTTTTTTTTTAGATACCAAAGGCCCAAAACTGGACAGTTCAGCGATTTGACCCGTGGAACTGCGAAACCACACTGGGATGTCGGGCCTACACAAGACTATTTTCAACAGATATATTTTTGTGTCACAACAGTCAGGAGACACTACTGTTTTTCTTTACGGAAAAAACTACCAAAAGCTGAATAATAGAGATTTTTTACCGTGGGATGGCAAAACCACAGTTATTGTTTACTGGGGTATACCACACTTTTTTAAATAGAGATATTTGCGGCTGAACAGTGAGCGACACACTCAAACTGCTCTTTTTTTAGATACCAAATGCCCAAAACTGGATAGTACAGCGATTTGACCCGTGGAACTGCGAAACCACACTGGGATGTCGGGCCTACACAAGACTATTTTCAACAGATATATTTTTGTGTCACAACAGTCAGGAGACACTACTGTTTTTCTTTACGGAAAAAACTACCAAAAGCTGAATAATAGAGATTTTTTACCGTGGGATGGCAAAACCACAGTTATTGTTTACTGGGGTATACCACACTTTTTTAAATAGAGATATTTGCGGCTGAACAGTGAGCGACACACTCAAACTGCTTTTTTTTTAGATACCAAAGGCCCAAAACTGGATAGTACAGCGATTTGACCCGTGGAACTGCGAAACCACACTGGGATGTCGGGCCTACACAAGACTATTTTCAACAGATATATTTTTGTGCCACAACAGTCAGGAGACACTACTGTTTTTCTTTACAGAAAAAACTACCAAAAGCTGAATAATAGAGATTTTTTACCGTGGGATGGCAAAACCACAGTTATTGTTTACTGGGGTATACCACACTTTTTTAAATAGAGATATTTGCGGCTGAACAGTGAGCGACACACTCAAACTGCTTTTTTTTTAGATACCAAAGGCCCAAAACTGGATAGTACAGCGATTTGACCCGTGGAACTGCGAAACCACACTGGGATGTCGGGCCTATACAAGACTATTTTCAACAGATATATTTTTGTGTCACAACAGTCAGGAGACACTACTGTTTTTCTTTACGGAAAATATACCAAAACCTGAATAATAGAGATTTTTTACCGTGGGATGGCAAAACCACAGTTATTGTTTACTGGGGTATAGCACATTTTTTTAAATAGAGATATTTGCGGCTGAACAGTGAGCGACACACTCAAACTGTTTTTTTTTTAGATACAAATGGCCCAAAATGGATAATACAGAGGTTTGAACCGTGGAAGTGCAAAACAACACTTCTGTTTCTCTAGCCTACACCAGACTATTTTGAACAGTTATATTTGTGTCTGAAAAATCAGAGACACGCTTTTTTTTGGGGGGGGGGGGGACACCAAAAGGTTAATAAAACGGGTATTTGTACAGTGTGAAGGAGGAAAAAAAAGGAGGATTTAGATGAAAAAAAAAGGATTTTTCCTGGCCCCCGACACCTGGTGCTAAGTCCAGCAATTTCAGCAACAGGAGCACACAGGACTGTAATGCAGCGTTTGCTGGTATAACCACTGTGTCTCCTATACAGCCTGCCTGCCTGGTATCTGGGATGGATATTAGTCCTGAAAAGGACTGTTTGTTTGTTCTGGCAGCCTTTACAGACCCTACACTAACTATTTTGCAGTTTATATCTCTCCCTAAATCAGCAGTGCTGTCCCTACACTGTCTAATACGGAGCGACTGTGTCCAAGATGGCGGCGCCCGGTTTTAAATACTCGAGGTGACGCTGTGAGGCCAGCCAATCACTGTAATGCCCACAACCAACATGGCTGCAGCATTACAGTGACTGGCTGGCAATCCCTGCATGTTCATTGGCTCTGTAAAGAGCGCCAAACATGCAGGGCGGAGACTCGAGCTCCCGCCCGAGTAACCCGGAAATGCTCGGTGCTCGCCGGACATCCCGAGTAGCGTGATGCTCGGGCAAGTACCCAGCAGTGTCGAGCATGTTCGCTCAACACTAGTTTGTAGCTTATTCGTATCCTGCATGCTGCCAGGGTCAGCTTGTTTGATGGCTCTCAAGGCTTCCTGCAAATTTAGGGCATAGTCTCTGATGCTGTCCTGTGCCCGCTGCTTACATCCGTAGAACCGCATTTTAATTTCAGCGGAGGTACGTGTATCAAAGGTACTCCGCAGCCGGGCCAGAATGTCCTTTACGGTCCTTTTCTCCTCAGTGGGCCATGACTTTACCTCCCGCTGAGCTGCGCCAGTTAACTGCCCTGTTAGTATGCTGATCTTCTGTTCCTCTGTCAGGGGGTAAACTTGGAATAAACTGTACAGCCTTTCCTTAAGGTCAGTTAGTGCATGGGGCTCCCCTGAATACTTGGGCAGCCAGGCCGCTCCAGGGATGTAAGGCAGGGAGAACGGCATCACCGCTGCTGCAGCTGCGCTGGTGGTAGTGGGCGCCTCCGCGTCCGACATCTTCCTCCCCCCTAGTTAAGCGTGGCCTACCTTCCGACGATCCTCTTCTGTAGGCCGCGGCTCCACTGGTGCTGCTCCGGACCAGGACCTTGCGTCGCGTCCTGGTGACGTCAGCGTCGCTCTCTCTCCCTTACAGGACCTTGCGCAGCGTCGGTGCCTAGGGCGGAGCTTCAGGTCTCACGTGGTTTGGACGTCCACGCCCCTCTTCTTCCCGCGCGGCATCCTGCAGATGGCGTCCGATGGCGGGAAAATGGCTGAAGATGGCGGAAAGCTGCTGAAGATGGCGGGAGACGGCTGAAAATGGCGGGAAACGGTCCCGGATGGCGGGAAACCTCTTTTTAAGGTACGTGTACAGTCTTTTTCAGGCGCGCAATACCCGTTTGCGGCGGGTTGGTCACAATCCTGCCGACTAAGCCAAAGCTGACTCGCCCCCTGCGCTGTGGGGTCCTCGGAACCAGGCCTTCTAGTGTACGGTGCTGATGGGGGTAGTAGTGGCAACCCGGTCCATGGCTCAGGGTGGTCAGACCAGTGGCAGTCTTCTATATGTTTCGCAATGTCCGACTATGCCACCCGTGGATTGCGGTCAGGGCTAACCGCCGCTGCAGTGCAGACCGCTGGGGCAGATGTAAATGTGCAGCACTGAATAGTACAACTCCCCACGGGAGGAGTATGGCCCCAGGGCAGTATATAATGGATGATGGAGGGGATGATTCCGACAGCAATAGCCAGGAAACGGAGGCCTCTTAAACAGTTCCGGGTCTTTATTAGAACAGGTGAGACGACCCAAAAACAGTCCCGGCTAGGAGGGGGCCTGAATGTCTGAGAACAAGTGGGAAGCTGGCCCTGATCAGGGTGAGGGTGTAGGCCTACTGTGCTCTCTGCGCTCTCTCTGGCTATTTCCCTCCTCGTGGTGTAATAGCCCATGTTCCTGAGCTTGCCGTGTCTTCTCGCCCGTATGGCTGGCGACTTGGGTCCCTTTCTACTCTTGGCCTGGTGCGGCTTCACCGGTCCCTTCTGCTGTGGCGGAACCTCCGGGCTTCTTAGGCCAAAGGACTTACAGTCCCCTGCGGACTGGTTATTTGTTGTAGGACTTGAAATCCTAACAGCCTCGGACACCAAAGTCCGGTAGATTAGCTTCTCTATCTGCCAGGACAGGCTCGCTTCGCCTCTTGCCCCTGGCTCGTGGCTCTCCTACTGCCACACAGCCTCTTAGGCTGCAACACAACTGTCTGTCCCTGCTCTGGGACACCTCTCAATCCAGAGACAGGTTGTCCAGTTCTCTCTAACCCTACCCCCAGTTCCAGCTTTTATAGGGGCAGCCTGCTCCCCCTACTGGCCTGGGACAGGAGGTATTGCATGCTAATGGTCCTTGACAAGAGAACCTCCCCCTTGCTCTCAGACACAGCTTTATTATACATTTGTGGCATCCAGGCCAAGGTGACACACATCCACAATACAACACTTTATTTTGGGGAAGAAATGATTCTCCAGGGGTCTTTCGGTAGCATATAACTTTCTCAATTCTCCCACTAATAATACCAAGCTCCCGTACATGGTTAAATGGGAATCGAATTTGGGCACTTCGTTTACTCTTGATCAATGCCAATTAGCCTTATCATGGCCCCTTAAAAGTTAATCATGCATAAACCACCTAGAAATTGCAAAAAAAATCCAACTCCGTTGGTATTTACCACCAAACCGCATAGCTCACCTTTCTCAGGGAACATCTCCCTTATGTTGGAAAAAATGTGGAGGAAAGGGTTCATTTTTGCACTCTTGGTGGTCATGTTCTAATCTAAATAGCTTTTGGAAAGATGTATTTAAGATATTATCATCCTGTGTGGGAAATGACGTCCCAATGAATCCAGCATTGTCCCTACTTAACATTGGCATTACCGACCTCCCGTATAAGAACAAATGGCTTTGCTCTTTTGTATTAACTGCGGCCAGACAAGCCCTCGCTTCCAAGTGGAAATCCCAATCTGCTCCATCAACAGATGACATCTGGTGGAGAATGCACTCATATAACTCTTATGAAATGATTCTGTCATGGGATGCTTCGAAAAAAGACAAGACCCAACAACGGTGGTGCGCATGGCTGGAAGTTAAAGCATTTTTTCTTGGCCAAAAATCTTAGGTGTAATTTGTTCTCTGTTACCGGTATACCATATTTTGCTTTTGCATGGAAACTAGTTCTGACGGCATTTATTTTGGAGAATATACCCTTTCCTGGTCTTCCCCCTCCCTTCCCCCCTCCTCTGCTGAGAGGTTGGTGTACATTTTGCCGCCTTTCCTCTCTTGTTCCCCAGGTTCATAACTCTAGAAGTTTCTTAGTATTTTCTCTCAAATGCGTTATTATACTCTAAATGTCACATGTGATGTACAGTGCCTACAAGTAGTATTCAACCCCCTGCAGATTTAGCTGGTTTGATAAGATGCAAATAAGTTAGAGCCTTCAAACTGCAAATGAGAGTAGGTTTTATGAACAGAAGCATAAATCTTACAAACCAAAAAGTTATGTTGCTCAGTTGAATTTTATTAAATTTTAAACATAAAAGTGTGGGTCAATTATTATACAACCCCTATGTTTAATATTTCGTGGAATAACCCTTGTTTGCAATTACAGCTAATAATCGTCTTTTATAAGACCTGATCGGGCCGGCACAGGTCTGTGGAGTTATCTTGGCCCACTCCTCCATGCAGATCTTCTCCAAGTTATCTAGGTTCTTTGGGTGTCTCATGTGGACTTTATTCTTGAGCTCCTTCCACAAGTTTTCAATTGGGTTAAGGTCAGGAGACTGACTAGGCCACTCCAACACCTTGACTTTTTCCCTATTGAACCAGGCCTTGGTTTTCATGGCTGTGTGCTTTGGGTCGTTGTCTTGTTGGAAGATGAAATTATGACCCATCTTAAGATCCTTGATGGAGGAGCGGAGGTTCTTGGCCAAAATCTCCAGGTAGGCCGTGCTATCCATCTTCCCATGGATGCGGACCAGATGGCCAGGCCCCTTGGCAGAGAAACAGCCCCACAGCATGATGCTGCCACCACCATGCTTGACTGTAGGGATGGTATTCTTGGGGTCGTATGCAGTGCCATCCAGTCTCCAAACGTCACGTGTGTGGTTGGCACCAAAGATCTCGATCTTGGTCTCATCAGACCATAGAACCTTGAACCAGTCTGTCTCAGAGTCCTCCAAGTGATCATGAGCAAACTGTAGACGAGCCTTGACATGACGCTTTGAAAGTAAAGGTACCTTACGGGCTCGTCTGGAACGGAGACCATTGCGGTGGAGTACGTTACTTATGGTATTGACTGAAACCAATGTCCCCACTGCCATGAGATCTTCCCGGAGCTCTTTCCTTGTTGTCCTTGGGTTAGCCTTGACTCTCCGGACAAGCCTGGCCTCGGCACGGGAGGACACTTTCAAAGGCTGTCCTGGCCGTGGAAGGCTAACAGTAGTTCCATAAGCCTTCCACTTACGGATGATGCTCCCAACAGTGGAGACAGGTAGGCCCAACTCCTTGGAAAGGGTTTTGTACCCCTTGCCAGCCTTGTGACCCTCCACGATCTTGTCTCTGATGGCCTTGGAATGCTCCTTTGTCTTTCCCATGTTGACCATGTCTGAGTGCTGTTCACAAGTTTGGGGAGGGTCTTAAATAGTCAGAAAAGGCTGGCAAAAGAGATCTTTAATCCACACATGTGAAGCTCATTATTCTTGGTGCCTGAACTACTTCTTAATACTTTAGGGGGACCAAACAGAATTCTTGTGGTTTGAGGGGTTGAATAATAAATGACACTCTGAATTAACTTTTTACGTTTTAAAAAAAAAAAAAAAAAATTTGCTGCAGTGCATTTCCCACTTAAAGGCTGATCTACAGTACAAATGTCACAATGCCAAGTTAATTCCGCATGTGTCAACCAGCTAAATCTGCAGGGGGTTGAATACTACTTGTAGGCACTGTACCTGATACCCCTTTTCCCATGTTATGTTGAAAAACTTCAATAAAAAATGTATTGCTAAAAAAACATTCAGCCCTCTTACGCCACTTTTCTCTAATCTTTCCTTTCCTCCTGGATATCTGAGAGAATCTTTCTTGGGATGGAGAGCTATGAAGGACACTCGCCTCCTACAGATATTAGAAAATGGTAAAATACCGTCATTCAATACATTACAGGGTAGGTCTCTGTCTAGAAAATTGCTGTGGATGGAATACTTACAGTTGCAATCATTCTTGTTTTCTCAGAGGATGGCACCCCCATTCCAGTGTATACCATCTTCTTTTAAGAGGTTATTCTTACAGGAATCTCCCCCTAATCATATAATATCCCTGCTTTATAATTATTTGATAGGGGAAAGTATCCCAGGAAAGTTACAATTTCAACACATGTGAGAACAAGAATTGGGGGAGTCATATCTTCAACAGATTGGGAAAAAGGATTCTTGTTTACACACAAAATGTCGGTCACATGTTATGCGCAGGAGAAAAATTTCAAAATTATGGCAAGATGGTACCAGTATCCAGTAAAACTTCACACCATATTTCCGGCAGCCTCAGACTTATGTAGTGGGAGTGTAGTAAGATCAAACCTTTGTGGGAAAAAATATTTTCCAATTATAATCTAATTACCGGAAATAGGGTCGAAAATCGTCCTGAGAAAGCTCGGCTTTCTATCCTGCCCTCATCAATGGGATCTCAAAAAAATGAAATGGTTAATATCTGCAGAATGGAGGAACTTTCTGCTGACTTTAATGGATGTGCTGATAAATTCAGGAAGATCTGAAGTGTCTGGATTCTGTTTCAGGACTCATCGGAGTTTCACAGGCTGAGTGAGAGACTGATAAATTGGTGAATTGGATCTGGGTTGGTGCTGAGAACTAATTAGAGAGTCTAAAAATGAGCCTTAGTTTATGTTCTCCTTCTCCATTTCAATTTCCTAATCCTACCCTCCTTTCTTATCTTTCTTTCTCTTTTTCCTCTTCCCCCCTCACCACTCCTTCTTTTTTTTCTTTTTTCTCTATTTGTTTTTGTACTGTTGTATTGTTGATTTATGTAGTGGTCTGCACTGTTGGATATGATTAAAAGTAATGTTTACATTATTAGATAAGAGGTGTAGGAGTCTTATCAGAGAAGTGATAGAGAATATGTTATTTTGATCGCCATGATGACTAAACACCGGCATTTATTAATGTATGTTATATATGTTAATGTCTATTTCTATTTAAATAAATAGAGATTATACTGAAATTTCATTGAATCCGTTCTTCCCTCTACCCGTTAAATGTTCCCCGTGCCATTGGCTGCAACACAACCCCAAAGCATTGATTGATCCACCCCCATGCTTAATGGTTGGCGAGATATTATTTTCCTGAAATTCTGTGCTCTTTTTCTCAACACATACCTATGATCATTGTGGCCAAAGAGTTCTATTTTAACCTCATCGGTCCACAGTACTTGTTTCCAAAATGCATCCGACTTGTTTAGATGTTCTTTTGCATACTTCTGATGCTGATTTTTATGGTGAGGATGTGATGCGCCCCCTGGGCTGTGGGGTACCCGGAGCCCGGCCGGTAGACGCTGGGGGTTGTAGTCACTGTGGCGGTGACCCGGTCCGTGACCCAGGGTGGTCAATCCAAGGCGTGTTTATACATATGGGTGTAAATGTCCGACTACGCCACCTGTGGAGTGCGGCTAGTGAGGCCGCCGCTGCGGAGCAGTCCTCTGAAGCTGATGGTTTGGCAGCAAGGGTGATATAACTCCCCACAGGAAGAGTGTAGCTTCAGGGCAGTGTGTGGATGTTGGTGGTTGTGCTGGGCATTCCAGTGCAGTGAGTGCTGGCGCAGCAAGGAACACAGAGACAAGATAGTGCAGTCCCAGGGTCTTTACTCACAGTTGTTGCAGTCCAGATTACAGGTACCAGAGCAATCTCCCCCGTCGTGCTGTGCGTACGCAGTGAGGGGTTCAGTCCACTTAGCAGGACCCCCTTCTGTGTGTCCTTTCTCTGGCCTTCTCCCTGCACCTCACACCTAGCGACACTTCTATCCGGTACCCTCGGGCCTTGGCGGGCGACGTATGTTCCTTCCCCTGGGACCTATGTGGCTACCTTCTTAGTGAAGCTGGCGTGGACTTCTGACTTACAGTACATAAAGCGCTGCAGCCTCCAGTTTCTAGTTGAGCCTTCGTAGTTTTCTCCACTAGTTGAGGGACCGGTTCCCCTTATCTGGCATGACCCCTCTACCCCCTGGTAGCAGCGGGCGTATGGGTGGCTTGCTGTACGGCCCGTACCCCTAGGGTCCCTTCACTCCTCATTCCTGGAGCCGTCCTGCTCCCTCTCCTCTCAGACTTGTGCCTCAGTGCTAGGCCCGCCTCCGGAGCAGAGCTCGTGCAGAGCCTCTGCTCCTGTCACTTTCCTCCTCTGAACCAATAATAATAATAATAGTTTTTATTTTTATAGCGCCAACATATTCCGCAGCACTTTACAAATTTTAGGGGGGACATATACAGACAATACAGAATAAGCATATCTCATATCGAAAGGAATGAGGGCCCTGCTCGCGAGCTTACAGTCTATGAGGAAGTGGGGGAGACACAAAAGGTAAAAAGTACATCTATTGTATAATGCAGCCTTGATATACTGAATAGGATAAATAATAATACATGGACTGGTCGCCAGCCAGTATGTGTGCAGTCCTGACAGAGGCTATTATGTGCATGGTTGGTATGAACCCGAAGTTGAAGAAGATTTTAATATGGGGGAAAACTGGGACGGACAGAGTGTGTTTAGGCGATACGCCAGTCTAAAGAAATGTGTTTTTAGGGTTCGCTTGAAACTGTGGGTATTGGGAATTAATCGAACTGTCCTGGGTAGTGCATTCCAAAGAATTGGCGCAACACGCGAGAAATCTTGGAGACGGGAGTGGGAAGTTCGGATTATGGAGGATTTTAGTTTTAAGTCATTTGCAGAACGGAGGGCACGTGTAGGGTGGTAGACTGAGACAAGGGAGGAGATGTAGGGGGGTACTGAAGCATGGAGCGCTTTGTGGGTAAGCGTGATAAGTTTAAAATGAACTCTATATTGGATGGGCAACCAATGCAATGACTGGCATCGAAGAGGCATCGGAGTAGCGGTTGGCAAGGAATATGATCCTGGCTGCTGCGTTCAGGACGGATTGGAGAGGTGAGAGTTTAGTAAGAGGGAGACCGATTAGTAGAGCGTTGCAATAGTCGAGACGAGAATGAATAAGAGCTACAGTAAGAGTTTTTGCTGAGTCAAAGGTGAGAAAAGTCCTGAACCAACTGACTAACCACCGATCTAAGATGGTTCCCTGTTTTTATACCTCCTTCCAAAAGTGCTCCCAGGATCTACGTTCCCCACCCCATCCACTACATGGTTCCCCCTCTCTAGGTGGTTCCCCCCACTCCAGCCAGGGATCAGGGACTGTGCTCTCCCGTAGGAGCAATCTCGCCCTGTCCCCCGGAAATGTGGTGTAGTGAATGCAGGTGTTAGGGTCCTGAGCTGTACTCCTTCCTTACCTGAGGGTGAGATACCACACCTCTGGGTGAGATGCAGTACCTCTGTGGCGACTGAACCCTCAGGGGCGCCACAGATGCAGGAGAGGGTTTCTTCTCATGACTCTTCCATGAAGGCCATATTTGTGCACGTGTCTCCGAACAGTAGAACAATATACCACAAATCCAGGGTCTAATAAATCTTTCTGAAGGTCTTTTGCAGTCAATCGAGTGTTCTGATTTGCCTCTCTAGCAATCCTCAGGAAGTCTGTGTTTCTCATGATGTCATCTGTGTGACAGCGTGAGAAACACTAGCGGCTCTGATCGGCGGTAACATTGTTACCACCAGTTAGAGCACTGCAGGATCATGCTGTCAGATGTCAGTGTGAGCCCGCAGCTGTGACTATGACCCACGGTAAAAAGCTTACCGCGGGTTACAGGCGTTGGCTGATGAGTGTACTACTCCCATCAGATCAGCCTATGCCTGCTTTCACTAATAACGGCGAGAGCAGGCACCGCTGATGGAAGTAAGTCATCTGCCAGGGCCTGTTCTCAAAGTAAAATAAATAAATACATATTGAATTAAAAATAAAAAATACAGATATAGTCATCTATCATCTAATGCCTTGTCTCCTTGAGATGATCATGATCAGGTGACAATGATGGGAGTTTTAGTCAGCACCCGCAGTTTACATTATGTGTAATATACAGAATTAAATAAAAAAATCATCGTGAGCTACTGCCTATTATTCATAATCAGCAGAAGGAAATTCGCCCACTGTAGGCTGATATTACTAATCCAGTTAAAGAGGTCATTAGGCCCAAATGTTCCCTGGTTTCACTGTTGGGATTGTATTGGGCAGGTAATGAGCAGTGCCTGGTTTTCTCCACACATACCGCTAAGAATTATCACCAAAAAGATTTATCTTCGTCTCATCAGACTAGAGAATCTTATTTCTCATAGTCTGGGAGTCATTCATGTGTTTTTGAGCAAACTTGATGCAAGCTTTCAAATGTCTTGCACTGAGGAGAGGCTTCCGTTGGGCCACTCTGCCATAAAGGCCCGACTGGTGGAGGGCTGCAGTGATAGTTGACTTTGTGGAACTTTCTCCCATCTCCCTACTGCATCTCTGGAGCTCAGCCACAGTGATCTTGAGGTTCATCTTTACTTTTCTCACCAAGGCTTTTCTCCCACAATTGCTCAGTTTGGCTGGACGGCCAGGGCTAGGAAGACTTCTGGTGGTCCCAAACCTCTTCTATTTAAGGATTATGGAGGCCACTGTGCTCTTAGGAACCTTGAGTACTGCAGAAATTCTTTTGTAACCTTGGCCAGATCTGTGCCTTGCCACAACTCTGTCTCTGAGCTCCTTGGGCAGTTCCTTTGAGTTCATGATTCTTATTTGGTCTGACATGCATTGTGAGCTATGAGGTCTTATATAGACAGGTGTGTGCCTTTCCAAATATAGTCCTATCAGTTTAATTAAACACAGCTGGACTCAAATGAAGGAGTAGAACCATCTCAAGGAGGATCACAAGGAAATGGACAGCATGTGACTTAAATATGACTGTCTGAGCAAAGGGTCTGAATACTTGTTACCACGTGATATTTCAGTTTTTCTTTTTTGATAAATTTGCAAAATGTTCTACATTTCTATTTTTTTCAGGCAAGATGGGGTGCAGAGTGTACATTAATGAGAAAAAATAATGAACTTTTTAGAATTTACCAAATGAAACAAAGAGTGAAAAATTTAAAGGGGTCTGAATACTTTCCATACCCACTGTATCTAATTTTGTTCGCATATTATGCAGTCATAGCAGCTTGCACCTGTTCACACTTGCTGTACATTCCGGTTGAAGGTGCCGATAAGCTTACCAGTTACATACAGTATATACACACACATACAGTGGTGGCCAAAAGTATTGGCACTCCTGCAATTCTGTCAGATAATACTCAGTTTGTTCCTGAAAATGATTGCAATCACAAATTCTTTGGTATTATTATCTTCATTTAATTTGTCTTCAATGTAAAAACACAAAAAGAATTGTCCTAAAGCCAAATTGGATATAATTCCACACCAAACCTAAAAAAGGGGGTGGACAAAAGTATTGTCACTGTTTGAAAAATCATGCAATGCTTCTCTAATTCGTGTAATTAACAGCACCTGTAACTTACCTGTGGCACCTAACAGGTGTTGGCAATAAGTAAATCACACTTGCAGCCAGTTAACATGGATTAAAGTTGACTCAACCTCTGTCCTGTGTCCTTGTGTGTACCACATTGAGCATGGAGAAAAGAAAGAAGACCAAAGAACTGTCTGAGGACTTGAGAAACCAAATTGTGAGGAAGCATGAGCAATCTCAAGGCTACAAGTCCATCTCCAAAGACCTGAATGTTCCTGTGTCTTCCGTGCGCAGTGTCATCAAGAAGCTTAAAGCCCATGGCACTGTGGCTAACCTCCCTAGATGTGGACGGAAAAGAAAAATTGACGAGAGATTTCAACGCAAGATTGTGCGGATGGTGGATAAAGAACCTCGACTAACATCCAAACAAGTTCAAGCTGCCCTGCAGTCCGAGGGTACAACAATGTTAACCCTTACTATCCGTCGGCGTCTGAATGAAAAGGGACTGTATGGTAGGATACCCAGGAAGACCCCACTTCTTACCCCGAGACATAAAAAAGCCAAGCTGGAGTTTGCCAAAACTTACCTGAGAAAGCCTAAAACGTTTTGGAAGAATGTTCTCTGGTCAGATGAGACAAAAGTAGAGCTTTTTGGGAAAAAGCATCAACATAGAGTGTACAGGAAAAAAAAAGAGGCATTCAAAGAAAAGAACACGGTCCCTACAGTCAAACATGGCGGAGGTTCCCTGATGTTTTGGGGTTGCTTTGCTGCCTCTGGCACTGGACTGCTTGACCGTGTGCATGGCATTATGAAGTCTGAAGACTACCAACAAATTTTGCAGCATAATGTAGGGCCCAGTGTGAGAAAGCTGGGTCTCCCTCAGAGGTCATGGGTCTTCCAGCAGGACAATGACCCAAAACACACTTCCAAAAGCACTATAAAATGGTTTGAGAGAAAGCACTGGAGACTTCTAAGGTGGCCAGCAATGAGTCCCATAGAACACCTGTGGAGAGATCTCAAAATGGCAGTTTGGAGAAGGCCCCCTTCAAATATCAGGGACCTGGAGCAGTTTGCCAAAGAAGAATGGTCTACAATTCCAGCAGAGCATTGTAAGAAACTCATTGATGGTTACCGGAAGCGGTTGTTCGCAGTTATTTTGGCTAAAGGTTGTGCAACCAAGTATTAGGCTGAGGGTGCCAATACTTTTGTCTGGCCCATTTTTGGAGTTTTGTGTGAAATGATCAATGATTTGATTTTTGCTTCATTCTCTTTTGTGTTTTTTCCTTGCAAGCAAATTAAATGAAGATAATAAGACCAAAGAATTTGTGATTGCAATCATTTTCAGGAAGAAACTGAGTATTATCTGACAGAATTGCAGGGGTGCCAATACTTTTGGCCGCCACTGTATATATATATATATATATATATATATATATATATATATACACTGCTCAAAAAAATAAAGGGAACACTTAAATAGAGTTGAGCCACCCCCATAGTGTTCGAGTTCAGTTTGGTTCGTCGAACACCCGTATGTTCGTCGAACTGTTCGTCGAACTGTTCGTCGAACACCGTTAAAACCAATGGCAAGCAAACAAAAACACATAGAAACACATAGAAAACACCTTCAAAGGTGTCCAAAAGCTAACAAACTGCTCAGAAAACACAACTAACACATGGAAAAGTACATATAGTCATGCGAAAAGAAAAGAGGCGGAGGAGTAAAAGGAGGGGGAGACACAGATATAGGCATGTCATGCCCTTCTAAAACCAAAAAAGTGCGAAGCTGACACGGCCAGTCCGTTCCTGCCCGTGCGACCTCCGTGTCGCCAGGTTTGTGCCAGAGCTGCGGTGGACCCTGACGGCCAGCCCCCCTCTCCCAATACTGGTGCCTGTCCGCTGGTGGGTCGAGCGAGCCCCCCTGCGGTGGAGGCAGGTCTAAGCTTTTTAATTTAAATTGTCTCTGTAATTTGAATGAGTACACTTTAAATCCTTTTACAAGGATCTATTGGAGGGCAAGTCTGATGCCAGCAGCCACGGGAATTCCAGCTCCAGTAGCGTCCACTAAAGCTGCTGCAGTTAAAAAGCTTTCATAAGGATCGAGCTTGGCGGTCCACCGCAAGGCGTCCTACCGCCAGTCCCAGCCCCTGTGCCTTGGGGTGCCTCCCCGAAGCATTTCCTTTGAAAAAATTAAGTGTCCAAACTACAGGTGGTGTAGCTTGCTTAACAGGTGGGATTATCCGCTGACTAGCAGACACTGCTACTAGGTCCAAAGTATTTCCTGGGCTAGATGCAGTTAAAAATTTGTAATTAGATACTCTCGTTGGATGCTGAGAAAGCATTCCATAGAGTCTCCTGGCACGCCATATATTATTCTCTTAAAAAGCTTGGGGTAGGGGTCTAGGGGACCCTTTTATAGCCAAAATCATGGCCCTGTATCGCAATCCGTCAGCTAGGCTGAAGATAAATGGAACATTTTCATCACCTTTCATAATCACCAATGGGACAAGGCAGGGATGTCCTCTGTCCCCTCTCTTATACATCCTAGTGATGGAGCACCTGCTCTCATCAATTCACGATAACCCCAATATTAGGTGGATTGAGGTGGGAGGCACCGAGTACAAGTGCTCTGCATTTGCTGATGATGTCCTAGTATATATCACTCAATCACATATATTCATCCCTGCTGTTATGGCTGAAATAGATCACTTTGTTACATGGTCAAATTTTAAAATCAATGCAGCGAAGTCTGAGGCCCTCGATGTCTCCCTTCCCAAATCCATACAGAATTCCATCCAGTCCAACTTTCCCTTTGCCTGGCCCTCACAGGGTATCAAATACTTAGGAATTCATATTCATAGAGACCTCTCCCATCTATTTTATCTTAATTTTGGGCCCTTTATTGAACAACTCCATAAAGATCTTACTTCTTGGACGGTGAAGGATTTTTCCTGGTTCGGCAGAATAAGTATACTAAAAATGAACGTCCTACCTAAACTCTTATACCTCTTCCAAACCATTCCCGTGGTAATTCCCTCAAATTTTTGGAAAAGACTACGCAGTAGCTTTTAGTCTCCCCAGGATGACACAGGTGGGGCAGATGGTGGTTGTCCCGGCCCGCTAGGCCGCATTGTAGCTCAGTGAGCTTCGCACTGCAACTTATGCTTCATATCCATGTGACGGTTCATGCATGAAGTGCTCAAACTATGGATTTTTTGGCCTCTACTTAGCTTTTGGTGACAAATGTTACAGATAACACAAGTTGGGTCATCCTTAGCGATCTGAAAAAATGCACAGGCTATGCAAGGTTTAGAGCCCATGCGACTCTGCTACTAGCAATACTATCAAATGATTGGCTGGGTTAGATGCAGAGCGTCTAGGTTTGGTTGGGGGTCCCCACAGTCTGCCTAGGCTAGATGCAGTTAAAAATTCTCATTAGATACACAGGCGGTGCAGCTTGCTTCGCAGCTGGGCTAATACGCCCAAAGTATTGGTAGACTCTATACTAAATAAGGAAGGATTCACTGACTGTGGTGGCCCCTCCGTGGGCCGTGGCAATTGGTGGAGATTTGGTGGATGATTATAGGAGAAAGCTCCTTAATAGAGAAAGTTGGTGGATTTATACTTTAAATACACGTGTACCAGCGGGTTTAAACATCAGACATGATTTGATGTATCATTATGAGTGATCATTTATAGATTATTATTATATATATATGTTCCTTTTTTCTTCTTTTCTTTTTGATTATTTACATTTATATGCATTGTTTCTATGCTATATGATTTTAACATGGTATGTGTGTTTAAATTTCTGATTAACTCAGCCTTGAACAGGTGCATAGCAGGACATGATATATAAATACCACTTCCTTGCTGTTTTTTTGCTATGCAATGATTAAGAACTCGTATATATATTGTGCAGAAAGAAGGGTGAAAGTCCGCCCAGGCGGGAGGAAATTGGAGTTTCATAACACATATTTGAACTGGAGAGGTATTAGAGGCCTGCAATGGCCACAGGTACTAATGGAGGTAATCAAGGTAGGGAGAGAGGAAAGAGGTCCGGTCATCTTAGTTATACAGGCCGGGGGAAACGACATAGCTTATCACAAGAGCGCCTAACTAATGGCAATAATGAAACTAGACACTGAGCGCTTCAGAGAATTTTTCACAAAACTAACTATAGTATGGTCAGAGATTGTGCCGAGAATGGTATGGCAAGGTGCGTGAGACATCACGGCCATCAAACGGACAAGGCAGGTAATAAATATTCGGATGGCAAAATTTATAAGAGACCAAGGCTGTGTAGTGATACGACACTGACAACTGGAAGGAGATAAAGCAGGCCTCATACGGCCCGACGGTGTTCACTTAATGGATATTGGACAGGACATATTACTGTCAGGACTCCAGGACGGAGTGGAACAAGCGTTAAGAGTGATGGATGGGGGTCGGAGTCCTGCATACGAGTAAGCAGGATCCTCCGTGGCCTGGAAATAGAAAGGACATGTTGGAGAGTTACACTTGTTGGCCAACTTGCCGTTGTGGAGACTGGAGACACAGGGCATGCTGCAACAAGCTGAATTATTTTAGAAATAAGATGCATTTCTAATGGAATGAGTATAAACAGTTAATAAAGCTGTGACCGATCCTCACCCATCCAGTTGTAAGAGTTACATGATTGTATTGTCAATGAAAGGGGGGCGTTAGGGGGCTGAGCGTCTGGGTTTGGTTAGGGGTCCCCACAGTTTGCCTAGGCTAGATGCATTTAAAAATCATTATTAGATACACAGGCGGTGCAGCTTGCTTCGCAGCTGGGTTACTATGCTAACTAGCAGATACTGAAGCTTTGGAGCAGACCTCTGAGTAAACAGCTCTTCAGACTCAACCATCTGTGTTACCCCAAGCCATAGTGTATGTATTTTCTTACAATTAAAAGGGGGGAGTCCCAACCCACCTCTAATTGACGATGGCAACATCATGTAAAACACAGCAAGGGGACTCCAAAAAGAGTCTCCATTTTTTCCAAAAATTTGTGGCACAGACACCACTTTAGTGGCATCAATTGCCCCAGAGTTGCATAAAATGGTTGGTTAGAAAGAGTGCCACACACTGCTACGATGCCCAAAATTATTTTCCAGACAAGATGCAGCTAAAAATGATTAGTAATTTGCAAGCTGGTGGAGCCTAGTATAAATGGCATAATAGAATGAGCACCGCACACTGCTACAGGCCCAAAATTATTTTCCAGACAAGATGCAGCTAAAAATTATTAGTAATTTTAAAGCTTAAAACGGTTGGTGAGGTGATTTTATGAAATCCTCAAGCTTTTACTCTCCCCAGGATGACACAGGGGTAGAAAAGTCCTTGCGGATCCATGATTTGTTCATCTTTATGAACGTGAGTCTGTCTACATTCTGAGTGGACAGCTGCGTGCGCTTATCTGTCAGCACACCACCAGCAGCCCTGAACACACATTCAGAGAGAACGCTGGCTGCGGGGCATGACAAGATCTCCAAGGCGTAAGTGGCGAGCTCCAGCCATTTATCCAGATTGTAAGCCCAAAAAGAGCAAGGGTCCAGTGACACAGTCAAGGCTTCGATGTTTACTTGGAGATACTCCTGTACCATCGTCTCTAGGCGTTGACTATGTGTCAGACTTCTTGTCTCCTGTGGCCTTGCAAAGGATGGGCTAAAAAAGCTGTGAAATGATTCCGCAAAATTGCTGTTACCAGTAGATACTGTGTTTCTGTTACGGTTTGAGTGCTGAACACTGGACAGTCCCACAGTTGGCAAGTTAGAACTGTGAGATTCACTACATGCACCACTGGTGTTTTGTGGAAAAGCACATGAAAGATTCTGCAACAGTCTCTGCTGATACTCCTGCATGCGTGAATCCCTTTCTATGGCAGGAATTATTTCGGCAAATTTACTTTTGTACCGGGGATCTAAGAGTGTGGCAACCCAGTAGTCAGGATTATTTCGAATTCTGACAATTCGAGGGTCATGTTGCAGGTAGTGCAGCAAGAAGGCACTCATGTGTCTTGCGCATCCAGGAGCACCAAGTCCCTGTTGTGTTGGTGGCGAGGTAACAATCATGATTCCTTCCTCTGCCCTCTCCCCCCAACCTCGCACAACAGAAATGTGATCAAGGTCTCCCTCATCTGATGAGTCTTCCATCAGTTCGTCCTCCACTTCTTCCTGGGCTCCTGCACCTTCCTCACTAGTTTGGCTGCTACCATGCGCCCTGGTAAATCCATCTCCCCCACCCTCACATGCCTGCTGCCTTGGTGCTGCCGACCGTCTGGACCTTGCAGATGTTAGCCCTTAAGCATACAACTCCTCCTCCTCTACTTCCTCCACCTCCTCTTGTCGCACCACCTGACTCCGAATTCTGTTTAACATGTGCTCCAGCATGTAAATCACCGGAATAGTCATGCTAATAATGGCATCGTCAGCGCTAAACATCTTCGTCGCCATTTCAAAACTATGCAGAAGGGTGCATAGGTCCCTGATCTGAGACCACTTCTCCAGCGTGATTTGCCCCACCTCTGGATCCCGTTGGCCGAGGCTATACGTCAGAACGTATTGCACCAGGGCTTGTCGGTGCTGCCACAGTCGCTGCAACATGTGCAGAGTTGAATTCCACCGGGTAGGCACATCGCATTTTAGCCGGTGAAGTGGCAGGCCCAGCGACTTCTGTAGAGATGTAAGTCGCTGAGCTGCGGGATGCGAACGGCGGAAGTGAGCACACAGCGACCGTGCCCTCTGCAGAAGGCCATCTAGTCCGGGATAGTGGGCTAAAAATTGCTGGACAACCAGGTTCAACACGTGAGCCATACAAGGCACGTGTGTGACATTGCCCCGGCGAAGGGCTGCACCGAGGTTTGCAGCATTGTCGCACACGGCCTTCCCTGGTTTCAGGTCCAGTGGAGACAACCATTCATGAAACTGGTTCTCCAGAGCTGACCACAACTCCTCAGCTTTGTGACTCACATTTCCCAGACATTTCAAAGTAAAAACCGCCTGATGACGTTGAGCCCTGCTGCCAGCATAGTAAGGAGGTGTGCAGGATCCCTTCTGCGCAGTTAGAAAGCGTGTGGCATGACCAGACAGGCTTTGGGTGCAGGTGGAGGATCGAGAGGAGGTTGAGGAGGCAGAAGCAGTGGAGGAACTTTGACATAAAGAGGATTGACGCACAACTCGTGGGGACGGCAAGACTTGGACAGCAGCCCCTTGTCCTGCTGTCACCATAGTTACCCAGTGCCCAGTCAGCAACATGTAACGCCCCTGTCCATGCCTACTCGTCTAAGTGTCTGTGGTGAAATGCACCATGTCACACACAGAGTTTCTCAAAGAAGCGGTGATGTTGTGTGCAACATGCTGGTGGAGCGCAGGCACACCTTTCTTTGAGAAGTAGTGCCGACTGGGCATCTGGTACTGGGGCACTGCGACGGACATAAGGTCTCGAAAATCCTCTGTGTCCACCAGGCGGAAATGCAGCATTTCTGTAGCCAAGAGCTTGCAGATGGTGAAATTCAACCTCTTAGCTTTCTCATGGCTAGGAGGAAATGGTCTTTTACTTGTCCACATCTGAGGGACCGAGGGCTGGCTATTGTGCTTAGACGGGGTTGATAAGGGTGTCCCCGGCAAACTGCCGGTCTGTGAGGAAGATGCAGGCGGACATGTTAGGTTGCCTTGATCCAAAGGTGGTGCTATCGATGTCGGACAGCGCTCAACACCAGCTGGTGTTACCACCTCCAAAGAAAATGATGACCTGCCAATCACGCTGGCTGTTGCGGGTAAAGAGGTGGCAGGTCTGCGCCCCAAAACAGGTGTGACTGCTGTCCCCCCAGTCACAGAGGATGAAGAGGCCGCGGATGCACAAGATATGGTTGGCCCGGCCGGCTAGGCCGCATTGTAGCACACTGAGCTTCCCACTGCAACTTATGCTTCATATCCATGTGCCGGTTCATGCATGAAGTACTCAAACTATGTATTTTATGGCCTCTACTTAGCTTTTGGTGACAAATGAAACAGATAACACGAGTTGGGTCATCCTTATCGATCTGAAAAAATGGCCAGGCTATGCAAGGCTTAGCACCCATGCGACCTGAAGAGCCACCACGACTTGTGGTCAGAGGCAGAGTTGTGTTTGAGGATGCAGTTTTTGACGTGCTTCCAGTACTACGTCTCTGTCCAGGAAGGCGCAACCTGACCTCGTTGTCACTAGCATCCTCCTCCACCTCCTCTGCTGATCTCATCTCTTGGCTGACTGTGGGTTGACAGTAAGTGGGATCTGCAACCTCGTCATCATCACCCTGTGTGTTCTCACACCCGTCGTTCTCAGAGCCAACCTCTTCCTGCCCTGACAAAAAACTCAAGTTGTCGCTCCAATCAGGTATTTGAGTCTCATCTAGTGTTGAGCCACCCCCGAAGTGTTCGAGTTCGGTTCGGTTCGTCGAACACCCGTGTGTTCGCTGAACTGTTCGTCGAACTGTTCGTCGAACACCTTCGAACACCGTTAAAACCAATGGCAGGCAAACAAAAACACATAGAAACACATAGAAAACACCTTCAAGGGTGTCCAAAAGCTGACAAACTGCTCAGAAGACATAACTAACACATGGAAAAGTGACAAGTACATATAGTCATGCGAAAAGAAAAGAGGTGGAGGAGTAAAAGGAGGGGGAGACACAGATATAGGCATGTCATGCCCTTCTAAAATCCAAAAAGTGAGAAGCCGACACGGCCAGTCCGTTCCTGCCCGTGCCACCTCCGTTTGTGCCAGAGCCGCGGTGGACCCTAACGGCCAGCCCCCCTCTTCCAATACTGGTACCTGTCCGCTGGTGGGTCGAGCGAGCCCCCCTGTGGTGGAGGCAGCTCTAAGCTTTTTAATTTAAATTGTCTCTCTAATTTGAATGAATACACTTTAAATCCTTTTACAAGGATCTATTGAAGGGCAAGTCTCATGCCAGCAGCCGCGTAATTCCAACTCCAGTAGCGTCCATTAAAGCTGCTGCAGTTAAAAAGCTTTTATAAGGATCGAGCTCGGCTGTCCACCGCAAGGCGTCCTACTGCCAGTCCCAGCCCCTATGCCTTGGGGTGCCTCCTGATGCTCTTCACTGAGTATCCCGTGGTCCCGAAGCATTTCCTTTGAAAAAATTAAGTGTACAAACTACAGGTGGTGTAGCTTGCTTAACAGCCGGGATAATCCGCTGACTAGCAGACACTGCTACTAGGCACAAAGTATTTCCTGGGCTAGATGCAGTTAAAAATTTGTAATTAGATACTCTCGTTGGATGCTGAGAAAGCATTCCATAGAGTCTCCTGGCACGCCATATATTATTCTCTTAAAAAGCTTGGGGTAGGGGTCTAGGGGGCCCTTTTATAGCCAAAATCACGGCCCTGTATCGCAATGCGTCACCTAGGCTGAAGATAAATGGAACTGTAGCACCCCAAGGGCTCGGTTGCTGCAGAGGTATTGTACCTCACCCAGAGGTGTGATATCTCACTCTCAGGTAAGGATGGAGTGTGGATCAGGACCCCGACACCTGCATGCATTACACCACATTGCCGTGGGGCAGGGCGACCAATATGCCCCTGAGATGGGCACGACAGTCCCTGTCCTTGGCTGGAGTGTGGGGAGGGAACACTGAGGAAGGGGAACCCTGTAGTGCAGGAGCAGGGAGGAAGCAGTTCCTGGGTGCATTGAGAAGGGAGTATAAAAGGTGGGCACCATCTTAGTTCAGGGCAGAGAAGTCTGAGCAGAAGTGACAGGGAGCAGGGGCTCTGCATGAGCTCTGCTCCGGAGGCGGGCCCAGTAACACAGGCCCAGGCCTGGAAGAGGGAGAAGGAAGGAAGAGGAGCGGAGAAAGCTCCAGGAACAAGGAACGAAGGGATCCCAGGGGTGTGGACGGGCGAGTCGCCACCGCACGCCCGAATCCACCTGCGTGGAGGGGTCAGGCCAAAGGGGGAGACCGGTCCCCGAAACTAGTGGAGGCGGGAAGCGACCCTCAGCTAGAAACCAGAGGCTGTGACATTTTATGTGGTGCAGCCCCTCGCTACACCCGCTAGGAGGGCAGCACATAGGGTCAGGGAAACTGCCGCCAAGTTTACCAAGAGGAGGCCCGAGGCAGCCGGACAGAAGGGTTGGTAAGAAAGGCCAGACAAAGGACACACAAAGGGGGTCCTGTGAAGCGCTCCAAAGTTATCTGGGAGTTGTCTGAGCCCCTCACCTGGTGAGCACAGTACGACGTGGGCAGCCGTTACCTGCAGAAGTGGTCTGGATAATAAGAACTGTGAGTAAAGGCCCTGGACTGCATCACTGACTCCGTGTCGTTACTGCTGCTTGCCCTGCACAATCACCCCCATTCTCCGCATACACTGCCCTGAGGCTATACTCCTCCCGTGGGGAGTTATGCTACGCTCTGCTGCACCCACAACACCAGCCTCAGCGGTCTGCCCTGCAGCGGCGGTTCACTCTGACCGCAATCCACGGGTGGCATAGTCGGAAATTTAAACATCAAAACCACATAAATAGTTCCGCCACTGCTTTGACCGCCCTGAGCCACGGAACCGGGTCGCCGCCACGGAGACTACAACCACCAGCATCCACCAAAAAGGGTCCGGCTCCGGATGTCCCAAGACCCAGGGGGCGCGTCAGAACATTTTCATCACCTTTCATAATCACCAATGGGACAAGGCAGGGATGTCCTCTGTCCCCTCTCTTATACATCCTAGTGACGGAGCACCTGCTCTCATCAATTCGCCATAACCCCAATATTAGGTGGATTGAGGTGGGAGGCACCGAGTACAAGTGCTCTGCATTTGCTGATGATGTCAATCACATATATCCATCAGCAGGCTGTTATGGCTGAAATAGATCACTTTGTTACATGGTCAAATTTTAAAATCAATACAGCGAAGTCTGAGGCCCTCGATGTCTCCCTCCCCAAATCCATACAGGATTCCATCCAGTCCAACTTTCCCTTTGCCTGGCCCTCACAGGGTATCAAATTCTTAGGAATTCCTATTCATAGAGACCTCTTCCGTCTATGTTATCTTAATTTTGGGCCCTTTATTGAACAACTCCATACAGACCACGGTTGGCAAGTTAGAACTGTAAGATTCACTACGTGAACCACTGGTGTTTTGTGGAAAAGCACATGTACACTGTGTTCCAAATTATTATGCAAAAAGTGTTTAGGAGTGATAAGGGAAGAATTTATTTGTTTGTCAGATAAACTCATTGATGGTGATGTGTGTCAGGGCTCTTTATATCACTGTAAGCAATTGCAGACACCTGTGCTAATTAGTTTGGCAGGTGTGTCCAATGAACGGCAAGACTACTTAAGAAGGCTGTCCCACATTATTAAGCAGCCTACATTTTCTGCCAAAATGGGAAAGAAAATGGATGTGTTGGCTGCTGAGAAGCAATAAATTGTGGAGTGTTTAGGTCAAGGCATGACTACAATCAACATTGTGCGATGATCAGGATGAAGTGTCTTGGCAATCAAGAAGTATGTAGCTGATTCACAGTACACACGTGTGCGTGCTGATAAGGGCAAATTGAGGACTCTTTCCTACAGGCAATTACGTCAGGTTAAAAGAGCAGCGGCAAAAAAGCCTTGTCATAGCAGCAGACAAGTTTTTGAAGCTGCTGGTGCCTCCAACGTCCCCCGAACAACAAGATGCAGGGTCCTTCAGAGGTTTGCAGCTGTGCGTACGCCATCCTGTCGACCTCCTTTATCCACTGCACACAAGCAGAAACGGCTCCAGTGGGCCAAACATTACATGAAGACTGATTTCAAAACTGTTTTGTTCACGGATGAGTGCCGTGCAACGCTCGATGGTCCAGATGGATGGAGTGGAGGATGGCTGGTTGATGGACACACCACGCAAGCACGGCTACAGCGCCAACAAGGAGGAGGTGGAGTGATGTTTTGGGCTGGAATCATGGGGAGAGAGATTGTCAGCCCCTTTAGGATCCCTGAAGGGGTAAAGATGAACTCCATAATGTATGTGGAGTTTCTCAAACAGCACTTCCTGCCATGGTTCAAGAAGAAGAACCGTGTATTCCACAGCAAGATCATTTTCATGCATGATAATGCACTGTCTCATGCTGCACATAACACATCTGCATCTGTGGCTGATATGGGCATAAAAGGGGACAAACTTATGGTGTGACCCCCATGCTCCCCTGACCTCTACCCCATTCAGAACCTCTGGAGCATCATCAAAAGGAGTGTCTATGATGGCGGGAGGCAGTTCACATCTAAGCAACAGCTCTGGGAGGGTATTCTGTCCTCATGCAAAACAATTGAAGCAGAAACCATCCAAAACCTGACAAATTCAATGGACGAGAGAGTTCAGAAGCTCCTTTCGAACAAGGGGTCCTATGTGCAAATGTAACATCACCTAGAATAAAGTTTTGAGTTGAAAACTGTTTGATTTCAGTTTCTAATAACCTGCTAATGCTTATAATTTCAAAAATTACCATTTTTTTGGTCTTTATTAAAATGAAAAGGTTGATCGAAGAGTGTGGGGGATCTAAGAGTGTGGCAACCCAGTAGTCAGGATTACTTCGAAATCTGACAATCTGAGGGTCATGTTGCAGGTAGTGCAGCAAGAAGGCACTTATGTGTCTTGCGCATCTCGGAGCCCCAAAATTATTTTCCGGGCTAGATGCAGCTAAAAATTTTTATTAATTTTAAATCTGGTGGAGCTTAGTATAGATGGCCTAATAGAATCAGTACTGCACACTGCTACAAAGCCCAAATTATTTTCCAGCCAAGATACAGATAAACATGATTAGTAATTTTAAATCTGGTGGAGCTTAGTATAGATGGCCTAATAGAATCATTACTGCACACTGCTACAAAGCCCAAATAATTTTCCAGCCAAGATACAGATAAACATGATTAGTAATTTTAAATCTGGTGGAGCTTAGTATAGATGGCCTAATAGAATCATTACTGCACACTGCTACAAAGCCGAAATAATTTTCCAGCCAAGATACAGATAACCATGATTAGTAATTTGAAAGCTTTAAACGGTTGGTGAGGTGATTTTAACCAATCATCAAGCTTTTACTCTCCCCAGGATGACACAGGGGTAGAAAAGTCGTTTCGGATCCATGATTTGTTCATCTTTATGAACGTGAGTCTGTCTACATTATCAGTGGAGAGCCGCGTGCGCTTATCTGTTAGCACACCACCAGCAGCGCTGAACACACGTTCAGACAGAACGCTGGCTGCGGGGCATGACAAGATCTCCAAGGCGTAAGTGGCGAGCTCTGGCCATTTATCCAGATTGGAAGCCCAAAAAGAGCAAGGGTCCAGTGACACAGTCATGGTTTCAGTGTTTACTTGGAGATACTCCGGTACCATTGTCTCTAGGCGTTGACTATGTGTCAGACTTCTTGTCTCCTGTGGCCTTGCAAAGGATGAGCTAAAAAGTGGTGAAATGATTCCTCAAAATTGATGTTACCAGCAGATACTGTGTTTCTGTTACGGTTTGACCGCTGAATACTCGACGGTCCCACGGTTGGCAAGTTGGAACTGTGAGATTCACTACGTGCACCACTGGTGTTTTGTGGAAAAGCACATGTAAGATTCTGCAACAGTCTCTGCTGATACTCCTGCATGCGTGCATCCCTTTCTATGGCAGGAATTATTTCTGCAAATTTACTTTTGTACCGGGGATCTAACAGTGTGGCAACCCAGTTCGAGGGTCATGTTGCAGGTAGTGCAGCAAGAAGGCACTCATGTGTCTTGCGCATCCAGGAGCACCAAGTCCCTGTTGTGTTGGTGGCGAGGTAACAATCATGCTTCCTTCCTCTGTCCTCTCCCCCCAACCTCGCACAACAGAAATGTGATCAAGGTCTCCCTCATCTGATGAGTCTTCCATCTGTTTGTCCTCCACTTCTTCCTGGGCTCCTGCACCTTCCTCACTAGTTTGGCTGCTACCATGCGCCCTGGTAAAACCATCTCCCCCACCCTCACATGCCTGCCGCCTTGGTGCTGCCGACCGTCTGGACCTTGCAGATGTTAGCCCTTCCGCATACAACTCCTCCTCCTCTACTTCCTCCACCTCCTCTTGTGCAACCACCTGACTCCGAATTCTGTTTAACATGTGCTCCAGCATGTAAATCACCGGAATAGTCATGCTGATAATGGCATCGTCAGCACTAAACATCTTCGTCACCATTTCAAACTTTGCAGAAGGGTGCATAGGTCCCTGATCTGAGACCACTCCTCCAGCGTGATTTGCCCCACCTCTGGATCCCGTTGGCCCAGGCTATACGTCAGAATGTATTACACGAGGGCTTGTCGGTGCTGCCACAGTCGCTGCAACATGTGCAGAGTTGAATTCCACCGGGTAGGCACATCGCATTTTAGCCGGTGAAGTGGCAGGCCCAACGACTTCTGTAGAGATGTAAGTCGCTGAGCTGCGGGATACGAACGGCGGAAGTGAGCACACAGCGACCGTGCTCTCTGCAGAAGGCCATCTAGTCTGGGATAGTGGGCTAAAAATTGCTGGACAACCAGGTTCAACACGTGAGCTATACAAGGGACGTGTGTGACATTGCCCCGGTGAAGGGCCGCACTCAAGTTTGCAGCATTGTCACACACGGCCTTCCCTGGTTTCAGGTCCAGTGGAGACAACCATTCATGAAATTGGTTCTCCAGAGCTGACCACAACTCCTCAGCTGTGTGACTCACATTTCCCAGACATTTCAAAGTAAAAACCACCTGATGACGTTGAGCCCTACTGCCAGCATAGTAAGGAGGTGTGCAGGATCCCTTCTGCGCAGTTAGAAAGCTTGTGGCATGACCAGACAGGCTTTGGGTGCAGGTGGAGGACCGAGAGGAGGTTGAGGAGGCAGAAGCAGTGGAGGAACTTTGACATAAAGAGAATTGACGCACAACTCCTGGGGACGGCAAGACTTGGACAGCAGCCCCTTGTCCTGCTGTCACCATAGTTACCCAGTGCCCAGTCAGCGACATGTAACGCCCCTGTCCATGCCCACTCGTCCAAGTGTCTGTGGTGAAATGCACCCTGTCACATACAGAGTTTCTCAAAGAAGCGGTGATGTTGTGTGCGACATGCTGGTGGAGCGCAGGCACACCTTTCTTTGAGAAGTAGTGCCGACTGGGCATCTGGTACTGGGGCACTGCGACGGAAATAAGGTCTCGAAAATCCTCTGTGTCCACCAGGCGGAAAGGCAGCATTTTTGTAGCCAAGAGCTTGCAGATGGTGAAATTCAACCTCTTAGCATTCGCATGGCTAGGAGGAAATGGTCTTTTACTTGTCCACATCTGAGGGACTGAGGGCTGGCTGTTGTGCTTAGACAGGGTTGATAAGGGTGTCCGCGGCAAACTGCCGGTCTGTGAGGAAGATGCAGGCGGACATGTTAGGTTGCCTTGATCCAAAGGTGGTGCTATCGATGTCGGACAGCGCTCAACACCAGCTGGTGTTACCACCTCCAAAGAAAATGATGACCTGCCAATCACGCTGGCTGTTGCGGGTAAAGAGGTGGCAGGTCTACGTACCAAAACAGGTGTGACTGCTGTCCCCCCCAGTCACAGAGGATGAAGAGGCCGCAGATGCACAAGATGGGGCACACGGTAGTTGGCCCGGCCGGCTAGGCCGCATTGTAGCACAGCGAGCTTCCCACTGCAACTTATGCTTCATGTCCATGTGCCGGTTCATGCATGAAGTACTCAAACTATGTATTTTTTGGCCTCTACTTAGCTTTTGTTGACAAATGTTACAGATAACACGAGTTGGGTCATCTTTATCGATCTGAAAAAATGCCCAGGCTATGCAAGGCTTAGCACCCATGCGACCTGAAGAGCCACCACGACTTGTGGTCAGAGGCAGAGTTGTGTTTGAGGATGCAGTTGTTGACATGCTTCCAGTACTACGTCTCTGTCCAGGAAGGCGCAACCTGACCTCGTCGTCACTAGCATCCTCCTCCACCTCCTCTGCTGACCTCATCTCTTGGCTGACTGTGGGTTGACAGTAAGTGGGATCTCCAACCTCATCATCATCACCCTGTGTGTTATCACACCCGTCGTCCTCAGAGCCAAACTGTTCCTGCCCTGACAAAAAACTAAAGTTGTCACTCCAATCAGGTATTTGAGTCTCATCATGGTCTTCCTCATTGTCTCCACCAACAGGAGTTACACATTGGGAATGAGGGTCTACATTATGGTCAGAACCTTCTGCGTCTGGTCCTGGATCCGACTCATAAAGATTCTGGGCATCAGTGCATATCATTTCCTCGTCTGGATTCACAGAAGCGCTGGAGCCGACCTCTGGTTCCCAGGCTATAGTATGAGTAAACAGCTCTGCAGACTCAACCATCTGTTCTACCTCATACTCAGACGGGCAGCTGGAGATTTGGGAGCTGTGAGGAAGCAAGCGCGATTGGGGTGACACCTCTGAGGACTGGAGTATTTGTGATGTTGAAGTTGATGTGGAGGAGAGCCCACTTAAAGGAGCACTTGATATCCGTTGAAGCACCTGCTGTTTTTGTGCCTCATCTGGAATTTGTAGTGATTGGCGTAGCGGTAAGAAAGGGATCTTATCACATTGTCCGCTAAAAGAAGTAGACATTTTTGTTTTGCTGGAAGATGGTCTTTCTTCTGCAGATGTTACTGTTGCTTTAACAGTTACTCCACGGACACAACCTTTTTTCCCCTTCCCAACACGCCTATTCCCCTTTCCACCAGCAGCAGGCCTTTTTCCACTCATTTTGGTGGTTAACAAATTCACAACTCTGGAGTTGTTTACACAAAAAAAAGAATGGATGGAAACCGAGCAGAGCTGAGTGGCCAAACTGTGGTATTAGGCCAAAACTATTGTCTGGGTTAGATGCAGAAAAAAATTATATTCAGTTTGCAACCTGATGGAGGTCAGTATAGATGGACTAATAGAACAAGTCCCACACACTGCTAGAAGGCCAAATATTTTTTCAGAGCTAGATGCAGAAAAAAATTATATTCAATTTGCAATCTGATGGATTTTAGTATAGATGGACTAATAGAACAAGTCCCACAAACTGCTAGAAGCCCAAATATTTTTTCAGAGGTAGATGCAGAAAAAAATTATATTCAGTTTGCAACCTGATGGAGGTCAGTATAGATGAACTAATAGAACAAGTCCCACACACTGCTAGAAGGCCAAATATTTTTCAGAGCTAGATGCAGGAAAAAATTATATTCAGTTTGCAACCTGATGGATGTCAGTATAGATGGACTAATAGAACAAGTCCCACACACTGCTAGTAGGCCAAATATTTTTTCAGAGCTAGATGCAGAAAAATATTATATTCAATTTGCAACCTGATGGAGGTCAGTATAGATGGTCTAATAGAACAAGTCCCACACACAGCTAGAAGCCCAAATATTTTTTCAGAGGTAGATGCAGAAAAAAATTATATTCAGTTTGCAACCTGATGGAGATCAGTATAGATGGACTAATAGAACAAGTCCCACACACTGCTAGAAGGCCAAATATTTTTTCAGAGCTAGATGCAGAAAAATATTATATTCAATTTGCAACCTGATGGAGGTCAGTATAGATGGACTAATAGAACAAGTCCCACACACAGCTAGAAGCCCAAATATTTTTTCAGAGGTAGATACAGAAAAAAATTATATTCAGTTTGCAACCTGATGGAGGTCAGTATAGATGGACTAATAGAACAAGTCCCACACACTGCTAGAATACCAAATATTTTTTCAGAGCTAGATGCAGAAAAAAATTATATTCAATTTGCAACCTGATGGAGTTCAGTATAGATGGACTAATAGAACAAGTCCCACAGACTGCTAGAAGCCCAAATACTTTTTCAGAGGTAGATGCAGAAAAAAATTATATTCAGTTTGCAACCTGATGGAGGTCAGTATAGATGGACTAATAGAACATGTCCCACACACTGCTAGAAGGCCAAATATTTTTTCAGAGCTAGATGCAGCAAAAAATTATATTCAATTTGCACCCTGATGGAGGTCAGTATAGATGGACTAAGAGAACAAGTCCCACACACAGCTAGAAGGCCAAATATTTTTTCAGAGGTAAATGCAGAAAAAAATTATATTCAGTTTGCAACCTGATGGAGGTCAGTATAGATGGACTAATAGAACAAGTCCCAAACACTGCTAGAAGGCCAAATATTTTTTCAGAGCTAGATGCAGAAAAATATTATATTCAATTTGCAACCTGATGGAGGTCAGTATAGATGGACTAATAGGACAAGTATCACACACAGCTAGAAACCCTAAAATTTTTTCAGAGGTAGATGCAGAAAAATATTATATTCAATTTGCAACCTGATGGAGGTCAGTATAGATGGACTAAAAGAACAAGTCCCACACACTGCTAGAAGCCCAAATATTTGTTCAGCGGTAGATGCAGAAAAAAATTATATTCAGTTTGCAACCTGATGGAGGTCAGTATAGATGGACTAATAGAACAAGTCCCACACACTGCTAGAAGCCCAAATATTTTTTCAGAGGTAGATGCAGAAAAAAATTATATTCAGTTTGCAACCTGATGGAGGCCAGTATAGATGGATTAGTAGAACAAGTCCCACACAATGCTAGAAGGCCAAATATTTTTTCAGAGCTAGATGCAGAAAAATATTATATTCAATTTGCAACCTGATGGAGGTCAGTATAGATGGACTAATAGACCGAGTCCCACACACAGCTAGAAGCCCAAATATTTTTTCAGAGGTAGATGCAGAAAAAAATTATATTCAGTTTGCAGCCTGATGGAGATCAGTATAGATGGATTAATAGAACAAGTCCCACACAATGCTAGAAGGCCAAATATTTTTTCAGAGCTAGATGCAGAAAAATATTATATTCAATTTGCAACCTGATGGAGGTCAGTATAGATGGACTAATAGACCGAGTCCCACACACAGCTAGAAGCCCAAATATTTTTTCAGAGGTAGATGCAGAAAAAAATTATATTCAGTTTGCAACCTGATGGAGGTCAGTATAGATGGACTAATAGAACAAGTCCCACACACTGCTAGAAGGCCAAATATTTTTTCAGAGCTAGATGCAGAAAAATATTATATTCAATTTGCAACCTGATGGAGGTCAGTATAGATGAACTAATAGAACAAGTCCCACACACAGCTAGAAGCCCAAATATTTTTTCAGAGCTAGATGCAGAAAAAAATTATATTCAGTTTGCAACCTGATGGAGGTCAGTATGGATGGACTAATAGAACAAGTCCCACACACAGCTAGAAGCCCAAATATTTTTTCATAGCTAGATGCAGAAAAATATTATATTCAATTTGCAACCTGATGGAGGTCAGTATAGATGGACTAATAGGACAAGTATCACACACAGCTAGAAACCCTAATATTTTTTCAGAGGTAGATGCAGAAAAATATTATATTCAATTTTCAACCTGATGGAGATCAGTATAGATGGACTAAAAGAACAAGTCCCACACACTGCTAGAAGCCCAAATATTTTTTCAGAGGTAGATGCAGAAAAAAATTATATTCAGTTTGCAACCTGATGGAGGTCAGTATAGATGGACTAATAGAACAAGTCCCACACACTGCTAGAAGGCCAAATATTTTTTCAGAGGTAGATGCAGAAAAAAATTATATTCAGTTTGCAACCTGATGGAGGTCAGTATAGATGGATTAATAGAACAAGTCCCACACAATGCTAGAAGGCCAAATATTTTTTCAGAGCTAGATGCAGAAAAATATTATATTCAATTTGCAACCTGATGGAGGTCAGTATAGATGGACTAATAGACCAAGTCCCACACACAGCTAGAAGCCCAAATATTTTTTCAGAGGTAGATGCAGAAAAAAATTATATTCAGTTTGCAACCTGATGGAGGTCAGTATAGATGGATTAATAGAACAAGTCCCACACAATGCTAGAAGGCCAAATATTTTTTCAGAGCTAGATGCAGAAAAATATTATATTCAATTTGCAACCTGATGGAGGTCAGTATAGATGGACTAATAGACCGTGTCCCACACACAGCTAGTAGCCCAAATATTTTTTCAGAGGTAGATGCAGAAAAAAATGATATTCAGTTTGCAACCTGATGGAGGTCAGTATAGATGGACTAATAGAACAAGTCCCACACACTGCTAGAAGGCCAAATATTTTTTCAGAGCTAGATGCAGAAAAATATTATATTCAATTTGCAACCTGATGGAGGTCAGTATAGATGAACTAATAGAACAAGTCCCATACACAGCTAGAAGCCCAAATATTTTTTCAGAGCTAGATGCAGAAAAAAATTATATTCAGTTTGCAACCTGATGGAGGTCAGTATGGATGGACTAATAGAACAAGTCCCACACACAGCTAGAAGCCCAAATATTTTTTCAGAGGTAGATGCAGAAAAAAATTATATTCAGTTTGCAACCTGATGGAGGTCAGTATAGATGGACTAATAGAACAAGTCCCACACACTGCTAGAAGGCCAAATATTTTTTCAGAGCTAGATGCAGAAAAATATTATATTCAATTTGCAACCTGATGGAGGTCAGTATAGATGGACTAATAGAACAAGTCCCACACACAGCTAGAAGCCCAAATATTTTTTCAGAGGTAGATACAGAAAAAAATTATATTCAGTTTGCAACCTGATGGAGGTCAGTATAGATGGACTAATAGAACAAGTCCCACACACTGCTAGAAGGCCAAATATTTTTTCAGAGCTAGATGCAGAAAAAAATTATATTCAATTTGCAACCTGATGGAGGTCAGTATAGATGGACTAATAGAACAAGTCCCACACACTGCTAGAAGCCCAAATATTTTTTCAGAGGTAGATGCAGAAAAAAATTATATTCAGTTTGCAACCTGATGGAGGTCAGTATAGATGGACTAATAGAACATGTCCCACACACTGCTAGAAGGCCAAATATTTTTTCAGAGCTAGATGCAGAAAAATATTATATTCAATTTGCACCCTGATGGAGGTCAGTATAGATGGACTAATAGAACAAGTCCCACACACAGCTAGAAGGCCAAATATTTTTTCAGAGGTAGATGCAGAAAAAAATTATATTCAGTTTGCAACCTGATGGAGGTCAGTATAGATGGACTAATAGAACAAGTCCCACACACTGCTAGAAGCCCAAATATTTTTTCAGAGGTAGATGCAGAAAAAAATTATATTCAGTTTGCAACCTGATGGAGGTCAGTATAGATGGACTAATAGAACATGTCCCACACACTGCTAGAAGGCCAAATATTTTTTCAGAGCTAGATGCAGAAAAATATTATATTCAATTTGCACCCTGATGGAAGTCAGTATAGATGGACTAATAGAACAAGTCCCACACACAGCTAGAAGGCCAAATATTTTTTCAGAGGTAGATGCAGAAAAAAATTATATTCAGTTTACAACCTGATGGAGGTCAGTATAGATGGACTAATAGAACAAGTCCCACACACAGCTAGAAGCCCAAATATTTTTTCAGAGGTAGATGCAGAAAAAAATTATATTCAGTTTGCAACCTGATGGAGGTCAGTATAGATGGACTAATAGAACATGTCCCACACACTGCTAGAAGGCCAAATATTTTTTCAGAGCTAGATGCAGAAAAATATTATATTCAATTTGCTCCCTGATGGAGGTCAGTATAGATGGACTAATAGAACAAGTCCCACACACAGCTAGAAGGCCAAATATTTTTTCAGAGGTAGATGCAGAAAAAAATTATATTCAGTTTGCAACCTGATGGAGGTCAGTATAGATGGACTAATAGAACAAGTCCCACACACTGCTAGAAGGCCAAATATTTTTTCAGAGCTAGATGCAGAAAAATATTACATTCAATTTGCAACCTGATGGAGGTCAGTATAGATGGACTAATAGAACAAGTCCCACACACAGCTAGAAGCCCAAATATTTTTTCAGAGGTAGATGCAGAAAAAAATTATATTCAATTTGCAACCTGATGGAGGTCAATATAGATGGACTAATAGAACAAGTCCCACACACTGCTAGAAGGCCAAATATTTTTTCAGAGGTAAATGCAGAAAAAAATTATATTCAGTTTGCAACCTGATGGAGGTCAGTATAGATGGACTAATAGAACAAGTCCCACACACTGCTAGAAGGCCAAATATTTTTTCAGAGCTAGATGCAGTAAAATATTATATTCAATTTGCAACCTGATGGAGGTCAGTATAGATGGACTAATAGGACAAGTATCACACACAGCTAGAAACCCTAATATTTTTTCAGAGGTAGATGCAGAAAAATATTATATTCAATTTGCAACCTGATGGAGGTCAGTATAGATGGACTAAAAGAACAAGTCCCACACACTGCTAGAAGCCCAAATATTTTTTCAGAGGTAGATGCAGAAAAAAATTATATTCAGTTTGCAACCTGATGGAGGTCAGTATAGATGGACTAATAGAACAAGTCCCACACACAGCTAGAAGCCCAAATATTTTTTCAGAGGTAGATGCAGAAAAAAATTATATTCAGTTTGCAACCTGATGGAGGTCAGTATAGATGGACTAATAGAACATGTCCCACACACTGCTAGAAGGCCAAATATTTTTTCAGAGCTAGATGCAGAAAAATATTATATTCAATTTGCTCCCTGATGGAGGTCAGTATAGATGGACTAATAGAACAAGTCCCACACACAGCTAGAAGGCCAAATATTTTTTCAGAGGTAGATGCAGAAAAAAATTATATTCAGTTTGCAACCTGATGGAGGTCAGTATAGATGGACTAATAGAACAAGTCCCACACACTGCTAGAAGGCCAAATATTTTTTCAGAGCTAGATGCAGAAAAATATTATATTCAATTTGCTCCCTGATGGAGGTCAGTATAGATGGACTAATAGAACAAGTCCCACACACAGCTAGAAGGCCAAATATTTTTTCAGAGGTAGATGCAGAAAAAAATTATATTCAGTTTGCAACCTGATGGAGGTCAGTATAGATGGACTAATAGAACAAGTCCCACACACTGCTAGAAGGCCAATTTTTTTTTCAGAGCTAGATGCAGAAAAATATTATATTCAATTTGCAACCTGATGGAGGTCAGTATAGATGGACTAATAGAACAAGTCCCACACACAGCTAGAAGCCCAAATATTTTTTCAGAGCTAGATGCAGAAAAAAATTATATTCAGTTTGCAACCTGATGGAGGTCAGTATGGATGGACTAATAGAACAAGTCCCACACACAGCTAGAAGCCCAAATATTTTTTCAGAGGTAGATGCAGAAAAAAATTATATTCAGTTTGCAACCTGATGGAGGTCAGTATAGATGGACTAATAGAACAAGTCTCACACACTGCTAGAAGGCCAAATATTTTTTCAGAGCTAGATGCAGAAAAATATTATATTCAATTTGCAACCTGATGGAGGTCAGTATAGATGGACAAATAGAACAAGTCCCACACACAGCTAGAAGCCCAAATATTTTTTCAGAGGTAGATGCAGAAAAAATTATATTCAGTTTGCAACCTGATGGAGGTCAGTATAGATGGACTAATAGAACAAGTCCCACACACTGCTAGAAGGCCAAATATTTTTTCAGAGCTAGATGCAGAAAAAAATTATATTCAATTTGCAACCTGATGGAGGTCAGTATAGATGGACTAATAGAACAAGTCCCACACACTGCTAGAAGCCCAAATATTTTTTCAGAGGTAGATGCAGAAAAAAATTATATTCAGTTTGCAACCTGATGGAGGTCAGTATAGATGGACTAATAGAACATGTCCCACACACTGCTAGAAGGCCAAATATTATTTCAGAGCTAGATGCAGAAAAATATTATATTCAATTTGCACCCTGATGGAGGTCAGTATAGATGGACTAATAGAACAAGTCCCACACACAGCTAGAAGGCCAAATATTTTTTCAGAGGTAAATGCAGAAAAAAATTATATTCAGTTTGCAACCTGATGGAGGTCAGTATAGATGGACTAATAGAACAAGTCCCACACACTGCTAGAAGGCCAAATATTTTTTCAGAGCTAGATGCAGAAAAATATTATATTCAATTTGCAACCTGATGGAGGTCAGTATAGATGGACTAATAGGACAAGTATCACACAAAGCTAGAAACCCTAATATTTTTTCAGAGGTAGATGCAGAAAAATATTATATTCAATTTGCAACCTGATGGAGGTCAGTATAGATGGACTAATAGAACAAGTCCCACACACTGCTAGAAGGCCAAATATTTTTTCAGAGCTAGATGCAGAAAAATATTATATTCAATTTGCAACCTGATGGAGGTCAGTATAGATGGACTAATAGAACAAGTCCCACACACAGCTAGAAGCCCAAATATTTTTTCAGAGGTAGATGCAGAAAAAAATTATATTCAGTTTGCAACCTGATGGAGGTCAGTATAGATGGACTAATAGAACAAGTCCCACACACTTCTAGAAGGCCAAATATTTTTTCAGAGGTAGATGCAGAAAAATATTATATTCAATTTGCAAACTGATGGAGGTCAGTATAGATGGACTAATAGAACAAGTCCCACACACAGCTAGAAGCCCAAATATTTTTTCAGAGGTAGATACTAGAGATGAGCGGTGTTCGACTAGAACTGTTCGCCAATCTCAAATTCGAGCAGTTTTGGGCGGTGTTCGAGTTGTTCGACGAACCCGAACGATTTGCAAAAAATTCGGCTGTTCGAGGTTATGTTCGATAACTGTTCGTGCACCAAAAGTGTGTCCTGCATGTCTGGCGCTATTTAGAGCACCAATCATGCAGGGATTGTCTGCCACTCACTGTAATGCCACAGCCATGGTGGTTGTGGCATTACAGTGATTGCCGAAATCGATGGGAACAGTGCCAACAGTGAAACATGAAAAGCCGGCAATTCAGCAGCGGCATACACCTGTACCCGACAAATTAGAACCGAAAGAATAGAGCTTCACACATAGATTAGATAGATATAAACATGTCAGCCACATATATACGAAGTACAGTGACAGTGCTGCTTACTGTACTTGTCATTTAGCGTAAAGGATTTATCAAAAAAAATATTAGTGTTTTCATGCACCGTCTCTTTAAAAAAGCCGACCGGCAATTCAGCATCTGTACCCGACAATTTAGAATAGAAGGAATAGAGAATCACACATAGATTAGATAGATATAAACATGTCAGTCACATATATATGAAGTACAGTGACAGTGTTGCTTACTGTACTTGTCATTTAGTATTAAAATAAAGGATTTATTATTAAAAAAATTGGCGTGGGGTTCCCCTTAATTTTAGGCTCTAGCGGAGGTTAAGCAGACGGCTGGGGCAGATGTTTGAAGCCTGGGAAGGGGGTAATACCCACGGAGCTTCCCAGGCTACTAATATCAGCCCCCAGCTGAATACATAGCCTTTACTAGCTATTAAAATGGGGGACCCCCCCAAAAAAATGACGTGGGGTCCCCCCTAATTTAATAGCTAGCAAAGGCTAGGCAGACAGCTGGGGGCTGATATTAATAGCCCAGGAAGGGAGCCATGAATATTGGCCCCCTCCCAGGCTAGAAACACCAGCCGTCAGCCGCCCCAGAAATGGCGCATTCATAGGATGCGCCAATTCTGGCACTTAGCCTCGCTCTTCCACGCTGCCCTGGTGCGGTGGCAGGGGGTAATAGGGTTGGGGTTGATGTCAGCTTATAATGCCAGCTGACATCAAGCCCAGGTTAGTAATGTCTATAAGACAACTACATTACAAACCCAATAGTCAAAGTTAAAAAAAACACAAACACCCAGAATAAAGTCCTTTAATTGAAATGAAGACACAATCCTTTATTGTTCTAAATTAAACCATACTTACCGTCACGCCCATTCCAGCTGAAGCCAACGATCTCCTGCAATAAAAGAAAAATAATAAAGCAACCTCATCCTTACCTTTCCATGGTTCCCACGACAGCTTCAGCTCTGCTACATCGAGATGACAGGCTGGACCGCAGCAGAACGCTGCCATCCAGCCTCTCATCCCGCAGACACTGAGAAGCACAGGCTTGCTTGCGCTGCTCAGCGTCTCTCTGTGACGACATCAAGATGAGCCGAGTTCATGTCCAATGAACTCGGCTCACCTCATGCACGTCACTGACAGCGTGGGAAAATTCTCAAGCTGAAGCGGTGAGTGCAGGAGAATTCTCCCACGCTGTCAGTGATGTGCATAAGGTGAGCTCATGTCCAATGAACTCAGCTCACCTCCTGCACGTCACTGACAGCGTGGGAGAATTCTCCTGCACTCAGCGCTTCAGCGTGAGAATTCTCCCACGCTGAAGCGCTGAGTGCAGGAGAATTTTCCCACGCTGTCAGTGACGTGCATAAGGTGAGCTCATGTCCAATGAACTCAGCTCACCTCCTGCACGTCACTGACAGCGTGGGAGAATTCTCCTGCACTCAGCGCTTCAGTGTGAGAATTCTCCCACGCTGAAGCGCTGAGTGCAGGAGAATTTTCCCACGCTGTCAGTGACGTGCATGAGGTGAGCCGAGTTCATTGGACATTAACTCGGCTCATCTGGATGCCCTCACAGAGAGACACTGTGGAGCGCAAGCAAGCCTGCGCTTCTCAGTGTCTGCGGGATGACAGGCTGGATGGCAGCGTTCTGCTGCGGTCCAGCCTGTCATCTCGATGTAGCAGAGCTGAAGCTGTCATGGGAACCATGGAAAGGTAAGGATGATGTTGCTTTATTATTTTTCTTTTATTTCAGGAGATCGTTGGCTTCAGCTGGAATGGGCGTGATGGTAAGTATGGTTTAATTTAGAACAATAAAGAATTGTGTGTTTATTTCAATTAAAGGACTTTTTTCTGGGTGTTGTGTTTTTTTTAAATACTTTACTAGAAATTCATGGTGGTCATGTCTAATATTGGCGTGACCCCATGAATTTCGGGCTTAGGGCCAGCTGATAATGCCAAGCTGGCCCTAACCCCTTTATTACCCAGTGAGCCACCGCATCAGGGCCCTGGATGAGTTGGGTACAGCGCCAGAAGATGGCGCTTCTATGAACGCGCCATTTTTCGGGGTGGCTGCGGACTGCAATTTGCAGCGGGGGTGGCCCAGAAAGCTTGGGCCTCCCTGCGCTGCGGATTCCAGCCCCCAGCTGCCTAGTTGTACCTGGCTGGACACAAAAACAGGGCGAAGCCCCACGTCAATTTTCTTTAAATTATTTCATGAAATAATTAAGAAAAAAAGGGCTTCCCTATATTGTTGTGTCCGGCCAGGTACAAATAGGCAGCTGGTGGTTGGGGGCAGCCCGTTCCTGCCTGCTGTACCTGGCTGGACACAAATATAGTGCGAAGCCCCACGTCAATTTTTTTTAAATTATTTCATGAATTTCCTGAAATAATTAAAAAAAATTGACGTGGGGCTTCGCACTATATTTGTGTCCAGCCAGGTACAACTAGGCAGCTGGGGGCTGGAATCTGCAGCGCAGGGAGGCCCAAGCTTTCTGGGCCCCCCCCGCTACAAATTGCAGTCCGCAGCCACCCCGGAAAATGGCGCGTTCATAGAAGCGCCATCTTCTGGCGCTGTACCCAACTCATCCAGGGCCCTGGTGCGGTGGCTCACTGGGTAATAAAGGGGTTAGGGCCAGCTTGGCATTATCAGCTGGCCCCAAGCCCAAAATTCATGGGGTCACGCCAGTATTAGACATGACCGCCATGAATTTCTAGTAAAGTATTTAAAAAAAACACAACACCCAGAATAAAGTCCTTTAATTGAAATAAAGACACAATTCTTTATTGTTCTAAATTAAACCATACTTATCATCACACCCATTCCAGCTGAAGCCAACGATCTCCTGCAATAAAAGAAAAATAATAAACCAACCTCATCCTTACCTTTCCATGGTTCCCAAGACAGCTTCCGCTCTGCTACATCGAGATGACTGGCTGGACCGCAGCAGAACGCTGCCATCCAGTCTGTCATCCCGCAGACACTGAGAAGCGCAGGCATGCTTGCGCTCCTCACTGTCTCGCTGTGACGGCATCCAGATGAGCCGAGGTCATGTCCAATGAACTCGGCTCACCTCATGCACGTCACTGACAGCGTGGGAAAATTCTCACGCTGAAGTGCTGAGTGCAGGAGAATTCTCCCACGCTGTCAGTGATGTGCATGAGGTGAGCTCATGTCCAATGAACTCAGCTCACCTCCTGCACGTCACTGACAGCGTGGGAAAATTCTCCTGCAATCAGCGCTTCAGCGTGAGAATTTTCCCACGCTGTCAGTGACGTGCATGAGGTGAGCCGAGTTCATTGGACATGAACTCGGCTCATCTGGATGTCGTCACAGAGAGACGCTGAGCAGCGCAAGCAAGCCTGCGCTTCTCAGTGTCTGCGGGATGACAGGCTGGATGGCAGCGTTCTGCTGCGGTCCAGCCTGTCATCTCGATGTAGCAGAGCTGAAGCTGTCGTGGGAACCATGGAAAGGTAAGGATGAGGTTGCTTTATTATTTTTCTTTTATTGCAGGAGATCGTTGGCTTCAGCTGGAATGGGCGTGATGGTAAGTATGGTTTAATTTAGAACAATAAAGGATTGTGTCTTTATTTAAATTAAAGGACTTTATTCTGGGTGTTTGTGTTTTTTTTAACTTTGACTATGGGGTTAGTAATGGGGGTGTCTTATAGACGCCTCTCCATTACTAACCTGGGCTTGATGTCAGCTGGCATTATAAGCTGACATCAACCCCAACCCTATTACCCCCTGCCACCGCACCAGGGCAGCGTGGAAGAGCGAGGCTAAGTGCCAGAATGGGCGCATCCTATGAATGCGCCATTTCTGGGGCGGCTGACGGCTGGTGTTTCTAGCCTGGGAGGGGGCCAATATTCATGGCTCCCTTCCTGGGCTATTAATATCAGCCCCCAGCTGTCTGCCTAGCCTTTGCTAGCTATTAAATTAGGGGGGACCCCACGTCATTTTTTTGGGGGGGTCCCCCATTTTAATAGCTAGTAAAGGCTATGTATTCAGCTGGGGGCTGATATTAGTAGCCTGGGAAGCTCCGTGGGTATTACCCCCTTCCCAGGCTTCAAACATCTGCCCCAGCCATCTGCTTAACCTCCGCTAGAGCCTAAAATTAAGGGGAACCCCACGCCAATTTTTTTAATAATAAATCCTTTATTTTAATACTAAATGACAAGTACAGTAACCAACACTGTCACTGTACTTCATATATATGTGACTGACATGTTTCTATCTATCTAATCTATGTGTGATGCTCTATCTTTCTGTTCTAAATTGTCGGGTACCGCTGCTGAATTGCCGGCCGGCTTTTTTAAAGAGACAGTGCATGAAAACACTATTATTTTTTTAAATAAATCCTTTACACTAAATGACAAGTACAGTAAGCAACACTATCACTGTACTTATTATATTTGTGACTGACATGTTTCTATCTATCTAATCTATGTGTGAAGCTCTATTCTTTCTGTTCTAAATTGTCGGGTACAGATGCTAAATTGCCGGCCGGCTTTTTTAAAGAGACGGTGCATGAAAACACTAATATTTTTTTAATAAATCCTTTACACTAAATGACAAGTGCAGTAACCAACACTGTCACTGTGCTTCTTATATGTGTGACTGACATGTTTCTATCTATCTAATCTATGTGTGATGCTCTATTCCTTCTTGTCTAAATTGTCGGGTACCGGTGTATGCCGCTGCTGAATTTGCCGGCCAGCTTTTTTAAAGAAAGCGTCTTCTGAGCAGTTTGTCAGCTTTTGGACACCTTTGCAGGTGTTTTCTATGTGTTTCTATGTGTTTTTGTTTGCCTGCCATTGGTTTTAACGGTGTTCGACGGTGTTCTAAGGTGTTCGACGAACAGTTCGACGAACAGTTCCTCGAACATCCCGGTGTTCGACGAACCGAACCGAACCCGAACACTACGGGGGTGGCTCAACACTAGTAGATACAGAAAAAAATTATATTCAGTTTGCAACCTGATGGAGGTCAGTATAGATGGACTAATAGAACAAGTCCCACACACTGCTAGAAGGCCAAATATTTTTTCAGAGCTAGATGCAGAAAAAAATTATATTCAATTTGCAACCTGATGGAGGTCAGTATAGATGGACTAATAGAACAAGTCCCACACACTGCTAGAAGCCCAAATATTTTTTCAGAGGTAGATGCAGAAAAAAATTATATTCAGTTTGCAACCTGATGGAGGTCAGTATAGATGGACTAATAGAACATGTCCCACACACTGCTAGAAGGCCAAATATTTTTTCAGAGCTAGATGCAGAAAAATATTATATTCAATTTGCAACCTGATGGAGGTCAGTATAGATGGACTAATAGACCGAGTCCCACACACAGCTAGAAGCCCAAATATTTTTTCAGAGGTAGATGCAGAAAAAAATTATATTCAGTTTGCAACCTGATGGAGGTCAGTATAGGTGGACTTATAGAACAAGTCCCACACACTGCTAGAAGGCCAAATATTTTTTCAGAGCTAGATGCAGAAAAATATTATATTCAATTTGCAACCTGATGGAGGTCAGTATAGATGGACTAATAGAACAAGTCCCACACACAGCTAGAAGCCCAAATATTTTTTCAGAGGTAGATGCAGAAAAAAATTATATTCAGTTTGCAACCTGATGGAGGTCAGTATAGATGGACTAATAGAACAAGTCCCACACACTGCTAGAAGGCCAAATATTTTTTCAGAGCTAGATGCAGAAAAAAATTATATTCAATTTGCAACCTGATGGAGGTCAGTATAGATGGACTAATAGAACAAGTTCCACACACTGCTAGAAGGCCACATATTTTTTCAGAGCTAGATGCAGAAAAATATTATATTCAATTTGCAACCTGATGGAGGTCAGTATAGATGGACTAATAGGACAATTATCACACACAGCTAGAAGCCCTAATATTTTTTCAGAGGTAGATGCAGAAAAATATTATATTCAATTTGCAACCTGATGGAGGTCAGTATAGATGGACTAAAAGAACAAGTCCCACACACAGCTAGAAGCCCAAATATTTTTGCAGAGGTAGATGCAGAAAAAAATTATATTCAGTTTGCAACCTGATGGAGGTCAGTATAGATGGACTAATAGAACAAGTCCCACACACTGCTAGAAGGCCAAATATTTTTTCAGAGGTAGATGCAGAAAAAAATTATATTCAGTTTGCAACCTGATGGAGGTCAGTATAGATGGATTAATAGAACAAGTCCCACCCACTGCTAGAAGGCCAAATATTTTTTCAGAGGTAGATGCAGAAAAAAATTATATTCAGTTTGCAACCTGATGGAGGTCAGTATAGATGGACTAATAGAACAAGTCCCACACACTGCTAGAAGGCCAAATATTTTTTCAGAGGTAGATGCAGAAAAAAATTATATTCAGTTTGCAACCTGATGGAGGTCAGTATAGATGGATTAATAGAACAAGTCCCACACACTGCTAGAAGGCCAAATATTTTTTCAGAGCTAGATGCAGAAAAATATTATATTCAATTTGCAACCTGATGGAGGTCAGTATAGATGGACTAATAGACCGAGTCCGACACACAGCTAGAAGCCCAAATATTTTTTCAGAGCTAGATGCAGAAAAAAATTATATTCAGTTTGCAACCTGATGGAGGTCAGTATAGATGGACTAATAGAACAAGTCCCACACACTGCTAGAAGGCCAAATATTTTTTCAGAGGTAGATGCAGAAAAAAATTATATTCAGTTTGCAACCTGATGGAGGTCAGTATAGATGGATTAATAGAACAAGTCCCACACACTGCTAGAAGGCCAAATATTTTTTCAGAGCTAGATGCAGAAAAATATTATATTCAATTTGCAACCTGATGGAGGTCAGTATAGATGGACTAATAGACCGAGTCCCACACACAGCTAGAAGCCCAAATATTTTTTCAGAGGTAGATGCAGAAAAAAATTATATTCAGTTTGCAACCTGATGGAGGTCAGTATAGATGGACTAATAGAACAAGTCCCACACACTGCTAGAAGGCCAAATATTTTTTCAGAGCTAGATGCAGAAAAATATTATATTCAATTTGCAACCTGATGGAGGTCAGTATAGATGGACTAATAGAACAAGTCCCACACACAGCTAGAAGCCCAAATATTTTTTCAGAGCTAGATGCAGAAAAAAATTATATTCAGTTTGCAACCTGATGGAGGTCAGTATGGATGGACTAATAGAACAAGTCCCACAGACAGCTAGAAGCCCAAATATTTTATCAGAGGTAGATGCAGAAAAAAATTATATTCAGTTTGCAACCTGATGGAGGTCAGTACAGATGGACTAATAGAACAAGTCCCACACACTGCTAGAAGCCCAAATATTTTTTCAGAGCTAGATGCAGAAAAATATTATATTCAATTTGCAACCTGATGGAGGTCAGTATAGATGGACTAATAGAACAAGTCCGACACACAGATAGAAGCCCAAATATTTTTTCAGAGGTAGATGCAGAAAAAAATTATATTCAGTTTGCAACCTGATGGAGGTCAGTATAGATGGACTAATAGAACAAGTCCCACACACTGGTAGAAGGCCAAATATTTTTTCAGAGCTAGATGCAGAAAAATATTATATTCAATTTGCAACCTGATGGAGGTCAGTATAGATGGACTAATAGAACAAGTCCCACACACAGCTAGAAGCCCAAATATTTTTTCAGAGCTAGATGCAGAAAAAAATTATATTCAGTTTGCAACCTGATGGAGGTCAGTATGGATGGACTAATAGAACAAGTCCCACACACAGCTAGAAGCCCAAATATTTTTTCAGAGGTAGATGCAGAAAAAAATTATATTCAGTTTGCAACCTGATGGAGGTCAGTATAGATGGACTAATAGAACAAGTCCCACACACTGCTAGAAGCCCAAATATTTTTTCAGAGCTAGATGCAGAAAAATATTATATTCAATTTGCAACCTGATGGAGGTCAGTATAGATGGACTAATAGAACAAGTCCCACACACTGCTAGAAGGCCAAATATTTTTTCAGAGCTAGATGCAGAAAAATATTATATTCAATTTGCAACCTGATGGAGGTCAGTATAGATGGACTAATAGAACAAGTCCCACACACTGCTACAAGGCCAAATATTTTTTCAGAGCTAGATGCAGAAAAATATTATATTCAATTTGCAACCTGATGGAGGTCAGTATAAATGGACTAATAGGACAAGTATCACACACTGCTAGAAGCCAAAATATTTTTTCAGAGGTAGATGCAGAAAAATATTATATTCAATTTGCAACCTGATGGAGGTCAGTATAGATGGACTAATAGAACAAGTCCTACACACTGCTAGAATCCCAAATATTTTTTCAGAGGTAGATGAAGAAAAAAATTATATTCACTTTGCAACCTGATGGAGGTCAGTATAGATGGACTAATAGAACAAGTCCCCAACACTGCTAGAAGGCCAAATATTTTTTCAGAGGTAGATGCAGAAAAAAATTATATTCAGTTTGCAACCTGATGGAGGTCAGTATAGATGGATTAATAGAACAAGTCCCACACACTGCTAGAAGGCCAAATATTTTTTCAGAGCTAGATGCAGAAAAATGTTATATTCAATTTGCAACCTGATGGAGGTCAGTATAGATGGACTAATAGACCGAGTCCCACACACAGCTAGAAGCCCAAATATTTTTTCAGAGGTAGATGCAGGAAAAAATTATATTCAGTTTGCAACCTGATGGAGATCAGTATAGATGGACTAATAGAACAAGTCCCACACACTGCTAGAAGACCAAATATTTTTTCAGAGCTAGATGCAGAAAAATATTATATTCAATTTGCAACCTGATGGAGGTCAGTATAGATGGACTAATAGAACAAGTCCCACACACAGCTAGAAGCCCAAATAATTTTTCAGAGGTAGATGCAGAAAAAAATTATATTCAGTTTGCAACCTGATGGAGGTCAGTATAGATGGACTAATAGAACAAGTCCCACACACTGCTAGAAGGCCAAATATTTTTTCAGAGGTAGATGCAGAAAAAAATTATATTCAGTTTGCAACCTGATGGAGGTCAGAATAGATGGACTAATAGAACATGTCCCACACACTGCTAGAAGACCAAATATTTTTTCAGAGCTAGATGCAGAAAAATATTATATTTAATTTGCAACCTGATGGAGGTCAGTATAGATGGACTAATAGAACAAGTCCGACACACAGCTAGAAGCCCAAATATTTTTTCAGAGGTAGATGCAGAAAAAAATTATATTCAGTTTGCAACCTGATGGAGGTCAGTATAGATGGACTAATAGAACAAGTCCCACACACTGCTGGAAGGCCAAATATTTTTTCAGAGGTAGATGCAGAAAAAAATTATATTCAGTTTGCAACCTGATGGAGGTCAGTATAGATGGACTAATAGAACAAGTCCCACACACTGCTAGAAAGCCAAATATTTTTTCAGAGGTAGATGCAGAAAAATATTATATTCAATTTGCAACCTGATGGAGGTCAGTATAGATGGACTAATAGAACAAGTATCACACACAGCTAGAAACCCAAATATTTTTTCAGAGGTAGATGCAGAAAAATATTATATTTAATTTGCAACCTGATGAAGGTCAGTATAGATGGACTAAAAAACAAGTCCCACACACTGCTAGAAGCCCAAATATTTTTTCAGCGGTAGATGCAGAAAAAAATTATATTCAGTTTGCAACTTGATGGAGGTCAGTAAAGATGGACTAATAGAACAAGTCCCACACACTGCTGGAAGGCCAAATATTTTTTCAGAGGTAGATACAGAAAAAAATTATATTCAGTTTGCAACCTGATGGAGATCAGTATAGATGGACTAATAGAACAAGTCCCACACACTGCTAGAAGGCCAAATATTTTTTCAGAGCTAGATGCAGAAAAATATTATATTCAATTTGCAACCTGATGGAGGTCAGTATAGATGGACTAATAGAACAAGTCCCACACACAGCTAGAAGCCCAAATATTTTTTCAGAGGTAGATGCAGAAAAAAATTATATTCAGTTTGCAACCTGATGGAGGTCAGTATAGATGGACTAATAGAACATGTCCCACACACTGCTAGAAGGCCAAATATTTTTTCATAGCTAGATGCAGAAAAAAATTATTTTTAATTTGCAACCTGATAGAGGTCAGTATAGATGGACTAATAGACCAAGTCCCACACACCGCTAGAAGCCCAAATATTTTTTCATAGCTAGATGCAGAAAAAAATTATTTTTAATTTGCAACCTGATGGAGGTCAGTATAGATGGACTAATAGACCAAGTCCCACACACCGCTAGAAGCCCAAATATTTTTTCAGAGCTAGATGCAGAAAAAAATTATATTCAATTTGCAACCTGCTGGACGTCAGTATAGAAGGACTAATAGAACAAGTCCCACACACTGCTAGAAGCCCAAATATTTTTTCAGAGCTAAATGAAGAAAAAAATTATTTTTAATTTGCAACCTGATGGAGGTCAGTATAGATGGACTAATAGACCAAGTCCCACACACTGCTAGAAGCCCAAATATTTTTTCAGAGCTAGATGCAGAAAAAAATTATTTTTAATTTGCAACCTGATGGAGGTCAGTATAGATGGACTAATAGACCAAGTCCCACACACCGCTAGAAGCCCAAATATTTTTTCAGAGCTAGATGCAGAAAATTTTTTTATTCAATTTGCAACCTGATGGAGGTCAGTATAGATGGACTAATAGACCAAGTCCCACACACTGCTAGAAGCCCAAATATTTTTTCAGAGCTAGATGCAGAAAAAAAATATTTTTAATTTGCAACCTGATGGAGGTCAGTATAGATGGACTAATAGACCAAGTCCCACACACTGCTAGAAGCCCAAATATTTTTTCAGAGCTAGATGCAGAAAAAAATTATTTTTAATTTGCAACCTGATGGAGGTCAGTATAGATGGACTAATAGACCAAGTCCCACACACCGCTAGAAGCCCAAATATTTTTTCAGAGCTAGATGCAGAAAAAAATTATATTCAATTTGCAACCTGCTGGAGGTCAGTATAGAAGGACTAATAGAACAAGTCCCACACACTGCTAGAAGCCCAAATATTTTTTCAGAGCTAAATGAAGAAAAAAATTATTTTTAATTTGCAACCAGATGGAGGTCAGTATAGATGGACTAATAGACCAAGTCCCACACACTGCTAGAAGCCCAAATATTTTTTCAGAGCTAGATGCAGAAAAAAATTATATTCAGTTTGCAACCTGATGGAGGTCAGTATAGATGGACTAATAGAATGATGCTATGCCCAAAAGATTTTACTTCACTAGGTGCAGTAAAAAAATTGGTATTCTATACACAGGTGGTATATCTTGCAACACAGATAGGCTACTCCACTGACTAACACACTCTGCAATAGGCCAAAAAGGATTAGCTTTGCTAGATTCAGCCAAATGCTGTGAAAAAAACTTGCACAGCACTGGCACAGACCTGCCTGGCAAAAACTGATAGGAACTGATGTAACCTAGTCCTGAAAAGGACTCCAATTACAATTAGTCTTTACTCCCACAATCTATCTATTTAAGAGCACAGACCTGCCTGATAAAAGTCATAGGAAATGCTGTAACCTATTCCTTAAAAGGACTGCAATCACAACTATTCCCTACTCCCAAGCTATCTGTATATTTGTGCGAAAATTGGCTTGAAATTAACAAGGTATAGCGCACACAGCAACAGCGGTGCCGTCTAACACGCAGCTGCAGCAGTGAGAAAATGGTGGCGACGGGGAAAATGGCTTGGTCTTATAGGGCAAGGACATGTGACATACACTGCCAATCACACATGCCCTTGCTTGTGTGAAAAAAAGCACTTCGCTCCGTGTGTGCGCTGCTGATAGGCTGACAGATTGCACCTCCCCACTGCAAATGCGGGAAAGAGAAAAAAAAATGGAGATCTTCATTGTTCCTGCAGAGATCCATCCCCTGCCCCTCCCCCCGCCCCTCTGTACACTCAAACTGCGTATTAACATTAATTTTCATCATTACTGAGAAAAAATCCAGTTATGATTTTGGTGCACGAACAGTTATCGAACATAACCTCGAACAGCCGAATTTTTCTCAAATTGTTCGTGTTCGCCGACCGGCTCGAACACCGCCCAAAACAGCTCGAATTTGAGATTGGCGAACAGTTCGAGTAGAACAACGCTCATCTCTATTTGCAACCTGATGGAGGTCAGTATAGATGGACTAATAGAACAAGTCCCACACACTGCTAGAAAGCCAAATATTTTTTCAGAGGTAGATGCAGAAAAATATTATATTCAATTTGCAACCTGATGGAGGTCAGTATAGATGGACTAATAGAACAAGTATCACACACAGCTAGAAGCCCAAATATTTTTTCAGAGGTAGATGCAGAAAAATATTTTATTTAATTTGCAACCTGATGAAGGTCAGTATAGATGGACTAAAAAACAAGTCCCACACACTGCTAGAAGCCCAAATATTTTTTCAGCGGTAGATGCAGAAAAAAATTATATTCAGTTTGCAACCTGATGGAGGTCAGTAAAGATGGACTAATAGAACAAGTCCCACACACTGCTAGAAGGCCAAATATTTTTTCAGAGGTAGATACAGAAAAAAATTATATTCAGTTTGCAACCTGATGGAGATCAGTATAGATGGACTAATAGAACAAGTCCCACACACTGCTAGAAGGCCAAATATTTTTTCAGAGCTAGATGCAGAAAAAAATTATATTCAATTTGCAACCTGATGGCGGTCAGTATAGATGGACTAATAGAACAAGTCCCACACACTGCTAGAAGCCCAAATATTTTTTCAGAGGTAGATGCAGAAAAAAATTATATTCAGTTTGCAACCTGATGGAGGTCAGTATAGATGGACTAATAGAACAAGTCCCACACACTGCTAGAAGGCCAAATATTTTTTTAGAGCTAGATGCAGAAAAATATTATATTCAATTTGCAACCTGATGGAGGTCAGTATAGATGGACTAATAGAACAAGTCCCAAACACAGCTAGAAGCCCAAATATTTTTTCAGAGGTAGATGCAGAAAAAAATTATATTCAGTTTGCAACCTGATGGAGGTCAGTATAGATGGACTAATAGAACAAGTCCCACACACAGCTAGAAGCCCAAATATTTTTTCAGAGGTAGATGCAGAAAAAAATTATATTCAGTTTGCAACCTGATGGAGGTCAGTATAGATGGATTAATAGAACAAGTCCTACACACTACTAGAAGGCCAAATATTTTTTCAGAGGTAGATGCAGAAAAATATTATATTCAATTTGCAACCTGATGGAGATCAGTATAGATTGACTAATAGAACAAGTATCACACACAGCTAGAAGCCCAAATATTTTTTCAGAGGTAGATGCAGAAAAATATTATATTCAATTTGCAACCTGATGAAGGTCAGTATAGATGGACTAAAAGAACAAGTCCCACACACTGCTAGAAGCCCAAATATTTTTTCAGAGGTAGATGCGGAAAAAAATTATATTCAGTTTGCAACCTGATGGAGGTCAGTAAAGATGGACTAATAGAACAAGTCCCACACACTGCTAGAAGGCCAAATATTTTTTCAGAGGTAGATGCAGAAAAAAATTATATTCAGTTTGCAACCTGATGGAGGTCAGTATAGATGGACTAATAGAACAAGTCCCACACACTGCTAGAAGGCCAAATATTTTTTCAGAGCTAGATGCAGAAAAATATTATATTCAATTTGCAACCTGATGGAGGTCAGTATAGATGGACTAATAGAACAAGTCCCACACACAGCTAGAAGCCCAAATATTTTTTCAGAGGTAGATGCAGAAAAATATTATATTCAATTTGCAAACTGATGAAGGTCAGTATAGATGGACTAAAAGAACAAGTCCCACACACTGCTAGAAGCCCAAATATTTTTTCAGAGCTAGATGCAGAAAAAAATTATATTCAGTTTGCAACCTGATGGAGGTCAGTAAAGATGGACTAATAGAACAAGTCCCACACACTGCTAGAAGGCCAAATATTTTTTCAGAGGTAGATGCAGAAAAAAATTATATTCAGTTTGCAACCTGATGGAGGTCAGTATAGATGGAATAATAGAACAAGTCCCACACACTGCTAGAAGGCCAAATATTTTTTCAGAGCTAGATGCAGAAAAATATTATATTCAATTTGCAACCTGATGGAGGTCAGTATAGATGGACTAATAGAACAAGTACCACACACAGCTAGAAGCCCAAATATTTTTTCAGAGGTAGATGCAGAAAAAAATTATATTCAGTATGCAACCTGATGGAGCTCAGTATAGATGGACTAATAGAACAAGTCCCACACACTGCTAGAAGGCCAAATATTTTTTCAGAGCTAGATGCAGAAAAAAATTATATTCAATTTGCAACCTGATGGCGGTCAGTATAGATGGACTAATAGAACAAGTCCCACACCCTGCTAGAAGCCCAAATATTTTTTCAGAGGTAAATGCAGAAAAAAATTATATTCAGTTTGCAACCTGATGGAGGTCAGTATAGATGGACTAATAGAACAAGTCCCACACACTGCTAGAAGGCCAAATATTTTTTCAGAGCTAGATGCAGAAAAATATTATATTCAATTTGCAACCTGATGGAGGTCAGTATAGATGGACTAATAGAACAAGTCCCAAACACAGATAGAAGCCCAAATATTTTTTCAGAGGTAGATGCAGAAAAAAATTATATTCAGTTTGCAACCTGATGGAGGTCAGTATAGATGGACTAATAGAACAAGTCCCACACACAGCTAGAAGCCCAAATATTTTTTCAGAGGTAGATGCAGAAAAAAATTATATTCAGTTTGCAACCTGATGGAGGTCAGTATAGATGGATTAATAGAACAAGTCCTACACACTACTAGAAGGCCAAATATTTTTTCAGAGGTAGATGCAGAAAAATATTATATTCAATTTGCAACCTGATGGAGATCAGTATAAATGGACTAATAGAACAAGTATCACACACAGCTAGAAGCCCAAATATTTTTTCAGAGGTAGATGCAGAAAAATATTATATTCAATTTGCAACCTGATGAAGGTCAGTATAGATGGACTAAGAGAAAAAGTGCCACACACTGCTAGAAGCCCAAATATTTTTTCAGAGGTAGATGCGGAAAAAAATTATATTCAGTTTGCAACCTGATGGAGGTCAGTAAAGATGGACTAATAGAACAAGTCCCACACACTGCTAGAAGGCCAAATATTTTTTCAGAGGTAGATGCAGAAAAAAATTATATTCAGTTTGCAACCTGATGGAGGTCAGTATAGATGGACTAATAGAACAAATCCCACACACTGCTAGAAGGCCAAATATTTTTTCAGAGCTAGATGCAGAAAAATATTATATTCAATTTGCAACCTGATGGAGGTCAGTATAGATGGACTAATAGAACAAGTCCCACACACAGCTAGAAGCCCAAATATTTTTTCAGAGGTAGATGCAGAAAAAAATTATATTCAGTTTGCAACCTGATGGAGGTTAGTATAGATGGACTAATAGAACAAGTCTCACACACTGCTAGAAGGCCAAATATTTTTTCAGAGCTAGATGCAGAAAAATATTATATTCAATTTGCAACCTGATGGAGGTCAGTATAGATGGACTAATAGAACAAGTCCCACACACTGCTAGAAGGCCAAATATTTTTTCAGAGCTAGATGCAGAAAAATATTATATTCAATTTGCAACCTGATGGAGGTCAGTATAGATGGACTAATAGAACAAGTCCCACACACTGCTAGAAGGCCAAATATTTTTTCAGAGCTAGATGCAGAAAAAAATTATATTCAATTTGCAACCTGATGGAGGTCAGTATAGATGGACTAATAGAACAAGTCCCACACACAGCTAGAAGCCCAAATATTTTTTCAGAGGTAGATGCAGAAAAAAATTATATTCAGTTTGCAACCTGATGGAGCTCAGTATAGATGGTCTAATAGAACAAGTCCCACACACTGCTAGAAGGCCAAATATTTTTTCAGAGCTAGATGCAGAAAAAAATTATATTCAATTTGCAACCTGATGGAGGTCAGTATAGATGGACTAATAGAACAAGTCCCACACACAGCTAGAAGCCCAAATATTTTTTCAGAGGTAGATGCAGAAAAAAATTATATTCAGTTTGCAACCTGATGGAGGTCAGTATAGATGGACTAATAGAACAAGTCCCACACACTGCTAGAAGGCCAAATATTTTTTCAGAGGTAGATGCAGAAAAATATTATATTCAATTTGCAACCTGATGGAGGTCAGTATAGATGGACTAATAGAGCCAGTATCACACATAGCTAGAAGCCCAAATATTTTTTCAGAGGTATATGCAGAAAAATATTATATTCAATTTGCAACCTGATGAAGGTCAGTATAGATGGACTAATAGAACAAGTCCCACACACTGCTAGAAACCCAAATATTTTTTCAGAGGTAGATGCAGAAAAAAATTATATTCAGTTTGCAACCTGATGGAGGTCAGTAAAGATGGACTAATAGAACAAGTCCCACACACTGCTAGAAGGCCAAATATTTTTTCAGAGGTTGATGCAGAAAAAAATTATATTCAGTCTGCATCCTGATGGAGGTCAGTATAGATGGACTAATAGAACAAGTCCCACACACTGCTAGAAGGCTAAATATTTTTTCAGAGCTAGATGCAGAAAAATATTATATTCAATTTGCAACCTGATGGAGGTCAGTATAGATGCACTAACAGAACAAGTCCCACACACAGCTAGAAGCCCAAATATTTTTTCAGAGGTAGATGCAGAAAAAAATTATATTCAGTTTGCAACCTGATGGAGGTTAGTATAGATGGACTAATAGAACAAGTCTCACACACTGCTAGAAGGCCAAATATTTTTTCAGATCTAGATGCAAAAAAATATGATATTCAATTTGCAACCTGATGGAGGTCAGTATAGATGGTCTAATAGAACAAGTCCCACACACTGCTAGAAGGCCAAATATTTTTTCAGAGCTAGATGCAGAAAAAAATTATATTCAATTTGCAACCTGATGGAGGTCAGTATAGATGGACTAATAGAACAAGTCCCACACACAGCTAGAAGCCCAAATATTTTTTCAGAGGTAGATGCAGAAAAAAATTATATTCAGTTTGCAACCTGATGGAGCTCAGTATAGATGGACTAATAGAACAAGTCCCACACACTGCTAGAAGGCCAAATATTTTTTCAGAGCTAGATGCAGAAAAAAATTATATTCAATTTGCAACATGATGGAGGTCAGTATAGATGGACTAATAGAACAAGTCCCACACACAGCTAGAAGCCCAAATATTTTTTCAGAGGTAGATGCAGAAAAAAATTATATTCAGTTTGCAACCTGATGGAGGTCAGTATAGATGGACTAATAGAACAAGTCCCACACACTGCTAGAAGGCCAAATATTTTTTCAGAGGTAGATGCAGAAAAAAATTATATTCAGTTTGCAACCTGATGGAGGTCAGTATAGATGGATTAATAGAACAAGTCCCACACACTACTAGAAGGCCAAATATTTTTTCAGAGGTAGATGCAGAAAAATATTATATTCAATTTGCAACCTGATGGAGGTCAGTATAGATGGACTAATAGAGCAAGTATCACACATAGCTAGAAGCCCAAATATTTTTTCAGAGGTATATGCAGAAAAATATTATATTCAATTTGAAACCTGATGAAGGTCAGTATAGATGGACTAAAAGAACAAGTCCCACACACTGCTAGAAGCCCAAATATTTTTTCAGAGGTAGATGCAGAAAAAAATTATATTCAGTTTGCAACCTGATGGAGGTCAGTAAAGATGGACTAATAGAACAAGTCCCACACACTGCTATAAGGCCAAATATTTTTTCAGAGGTAGATGCAGAAAAAAATTATATTCATTTTGCATCCTGATGGAGGTCAGTATAGATGGACTAATAGAACAAGTCCCACACACTGCTAGAAGGCTAAATATTTTTTCAGAGCTAGATGCAGAAAAATATTATATTCAATTTGCAACCTGATGGAGGTCAGTATAGATTGACTAATAGAACAAGTCCCACACACTGCTAGAAGCCCAAATATTTTTTCAGAGGTAGATGCAGAAAAAAATTATATTCAGTTTGCAACCTGATGGAGGTCAGTATAAATGGACTAATAGAACAAGTCCCACACACTGCTAGAAGCCCAAATTCTTTTTCAGAGGTAGATGCAGAAAAAACATATATTCAGTTTGCAACCTGATGGAGGTCAGTATAGATGGACTAATAGATCAAGTCCCACACACTGCTAGAAGGCCAAATATTTTTTCAGAGCTAGATGCAGAAAAATATTATATTCAATTTGCAACCTCATGGAGGTCAGTATAGATGGACTAATAGAACAAGTCCCACACACAGCTAGAAGACCAAATATTTTTTCAGAGGTAGATGCAGAAAAAAGTTATATTCAGTTTGCAACCTGATGGAGGTCAGTATAGATGGACTAATAGAACAAGTCCCACACACTGCTAGAAGTCCAAATATTTTTTCAGAGCTAGATGCAGAAAAATATTATATTCAATTTGCAACCTGATGGAGGTCAGTATAGATGGACTAATAGAACAAGTCCCACACACTGCTAGAAGCCCAAATATTTTTTCAGAGGTAGATGCAGAAAAAAATTATATTCAGTTTGCAACCTGATGGAGGTCAGTATAGATGGACTAATAGAACATGTCCCACACACTGCTAGAATGCCAAATATTTTTTCAGAGCTAGATGCAGAAAAATATTATATTCAATTTGCAACCTCATGGAGGTCAGTATAGATGGACTAATAGAACAAGTCCCACACACAGCTAGAAGCCCAAATATTTTTTCAGAGGTAGATGCAGAAAAAAGTTATATTCAGTTTGCAACCTGATGGAGGTCAGTAAAGATGGACTAATAGAACAAGTCCCACACACTGCTAGAAGGCCAAATATTTTTTCAGAGGTTGATGCAGAAAAAAATTATATTCAGTTTGCATCCTGATGGAGGTCAGTATAGATGGACTAATAGAACAAGTCCCACACACTGCTAGAAGGCTAAATATTTTTTCAGAGCTAGATGCAGAAAAATATTATATTCAATTTGCAACCTGATGGAGGTCAGTATAGATGCACTAATAGAACAAGTCCCACACACAGCTAGAAGCCCAAATATTTTTTCAGAGGTAGATGCAGAATAAAATTATATTCAGTTTGCAACCTGATGGAGGTTAGTATAGATGGACTAATAGAACAAGTCTCACACACTGCTAGAAGGCCAAATATTTTTTCAGATCTAGATGCAAAAAAATATGATATTCAATTTGCAACCTGATGGAGGTCAGTATAGATGGACTAATAGAAGAAGTCCCACACACTGCTAGAAGGCCAAATATTTTTTCAGAGCTAGATGCAGAAAAAAATTATATTCAATTTGCAACCTGATTGAGGTCAGTATAGATGGACTAATAGAACAAGTCCCACACACAGCTAGAAGCCCAAATATTTTTTCAGAGGTAGATGCAGAAAAAAATTATATTCAGTTTGCAACCTGATGGAGCTCAGTATAGATGGACTAATAGAACAAGTCCCACACACTGCTAGAAGGCCAAATATTTTTTCAGAGCTAGATGCAGAAAAAAATTATATTCAATTTGCAACCTGATGGAGGTCAGTATAGATGGACTAATAGAACAAGTCCCACACACAGCTAGAAGCCCAAATATTTTTTCAGAGGTAGATGCAGAAAAAAATTATATTCAGTTTGCAACCTGATGGAGGTCAGTATAGATGGACTAATAGAACAAGTCCCACACACTGCTAGAAGGCCAAATATTTTTTCAGAGGTAGATGCAGAAAAAAATTATATTCAGTTTGCAACCTGATGGAGGTCAGTATAGATGGATTAATAGAACAAGTCCCACACACTACTAGAAGGCCAAATATTTTTTCAGAGGTAGATGCAGAAAAATATTATATTCAATTTGCAACCTGATGGAGGTCAGTATAGATGGACTAATAGAACAAGTCCCACACACTGCTAGAAGCCCAAATTCTTTTTCAGAGGTAGATGCAGAAAAAACATATATTCAGTTTGCAACCTGATGGAGGTCAGTATAGATGGACTAATAGATCAAGTCCCACACACTGCTAGAAGGCCAAATATTTTTTCAGAGCTAGATGCAGAAAAATATTATATTCAATTTGCAACCTCATGGAGGTCAGTATAGATGGACTAATAGAACAAGTCCCACACACAGCTAGAAGACCAAATATTTTTTCAGAGGTAGATGCAGAAAAAAGTTATATTCAGTTTGCAACCTGATGGAGGTCAGTATAGATGGACTAATAGAACAAGTCCCACACACTGCTAGAAGTCCAAATATTTTTTCAGAGCTAGATGCAGAAAAATATTATATTCAATTTGCAACCTGATGGAGGTCAGTATAGATGGACTAATAGAACAAGTCCCACACACTGCTAGAAGCCCAAATATTTTTTCAGAGGTAGATGCAGAAAAAAATTATATTCAGTTTGCAACCTGATGGAGGTCAGTATAGATGGACTAATAGAACATGTCCCACACACTGCTAGAATGCCAAATATTTTTTCAGAGCTAGATGCAGAAAAATATTATATTCAATTTGCAACCTCATGGAGGTCAGTATAGATGGACTAATAGAACAAGTCCCACACACAGCTAGAAGCCCAAATATTTTTTCAGAGGTAGATGCAGAAAAAAGTTATATTCAGTTTGCAACCTGATGGAGGTCAGTAAAGATGGACTAATAGAACAAGTCCCACACACTGCTAGAAGGCCAAATATTTTTTCAGACGTTGATGCAGAAAAAAATTATATTCAGTTTGCATCCTGATGGAGGTCAGTATAGATGGACTAATAGAACAAGTCCCACACACTGCTAGAAGGCTAAATATTTTTTCAGAGCTAGATGCAGAAAAATATTATATTCAATTTGCAACCTGATGGAGGTCAGTATAGATGCACTAATAGAACAAGTCCCACACACAGCTAGAAGCCCAAATATTTTTTCAGAGGTAGATGCAGAATAAAATTATATTCAGTTTGCAACCTGATGGAGGTTAGTATAGATGGACTAATAGAACAAGTCTCACACACTGCTAGAAGGCCAAATATTTTTTCAGATCTAGATGCAAAAAAATATGATATTCAATTTGCAACCTGATGGAGGTCAGTATAGATGGACTAATAGAAGAAGTCCCACACACTGCTAGAAGGCCAAATATTTTTTCAGAGCTAGATGCAGAAAAAAATTATATTCAATTTGCAACCTGATTGAGGTCAGTATAGATGGACTAATAGAACAAGTCCCACACACAGCTAGAAGCCCAAATATTTTTTCAGAGGTAGATGCAGAAAAAAATTATATTCAGTTTGCAACCTGATGGAGCTCAGTATAGATGGACTAATAGAACAAGTCCCACACACTGCTAGAAGGCCAAATATTTTTTCAGAGCTAGATGCAGAAAAAAATTATATTCAATTTGCAACCTGATGGAGGTCAGTATAGATGGACTAATAGAACAAGTCCCACACACAGCTAGAAGCCCAAATATTTTTTCAGAGGTAGATGCAGAAAAAAATTATATTCAGTTTGCAACCTGATGGAGGTCAGTATAGATGGACTAATAGAACAAGTCCCACACACTGCTAGAAGGCCAAATATTTTTTCAGAGGTAGATGCAGAAAAAAATTATATTCAGTTTGCAACCTGATGGAGGTCAGTATAGATGGATTAATAGAACAAGTCCCACACACTACTAGAAGGCCAAATATTTTTTCAGAGGTAGATGCAGAAAAATATTATATTCAATTTGCAACCTGATGGAGGTCAGTATAGATGGACTAATAGAGCAAGTATCACACATAGCTAGAAGCCCAAATATTTTTTCAGAGGTATATGCAGAAAAATATTATATTCAATTTGAAACCTGATGAAGGTCAGTATAGATGGACTAAAAGAACAAGTCCCACACACTGCTAGAAGCCCAAATATTTTTTCAGAGGTAGATGCAGAAAAAAATTATATTCAGTTTGCAACCTGATGGAGGTCAGTAAAGATGGACTAATAGAACAAGTCCCACACACTGCTATAAGGCCAAATATTTTTTCAGAGGTAGATGCAGAAAAAAAATATATTCATTTTGCATCCTGATGGAGGTCAGTATAGATGGACTAATAGAACAAGTCCCACACACTGCTAGAAGGCTAAATATTTTTTCAGAGCTAGATGCAGAAAAATATTATATTCAATTTGCAACCTGATGGAGGTCAGTATAGATTGACTAATAGAACAAGTCCCACACACTGCTAGAAGCCCAAATATTTTTTCAGAGGTAGATGCAGAAAAAAATTATATTCAGTTTGCAACCTGATGGAGGTCAGTATAAATGGACTAATAGAACAAGTCCCACACACAGCTAGAAGCCCAAATATTTTTTCAGAGGTAGATGCAGACAAAAATTATATTCAGTTTGCAACCTGATGGAGGTCAGTATAGATGAACTAATAGAACAAGTCCCACACACTGCTAGAAGGCCAAATATTTTTTCAGGGGTAGATGCAGAAAAAAATTATATTCAGTTTGCAAACTGATGGAGGTCAGTATAGATGGACTAATAGAACAAGTCCCACACACTGCTAGAAGCCCAAATACTTTTTCAGAGGTAGATGCAGAAAAAAAATATATTCAGTTTGCAACCTGATGGAGGTCAGTATAGATGGACTAATAGATCAAGTCCCACACACTGCTAGAAGGCCAAATATTTTTTCAGAGCTAGATGCAGAAAAATATTATATTCAATTTGCAACCTCATGGAGGTCAGTATAGATGGACTAATAGAACAAGTCCCACACACAGCTAGAAGACCAAATATTTTTTCAGAGGTAGATGCAGAAAAAAGTTATATTCAGTTTGCAACCTGATGGAGGTCAGTATAGATGGACTAATAGAACAAGTCCCACACACTGCTAGAAGTCCAAATATTTTTTCAGAGCTAGATGCAGAAAAATATTATATTCAATTTGCAACCTGATGGAGGTCAGTATAGATGGACTAATAGAACAAGTCCCACACACTGCTAGAAGCCCAAATATTTTTTCAGAGGTAGATGCAGAAAAAAATTATATTCAGTTTGCAACCTGATGGAGGTCAGTATAGATGGACTAATAGAACAAGTCCCACACACTGCTAGAAGTCCAAATATTTTTTCAGAGCTAGATGCAGAAAAATATTATATTCATTTTGCAACCTGATGGAGGTCAGTATAGATGGACTAATAGAACAAGTCCCACACACAACTAGAAGCCCAAATATTTTTTCAGAGGTAGATGCAGAAAAAAATTATATTCAGTTTGCAACCTGATGGAGGTCAGTATAGATGGACTAATAGAACAAGTCCCACACACTGCTAGAAGGCCAAATATTTTTTCAGCGGTAGATGCAGAAAAAAATTATATTCAGTTTGCAACCTGATGGAGGTCAGTATAGATGGACTAATAGAACAAGTCCCACACACTGCTAGAAGTCCAAATATTTTTTCAGAGCTAGATGGAGAAAAAAATTATATTCAATTTGCAACCTGATGGAGGTCAGTACAGATGGACTAATAGAACAAGTCCCACACACACCTAGAAGCCCAAATATTTTTTCAGAGGTAGATGCAGAAAAATATTATATTCAATTTCCAACCTGATGGAGGTCAGTATAGATGAACTAAAAGAACAAGTCCCACACACTGCAAGAAGCCCAAATATTTTTTCAGAGGTAGATGCAGAAAAAAATTATATTCAGTTTGCAACCTGATGGAGGTCAGTATAGATGGACTAATAGAACAAGTCCCACACACAGCTAGAAGCCCAAATATTTTTTCAGAGGTAGATGCAGAAAAAAATGATATTCAGTTTGCAACCTGATGGAGGTCAGTATAGATGGACTAATAGAACAAGTCCCACACACTGCTAGAAGCCCAATACTTTTTCAGAGGTAGATGCAGAAAAAAATTATATTCAGTTTGCAACCTGATGGAGTTCAGTATAGATGGACTAATAGATCAAGTCCCACACACTGCTAGAAGGCCAAATATTATTTCAGAGCTAGATGCAGAAAAATATTATATACAATTTGCAACCTGATGGAGGTCTGTATAGATGGACTAATAGAACAAGTCCCACACACAGCTAGAAGCCCAAATATTTTTTCAGAGGTAGATGCAGAAAAAAATTATATTCAGTTTGCAACTTGATGGAGGTCAGTATAGATGGACTAATATAACAAGTCCCACACACTGCTAGAAGGCCAAATATTTTTTCAGAGCTAGATGCAGAAAAATATTATATTCAATTTGCAACCTGGTGGAGGTCAGTATAAATGGACTAATAGAACAAGTCCCACACACAGCTAGAAACCCAAATATTTTTTCAGAGGTAGATGCAGAAAAAAATTATATTCAGTTTGCAACCTGATGGAGGTCAGTATAGATGAACTAATAGAACAAGTCCCAAACACTGCTAGAAGGCCAAATATTTTTTCAGGGGTAGATGCAGAAAAAAATTATATTCAGTTTGCAAACTGATGGAGGTCAGTATAGATGGACTAATAGAACAAGTCCCACACACTGCTAGAAGCCCAAATACTTTTTCACAGGTAGATGCAGAAAAAAATTATATTCAGTTTGCAACCTGATGGAGGTCAGTATAGATGGACTAATAGATCAAGTCCCACACACTGCTAGAAGGCCAAATATTTTTTCAGAGCTAGATGCAGAAAAATATTATATTCAATTTGCAACCTGATGGAGGTCTGTATAGATGGACTAATAGAACAAGTCCCACACACAGCTAGAAGCCCAAATATTTTTTCAGAGGTAGATGTAGAAAAAAATTATATTCAGTTTGCAACTTGATGGAGGTCAGTATAGATGGACTAATAGAACAAGTCCCACACACTGCTAGAAGGCCAAATATTTTTTCAGAGCTAGATGCAGAAAAATATTATATACAATTTGCAACCTGATGGAGGTCTGTATAGATGGACTAATAGAACAAGTCCCACACACAGCTAGAAGCCCAAATATTTTTTCAGAGGTAGATGCAGAAAAAAATTATATTCAGTTTGCAACTTGATGGAGGTCAGTATAGATGGACTAATATAACAAGTCCCACACACTGCTAGAAGGCCAAATATTTTTTCAGAGCTAGATGCAGAAAAATATTATATTCAATTTGCAACCTGGTGGAGGTCAGTATAAATGGACTAATAGAACAAGTCCCACACACAGCTAGAAACCCAAATATATTTTCAGAGGTAGATGCAGAAAAAAATTATATTCAGTTTGCAACCTGATGGAGGTCAGTATAGATGAACTAATAGAACAAGTCCCAAACACTGCTAGAAGGCCAAATATTTTTTCAGGGGTAGATGCAGAAAAAAATTATATTCAGTTTGCAAACTGATGGAGGTCAGTATAGATGGACTAATAGAACAAGTCCCACACACTGCTAGAAGCCCAAATACTATTTCACAGGTAGATGCAGAAAAAAATTATATTCAGTTTGCAACCTGATGGAGGTCAGTATAGATGGACTAATAGATCAAGTCCCACACACTGCTAGAAGGCCAAATATTTTTTCAGAGCTAGATGCAGAAAAATATTATATTCAATTTGCAACCTGATGGAGGTTTGTATAGATGGACTAATAGAACAAGTCCCACACACAGCTAGAAGCCCAAATATTTTTTCAGAGGTAAATGCAGAAAAAAATTATATTCAGTTTGCAACCTGATGGAGGTCAGTATAGATGAACTAATAGAACAAGTCCCACACACTGCTAGAAGGCCAAATATTTTTTCAGGGGTAGATGCAGAAAAAAATTATATTCAGTTTGCAAACTGATGGAGGTCAGTATAGATGGACTAATAGAACAAGCTCCACACACAGCTAGAAGCCCAAATATTTTTTCAGAGCTAGATGCAGAAAAATATTATATTCAATTTGCAACCTGATGGAGATCAGTATAGATGGACTAAAAGAACAAGTCCCACACACTGCTACAAGGCCAAATATTTTTTCAGAGGTAGATGCAGAAAAATATATTCAATTTGCAACCTGATGGAGGTCAGTATAGATGGACTAAAGGAACAAGTCCCACACACTGCTCGAAGCCCAAATATTTTTTCAGAGGTAGATGCAGAAAAAAATTATATTCAGTTTGCAACCTGATGGAGGTCAGTATAGATGGACTAATAGAACAAGTCCCACACACAGCTAGAAGCCCAAATATTTTTTCAGAGGTAGATGCAGAAAAAATATATATTTAGTTTGCAACCTGATGGAGGTCAGTAAAGATGGACTAATAGAACAAGTCCCACACACTGCTAGAACGCCAAAGACTTTTTCAGAGGTAGATGCAGAAAAAAATTATATTCAGTTTGCAACCTGATGGAGGTCAGTATAGATGGACTAATAGTTCAAGTCCCACACACTGCTAGAAGGCCAAATATTTTTTCAGAGCTAGATGCAGAAAAATGTTATATACAATTTGCAACCTGATGGAGGTCAGTATAGATGGACTAATAAAACAAGTCCCACACACTGCTAGAAGGCCAAATATTTTTTCAGAGCTAGATGCAGAAAAATATTATATACAATTTGCAACCTGATGGAGGTCAGTATAGATGGACTAATAGAACAAGTCCCACACACAGCTAGAAGCCCAAATATTTTTTCAGAGATAGATGCAGAAAAAAATTATATTCAGTTTGCAACCTGATGGAGGTCAGTATAGATGGACTAATAGAACAAGTCCCACACACTGCTAGAAGGCCAAATATTTTTTCAGAGGTAGGTGCAGAAAAAAATTATATTCAGTTTGCAACCTGATGGAGGTCAGTATAGATGGACTAATAGAACAAGTCCCACACACTGCTAGAAGGCCAAATATTTTTTTCAGAGCTAGATGCAGAAAAATATTATATTCATTTTGCAACCTGATGGAGATCAGTATAGATGGACTAATAGAACAAGTCCCACACACTGCTAGAAGGCCAAATATTTTTTCAGCGGAAGATGCAGAAATAAATTATATTCAGTTTGCAACCTGAAGGAGGTCAGTATAGATGGACTAATAGAACAAGTCCCACACACAGCTAGAAGCCCAAATATTTTTTCAGAGGTAGATGCAGAAAAATATTATATTCAATTTCCAACCTGATGGAGGTCAGTATAGATGAACTAAAAGAACAAGTCCCACACACTGCTAGAAGCCCAAATATTTTTTCAGAGGTAGATGCAGAAAAAAATTATATTCAGTTTGCAACCTGATGGAGGTCAGTATAGATGGACTAATAGAACAAGTCCCACACACAGCTAGAAGCCCAAATATTTTTTCAGAGGTAGATGCAGAATAAAATGATATTCAGTTTGCAACCTGATGGAGGTCAGTATAGATGGACTAATAGAACAAGTCCCACACACTGCTAGAAGCCCAAATACTTTTTCAGAGGTAGATGCAGAAAAAAATTATATTCAGTTTGCAACCTGATGGAGGTCAGTATAGATGGACTAATAGATCAAGTCCCACACACTGCTAGAAGGCCAAATATTTTTTCAGAGCTAGATGCAGAAAAATATTATATACAATTTGCAACCTGATGGAGGTCTGTATAGATGGACTAATAGAACAAGTCCCACACACAGCTAGAAGCCCAAATATTTTTTCAGAGGTAGATGCAGAAAAAAATTATATTCAGTTTGCAACTTGATGGAGGTCAGTATAGATGGACTAATAGAACAAGTCCCACACACTGCTAGAAGGCCAAATATTTTTTCAGAGCTAGATGCAGAAAAATATTATATTCAATTTGCAACCTGGTGGAGGTCAGTATAAATGGAGTAATAGAACAAGTCCCACACACAGCTAGAAACCCAAATATTTTTTCAGAGGTAGATGCAGAAAAAAATTATATTCAGTTTGCAACCTGATGGAGGTCAGTATAGATGAACTAATAGAACAAGTCCCAAACACTGCTAGAAGGCCAAATATTTTTTCAGGGGTAGATGCAGAAAAAAATTATATTCAGTTTGCAAACTGATGGAGGTCAGTATAGATGGACTAATAGAACAAGTCCCACACACTGCTAGAAGCCCAAATACTTTTTCACAGGTAGATGCAGAAAAAAATTATATTCAGTTTGCAACCTGATGGAGGTCAGTATAGATGGACTAATAGATCAAGTCCCACACACTGCTAGAAGGCCAAATATTTTTTCAGAGCTAGATGCAGAAAAATATTATATTCAATTTGCAACCTGATGGAGGTCTGTATAGATGGACTAATAGAACAAGTCCCACACACAGCTAGAAGCCCAAATATTTTTTCAGAGGTAGATGTAGAAAAAAATTATATTCAGTTTGCAACTTGATGGAGGTCAGTATAGATGGACTAATAGAACAAGTCCCACACACTGCTAGAAGGCCAAATATTTTTTCAGAGCTAGATGCAGAAAAATATTATATACAATTTGCAACCTGATGGAGGTCTGTATAGATGGACTAATAGAACAAGTCCCACACACAGCTAGAAGCCCAAATATTTTTTCAGAGGTAGATGCAGAAAAAAATTATATTCAGTTTGCAACTTGATGGAGGTCAGTATAGATGGACTAATATAACAAGTCCCACACACTGCTAGAAGGCCAAATATTTTTTCAGAGCTAGATGCAGAAAAATATTATATTCAATTTGCAACCTGGTGGAGGTCAGTATAAATGGACTAATAGAACAAGTCCCACACACAGCTAGAAACCCAAATATATTTTCAGAGGTAGATGCAGAAAAAAATTATATTCAGTTTGCAACCTGATGGAGGTCAGTATAGATGAACTAATAGAACAAGTCCCAAACACTGCTAGAAGGCCAAATATTTTTTCAGGGGTAGATGCAGAAAAAAATTATATTCAGTTTGCAAACTGATGGAGGTCAGTATAGATGGACTAATAGAACACGTCCCACACACTGCTAGAAGCCCAAATACTATTTCACAGGTAGATGCAGAAAAAAATTATATTCAGTTTGCAACCTGATGGAGGTCAGTATAGATGGACTAATAGATCAAGTCCCACACACTGCTAGAAGGCCAAATATTTTTTCAGAGCTAGATGCAGAAAAATATTATATTCAATTTGCAACCTGATGGAGGTCTGTATAGATGGACTAATAGAACAAGTCCCACACACAGCTAGAAGCCCAAATATTTTTTCAGAGGTAGATGTAGAAAAAAATTATATTCAGTTTGCAACTTGATGGAGGTCAGTATAGATGGACTAATAGAACAAGTCCCACACACTGCTAGAAGGCCAAATATTTTTTCAGAGCTAGATGCAGAAAAATATTATATTCAATTTGCAACCTGATGGAGGTCAGTATAAATGGACTAATAGAACAAGTCCCACACACAGCTAGAAGCCCAAATATTTTTTCAGAGGTAAATGCAGAAAAAAATTATATTCAGTTTGCAACCTGATGGAGGTCAGTATAGATGAACTAATAGAACAAGTCCCACACACTGCTAGAAGGCCAAATATTTTTTCAGGGGTAGATGCAGAAAAAAATTATATTCAGTTTGCAAACTGATGGAGGTCAGTATAGATGGACTAATAGAACAAGTTCCACACACAGCTAGAAGCCCAAATATTTTTTCAGAGCTAGATGCAGAAAAATATTATATTCAATTTGCAACCTGATGGAGATCAGTATAGATGGACTAAAAGAACAAGTCCCACACACTGCTACAAGGCCAAATATTTTTTCAGAGCTAGATGCAAAAAAAAATTATATTCAATTTGCAACCTGATGGAGGTCAGTATAGATGGACTAATAGAACAAGTACCACACACAGCTAGAAGCCCAAATATTTTTTCAGAGGTAGATGCAGAAAAATATATTCAATTTGCAACCTGATGGAGGTCAGTATAGATGGACTAAAGGAACAAGTCCCACACACTGCTAGAAGCCCAAATATTTTTTCAGAGGTAGATGCAGAAAAAAATTATATTCAGTTTGCAACCTGATGGAGGTCAGTATAGATGGACTAATAGAACAAGTCCCACACACAGCTAGAAGCCCAAATATTTTTCAGAGGTAGATGCAGAAAAAATATATATTTAGTTTGCAACCTGATGGAGGTCAGTAAAGATGGACTAATAGAACAAGTCCCACACACTGCTAGAACGCCAAAGACTTTTTCAGAGGTAGATGCAGAAAAAAATTATATTCAGTTTGCAACCTGATGGAGGTCAGTATAGATGGACTAATAGTTCAAGTCCCACACACTGCTAGAAGGCCAAATATTTTTTCAGAGCTAGATGCAGAAAAATATTATATACAATTTGCAACCTGATGGAGGTCAGTATAGATGGACTAATAAAACAAGTCCCACACACTGCTAGAAGGCCAAATATTTTTTCAGAGCTAGATGCAGAAAAATATTATATACAATTTGCAACCTGATGGAGGTCAGTATAGATGGACTAATAGAACAAGTCCCACACACAGCTAGAAGCCCAAATATTTTTTCAGAGATAGATGCAGAAAAAAATTATATTCAGTTTGCAACCTGATGGAGGTCAGTATAGATGGACTAATAGAACAAGTCCCACACACTGCTAGAAGGCCAAATATTTTTTCAGAGGTAGGTGCAGAAAAAAATTATATTCAGTTTGCAACCTGATGGAGGTCAGTATAGATGGACTAATAGAACAAGTCCCACACACTGCTAGGAGGCCAAATATTTTTTTCAGAGCTAGATGCAGAAAAATATTATATTCATTTTGCAACCTGATGGAGATCAGTATAGATGGACTAATAGAACAAGTCCCACACACTGCTAGAAGGCCAAATATTTTTTCAGCGGTAGATGCAGAAAAAAATTATATTCAGTTTGCAACCTGAAGGAGGTCAGTATAGATGGACTAATAGAACAAGTCCCACACACAGCTAGAAGCCCAAATATTTTTTCAGAGGTAGATGCAGAAAAATATTATATTCAATTTCCAACCTGATGGAGGTCAGTATAGATGAACTAAAAGAACAAGTCCCACACACTGCTAGAAGCCCAAATATTTTTTCAGAGGTAGATGCAGAAAAAAATTATATTCAGTTTGCAACCTGATGGAGGTCAGTATAGATGGACTAATAGAACAAGTCCCACACACAGCTAGAAGCCCAAATATTTTTTCAGAGGTAGATGCAGAATAAAATGATATTCAGTTTGCAACCTGATGGAGGTCAGTATAGATGGACTAATAGAACAAGTCCCACACACTGCTAGAAGCCCAAATACTTTTTCAGAGGTAGATGCAGAAAAAAATTATATTCAGTTTGCAACCTGATGGAGGTCAGTATAGATGGACTAATAGATCAAGTCCCACACACTGCTAGAAGGCCAAATATTTTTTCAGAGCTAGATGCAGAAAAATATTATATACAATTTGCAACCTGATGGAGGTCTGTATAGATGGACTAATAGAACAAGTCCCACACACAGCTAGAAGCCCAAATATTTTTTCAGAGGTAGATGCAGAAAAAAATTATATTCAGTTTGCAACTTGATGGAGGTCAGTATAGATGGACTAATAGAACAAGTCCCACACACTGCTAGAAGGCCAAATATTTTTTCAGAGCTAGATGCAGAAAAATATTATATTCAATTTGCAACCTGATGGAGGTCAGTATAAATGGACTAATAGAACAAGTCCCACACACAGCTAGAAACCCAAATATTTTTTCAGAGGTAGATGCAGAAAAAAATTATATTCAGTTTGCAACCTGATGGAGGTCAGTATAGATGAACTAATAGAACAAGTCCCACACACTGCTAGAAGGCCAAATATTTTTTCAGGGGTAGATGCAGAGAAAAATTATATTCAGTTTGCAAACTGATGGAGGTCAGTATAGATGGACTAATAGAACAAGTCCCACACACTGCTAGAAGCCCAAATACTTTTTCAGAGGTAGATGCAGAAAAAAATTATATTCAGTTTGCAACCTGATGGAGGTCAGTATAGATGGACTAATAGATCAAGTCCCACACACTGCTAGAAGGCCAAATATTTTTTCAGAGCTAGATGCAGAAAAATATTATATTCAATTTGCAACCTGATGGAGGTCTGTATAGATGGACTAATAGAACAAGTCCCACACACAGCTAGAAGCCCAAATATTTTTTCAGAGGTAGATGTAGAAAAAAATTATATTCAGTTTGCAACTTGATGGAGGTCAGTATAGATGGACTAATAGAACAAGTCCCACACACTGCTAGAAGGCCAAATATTTTTTCAGAGCTAGATGCAGAAAAATATTATATTCAATTTGCAACCTGATGGAGATCAGTATAAATGGACTAATAGAACAAGTCCCACACACAGCTAGAAGCCCAAATATTTTTTCAGAGGTAAATGCAGAAAAAAATTATATTCAGTTTGCAACCTGATGGAGGTCAGTATAGATGAACTAATAGAACAAGTCCCACACACTGCTAGAAGGCCAAATATTTTTTCAGGGGTAGATGCAGAAAAAAATTATATTCAGTTTGCAAACTGATGGAGGTCAGTATAGATGGACTAATAGAACAAGTTCCACACACAGATAGAAGCCCAAATATTTTTTCAGAGCTAGATGCAGAAAAATATTATATTCAATTTGCAACCTGATGGAGATCAGTATAGATGGACTAAAAGAACAAGTCCCACACCCTGCTACAAGGCCAAATATTTTTTCAGAGCTAGATGCAGAAAAAAATTATATTCAATTTGCAACCTGATGGAGGTCAGTATAGATGGACTAATAGAACAAGTACCACACACAGCTAGAAGCCCAAATATTTTTTCAGAGGTAGATGCAGAAAAATATATTCAATTTGCAACCTGATGGAGGTCAGTATAGATGGACTAAAGGAACAAGTCCCACACACTGCTAGAAGCCCAAATATTTTTTCAGAGGTAGATGCAGAAAAAAATTATATTCAGTTTGCAACCTGATGGAGGTCAGTATAGATGGACTAATAGAACAAGTCCCACACACAGCTAGAAGCCCAAATATTTTTTTAGAGGTAGATGCAGAAAAAAATTATATTCAGTTTGCAACCTGATGGAGGTCAGTAAAGATGGACTAATAGAACAAGTCCCACACACTGCTAGAAGGCCAAATACTTTTTCAGAGGTAGATGCAGAAAAAAATTATATTCAGTTTGCAACCTGATGGAGGTCAGTATAGATGGACTAATAGATCAAGTCCCACACACTGCTAGAAGGCCAAATATTTTTTCAGAGCTAGATGCAGAAAAATATTATATTCAATTTGCAACCTGATGGAGGTCAGTATAGATGGACTAATAAAACAACTCCCACACACTGTTAGAAGGCCAAATATTTTTTCAGAGCTAGATGCAGAAAAATATTATATTCAATTTGCAACCTGATGGAGGTCAGTATAGATGGACTAATAGAACAAGTCCCACACACAGCTAGAAGCCCAAATATTTTTTCAGAGGTAGATGCAAAAAAAATTATATTCAGTTTGCAACCTGATGGAGGTCAGTATAGATGGACTAATAGAACAAGTCCCACACACTGCTAGAAGGCCAAATATTTTTTCAGAGGTAGGTGCAGAAAAAAATTATATTCAGTTTGCAACCTGATGGAAGTCAGTATAGATGGACTAATAGAACAAGTCCCACACACTGCTAGAATGCCAAATATTTTTTTCAGAGCTAGATGCAGAAAAATATTATATTCATTTTGCAACCTGATGGAGATCAGTATAGATGGACTAATAGAACAAGTCCCACACACTGCTAGAAGGCCAAATATTTTTTCAGCGGTAGATGCAGGAAAAAATTATATTCAGTTTGCAACCTGATGGAGGTCAGTATAGATGGACTAATAGAACAAGTCCCACACACAGCTAGAAGCCCAAATATTTTTTCAGAGGTAGATGCAGAAAAAAATTATATTCAGTTTGCAACCTGATGGAGGTCAGTATAGATGGACTAATAGAACAAGTCCCACACACTGCTAGAAGCCCAAATACTTTTTCAGAGGTAGATGCAGAAAATAATTATATTCAGTTTGCAACCTGATGGAGGTCAGTATAGATGGACTAATAGATCAAGTCCCACACACTGCTAGAAGGCCAAATATTTTTTCAGAGCTAGATGCAGAAAAATATTATATACAATTTGCAACCTGATGGAGGTCTGTATAGATGGACTAATAGAACAAGTCCCACACACAGCTAGAAGCCCAAATATTTTTTCAGAGGTAGATGCAGAAAAAAATTATATTCAGTTTGCAACTTGATGGAGGTCAGTATAGATGGACTAATAGAACAAGTCCCACACACTGCTAGAAGGCCAAATATTTTTTCAGAGCTAGATGCAGAAAAATATTATATTCAATTTGCAACCTGATGGAGGTCAGTATAAATGGACTAATAGAACAAGTCCCACACACAGCTAGAAGCCCAAATATTTTTTCAGAGGTAGATGCAGAATAAAATTATATTCAGTTTGCAACCTGATGGAGGTCAGTATAGATGAACTAATAGAACAAGTCCCACACACTGCTAGAAGGCCAAATATTTTTTCAGGGGTAGATGCAGAAAAAAATTATATTCAGTTTGCAAACTGATGGAGGTCAGTATAGATGGACTAATAGAACAAGTCCCACACACTGCTAGAAGCCCAAATACTTTTTCAGAGGTAGATGCAGAAAAAAATTATATTCAGTTTGCAACCTGATGGAGGTCAGTATAGATGGACTAATAGATCAAGTCCCACACACTGCTAGAAGGCCAAATATTTTTTCAGAGCTAGATGCAGAAAAATATTATATTTAATTTGCAACCTGATGGAGGTCTGTATAGAAGGACTAATAGAACAAGTCCCACACACAGGTAGAAGCCCAAATATTTTTTCAGAGGTAGATGTAGAAAAAAATTATATTCAGTTTGCAACTTGATGGAGGTCAGTATAGATGGACTAATAGAACAAGTCCCACACACTGCTAGAAGGCCAAATATTTTTTCAGAGCTAGATGCAGAAAAATATTATATTCAATTTGCAACCTGATGGAGGTCAGTATAAATGGACAAATAGAACAAGTCGCACACACAGCTAGAAGCGCAAATATTTTTTCAGAGGTAAATGCAGAAAAAAATTATATTCAGTTTGCAACCTGATGGAGGTCAGTATAGATGAACTAATAGAACAATTCCCACACACTGCTAGAAGGCCAAATATTTTTTCAGGGGTAGATGCAGAAAAAAATTATATTCAGTTTGCAAACTGATGGAGGTCAGTATACATGGACTAATAGAACAAGTTCCACACACAGCTAGAAGCCCAAATATTTTTTCAGAGCTAGATGCAGAAAAATATTATATTCAATTTGCAACCTGATGGAGATCAGTATAGATGGACTAAAAGAACAAGTCCCACACACTGCTACAAGGCCAAATATTTTTTCAGAGCTAGATGCAGAAAAAAATTATATTCAATTTGCAACCTTATGGAGGTCAGTATAGATGGACTAATAGAACAAGTACCACACACAGCTAGAAGCCCAAATATTTTTTCAGAGGTAGATGCAGAAAAATATATTTAATTTGCAACCTGATGGAGGTCAGTATAGATGGACTAAAGGAACAAGTCCCAAACAATGCTAGAAGCCCAAATATTTTTTCAGAGGTAGATGCAGAAAAAAATTATATTCAGTTTGCAACCTGATGGAGGTCAGTATAGATGGACTAATAGAACAAGTCCCACACACAGCTAGAAGTCCAAATATTTTTTCAGAGGTAGATGCAGAAAAAAATTATATTCAGTTTGCAACCTGATGGAGGTCAGTAAAGATGGCATAATAGAACAAGTCCCACACACTGCTAGAAGGCCAAAGACTTTTTCAGAGGTAGATGCAGAAAAAAATTATATTCAGTTTGCAACCTGATGGAGGTCAGTATAGATGGACTAATAGAACAAGTCCCACACACAGCTAGAAGTCCAAATATTTTTTCAGAGGTAGATGCAGAAAAATATTATATTCAATTTGCAACCTGATGGAGGTCAGTGTAGATGGACTAATAGAACAAGTCCCACACACAGCTAGAAGCCCAAATATTTTTTCAGAGGTAGATGCAGAAAAAAATTATATTTAGTTTGCAACCTGATGGAGGTCAGTATAGATGGACTAATAGAACAAGTCCCACACACTGCTAGAAGGCCAAATATTTTTTCAGAGGTAGGTGCAGAAAAAAATTATATTCAGTTTGCAACCTGATGGAGGTCAGTATAGAAGGACTAATAGAACAAGTCCCACACACTGCTAGAATGCCAAATATTTTTTTCAGAGCTAGATGCAGAAAAATATTATATTCATTTTGCAACCTGATGGAGATCAGTATAGATGGACTAATAGAACAAGTCCCACACACTGCTAGAAGGCCAAATATTTTTTCAGCGGTAGATGCAGAAAAAAATTATATTCAGTTTGCAACCTGATGGAGGTCAGTATAGATGGACTAATAGAACAAGTCCCACACACAGCTAGAAGCCCAAATATTTTTTCAGAGGTAGATGCAGAAAAAAATGATATTCAGTTTGCAACCTGATGGAGGTCAGTATAAATGGACAAATAGAACAAGTCCCACACACAGCTAGAAGCGCAAATATTTTTTCAGAGGTAAATGCAGAAAAAAATTATATTCAGTTTGCAACCTGATGGAGGTCAGTATAGATGAACTAATAGAACAATTCCCACACACTGCTAGAAGGCCAAATATTTTTTCAGGGGTAGATGCAGAAAAAAATTATATTCAGTTTGCAAACTGATGGAGGTCAGTATACATGGACTAATAGAACAAGTTCCACACACAGCTAGAAGCCCAAATATTTTTTCAGAGCTAGATGCAGAAAAATATTATATTCAATTTGCAACCTGATGGAGATCAGTATAGATGGACTAAAAGAACAAGTCCCACACACTGCTACAAGGCCAAATATTTTTTCAGAGCTAGATGCAGAAAAAAATTATATTCAATTTGCAACCTGATGGAGGTCAGTATAGATGGACTAATAGAACAAGTACCACACACAGCTAGAAGCCCAAATATTTTTTCAGAGGTAGATGCAGAAAAATATATTTAATTTGCAACCTGATGGAGGTCAGTATAGATGGACTAAAGGAACAAGTCCCAAACAATGCTAGAAGCCCAAATATTTTTTCAGAGGTAGATGCAGAAAAAAATTATATTCAGTTTGCAACCTGATGGAGGTCAGTATAGATGGACTAATAGAACAAGTCCCACACACAGCTAGAAGTCCAAATATTTTTTCAGAGGTAGATGCAGAAAAAAATTATATTCAGTTTGCAACCTGATGGAGGTCAGTAAAGATGGCATAATAGAACAAGTCCCACACACTGCTAGAAGGCCAAAGACTTTTTCAGAGGTAGATGCAGAAAAAAATTATATTCAGTTTGCAACCTGATGGAGGTCAGTATAGATGGACTAATAGAACAAGTCCCACACACAGCTAGAAGTCCAAATATTTTTTCAGAGGTAGATGCAGAAAAATATTATATTCAATTTGCAACCTGATGGAGGTCAGTGTAGATGGACTAATAGAACAAGTCCCACACACAGCTAGAAGCCCAAATATTTTTTCAGAGGTAGATGCAGAAAAAAATTATATTCAGTTTGCAACCTGATGGAGGTCAGTATAGATGGACTAATAGAACAAGTCCCACACACTGCTAGAAGGCCAAATATTTTTTCAGAGGTAGGTGCAGAAAAAAATTATATTCAGTTTGCAACCTGATGGAGGTCAGTATAGAAGGACTAATAGAACAAGTCCCACACACTGCTAGAATGCCAAATATTTTTTTCAGAGCTAGATACAGAAAAATATTATATTCATTTTGCAACCTGATGGAGATCAGTATAGATGGACTAATAGATCAAGTCCCACACACTGCTAGAAGGCGAAATATTTTTTCAGAGCTAGATGCAGAAAAATATTATATACAATTTGCAACCTGATGGAGGTCTGTATAGATGGACTAATAGAACAAGTCCCACACACAGCTAGAAGCCCAAATATTTTTTCAGAGGTAGATGCAGAAAAAAATTATATTCAGTTTGCAACTTGATGGAGGTCAGTATAGATGGACTAATAGAACAAGTCCCACACACTGCTAGAAGGCCAAATATTTTTTCAGAGCTAGATGCAGAAAAATATTATATTCAATTTGCAACCTGATGGAGGTCAGTATAAATGGACTAATAGAACAAGTCCCACACACAGCTAGAAGCCCAAATATTTTTTCAGAGGTAGATGCAGAATAAAATTATATTCAGTTTGCAACCTGATGGAGGTCAGTATAGATGAACTAATAGAACAAGTCCCACACACTGCTAGAAGGCCAAATATTTTTTCAGGGGTAGATGCAGAAAAAAATTATATTCAGTTTGCAAACTGATGGAGGTCAGTATAGATGGACTAATAGAACAAGTTCCACACACAGCTAGAAGCCCAAATATTTTTTCAGAGCTAGATGCAGAAAAATATTATATTCAATTTGCAACCTGATGGAGATCAGTATAGATGGACTAAAAGAACAAGTCTCACACACTGCTACAAGGCCAAATATTTTTTCAGAGCTAGATGCAGAAAAAAATTATATTCAATTTGCAACCTGATGGAGGTCAGTATAGATGGACTAATAGAACAAGTACCACACACAGCTAGAAGCCCAAATATTTTTTCAGAGGTAGATGCAGAAAAATATTTTCAATTTGCAACCTGATGGAGGTCAGTATAGATGGACTAAAGGAACAAGTCCCACACACTGCTAGAAGCCCAAATATTTTTTCAGAGGTAGATGCAGAAAAAAATTATATTCAGTTTGCAACCTGATGGAGGTCAGTATAGATGGACTAATAGAACAAGTCCCACACACAGCTAGAAGCCCAAATATTTTTTCAGAGGTAGATGCAGAAAAAAATTATATTCAGTTTGCAACCTGATGGAGGTCAGTAAAGATGGACTAATAGAACAAGTCCCACACACTGCTAGAAGGCCAAAGACTTTTTCAGAGGTAGATGCAGAAAAAAATTATATTCAGTTTGCAACCTGATGGAGGTCAGTATAGATGGACTAATAGATCAAGTCCCACACACTGCTAGAAGGCCAAATATTTTTTCAGAGCTAGATGCAGAAAAATATTATATTCAATTTGCATCCTGATGGAGGTCAGTATAGATGGACTAATAAAACAAGTCCCACACACTGCTAGAAGGCCAAATATTTTTTCAGAGCTAGATGCAGAAAAATATTATATTCAATTTGCAACCTGATGGAGGTCAGTATAGATGGACTAATAGAACAAGTCCCACACACAGCTAGAAGCCCAAATATTTTTTCAGAGGTAGATGCAGAAAAAAATTATATTCAGTTTGCAACCTGATGGAGGTCAGTATAGATGGACTAATAGAACAAGTCCCACACACTGCTAGAAGGCCAAATATTTTTTCAGAGGTAGGTGCAGAAAAAAATTATATTCAGTTTGCAACCTGATGGAGGTCAGTATAGATGGACTAATAGAACAAGTCCCACACACTGCTAGAAGGCCAAATATTTTTTTCAGAGCTAGATGCAGAAAAATATTATATTCATTTTGCAACCTGATGGAGATCAGTATAGATGGACTAATAGAACAAGTCCCACACACTGCTAGAAGGCCAAATATTTTTTCAGCGGTAGATGCAGAAAAAAATTATATTCAGTTTGCAACCTGATGGAGGTCAGTATAGATGGACTAATAGAACAAGTCCCACACACAGCTAGAAGCCCAAATATTTTTTCAGAGGTAGATGCAGAAAAAAATGATATTCAGTTTGCAACCTGATGGAGGTCAGTATAGATGGACTAATAGAACAAGTCCCACACACTGCTAGAAGCCCAAATACTTTTTCAGAGGTAGATGCAGAAAAAAATTATATTCAGTTTGCAACCTGATGGAGGTCAGTATAGATGGACTAATAGATCAAGTCCCACACACTGCTAGAAGGCCAAATATTTTTTCAGAGCTAGATGCAGAAAAATATTATATACAATTTGCAACCTGATGGAGGTCTGTATAGATGGACTAATAGAACAAGTCCCACACACTGCTAGAAGGCCAAATATTTTTTCAGCGGTAGATGCAGAAAAAAATTATATTCAGTTTGCAACCTGATGGAGGTCAGTATAGATGGACTAATAGAACAAGTCCCACACACAGCTAGAAGCCCAAATATTTTTTCAGAGGTAGATGCAGAAAAAAATGATATTCAGTTTGCAACCTGATGGAGGTCAGTATAGATGGACTAATAGAACAAGTCCCACACACTGCTAGAAGCCCAAATACTTTTTCAGAGGTAGATGCAGAAAAAAATTATATTCAGTTTGCAACCTGATGGAGGTCAGTATAGATGGACTAATAGATCAAGTCCCAGACACTGCTAGAAGGCCAAATATTTTTTCAGAGCTAGATGCAGAAAAATATTATATACAATTTGCAACCTGATGGAGGTCTGTATAGATGGACTAATAGAACAAGTCCCACACACAGCTAGAAGCCCAAATATTTTTTCAGAGGTAGATGCAGAAAAAAATTATATTCAGTTTGCAACTTGATGGAGGTCAGTATAGATGGACTAATAGAACAAGTCCCACACACTGCTAGAAGGCCAAATATTTTTTCAGAGCTAGATGCAGAAAAATATTATATTCAATTTGCAACCTGATGGAGGTCAGTATAAATGGACTAATAGAACAAGTCCCACACACAGCTAGAAGCCCAAATATTTTTTCAGAGGTAGATGCAGAAAAAAATTATATTCAGTTTGCAACCTGATGGAGGTCAGTATAGATGAACTAATAGAACAAGTCCCACACACTGCTAGAAGGCCAAATATTTTTTCAGGGGTAGATGCAGAAAAAAATTATATTCAGTTTGCAAACTGATGGAGGTCAGTATAGATGGACTAATAGAACAAGTCCCACACACTGCTAGAAGCCCAAATACTTTTTCAGAGGTAGATGCAGAAAAAAATTATATTCAGTTTGCAACCTGATGGAGGTCAGTATAGATGGACTAATAGATCAAGTCCCACACACTGCTAGAAGGCCAAATATTTTTTCAGAGCTAGATGCAGAAAAATATTATATTCAATTTGCAACCTGATGGAGGTCTGTATAGATGGACTAATAGAACAAGTCCCACACACAGGTAGAAGCCCAAATATTTTTTCAGAGGTAGATGTAGAAAAAAATTATATTCAGTTTGCAACTTGATGGAGGTCAGTATAGATGGACTAATAGAACAAGTCCCACACACTGCTAGAAGGCCAAATATTTTTTCAGAGCTAGATGCAGAAAAATATTATATTCAATTGGCAACCTGATGGAGGTCAGTATAAATGGACTAATAGAACAAGTCCCACACACAGCTAGAAGCCCAAATATTTTTTCAGAGGTAAATGCAAAAAAAAATTATATTCAGTTTGCAACCTGATGGAGGTCAGTATAGATGAACTAATAGAACAAGTCCCACACACTGCTAGAAGGCCAAATATTTTTTCAGGGGTAGATGCAGAAAAAAATTATATTCAGTTTGCAAACTGATGGAGGTCAGTATAGATGGACTAATAGAACAAGTTCCACACACAGCTAGAAGCCCAAATATTTTTTCAGAGCTAGATGCAGAAAAATATTATATTCAATTTGCAACCTGATGGAGATCAGTATAGATGGACTAAAAGAACAAGTCTCACACACTGCTACAAGGCCAAATATTTTTTCAGAGCTAGATGCAGAAAAAAATTATATTCAATTTGCAACCTGATGGAGGTCAGTATAGATGGACTAATAGATCAAGTCCCAGACACTGCTAGAAGGCCAAATATTTTTTCAGAGCTAGATGCAGAAAAATATTATATACAATTTGCAACCTGATGGAGGTCTGTATAGATGGACTAATAGAACAAGTCCCACACACAGCTAGAAGCCCAAATATTTTTTCAGAGGTAGATGCAGAAAAAAATTATATTCAGTTTGCAACTTGATGGAGGTCAGTATAGATGGACTAATAGAACAAGTCCCACACACTGCTAGAAGGCCAAATATTTTTTCAGAGCTAGATGCAGAAAAATATTATATTCAATTTTCAACCTGATGGAGGTCAGTATAAATGGACTAATAGAACAAGTCCCACACACAGCTAGAAGCCCAAATATTTTTTCAGAGGTAGATGCAGAAAAAAATTATATTCAGTTTGCAACCTGATGGAGGTCAGTATAGATGAACTAATAGAACAAGTCCCACACACTGCTAGAAGGCCAAATATTTTTTCAGGGGTAGATGCAGAAAAAAATTATATTCAGTTTGCAAACTGATGGAGGTCAGTATAGATGGACTAATAGAACAAGTCCCACACACTGCTAGAAGCCCAAATACTTTTTCAGAGGTAGATGCAGAAAAAAATTATATTCAGTTTGCAACCTGATGGAGGTCAGTATAGATGGACTAATAGATCAAGTCCCACACACTGCTAGAAGGCCAAATATTTTTTCAGAGCTAGATGCAGAAAAATATTATATTCAATTTGCAACCTGATGGAGGTCTGTATAGATGGACTAATAGAACAAGTCCCACACACAGGTAGAAGCCCAAATATTTTTTCAGAGGTAGATGTAGAAAAAAATTATATTCAGTTTGCAACTTGATGGAGGTCAGTATAGATGGACTAATAGAACAAGTCCCACACACTGCTAGAAGGCCAAATATTTTTTCAGAGCTAGATGCAGAAAAATATTATATTCAATTTGCAACCTGATGGAGGTCAGTATAAATGGACTAATAGAACAAGTCCCACACACAGCTAGAAGCCCAAATATTTTTTCAGAGGTAAATGCAAAAAAAAATTATATTCAGTTTGCAACCTGATGGAGGTCAGTATAGATGAACTAATAGAACAAGTCCCACACACTGCTAGAAGGCCAAATATTTTTTCAGGGGTAGATGCAGAAAAAAATTATATTCAGTTTGCAAACTGATGGAGGTCAGTATAGATGGACTAATAGAACAAGTTCCACACACAGCTAGAAGCCCAAATATTTTTTCAGAGCTAGATGCAGAAAAATATTATATTCAATTTGCAACTTGATGGAGATCAGTATAGATGGACTAAAAGAACAAGTCTCACACACTGCTACAAGGCCAAATATTTTTTCAGAGCTAGATGCAGAAAAAAATTATATTCAATTTGCAACCTGATGGAGGTCAGTATAGATGGACTAATAGAACAAGTACCACACACAGCTAGAAGCCCAAATATTTTTTCAGAGGTAGATGCAGAAAAATATATTCAATTTGCAACCTGATGGAGGTCAGTATAGATGGACTAAAGGAACAAGTCCCACACACTGCTAGAAGCCCAAATATTTTTTCAGAGGTAGATGCAGAAAAAAATTATATTCAGTTTGCAACCTGATGGAGGTCAGTATAGATGGACTAATAGAACAAGTCCCACACACAGCTAGAAGCCCAAATATTTTTTCAGAGGTAGATGCAGAAAAAAATTATTTTCAGTTTGCAACCTGATGGAGGTCAGTAAAGATGGACTAATAGAACAAGTCCCATACACTGCTAGAAGGCCAAAGACTTTTTCAGAGGTAGATGCAGAAAAAAATTATATTCAGTTTGCAACCTGATGGAGGTCAGTATAGATGGACTAATAGATCAAGTCCCACACACTGCTAGAAGGCCAAATATTTTTTCAGAGCTAGATGCAGAAAAATATTATATTCAATTTGCAACCTGATGGAGGTCAGTATAGATGGACTAATAAAACAAGTCCCACACACTGCTAGAAGGCCAAATATTTTTTCAGAGCTAGATGCAGAAAAATATTATATTCAATTTGCAACCTGATGGAGGTCAGTATAGATGGACTAATAGAACAAATCCCACACACAGCTAGAAGCCCAAATATTTTTTCAGAGGTAGATGCAGAAAAAAATTATATTCAGTTTGCAACCTGATGGAGGTCAGTATAGATGGACTAATAGAACAAGTCCCACACACTGCTAGAAGGCCAAATATTTTTTCAGAGGTAGGTGCAGAAAAAAATTATATTCAGTTTGCAACCTGATGGAGGTCAGTATAGATGGACTAATAGAACAAGTCCCACACACTGCTAGAAGGCCAAATATTTTTTTCAGAGCTAGATGCAGAAAAATATTATATTCATTTTGCAACCTGATGGAGATCAGTATAGATGGACTAATAGAACAAGTCCCACACACTGCTAGAAGGCCAAATATTTTTTCAGCGATAGATGCAGAAAAAAATTATATTCAGTTTGCAACCTGATGGAGGTCAGTATAGATGGACTAATAGAACAAGTCCCACACACTGCTAGAAGGCCAAATATTTTTTCAGAGGTAGATGCAGAAAAAAATTATATTCAATTTGCAACCTGATGGAGGTCAGTACAGATGGACTAATAGAACAAGTCCCACACACAGCTAGAAGCCCAAATATTTTTTCAGAGGTAGATGCAGAAAAATATTATATTCAATTTCCAACTTGATGGAGGTCAGTATAGATGAACTAAAAGAACCAGTCCCACACACTGCTAGAAGCCCAAATATTTTTTCAGAGCTAGATGCAGAAAAAAATTATATTCAATTTGCAACCTGATGGAGGTCAGTATAGATGGACTAATAGAACAAGTACCACACACAGCTAGAAGCCCAAATTTTTTTTCAGAGGTAGATGCAGAAAAATATATTCAATTTGCAACCTGATGGAGGTCAGTATAGATGGACTAAAAGAACAAGTCCCACACACTGCTAGAAGCCCAAATATTTTTTCAGAGGTAGATGCAGAAAAAAATTATATTCAGTTTGCAACCTGATGGAGGTCAGTATAGATGGACTAATAGAACAAGTCCCATACACAGCTAGAAGCCCAAATATTTTTTCAGAGGTAGATGCAGAAAAAAATTATATTCAGTTTGCAACCTGATGGAGGTCAGTAAAGATGGACTAATAGAACAAGTCCCACACACTGCTAGAAGGCCAAAGACTTTTTCAGAGGTAGATGCAGAAAAAAATTATATTCAGTTTGCAACCTGATGGAGGTCAGTATAGATGGACTAATAGATCAAGTCCCACACACTGCTGGAAGGCCAAATATTTTTTCAGAGCTAGATGCAGAAAAATATTATATTCAATTTGCAACCTGATGGAGGTCAGTATAGACGGACTAATAAAACAAGTCCCACACACTGCTAGAAGGCCAAATATTTTTTCAGAGATAGATGCAGAAAAATATTATATTCAATTTGCAACCTGATGGAGGTCAGTATAGATGGACTAATAGAACAAGTCCCACACACAGCTAGAAGCCCAAATATTTTTTCAGAGGTAGATGCAGAAAAAAATTATATTCAGTTTGCAACCTGATGGAGGTCAGTATAGATGGACTAATAGAACAAGTCCCATACACTGCTAGAAGGCCAAATATTTTTTCAGAGGTAGGTGCAGAAAAAAATTATATTCAGTTTGCAACCTGATGGAGGTCAGTATAGATGGAATAATAGAACAAGTCCCACACACTGCTAGAAGGCCAAATATTTTTTTCAGAGCTAGATGCAGAAAAATATTATATTCATTTTGCAACCTGATGGAGATCAGTATAGATGGACTAATAGAACAAGTCCCACACACTGCTAGAAGGCCAAATATTTTTTCAGAGCTAGATGCAGAAAAAATTATATTCAATTTGCAACCTGTTGGAGGTCAGTATAGATGAACTATTAGAACAAGTCCCACACACAGCTAGAAGCCCAAATATTTTTTCAGAGGTAGATGCAGAAAAAAATTATATTCAGTTTGCAACCTGATGGAGGTCAGTATAGATGGACTAATAGAACAAGTCTCACACACTGCTAGAAGGCCAAATATTTTTTCAGAGCTAGATGCAGAAAAATATTATATTCAATTTGCAACCTGATGGAGGTCAGTATAGATGGACTAATAGAACAAGTACCACACACTGCTAGAAGGCCAAATATATTTTCAGAGCTAGATGCAGAAAAAAATTATATTCAATTTGCAACCTGATGGAGGTCAGTATAGATGGACTAATAGAACAAGTCCCACACACTGCTAGAAGGCCAAATATTTTTTCAGAGTTAGATGCAAAAAAATATTATATTCAATTTGCAACCTGATGGAGGTCAGTATAGATGGACTAATAGAACAAGTCCAACATACAGCTAGAAGCCCAAATATTTTTTCAGAGGTAGATGCAGAAAAAAATTATATTCAGTTTGCAACCTGATGGAGGTCAGTATAGATGGACTAATAGAACAAGTCCCACACACAGCTAGAAGCCCAAATATTTTTTCAGAGGTAGATGCAGAAAAAAAATATATTCAGTTTGCAACCTGATGGAGGTCAGTATAGATTGACTAATAGAACAAGTCCCACACACTGCTAGAAGGCCAAATATTTTTTCAGAGGTAGATGCAGAAAAAAAATATATTCAGTTTGCAACCTGATGGAGGTCAGTATAGATTGACTAATAGAACAAGTCCCACACACTGCTAGAAGGCCAAATATTTTTTCAGAGCTAGATGCAGAAAAATATTATATTCAATTTGCAACCTGATGGAGGTCAGTATAGATGGACTAATAGAACAAGTCCCACACACTGCTAGAAGGCCAAATATTTTTTCAGAGCTAGATGCAGAAAAATATTATATTCAATTTGCAACCTGATGGAGGTCTGTATAGATGGACTAATAGAACAAGTCCCACACACAGCTAGAAGCCCAAATATTTTTTCAGAGGTAGATGTAGAAAAAAATTATATTCAGTTTGCAACTTGATGGAGGTCAGTATAGATGGACTAATAGAACAAGTCCCACACACTGTTAGAAGGCCAAATATTTTTTCAGAGCTAGATGCAGAAAAATATTATATTCAATTTGCAACCTGATGGAGGTCAGTATAAATGGACTAATAGAACAAGTCCCACACACAGCTAGAAGCCCAAATATTTTTTCAGAGGTAAATGCAGAAAAAAATTATATTCAGTTTGCAACCTGATGGAGGTCAGTATAGATGAAGTAATAGAACCAGTCCCACACACTGCTAGAAGGCCAAATATTTTTTCAGGGGTAGATGCAGAAAAAAATTATATTCAGTTTGCAAACTGATGGAGGTCAGTATAGATGGACTAATAGAACAAGTTCCACACACAGCTAGAAGCCCAAATATTTTTTCAGAGCTAGATGCAGAAAAATATTATATTCAATTTGCAACCTGATGGAGATCAGTATAGATGGACTAAAAGAACAAGTCCCACACACTGCTAGAAGGCCAAATATTTTTTCAGAGCTAGATGCAGAAAAAAATTATATTCAATTTGCAACCTGATGGAGGTCAGTATAGATGGACTAATAGAACAAGTACCACACACAGCTAGAAGCCCAAATATTTTTTCAGAGGTAGATGCAGAAAAATATATTCAATTTGCAACCTGATGGAGGTCAGTATAGATGGACTAAAAGAGCAAGTCCCACACACTGCTAGAAGCCCAAATATTTTTTCAGAGGTAGATGCAGAAAAAAATTATATTCAGTTTGCAACCTGATGGAGGTCAGTATAGATGGACTAATAGAACAAGTCCCACACACAGCTAGAAGCCCAAATATTTTTTCAGAGGTAGATGCAGAAAAAAATTATATTCAGTTTGCAACCTGATGGAGGTCAGTAAAGATGGACTAATAGAACAAGTCCCACACACTGCTAGAAGGCCAAAGACTTTTTCAGAGGTAGATGCAGAAAAAAATTATATTCAGTTTGCAACCTGATGGAGGTCAGTATAGATGGACTAATAGATCAAGTCCCACACTCTGCTAGAAGGCCAAATATTTTTTCAGAGCTAGATGCAGAAAAATATTATATTCAATTTGCAACCTGATGGAGGTCAGTATAGACGGACTAATAAAACAAGTCCCACACACTGCTAGAAGGCCAAATATTTTTTCAGAGCTAGTTGCAGAAAAATATTATATTCAATTTGCAACCTGATGGAGGTCAGTATAGATGGACTAATAGAACAAGTCCCACACACAGCTAGAAGCCCAAATATTTTTTCAGAGGTAGATGCAGAAAAAAATTATATTCAGTTTGCAATCTGATGGAGGTCAGTATAGATGGACTAATAGATCAAGTCCCACACACTGCTAGAAGGCCAAATATTTTTTCAGAGCTAGATGCAGAAAAATATTATATTCAATTTGCAACCTGATGGAGGTCAGTATAGACGGACTAATAAAACAAGTCCCACACACTGCTAGAAGGCCAAATATTTTTTCAGAGCTAGATGCAGAAAAATATTATATTCAATTTGCAACCTGATGGAGGTCAGTATAGATGGACTAATAGAACAAGTCCCACACACTGCTAGAAGGCCAAATATTTTTTTCAGAGCTAGATGCAGAAAAATATTATATTCATTTTGCAACCTGATGGAGATCAGTATAGATGGACTAATAGAACAAGTCCCACACACTGCTAGAAGGCCAAATATTTTTTCAGAGCTAGATGCAGAAAAAAATTATATTCAATTTGCAACCTGTTGGAGGTCAGTATAGATGAACTATTAGAACAAGTCCCACACACAGCTAGAAGCCCAAATATTTTTTCAGAGGTAGATGCAGAAAAAAATTATATTCAGTTTGCAACCTGATGGAGGTCAGTATAGATGGACTAATAGAACAAGTCCCACACACTGCTAGAAGGCCAAATATTTTTTCAGAGGTAGATGCAGAAAAAAAATATATTCAGTTTGCAACCTGATCAAGGTCAGTATAGATTGACTAATAGAACAAGTCCCACACACTGCTAGAAGGCCAAATATTTTTTCAGAGCTAGATGCAGAAAAATATTATATTCAATTTGCAACCTGATGGAGGTCAGTATAGACGGACTAATAAAACAAGTCCCACACACTGCTAGAAGGCCAAATATTTTTTCAGAGCTAGTTGCAGAAAAATATTATATTCAATTTGCAACCTGATGGAGGTCAGTATAGATGGACTAATAGAACAAGTCCCACACACAGCTAGAAGCCCAAATATTTTTTCAGAGCTAGATGCAGAAAAATATTATATTCAATTTGCAACCTGATGGAGGTCAGTATAGATGGACTAATAGAACAAGTCCCACACACTGCTAGAAGGCCAAATATTTTTTCAGAGCTAGATGCAGAAAAATATTATATTCAATTTGCAACCTGATGGAGGTCTGTATAGATGGACTAATAGAACAAGTCCCACACACAGCTAGAAGCCCAAATATTTTTTCAGAGGTAGATGTAGAAAAAAATTATATTCAGTTTGCAACTTGATGGAGGTCAGTATAGATGGACTAATAGAACAAGTCCCACACACTGTTAGAAGGCCAAATATTTTTTCAGAGCTAGATGCAGAAAAATATTATATTCAATTTGCAACCTGATGGAGGTCAGTATAAATGGACTAATAGAACAAGTCCCACACACAGCTAGAAGCCCAAATATTTTTTCAGAGGTAAATGCAGAAAAAAATTATATTCAGTTTGCAACCTGATGGAGGTCAGTATAGATGAAGTAATAGAACCAGTCCCACACACTGCTAGAAGGCCAAATATTTTTTCAGGGGTAGATGCAGAAAAAAATTATATTCAGTTTGCAAACTGATGGAGGTCAGTATAGATGGACTAATAGAACAAGTTCCACACACAGCTAGAAGCCCAAATATTTTTTCAGAGCTAGATGCAGAAAAATATTATATTCAATTTGCAACCTGATGGAGATCAGTATAGATGGACTAAAAGAACAAGTCCCACACACTGCTAGAAGGCCAAATATTTTTTCAGAGCTAGATGCAGAAAAAAATTATATTCAATTTGCAACCTGATGGAGGTCAGTATAGATGGACTAATAGAACAAGTACCACACACAGCTAGAAGCCCAAATATTTTTTCAGAGGTAGATGCAGAAAAATATATTCAATTTGCAACCTGATGGAGGTCAGTATAGATGGACTAAAAGAGCAAGTCCCACACACTGCTAGAAGCCCAAATATTTTTTCAGAGGTAGATGCAGAAAAAAATTATATTCAGTTTGCAACCTGATGGAGGTCAGTATAGATGGACTAATAGAACAAGTCCCACACACAGCTAGAAGCCCAAATATTTTTTCAGAGGTAGATGCAGAAAAAAATTATATTCAGTTTGCAACCTGATGGAGGTCAGTAAAGATGGACTAATAGAACAAGTCCCACACACTGCTAGAAGGCCAAAGACTTTTTCAGAGGTAGATGCAGAAAAAAATTATATTCAGTTTGCAACCTGATGGAGGTCAGTATAGATGGACTAATAGATCAAGTCCCACACTCTGCTAGAAGGCCAAATATTTTTTCAGAGCTAGATGCAGAAAAATATTATATTCAATTTGCAACCTGATGGAGGTCAGTATAGACAGACTAATAAAACAAGTCCCACACACTGCTAGAAGGCCAAATATTTTTTCAGAGCTAGTTGCAGAAAAATATTATATTCAATTTGCAACCTGATGGAGGTCAGTATAGATGGACTAATAGAACAAGTCCCACACACAGCTAGAAGCCCAAATATTTTTTCAGAGGTAGATGCAGAAAAAAATTATATTCAGTTTGCAACCTGATGGAGGTCAGTATAGATGGACTAATAGATCAAGTCCCACACACTGCTAGAAGGCCAAATATTTTTTCAGAGCTAGATGCAGAAAAATATTATATTCAATTTGCAACCTGATGGAGGTCAGTATAGACGGACTAATAAAACAAGTCCCACACACTGCTAGAAGGCCAAATATTTTTTCAGAGCTAGATGCAGAAAAATATTATATTCAATTTGCAACCTGATGGAGGTCAGTATAGATGGACTAATAGAACAAGTCCCACACACTGCTAGAAGGCCAAATATTTTTTTCAGAGCTAGATGCAGAAAAATATTATATTCATTTTGCAACCTGATGGAGATCAGTATAGATGGACTAATAGAACAAGTCCCACACACTGCTAGAAGGCCAAATATTTTTTCAGAGCTAGATGCAGAAAAAAATTATATTCAATTTGCAACCTGTTGGAGGTCAGTATAGATGAACTATTAGAACAAGTCCCACACACAGCTAGAAGCCCAAATATTTTTTCAGAGGTAGATGCAGAAAAAAATTATATTCAGTTTGCAACCTGATGGAGGTCAGTATAGATGGACTAATAGAACAAGTCCCACACACTGCTAGAAGGCCAAATATTTTTTCAGAGGTAGATGCAGAAAAAAAATATATTCAGTTTGCAACCTGATCAAGGTCAGTATAGATTGACTAATAGAACAAGTCCCACACACTGCTAGAAGGCCAAATATTTTTTCAGAGCTAGATGCAGAAAAATATTATATTCAATTTGCAACCTGATGGAGGTCAGTATAGATGGACTAATAGAACAAGTCCCACACACTGCTAGAAGGCCAAATATTTTTTCAGAGCTAGATGCAGAAAAATATTATATTCAATTTGCAACCTGATGGAGGTCAGTATAGATGGACTAATAGAACAAGTCCCACACACTGCTAGAAGGCCAAATATTTTTTCAGAGTTGGATGCAGAAAAATATTATATTCAATTTGCAACCTGATGGAGGTCAGTATAGATGGACTAATTGCTATGCCCAAAAGGTTTTACTTCACTAGGTGCAGTAAAAAAATTGGTATTCTATACACAGGTGGTGTAGCTTGCAACACAGATAGGCTACTCCACTGACTAACACACTCTGCAACAGGCCAAAAAGGATTAGCTTTGCTAGATTTAGCCAAATGCTGTGAAAAAAACTTGCACAGCACTGGCACAGACCTGCCTGGCAAAAACTGATAGGAAATGCTGTAATCTAGTCCTTAAAAGGTCTGCAATCACAACTATTCCCTACTCCCAAGCTATCTGTAGATTTGTGCGAAAATTGGCTTGAAATTAACAAGGTATAGCGCACACAGCAACAGCGGTGCCGTCTAACACGCAGCGACAGCAGTGAGAAAATGGTGGCGACGGGGAAAATGGCTGGGTCTTACAGGGCAAGGACATGTGACATACACTGCCAATGACACATGCCCTTGCTTGTGTGAAAAAAAGCACTTCGCTCCGTGTGTGCGCTGCTGATAGGCTGACAGATTGCACCTCCCCGCTGTAAATGCGGGAAAGAGAAAAAAAAAATGGAGATCTTCATTATTCCTGCAGAGATCCATCCCCTGCCCCTCCCCCCGCCCCGCTGTACACTCAAACTGCGTATTAACATTCATTTTCATCATTACTGAGAAAAAATCCAGTTATGATTTTGGTGCACGAACAGTTATCGATCATAACCTCGAACAGCTGAATTTTTTTCAAATCGTTCGTGTTCGCCGAACGGCTCGAACACCGCCCAAAACAGCTCGAATTTGAGATTGGCAAACAGTTCGAGTCGAACAATGCTCATCTCTAGTCTCATCATCGCCTTCCTCATTGTCTCCAGCAACAGGAGTTACAGTTTGGGAACGAGGGTCTACATCAGGGGTCCTCAAACTACGGCCCGCGGGCCACATGCGGCCCGCGGAGGACTTTCATCCGGCCCGCCGGGCTATGGGTGGAGGAGAGTAGAGCGGTGCCATTGCCCGCCCTTCCCCCCGCTTGCTCAGGGCCCCGGCAGGCGGATACTTACTTCTCCCCGTGCCTCCGCAGATCCGCTGTCTTCCTGCTCTGCGCTTCCTGTGACGTCTCAGGTCAGAGGGCGCGGTGACGTCTTTACACCGCGCTCTCCCGAGTGCCGTCACAGGCAGCGCAGAGCGGGACAACGGCGCCGCGACGATGGAGTCTGGACCAGAGTAGAGCAGCGGCAGCGGAAGCGGCAGCCGCGGCAAGTGAGAAGTGAGGTGAGTATTGGATTTTTTTATTTTTTTTTATGTATGGAGGCATAGGTCATTATATGGGGGGGTGACATCCTACATGGGGCATGATATGGGATGGTGACATGCTGCCTGGGGCATTATATGGGGGAGTGACATGCTGCATGGGGCATTATATGGGGGGGTGACATGCTGCATGGGGCATTATATGGGGGGGTGACATGCTGCATGGGGCATTATATGGGGGGTGACATGCTGCATGTGGCATTATATGGGGGAGTGATATCCTGCATGGGACATTATATGGGGGGGTGACATCCTGCATGGGGCATTATATGGGGGGTGACATCCTGCATGGGGCATGATATGGGGGGTGACATCCTGCATGGGGCATTATATGGGGGGGAAAGGGACATCCTGCATGGGGCATTATAAAGACAGGGGAGTGATATCTTGCATGGGGCATTATATGGTGTGAGAAAGGGACATCCTGTATGGGGCATTATATGGGGGGTGGCATCCAGCATGGGGCATTATAAGGGGGGAACAGCCTGCATGGGGAATTATAAGGGGTGGAACAGCCTGCATATGGCATTATAAGGAGGAAACAGCCTGCCTATTGGGAACATTTACCTGCCCATTGAGGATCTATGTTGGGTATTGGGGACCTATGCTGCCTATTGGGGACCTATGCTGCCTATTGGGGATATTTACCTGCCTATTGGGGACATTTACCTGCCTATTGGGGATATTTACCTGCCTATTGGAGACCTATGCTGCCTATTGGGTACATTTACCTGCCTATTGGGGACCTATGCTGCCTATTGGGTACAGTTACCTACCTATTGAAATACCGGTTGATTTAACTTTACTTGTTCTTCATTTTAAATATTGTATTTGTTCCTGTATTGTTTTTTTTACTTCAAAATAAGATATGTGCAGTGTGCATAGGAATTTGTTCATAGTTTTTTTTAAAAACTATATTCCGGCCCTCCAATGGTCTGAGGGACCGTAAACTGGCCCCCTGTTTAAAAAGTTAGAGGACCCCTGGTCTACATTATGGTCAGAACCTTCTGCGTCTGGTCCTTGATCCGACTCTTAAAGATTCTGGGCATCAGTGCAGATCATTTCCTCGTCTGGATTCACAGAAGCTCTGGAGCCGACCTCTGATTCCCAGGCTATAGTATGAGTAAACAGCTCTGCAGACTCAACCATCTGTTCTACCCCATACTCAGACGGGCAGCAGGAGACTTGGGAGCTGTGAGGAAGCAAGTGCGATTGGGGTGACACCTCTGAGGACTGGAGTATTTGTGATGTTGAAGTTGAGGTGAAGGAGAGCCCACTTAAAGGAGCACTTGATATCCATTGAAGCACCTGCTGTTTTTGTGCCTCATCTGGTATTTGTAGCAATTGGCGTGGCCGTAAGAAAGGGATCGTATCACATTGTCCGCTAAAAGAAGTAGACATCTTAGTTTGGCTGGAAGATGGTCTTTCTTCTGCAGATGTTACTGTTGCTTTAACACCTACCCCATGGACACAGCCTTTTTTTCCCTTCCCAACACGCCTATTCCCCTTTCCACCGGCAGCAGGCCTTTGTCCACTCATTTTGGTGGTTAACTAATTGACAACTCTGGAGTTGTTTGCACAAAAAACGATGGATGGGAACCGAGCAGAGCTGAGTGGCCAAACTGTGGTATTAGCCCAAAAGGATTGGCTGGGTTAGATGCAGTAAAACAATTTTATTACATACACAGGTGGTGGAGCTTAGTATAGATGGACTAATAGAATGAGTCCCACACACTGCTACAAGCCCAAAATTATTTTCCGAGCTAGATGCAGATAAAAATTATTTGTAATTTGCAAGCTGGAGGAGCTTAGTATAGATGGACTAAGAATAAGTCCCACACACTGCTACAAGCCCAAAATTATTTTCCGAGCTAGATGCAGATAAAAATTATTTGTAATTTGCAAGCTGGAGGAGCTTAGTATAGATGGACTAAGAATAAGTCCCACACACTGCTACAAGCCCAAAATTATTTTCCAAGCTAGATGCAGATAAAAATTATTTGTAATTTGCAAGCTGGAGGAGCTTAGTATAGATGGAGTAAGAATAAGTCCCACACACTGCTACAAGCCCAAAATTATTTTCCGAGCTAGATGCAGATAAAAATTATTTGTAATTTGCAAGCTGGAGGAGCTTAGTATAGATGGACTAAGAATAAGTCCCACACACTGCTACAAACCCAAAATTATTTTCCGAGCTAGATGCAGATAAAAATTATTTGTAATTTGCAAGCTGGAGGAGCTTAGTATAGATGGACTAAGAATAAGTCCCACACACTGCTACAAGCCCAAAATTATTTTCCGAGCTAGATGCAGATAAAAATTATTTGTAATTTGCAAGCTGGAGGAGCTTAGTATAGATGGACTAAGAATAAGTCCCACACACTGCTACAAGCCCAAAATTATTTTCCGAGCTAGATGCAGATAAAAATTATTTGTAATTTGCAAGCTGGAGGAGCTTAGTATAGATGGACTAAGAATAAGTCCCACACACTGCTACAAGGCCAAAATTATTTTCCGAGCTAAATGCAGATAAAAATTATTACTAATTTGCAAGCTGGTGGAGCTTAGTATAGATGGCCTAATAGAATGATGCTATGCCCAAAAGGTTTTACTTGGCTAAGTGCAGTAAAAAAAATTGTATTCTATACACAGGTGGTGTAGCTTGCAACACAGATACGCTACTCCACTGACTAACACACACTGCAAGAGGCCAAAAAGGATTTGCTTAGCTAGATTTAGCCAAATGCAGTGAAAAACACTTGCACAGCACTGGCACAGACCTGCCTGGCAAAAGTCCTAGGAAATGCTGTAAAATAGTCCTCAAAAGGACTGCAATTACAATTAGTCCCTACTCCCAACCTATCTATTTAAGAGCAAAGACCTGCCTGCTAAAAGTCGTAGGAAATGCTGTAACCTAGTCCTCAAAAGGACTGCAATCACAACTATTCCCTACTCCCAAGCTATCTGTATATTTCAGAAAAAAATTGGCTTGAAATTAACACTGAAAGTATAGCGCACACAGCAACAGCGGTGCCGTCTAACACGCAGCTGCAGCAATGAGAAAATGGAGGTGACGGGAAAAATGGCTGGGTCTTATAGAGCAAGGACATGTGACATACACAGCCAATGACACATGCCCTTGCTTGTGTGAAAAAAAGCAGTTCGCTCCGTGTGTGCGCTGCTGATAGGCTGACAGATTGCACCTCCCCACTGTAAATGCGGAAAAGAGAAAAAAAAATGGAGATCTTCATTATTTCTGCAGAGATCCATCCCCTGCAACTCCCCCCGCCCCGCTGTACACTCAAACTGCGTATTAACATTGATTATCAGCATTACTGTGAAAAAATCCAATTATGATTTTTGTGCACGAACAGTTGTCGAACATAACCTCGAACAGCCGGATTTTTTTCAAATCGTTCGTGTCCGCCGAACGGCTCGAACACCGCTCAAAACAGCTCGAATTTGAGATTGGCGAACAGTTCGAGTCGAACACCGCTCATCTCTACACTTAAACAACAGAATATAACTCCAAGTAAATCAAACTTCTGTGAAATCAAACTGTCCACTTAGGAAGCAACACTGATTGACAATCAATTTCACATGCTGTTGTGCAAATGGAATAGACAATAGATGGAAATTATTGGCAATTATCAAGACACACTCAATAAAGGAGTGGTTGTGCAGGTGGGGACCACAGACCACATCTCAGTACCAATGCTTTCTGGCTGATGTTTTGGTCACTTTTGAATGTTGGTTGAGCTTTCACACTCGTGGTAGCATGAGACAGACTCTACAACCCACAGAAGTTGCTCAGGTAGTGCAGCTCATCCAGGATGGCACATCAATGCGAGCTGTGGCAAGAAGGTTTGCTATGTCTGTCAGCGTAGTGTCCAGAGGCTGGAGGCTACCAGGAGACAGGCCAGTACACCAGGAGAGGTGGAGGGGGCCGTAGGAGGGCAACAACCCAGCAGCAGGACTGCTATCTCCGCCTTTGTGCAAGGAGGAACAGGAGGAGCACTGCCAGAGCCCTGCAAAATGACCTCCAGCAGGCCACAAATGTGCATGTGTCTGCACAAATGGTTAAAAACAGACTCCATGAGGGTGGTATGAGGGCTCAACGTCCACAGATGGGGGTTGTGCTCACAGCCCAACACCATGCTGTATGCTTGGCATTTGCCACAGAACACCAGTGTTACGCACACGTCCAGACTGACTGGCGTGAGCATGATTAGTGATCCCACTGGACCATGAACCGAGGAGTGCTTGGAGGGGTGTAACTAAGTATCAACTCGGTCCAACCAAGGTCACACGGCAGCTCAGTCGACTCCCTGAACCAGGGGAGGAACCGAGCAGAGGGACCAGGTGCTACTCCAGGTCAGACCCCGGTCACAGCTTTTGACCTACACCGGGGAATGCAGGAACAGGCTGGTTAGGCTGGCATACAGACAGGTGGGTACTGGCAGTCACGGCTGGTATGCAGACAGGTGGGTATTGGCAGACACGGCTGGTATGCAGACACGTGGGCACTGACAGGCACGGCTGGCATGCAGACAGGTGGGCACTGGCAGGCACAACTGGCATGCAGACAGGTGGGTACTGGCAGGTAGGAACACAGGCAGGATAGGGACCTGTACAGACTGGGACACAGGAACGGAGCCGCAGGTGCGGTAGAAGAGCAGAGCCAAACCCGCAGATGCGGTAGACAAGCAGAGCAAAGCAAAACTCGCAGATGCGGTAGACAAGCAGAGCAGAGCAAAACCAGGAGGTGCGGTAGACAAGCAGAGCAGAGTAAAAACCCGCAGATGCGGTAGACAAGTAGAGCAGAGCAAAACCCTCAGATGCGGTAGACGAGCAAAGCAGAGCAAAACCCGCAGGTGCAGTAGACAAGCAGAGCAGAGCAAAACAAGCAGGTGTGGTAGACAAGCAGAGCAGAGCAAAACCCGCAGGTGCGGTAGACAAGCAGAGCAGAGCAAAGCCCGCAGGTGCGGTAGACAAGCAGAGCAGAGCAAAACCCGCAGGTGCGGTAGACAAGCAGAGCAGAGTAAAAACCCGCAGATGCGGTAGACAAGTAGAGCAGAGCAAAACCCTCAGATGCGGTAGACAAGCAGAGCAGAGCAAAACCCGCAGGTGCGGTAGACAAGCAGAGCAGAGCAAAACCAGCAGGTGCGGTAGACAAGCAGAGCAGAGCAAAACCCGCAGATGCGGTAGACAAGCAGAGCAGAGCAAAACCCGAGAATGAGGGTAGACAAGCAGAGCAGAGCAAAACCCGCAGATGCGGTAGACAAGCAGAGCAGAGCAAAACCCACAGGTGCGGTAAACAAGCAGAGCAGAGCAAAACCCGCATATGCAATGAACAAGCTGAACAGAGCGAAAACGCAGGTGCGGTGAACAAGCAGGGCAGAGCGAAACCGCCGGTGCGGTGAACAAGCAGAACCAGATACACACAAGGTACTTACAATGAAGTAGCGAGTGTACACAAAACTCACAAACAGAAGTTCAGAGACAACGAGTTGGAGTTAGGTGCAGGTTCAGACACTGCAGGAAAAGGGAAGGTTCGGACATAGAGGTAAACAGGTAACAGGCTAGGACACAGTTCAGACAGGAACTGAACCAGGAATAAGATACAGGAACGAGCCTGGGAACTCAGCCCCCAGGGTGGCGCAGACAGACTAGAAGTCACAGATACAGGTAACAGGCCTGGGGTTACAGCCCCCAGGGGCGGAAACAGACAAGATACATGACAGGACCTGGCAACTCAATTGCACTGAACACACTGAATGAAAGCGTTGCTCAGGCACCCCCTACTGGATGGAGGGGGTTTAAGTATCCAGTGACTCACAGCAATAGGCTGGGGAGACATTAGGAGTTCACACACAGCAACTATAAGAATCAGGCAGCAGCCACGCCGCAGCCCTAAGCAATCAGACAAGAGACACAGCAGGTACTGGAGCAAAGTGTGCAGCCTGGATTGATAGGTAATATGGCGGTCTTGCATGGTGGGAGGTGGTAAGTCATGCCAGCACGCCGCCAGGGATGTTACAACCAGGATTGGCAAAGCCACCACTGGTGCCCTGTGCTCTTCACAGATGAAAGCAGGTTCACATTGAGCACATGTGACAGACGTGACAGAGTCTGGAGACTCCGTGGAGAGCAATCTGCTGCCTGCAACATCCTTCAGCATGACCGGTTTGGCAGTGGGTCAGTAATGGTGTGGGGTGGCATTTCTTTGGAGGGCCGCACAGCCCTCCATGTGCTCGCCAGAGGTAGCCTGACTGCCATTAGGTAGCGAGATGAGATGCTCAGACCCCTTGTGAGACCATATGCTGGTGCAGTTGGCCCTGGGTTCCTCCTAATGCAGGACAATGCCAGACCTCATGTAACTGGAGTGTGTCAGCAGTTCCTGCACGATGAAGGCATTGAAGCTTTGGACTGGCCCGCCCATTCCCCAGACCTGAATCCGATTGAGCACATCTGGGACATCATGTCTCGCTCCATCCACCAACGTCACATTGCACCACAGACTGTCCAGGAGTTGGTGGATGCTTTAGTCCAGGTTTGGGAGGAGATCCCACAGGAGACCATCCGCAACCTCATCAGGAGCATGCCCAGGCATTGTAGGGAGGTCATACATGCACGTAGAGGCTACACACAATACTGAGCCTCATTTTGACTTGTTTTGAGGACATTACATCAAAGCTGGATCAGCCTGTAGTGTGTTTTTCCACTTTAATTTTGGGGGTGACTCCAAATCGAGGCCTCCATTGGCTAATAAATTTGATTTCCGTTGATGATTTTTGTGTGAATTTGTTGTCAGCACATTCAACTTTGTACAGAACAAAGTATTCAATGAGAATATTTCATTGATTCAGATCTAGGATATGTTATTTGAGTGTTCCCTTTATTTTTTTGAGCAGTGTATATATATATACATATATATATATATATATATATATATATATATATATATATATAAAGATCATTGTGGTTCGGTCCCGATGAAGAGGTTTGGAGACCTTGAAACACATTGACACAATAAACCACATTCATGCTTAATCCTTGTGTGTGACTACACCTTTTGAACTTTGGGCAGTGCGGACTCTGAACCACTGTATTCCTCTCATTTTCTTCATGTCAATTTATTGGTGGTCCTGTGTCAAGGGTGTGACAGGTGTAATAGACCTGGCTGTAGAAGGTCTCTGCGCTTGGCATTACAGATGCCTTCTTAATCCTTCTGCCTTTACGACCCAGTGGCAATCTCCCTCCTGCTGCTGGTTGACATACCCTTGCATGGGAGTTAAAAGCACTCAGTTTGCTCCAGGGAATCGCCGGTGATACTTCTATGTACCGGCTTGGAGCATTAGCAGTCGGCTAACGTCTTCTCTGGTGCCCTTGGAGGACAGTTGGCATTACTCCTCTGGTGTCTGCTTAAGCTAAGTTAATCCCTTTTGTTTGTCTACCTTGTTGTCTTTAGTTTGTAGTGGGTCCTGACCAGTGCTCACCCTTCCCCCTCCCTATCTAGGGCCTAGCTCTAGGGACATTCAGGGATTAAGTTTCCTGCTCTGCGATTGGAGATGAACCTATATAAGGATGATAGGGTAGTCAGGGTGATATTAGATCTGCCTAGAGGTCTCCACTCCCCCTTTCTCTAGATGTTGGGCTCCCTTCCCCTTCCCCCTATTCCTGTCCTTGTACACTGTTCCTTCCCTCACCTTGCATGACAATAAGACACTATTTTACCAGTGCCCCCAGCAACAGAGCAGATTGTAAAGTATTGATTTACTCCCATGTCTTATTGGGGAGCTAAGGTATCAGAACACAGATGTGATTGCTATCACTGTTCTGTTGTTTGTAAAGATAAATGTGCTCTTATGAGTAGTGATGGGCGAGCACTAAAATGCTCGATGCTTGGGCCGAGCACATTGGAATACTCGGGTGCTCGACCCGAGCAACGAGCCCAATGTAAGTCTATGGGAAACTCGAGCATTTTTCAGGCGCCTCCCCCTGGCGGTCTGAAAATTGCAAATTGCCCAAATCGATGGGAACAGTGCTCAAATGACATGGGGACAGTATAGGAAAGACCCCTGGAAGCATTTCTGACTCCCAGGTCACTTCTGTCAACAATGTTCATCAGGCGGCCTTTACTATTCTTAAAGGGACAGCAATCGGCCCTCACTATTCTTAGAGAGCCATCAGCCGGCTAAGTTTTATTGTTCCCATTACTAAAGAGTAGGTCTCCTCTACTGTTATTGCGTATGCAGTGAGTGGCAGGGCTGCCCAAAATTTAGACGCACCCCAATACCTCTTTGAAAATTTGGACGCACCCCAATACCCCTTTGAAGAGACTTAGAGGAGGGCCTCCTGAAAACAAATTTCCCATTATTAGGAAGTAGGTCTCCCATTGTGTTTGCATATGCAGTGAATGCAAGGGTTGCCAAAAATTTGGAGGCACTCCAATGCTCCTTTGAAAAGACGTGGAGGTCAGCGGGCCTCCTGAAAACAATGTTCCCATTATTAGGAAGTGGGTGTCCCATTATGTTTGCCTATGCAGTCAATGCAAGGGTTGCCAAAAATTTGGAGGCACTCCAATGTCCCTTGGAAGAGACGTGGAGGTCAGAGGGCCTACTGAAAACAATGTTCCCATTATTAGGAAGTGGGTCTCCCATTGTGTTTGCTATGCAGTGAATGCAAGGGCTGCCAAAAATTGGGAGTTACTCCAATGCCCCTTGGAAGAGACGTGGAGGAGTGCCTCATAAAAAATGTTCCCATTAGAAAGGAGCGGGTTTCCTATACTTGTAATGCCCATGGGCCCCATAATCAGCTGTTTTTTAACACATTGTACCTTCAGGTGAAGAATAAAGATTAAGGATTGTGGGTGGCTTAAAAATGGGTCAATCACTCCCCTAAACTAATTAAAGAAGTTATTCAGGTGTGTGATAATTGGTGGAATATCTTTAGAATAGGTCATCAATATCAGATCAGTGAGGGTCCAGCACCGTGCACATCCGCTGATCAGCTGTTTCTCCGTTCGTGACGATAATGGAGAGATACCCCTTATGAATGCCCTGGAAAAATTTGTGACGTTTGAGGTGCCACATTAGGATGGAAAGTTGAGCTGTGCCCTTTAAAGCATTAATGCTTAATGCACTATGTTGCTGGTGACATAAATGAATCAGAGAGCAGCATAGGTTCAGCATTAGAAATCGCGAGCATGCCCGTGGACAGGTGACGAAGCGCATTGAAGACAATATTTCATTCTGTATCGAAAGTATATGTCATAAATGTTTGATTGATGCAGGTCCCATTGCTGAGATCAGGGACCCACATGCAACTCAAGAACGACCCCGTTACACACTGTCAGAAATGGAAAGATGCGCATGTGCGGCTATCACCATTCATTTCTATGGGAGCTCTGAAACTTGATGACTTTGCTTGGTTTGATGTGTGTGAGTCGTTGTGGGTGTATATGCTGTATATTACCAGTGTAAGCCTGTCCTGCCTGTCAATGTAGGTGTTAGCACCCGCATGCCTGTCCCTGGCCATCGGTATGGCGAAATCCGTGTTCTCACCTCCAGACGTCCCACTATAGGACATAACTTTTTTGTAAATAATCTGTGTATAAAATGACTGACACAAGGCAACATTACAATAATAAGTTTGTTTAAAGCATTTGTATTTAATGATGAATTTGATTCCCCTCGATAATATAGCACTGACATAGTCTGTAGCGCTGTACAGGGACAACCATCATTCATGTTAGGGACAATTTGGAATAAGCCAATTAACCTATCAGTATATTTTTAGAGTGCGGGAGGAAACCGGAGAACCCGGAGGAAACCCACGCAGACACGGGGAGGACATACAAACTCCATGCAGATGTCCGTGGTCAGATTTGTTTCCACCACCTGAGTGCTGCAGACACCAGTGCTAACCACTGAGTCACCGTGCCGCCCGAGAAATGGTGGAAGACTGAGATGTGACTTTCCACTAGTCTTCTGGATGACTTCATCTGTGTGCTGCTATCTTGGCCGAGCCGATGATGGAACTGGATGGTCCCTGATGGATCTTCTCAGGTTGGGGTTACTAGAACCAACTTGTTCTTACAGTAGCCGCACCCAAACTTCTCGGTGTCGAGAGAAACAGTCCAACGTCCGACTCTGGAGTGGGAGATAAAGCTTATTAAAGATATTAAAGACTGATCCTAAAGGTACACACACATCCAACATCAATGACAGAGCCCCTTCATATTGATTGCAGAAGTCATGAAGCAAGCAGTGGTAGTAGCACATACACCCACGACCAGTATCAGACGCCCGTCTGTCTATAGTTTATTTGAGTCGTATCTTACCTGTACTGGCACCCTGAGCATTGGTACACCACCGGGTAGTGGTACTCCCAACTGTGGAATACAGTAATGGGTGGAAGGTCAGGGTGGATCTGTGCGACCTTCTCACAATACTGCTCCCATAGTCGGTGATGGGCAAGTTCTCCATTGCCATCGATGACCCAGCAGGCAGCATGACACATCTCATGGATCAATGTGTCTCGGAGTCGTTCTAAGGACAAAGCAGCATATAATAACAATCAGCAGTAAAGATGTGGGGAAGATTTCACCACAGCTAATCTATAAATTGTGCCGGATGTGACGACTACCTGCTGAATCGCAGACTTTATCCGATAACTGGATGATGGCGTAGCGGTCCCCGTTGTTCTCCTGCAATCCAGTGCGACCAGCTGTTTTACGCAGCCTTTTATTCCAGCTGATGTCCATATATGCAGGAAGCTACAGAGGAAGTAGAAATACAGAATATAGAGATATATACTGTATATAGTGGATACACTAACCCTAGCTCTAACCCTCTATTCACTATCCCCCACATCACCCCATACCTACAGAATATAGAGGTATATACTATATACACTGGATACACTAACCCCTGCTCTAACCCTCCATTCACTATCTTCAATATCACCCCATACCTACAGAATATAGAGGTATATACTATATATACTGTATACATTAATCCTAGTTCTAACCATCCATTCATCATCCCTCATATCACCCTACACCTACAGAATATAGAGGTATATACTATGTACACTGGATACCCTAACCCTATTTTTAACCATCTACTCACTATCTCCCATATCACCCCATACCTACAGAATATAGAGGTATATGCTATTTACACTGGATACACCATCCCTAGCTGTAGCCCTTTATCCTCCTATCACAATATACGTATGTACTGAATATAGAGGTATATACTATATACACTGGATACACTAACCCTAGCTCTAACCCTTCATCCCCTATCAACCTATACATACAGAATGTAGAGGTATATGCTATATACACTGGATACACTATCCCTAGCTCTAACCCTTCGCCTCATATTACCATATACATACAGAATATAGAGGTATACACTATATACACTGGATACACTATCCCTAGCTCTAACCCTTCGCCTCGTATCACCATATACATACAGAATATAGAGGTATATACTATATACACTGGATACACTATCCCTAGCTCTAACCCTTCGCCTCATATCACCATATACATACAGAATGTAGAGGTATATACTATATACACTGGATACACTATCCCTAGCTCTAACCCTTCGCCTCATATTACCATATACATACAGAATATAGAGGTATACACTATATACACTGGATACACTATCCCTAGCTCTAATCCTTTGCCTCATATCACCATATACATACAGAACATAGAGGTATATGCTATATACACTGGATACACTATCCCTAGCTCTAACCCTTCGCCTCATATCACCATATACATACAGAATTTAGTGGTATATGCTATGTACACTGGATACACTATCCCTAGCTCTAACCCTTAGCCTCGTATCACCATATACATACAGAATGTAGAGGTATATTCTATATACACTGGATACACTATCCCTAGCTCTAATCCTTTGCCTCGTATTACCCTATACATACAGAATATAGAGGTATGTACTATATACACAGGATACACTATCCCTAGCTCTAACCCTTCATCCCCTATAACCCTATTCCAAGCTGTGTGTTATAGCTGAATACCTGGTTCTCAAAGACGGTCCTGTTATAAAACTTGTACAGACGTCGTACCAGCTCCTGTTTGTTCTTACGGAAGTCGGTGACATATTTGGACGTGGGTGAAGACAGATTTCTCAGGAAACAGTAATTGATGGGACGTTCCTGTCTCCTGGTAACAAAGCATTAAAGAGGATCACACATCACTACTGGATATATACTAAGACCGTACACGACCTGCAGACACACAGCTGACACCTTATCTGAAAATATGCTAATAATAGCGCCATCTAGCGACCAGATAACATGAACATGACCCAGATAAAACGGATATATAGGAATACATTACCTTGCTGTCTCCTCCTGCACAAAGCTGAATCGGGGAGAATTGGGCTCTGGAGAAAAGAAGAAACATCGTCATTTACTTCTGTGTCGTTCAGTTTTCCTAATCAATAAAAATCTAATTTTCTTATTTTACAGGAAGGAATTTATGATCCTTCCAGATGCTTTATTACATGCCTGACTCTATGTATAGCAGGTGGGGACCAGAGCCACAATCTTCATCTTCAAGGCTCCTTGGAGACCTTGAAATAAGTGGATGAGACTGAAATAAAGAAATATAAAGACCTTGAGAATGAAGGAGTAGCAGCGATACAGTGGCATAATCACAGAATGGGGCGTCCCCTGATCTCCAGTAGACCCCCAGAGCCGCAGATAGTGCTGGAGAGAAGTGAGCGCTCACCTGATGGAGATTCTCATCACCGCTGCTGTCCTCTGTGTCGGACGCAAAAACTCTGCGGCATTTTTTATTGACCAGTAACTGGGAAAAGGAAATAATAAAAAGTTAAAAAAAGTCTTCAAATTTCCATAATTTCAAATAGACAACATACTCCAGAATCCGCCACTCACCTGGTCATCAATACCGCTGCTCTCTGTAATAGACTCAATAATAAAGCGACGTTTGCGCTTATACTCAGACATTTTGCTCACTCAATCAGAATTGCAAAAATATCCTCACACCACAAATTCTATAACCCTCAGTGGAGGAGGCCGTGAGCAGAAGTTTTATCAGTTCTTCATATTGTGACTTCATGACTTGTGTGACATCAACATTCTAGAACTCTGATATTGTGACATCGCTAAGAGCAGTTGTTCTGATGGATGTACACATGTAGATAGAAATATTTATATATATATTTACAACCCCAATTCCAAAAAACTTGTGACGCTGTGTAAATGTAAAGAGAACAGGAATGTAATGATTTGGAAATCTCTTTTAGCCATATTATATTCACTGTAGAACATAGAAATCAGATCAGAAGATATTAACTGTTCTGAGGTCGGATGAATAAAAATATGAAATTATTTATGGAAACTGTGGACGCCTTGTCCTGCAAACTGCAGAGCAGAGGGACCATCCAGCTTGTTATCACCGCTTAGTTCCTGCATCTCTGATGGTCTGGGGCTGCATTAGTGCCTCTGACATGGGCAGCTTACACATGAAAGGAGTGATCAATGATGAGCCTTATACAGAGGTGTTGCAAAATGAGGGATCACCTAAAAATAGTCAATGTATATTAACCTACAAGCCAAACAAGACATATTAAAAATATTTAAAAAGCACAAATGACAAATTTTCCATACCGCAGCTCTGTAATGCTAGGATCTACCCTGTCTGTCAATAAGGTAATTTAGGAAACCAAAAGTTGATACCACCTTAATAAAGGTATATTATAATATACCCCAAATCACAGCTATACCATTAATATGAAAATTAAAATATACCTATGACCCAGGTGGCACAAACTTCACATTTACCTTCACTCTGTGTGGCTATTTGCTATTGTGCCGGTAGTAGGATTTTTTTGCAACTTTTCTGACTCTATCATACAATTGTTGTATACACTCCTCTTTATCATCTTTTATTTTGTGCTTTTGTGCATTATTTATTGGGCGTGTATATCTTTAACCCACTATGCACTTTAATACTTGCCCTTATTTTAGGGCCTGGGTCATTGATGTAACAATTTTCATATTATTGGTATATTATACAGTAATATATCTGTATTAAGGTGGTATTAACTTTTGGGTTCCTAAATTACCTTATTGACAGACAGGGTAGATCCTAGCACTATAGTGCTGTGGTCTGGAAAATTTATGTTACAGGCTTACAGCCATTTGTGCTTTTTAAATATTTTTAATATGTCTTGCATGTTAATAAGCATTGACTATTTTTAGATTTTTAGGTTATCCCTCTTTTTGCATACTTTTTTTCTGTGTATTTGTTGGATCGTTTTTTGCATATTTTGGCAAGACAATGCTAAACCACATACCACATCCATCACAGCAGCATGGCATCGAAGAGGAAGAGTTCAGGTGAAGAACCGGCCACCTGCAGTCCAGACCTTTCACCAGGAGAAAACATTTGATGCATTATAAAATAAAAAATCCAGCAGAATTCCCAGACTGGGGAGCAGCGAGAATCTGACATCAGACAAGAATGGGACATTTATCTTTTCATCCAGAAAAATGGATGATTTTCATCAGTTTGTTGGTCAGTTGTGGTGTGTACACCATCCTTCTTTTCCATCAACAGTTATTATCATTCACAAGACCAAATACAGATTTCTAGGTTAATAATGGAAATGTATCCATAAATAAATGGAAGCTATATGGATGATCTGTATGGGATCTGTTTTTTTGCGCACCTTTGGACTTGAATGGCTTACTCTCATCCATTTTAAGGAAGAACCTATGCGTGCTATGATTTTTTTCACTTGCTTTTTTTCAAACACTTATCTAAACAGCCCAATGGACCTAGATCTGTCTGTGTCTAGTTCTGTCAGTTTTTTCACGGAAAACACTGGGACCGACAATACAGTCATATGAACGTACCCTACAGATGATGTTGGAGGAGAGAAGGAGCCTGCATGTCGTATTTCCAATGGTAGCTCATTCTGTTTTCCAGCAGATAAGCCGCTGCCAGTGGAATCTATTAGTCGCTCTCATAGAGAACACGGGAGCCAAGCTGAGCATTCTTGTATATAAGGGGCTCAGAAGAGATGGCTGTCAGTTGAACAATCTTTTGGCCGACAGCTACCTAATGTGTTATGAGTGGGGGGCTTTACCAGTGAAGATCTTGATTTTGACATGTTTAGGATCATTATCCATTTGTAGAAGCCATCCTCTTTTCAACTTCAGCTTATTACAGATGGTGTTATGTTTACATCAGGGAAAATATATATTTTTGTACTGTGTTAGCCACGGAAAAATTATTAGAAAAATATTAAGATTTGAGAATCCTCAGTGGCTGATACCTTTTAATGATTAACTGAAAAGATGGTAAGAAGTTGCAAGCTTTCGAGACTACTCAGGTCTCTTCATCAGGCATAGTATGACACAAAATCTGAAGAGTCACATATTTATACACAATAGGACACAGAAATAATGCAATAGATGAGACAGGTAACGTAAAGCCGAGCTATTACTGTGGGAGAAAGGTAAACAGTTCTGGCTGTAAATATTGGATTAGCTCATAGATAAGGACTGTGAAAGTTTTATTGTCCAGTGATTGAGGTCTGGTCCAGGGTTATGATGACCCCAAAGCTCTGAGTAGCACATTCCTTAGTTGATGTAGAATAACATAAATCCATGCAACACATTCATTCCTGCTCTGAAGGTGTCAAAGGTCACCATTAGTTTATATTCCCAAATTTTTCTGTCTCCCTGAGAATTGAAATGACCTTTTAATACCAATAATTACATGTCTGTGATGTTGTGATCAGGGAAACAAAAATGCTTGGCCACAGGTAGATCTATTTTTTCTTCTTTTATTGTGTGGCGATGAGAATTCATCCTTGTCCTAAGTTTTTTCCCTGTCTCCCCTACAGTACATACAGACCCCCGGATGGACTTTTGGTGCACTTCTTCAGGTACAAAGCTGCTACTTGTTACAACATGGAAGGTATATGTACACAAATGCTAGCACATGGAGTGAAGAAAAAAACTGCCAAAGCACCCCTTGGCGCCAAAAAGAGGAAAATAAAAAAAAAGGAGCGAGAGAGAAAAAAAAAATGCACGTGAACATTGGCTCAAACAGAAAACAGAAGTACAAAGTAATTTAAAATATGTAGAGAATAATTAAAACATATTTTCTTTTAAACATAATAAAATATGGCATTACTCCTCTGGTGTCTGCTTAAGCTAAGTTAATCCCTTTTTTTTGTCTACCTTGTTGTCTTTAGTTTGTAGTGGGTCCTGACCAGTGCTCACCCTTCCCCCTCCCTATCTAGGGCCTAGCTCTAGGGACATTCAGGGATTAAGTTTCCTGCTCTGCGATTGGAGATGAACCTATATAAGGATGATAGGGTAGTCAGGGTGATATTAGATCTGCCTAGAGGTCTCCACTCCCCCTTTCTCTAGATGTTGGGCTCCCTTCCCCTTCCCCCTATTCCTGTCCTTGTACACTGTTCCTTCCCTCACCTTGCATGACAATAAGACACTATTTTACCAGTGCCCCCAGCAACAGAGCAGATTGTAAAGTATTGATTTACTCCCATGTCTTATTGGGGAGCTAAGGTATCAGAACACAGATGTGATTGCTATCACTGTTCTGTTGTTTGTAAAGATAAATGTGCTCTTATGAGTAGTGATGGGCGAGCACTAAAATGCTCGATGCTTGGGCCGAGCACATTGGAATACTCGGGTGCTCGACCCGAGCAACGAGCCCAATGTAAGTCTATGGGAAACTCGAGCATTTTTCAGGCGCCTCCCCCTGGCGGTCTGAAAATTGCAAATTGCCCAAATCGATGGGAACAGTGCTCAAATGACATGGGGACAGTATAGGAAAGACCCCTGGAAGCATTTCTGACTCCCAGGTCACTTCTGTCAACAATGTTCATCAGGCGGCCTTTACTATTCTTAAAGGGACAGCAATCGGCCCTCACTATTCTTAGAGAGCCATCAGCCGGCTAAGTTTTATTGTTCCCATTACTAAAGAGTAGGTCTCCTCTACTGTTATTGCGTATGCAGTGAGTGGCAGGGCTGCCCAAAATTTAGACGCACCCCAATACCTCTTTGAAAATTTGGACGCACCCCAATACCCCTTTGAAGAGACTTAGAGGAGGGCCTCCTGAAAACAAATTTCCCATTATTAGGAAGTAGGTCTCCCATTGTGTTTGCCTATGCAGTGAATGCAAGGGTTGCCAAAAATTTGGAGGCACTCCAATGCTCCTTTGAAAAGACGTGGAGGTCAGCGGGCCTCCTGAAAACAATGTTCCCATTATTAGGAAGTGGGTGTCCCATTATGTTTGCCTATGCAGTCAATGCAAGGGTTGCCAAAAATTTGGAGGCACTCCAATGTCCCTTGGAAGAGACGTGGAGGTCAGAGGGCCTACTGAAAACAATGTTCCCATTATTAGGAAGTGGGTCTCCCATTGTGTTTGCTATGCAGTGAATGCAAGGGCTGCCAAAAATTGGGAGTTACTCCAATGCCCCTTGGAAGAGACGTGGAGGAGTGCCTCATAAAAAATGTTCCCATTAGAAAGGAGCGGGTTTCCTATACTTGTAATGCCCATGGGCCCCATAATCAGCTGTTTTTTAACACATTGTACCTTCAGGTGAAGAATAAAGATTAAGGATTGTGGGTGGCTTAAAAATGGGTCAATCACTCCCCTAAACTAATTAAAGAAGTTATTCAGGTGTGTGATAATTGGTGGAATATCTTTAGAATAGGTCATCAATATCAGATCAGTGAGGGTCCAGCACCGTGCACATCCGCTGATCAGCTGTTTCTCCGTTCGTGACGATAATGGAGAGATACCCCTTATGAATGCCCTGGAAAAATTTGTGACGTTTGAGGTGCCACATTAGGATGGAAAGTTGAGCTGTGCCCTTTAAAGCATTAATGCTTAATGCACTATGTTGCTGGTGACATAAATGAATCAGAGAGCAGCATAGGTTCAGCATTAGAAATTGCGAGCATGCCCGTGGACAGGTGACGAAGCGCATTGAAGACAATATTTCATTCTGTATCGAAAGTATATGTCATAAATGTTTGATTGATGCAGGTCCCATTGCTGAGATCAGGGACCCACATGCAACTCAAGAACGACCCCGTTACACACTGTCAGAAATGGAAAGATGCGCATGTGCGGCTATCACCATTCATTTCTATGGGAGCTCTGAAACTTGATGACTTTGCTTGGTTTGATGTGTGTGAGTCGTTGTGGGTGTATATGCTGTATATTACCAGTGTAAGCCTGTCCTGCCTGTCAATGTAGGTGTTAGCACCCGCATGCCTGTCCCTGGCCATCGGTATGGCGAAATCCGTGTTCTCACCTCCAGACGTCCCACTATAGGACATAACTTTTTTGTAAATAATCTGTGTATAAAATGACTGACACAAGGCAACATTACAATAATAAGTTTGTTTAAAGCATTTGTATTTAATGATGAATTTGATTCCCCTCGATAATATAGCACTGACATAGTCTGTAGCGCTGTACAGGGACAACCATCATTCATGTTAGGGACAATTTGGAATAAGCCAATTAACCTATCAGTATATTTTTAGAGTGCGGGAGGAAACCGGAGAACCCGGAGGAAACCCACGCAGACACGGGGAGGACATACAAACTCCATGCAGATGTCCGTGGTCAGATTTGTTTCCACCACCTGAGTGCTGCAGACACCAGTGCTAACCACTGAGTCACCGTGCCGCCCGAGAAATGGTGGAAGACTGAGATGTGACTTTCCACTAGTCTTCTGGATGACTTCATCTGTGTGCTGCTATCTTGGCCGAGCCGATGATGGAACTGGATGGTCCCTGATGGATCTTCTCAGGTTGGGGTTACTAGAACCAACTTGTTCTTACAGTAGCCGCACCCAAACTTCTCGGTGTCGAGAGAAACAGTCCAACGTCCGACTCTGGAGTGGGAGATAAAGCTTATTAAAGATATTAAAGACTGATCCTAAAGGTACACACACATCCAACATCAATGACAGAGCCCCTTCATATTGATTGCAGAAGTCATGAAGCAAGCAGTGGTAGTAGCACATACACCCACGACCAGTATCAGACGCCCGTCTGTCTATAGTTTATTTGAGTCGCATCTTACCTGTACTGGCACCCTGAGCATTGGTACACCACCGGGTAGTGGTACTCCCAACTGTGGAATACAGTAATGGGTGGAAGGTCAGGGTGGATCTGTGCGACCTTCTCACAATACTGCTCCCATAGTCGGTGATGGGCAAGTTCTCCATTGCCATCGATGACCCAGCAGGCAGCATGACACATCTCATGGATCAATGTGTCTCGGAGTCGTTCTAAGGACAAAGCAGCATATAATAACAATCAGGAGTAAAGATGTGGTGAAGATTTCACCACAGCTAATCTATAAATTGTGCCGGATGTGACGACTACCTGCTGAATCGCAGACTTTATCCGATAACTGGATGATGGCGTAGCGGTCCCCGTTGTTCTCCTGCAATCCAGTGCGACCAGCTGTTTTACGCAGCCTTTTATTCCAGCTGATGTCCATATATGCAGGAAGCTACAGAGGAAGTAGAAATACAGAATATAGAGATATATACTGTATATAGTGGATACACTAACCCTAGCTCTAACCCTCTATTCACTATCCCCCACATCACCCCATACCTACAGAATATAGAGGTATATACTATATACACTGGATACACTAACCCCTGCTCTAACCCTCCATTCACTATCTTCAATATCACCCCATACCTACAGAATATAGAGGTATATACTATATATACTGGATACATTAATCCTAGTTCTAACCATCCATTCATCATCCCTCATATCACCCTACACCTACAGAATATAGAGGTATATACTATGTACACTGGATACCCTAACCCTATTTTTAACCATCTACTCACTATCTCCCATATCACCCCATACCTACAGAATATAGAGGTATATGCTATTTACACTGGATACACCATCCCTAGCTGTAGCCCTTTATCCTCCTATCACAATATACGTATGTACTGAATATAGAGGTATATACTATATACACTGGATACACTAACCCTAGCTCTAACCCTTCATCCCCTATCAACCTATACATACAGAATGTAGAGGTATATGCTATATACACTGGATACACTATCCCTAGCTCTAACCCTTCGCCTCATATTACCATATACATACAGAATATAGAGGTATACACTATATACACTGGATACACTATCCCTAGCTCTAACCCTTCACCTCGTATCACCATATACATACAGAATATAGAGGTATATACTATATACACTTGATACACTATCCCTAGCTCTAACCCTTCGCCTCATATCACCATATACATACAGAATGTAGAGGTATATACTATATACACTGGATACACTATCCCTAGCTCTAACCCTTCGCCTCATATTACCATATACATACAGAATATAGAGGTATACACTATATACACTGGATACACTATCCCTAGCTCTAATCCTTTGCCTCATATCACCATATACATACAGAACATAGAGGTATATGCTATATACACTGGATACACTATCCCTAGCTCTAACCCTTCGCCTCATATCACCATATACATACAGAATTTAGTGGTATATGCTATATACACTGGATACACTATCCCTAGCTCTAACCCTTAGCCTCGTATCACCCTATACATACAGAATATAGAGGTATGTACTATATACACTGGATACACTATCCCTAGCTCTAACCCTTCATCCCCTATAACCCTATTCCAAGCTGTGTGTTATAGCTGAATACCTGGTTCTCAAAGACGGTCCTGTTATAAAACTTGTACAGACGTCGTACCAGCTCCTGTTTGTTCTTACGGAAGTCGGTGACATATTTGGACGTGGGTGAAGACAGATTTCTCAGGAAACAGTAATTGATGGGACGTTCCTGTCTCCTGGTAACAAAGCATTAAAGAGGATCACACATCACTACTGGATATATACTAAGACCGTACACGACCTGCAGACACACAGCTGACACCTTATCTGAAAATATGCTAATAATAGCGCCATCTAGCGACCAGATAACATGAACATGACCCAGATAAAATGGATATATAGGAATACATTACCTTGCTGTCTCCTCCTGCACAAAGCTGAATCGGGGAGAATTGGGCTCTGGAGAAAAGAAGAAACATCGTCATTTACTTCTGTGTCGTTCAGTTTTCCTAATCAATAAAAATCTAATTTTCTTATTTTACAGGAAGGAATTTATGATCCTTCCAGATGCTTTATTACATGCCTGACTCTATGTATAGCAGGTGGGGACCAGAGCCACAATCTTCATCTTCAAGGCTCCTTGGAGACCTTGAAATAAGTGGATGAGACTGAAATAAAGAAATATAAAGACCTTGAGAATGAAGGAGTAGCAGCGATACAGTGGCATAATCACAGAATGGGGCGTCCCCTGATCTCCAGTAGACCCCCAGAGCCGCAGATAGTGCTGGAGAGAAGTGAGCGCTCACCTGATGGAGATTCTCATCACCGCTGCTGTCCTCTGTGTCGGACGCAAAAACTCTGCGGCATTTTTTATTGACCAGTAACTGGGAAAAGGAAATAATAAAAAGTTAAAAAAAGTCTTCAAATTTCCATAATTTCAAATAGACAACATACTCCAGAATCCGCCACTCACCTGGTCATCAATACCGCTGCTCTCTGTAATAGACTCAATAATAAAGCGACGTTTGCGCTTATACTCAGACATTTTGCTCACTCAATCAGAATTGCAAAAATATCCTCACTCCACAAATTCTATAACCCTCAGTGGAGGAGGCCGTGAGCAGAAGTTTTATCAGTTCTTCATATTGTGACTTCATGACTTGTGTGACATCAGCATTCTAGAACTCTGATATTGTGACATCGCTAAGAGCAGTTGTTCTGATGGATGTACACATGTAGATAGAAATATTTATATATATATTTACAACCCCAATTCCAAAAAACTTGTGACGCTGTGTAAATGTAAAGAGAACAGGAATGTAATGATTTGGAAATCTCTTTTAGCCATATTATATTCACTGTAGAACATAGAAATCAGATCAGAAGATATTAACTGTTCTGAGGTCGGATGAATAAAAATATGAAATTATTTATGGAAACTGTGGACGCCTTGTCCTGCAAACTGCAGAGCAGAGGGACCATCCAGCTTGTTATCAGCGCTTAGTTCCTGCATCTCTGATGGTCTGGGGCTGCATTAGTGCCTCTGACATGGGCAGCTTACACATGAAAGGAGTGATCAATGATGAGCCTTATACAGAGGTGTTGCAAAATGAGGGATCACCTAAAAATAGTCAATGTATATTAACCTACAAGCCAAACAAGACATATTAAAAATATTTAAAAAGCACAAATGACAAATTTTCCATACCGCAGCTCTGTAATGCTAGGATCTACCCTGTCTGTCAATAAGGTAATTTAGGAAACCAAAAGTTGATACCACCTTAATAAAGGTATATTATAATATACCCCAAATCACAGCTATACCATTAATATGAAAATTAAAATATACCTATGACCCAGGTGGCACAAACTTCACATTTACCTTCACTCTGTGTGGCTATTTGATATTGTGCCGGTAGTAGGATTTTTTTGCAACTTTTCTGACTCTATCATACAATTGTTGTATACACTCCTCTTTATCATCTTTTATTTTGTGCTTTTGTGCATTATTTATTGGGCGTGTATATCTTTAACCCACTATGCACTTTAATACTTGCCCTTATTTTAGGGCCTGGGTCATTGATGTAACAATTTTCATATTATTGGTATATTATACAGTAATATATCTGTATTAAGGTGGTATTAACTTTTGGGTTCCTAAATTACCTTATTGACAGACAGGGTAGATCCTAGCACTATAGTGCTGTGGTCTGGAAAATTTATGTTACAGGCTTACAGCCATTTGTGCTTTTTAAATATTTTTAATATGTCTTGCATGTTAATAAGCATTGACTATTTTTAGATTTTTAGGTTATCCCTCTTTTTGCATACTTTTTTTCTGTGTATTTGTTGGATCGTTTTTTGCATATTTTGGCAAGACAATGCTAAACCACATACCACATCCATTACAGCAGCATGGCATCGAAGAGGAAGAGTTCAGGTGAAGAACCAGCCACCTGCAGTCCAGACCTTTCACCAGGAGAAAACATTTGATGCATTATAAAATAAAAAATCCAGCAGAATTCCCAGACTGTGGAGCAGCGAGAATCTGACATCAGACAAGAATGGGACATTTATCTTTTCATCCAGAAAAATGGATGATTTTCATCAGTTTGTTGGTCAGTTGTGGTGTGTACACCATCCTTCTTTTCCATCAACAGTTATTATCATTCACAAGACCAAATACAGATTTCTAGGTTAATAATGGAAATGTATCCATAAATAAATGGAAGCTATATGGATGATCTGTATGGGATCTGTTTTTTTGCGCACCTTTGGACTTGAATGGCTTACTCTCATCCATTTTAAGGAAGAACCTATGCGTGCTATGATTTTTTTCACTTGCTTTTTTTTCAAACACTTATCTAAACAGCCCAATGGACCTAGATCTGTCTGTGTCTAGTTCTGTCAGTTTTTTCACGGAAAACACTGGGACCGACAATACAGTCATATGAACGTACCCTACAGATGATGTTGGAGGAGAGAAGGAGCCTGCATGTCGTATTTCCAATGGTAGCTCATTCTGTTTTCCAGCAGATAAGCCGCTGCCAGTGGAATCTATTAGTCGCTCTCATAGAGAACACGGGAGCCAAGCTGAGCATTCTTGTATATAAGGGGCTCAGAAGAGATGGCTGTCAGTTGAACAATCTTTTGGCTGACAGCTACCTAATGTGTTATGAGTGGGGGGCTTTACCAGTGAAGATCTTGATTTTGACATGTTTAGGATCATTATCCATTTGTAGAAGCCATCCTCTTTTCAACTTCAGCTTATTACAGATGGTGTTATGTTTACATCAGGGAAAATATATATTTTTGTACTGTGTTAGCCACGGAAAAATTATTAGAAAAATATTAAGATTTGAGAATCCTCAGTGGCTGATACCTTTTAATGATTAACTGAAAAGATGGTAAGAAGTTGCAAGCTTTCGAGACTACTCAGGTCTCTTCATCAGGCATAGTATGACACAAAATCTGAAGAGTCACATATTTATACACAATAGGACACAGAAATAATGCAATAGATGAGACAGGTAACGTAAAGCCGAGCTATTACTGTGGGAGAAAGGTAAACAGTTCTGGCTGTAAATATTGGATTAGCTCATAGATAAGGACTGTGAAAGTTTTATTGTCCAGTGATTGAGGTCTGGTCCAGGGTTATGATGACCCCAAAGCTCTGAGTAGCACATTCCTTAGTTGATGTAGAATAACATGAATCCATGCAACACATTCATTCCTGCTCTGAAGGTGTCAAAGGTCACCATTAATTTATATTCCCAAATTTTTCTGTCTCCCTGAGAATTGAAATGACCTTTTAATACCAATAATTACATGTCTGTGATGTTGTGATCAGGGAAACAAAAATGCTTGGCCACAGGTAGATCTATTTTTTCTTCTTTTATTGTGTGGCGATGAGAATTCATCCTTGTCCTAAGTTTTTTCCCTGTCTCCCCTACAGTACATACAGACCCCCGGATGGACTTTTGGTGCACTTCTTCAGGTACAAAGCTGCTACTTGTTACAACATGGAAGGTATATGTACACACATGCTAGCACATGGAGTGAAGAAAAAAACTGCCAAAGCACCCATTGGCGCCAAAAAGAGGAAAATAAAAAAAAAGGAGCGAGAGAGAAAAAAAAAATGCACGTGAACATTGGCTCAAACAGAAAACAGAAGTACAAAGTAATTTAAAATATGTAGAGAATAATTAAAACATATTTTCTTTTAAACATAATAAAATATGGCATTACTCCTCTCGTGTCTGCTTAAGCTAAGTTAATCCCTTTTGTTTGTCTACCTTGTTGTCTTTAGTTTGTAGTGGGTCCTGACCAGTGCTCACCCTTCCCCCTCCCTATCTAGGGCCTAGCTCTAGGGACATTCAGGGATTAAGTTTCCTGCTCTGCGATTGGAGATGAACCTATATAAGGATGATAGGGTAGTCAGGGTGATATTAGATCTGCCTAGAGGTCTCCACTCCCCCTTTCTCTAGATGTTGGGCTCCCTTCCCCTTCCCCCTATTCCTGTCCTTGTACACTGTTCCTTCCCTCACCTTGCATGACAATAAGACACTATTTTACCAGTGCCCCCAGCAACAGAGCAGATTGTAAAGTATTGATTTACTCCCATGTCTTATTGGGGAGCTAAGGTATCAGAACACAGATGTGATTGCTATCACTGTTCTGTTGTTTGTAAAGATAAATGTGCTCTTATGAGTAGTGATGGGCGAGCACCAAAATGCTCGATGCTTGGGCCGAGCACATTGGAATACTCGGGTGCTCGACCCGAGCAACGAGCCCAATGTAAGTCTATGGGAAACTCGAGCATTTTTCAGGCGCCTCCCCCTGGCGGTCTGAAAATTGCAAATTGCCCAAATCGATGGGAACAGTGATCAAATGACATGGGGACAGTATAGGAAAGACCCCTGGAAGCATTTCTGACTCCCAGGTCACTTCTGTCAACAATGTTCATCAGGCGGCCTTTACTATTCTTAAAGGGACAGCAATCGGCCCTCACTATTCTTAGAGAGCCATCAGCCGGCTAAGTTTTATTGTTCCCATTACTAAAGAGTAGGTCTCCTCTACTGTTATTGCGTATGCAGTGAGTGGCAGGGCTGCCCAAAATTTAGACGCACCCCAATACCTCTTTGAAAATTTGGACGCACCCCAATACCCCTTTGAAGAGACTTAGAGGAGGGCCTCCTGAAAACAAATTTCCCATTATTAGGAAGTAGGTCTCCCATTGTGTTTGCCTATGCAGTGAATGCAAGGGTTGCCAAAAATTTGGAGGCACTCCAATGCTCCTTTGAAAAGACGTGGAGGTCAGCGGGCCTCCTGAAAACAATGTTCCCATTATTAGGAAGTGGGTGTCCCATTATGTTTGCCTATGCAGTCAATGCAAGGGTTGCCAAAAATTTGGAGGCACTCCAATGTCCCTTGGAAGAGACGTGGAGGTCAGAGGGCCTACTGAAAACAATGTTCCCATTATTAGGAAGTGGGTCTCCCATTGTGTTTGCTATGCAGTGAATGCAAGGGCTGCCAAAAATTGGGAGTTACTCCAATGCCCCTTGGAAGAGACGTGGAGGAGTGCCTCATAAAAAATGTTCCCATTAGAAAGGAGCGGGTTTCCTATACTTGTAATGCCCATGGGCCCCATAATCAGCTGTTTTTTAACACATTGTACCTTCAGGTGAAGAATAAAGATTAAGGATTGTGGGTGGCTTAAAAATGGGTCAATCACTCCCCTAAACTAATTAAAGAAGTTATTCAGGTGTGTGATAATTGGTGGAATATCTTTAGAATAGGTCATCAATATCAGATCAGTGAGGGTCCAGCACCGTGCACATCTGCTGATCAGCTGTTTCTCCGTTCGTGACGATAATGGAGAGATACCCCTTATGAATGCCCTGGAAAAATTTGTGACATTTGAGGTGCCACATTAGGATGGAAAGTTGAGCTGTGCCCTTTAAAGCATTAATGCTTAATGCACTATGTTGCTGGTGACATAAATGAATCAGAGAGCAGCATAGGTTCAGCATTAGAAATCGCGAGCATGCCCGTGGAGAGGTGACGAAGCGCATTGAAGACAATATTTCATTCTGTATCGAAAGTATATGTCATAAATGTTTGATTGATGCAGGTCCCATTGCTGAGATCAGGGACCCACATGCAACTCAAGAACGACCCCGTTACACACTGTCAGAAATGGAAAGATGCGCATGTGCGGCTATCACCATTCATTTCTATGGGAGCTCTGAAACTTGATGACTTTGCTTGGTTTGATGTGTGTGAGTCATTGTGGGTGTATATGCTGTATATTACCAGTGTAAGCCTGTCCTGCCTGTCAATGTAGGTGTTAGCACCCGCATGCCTGTCCCTGGCCATCGGTATGGCGAAATCCGTGTTCTCACCTCCAGACGTCCCACTATAGGACATAACTTTTTTGTAAATAATCTGTGTATAAAATGACTGACACAAGGCAACATTACAATAATAAGTTTGTTTAAAGCATTTGTATTTAATGATGAATTTGATTCCCCTCGATAATATAGCACTGACATAGTCTGTAGCGCTGTACAGGGACAACCATCATTCATGTTAGGGACAATTTGGAATAAGCCAATTAACCTATCAGTATATTTTTAGAGTGCGGGAGGAAACCGGAGAACCCGGAGGAAACCCACGCAGACACGGGGAGGACATACAAACTCCATGCAGATGTCCGTGGTCAGATTTGTTTCCACCACCTGAGTGCTGCAGACACCAGTGCTAACCACTGAGTCACCGTGCCGCCCGAGAAATGGTGGAAGACTGAGATGTGACTTTCCACTAGTCTTCTGGATGACTTCATCTGTGTGCTGCTATCTTGGCTGAGCCGATGATGGAACTGGATGGTCCCTGATGGATCTTCTCAGGTTGGGGTTACTAGAACCAACTTGTTCTTACAGTAGCCGCACCCAAACTTCTCGGTGTCGAGAGAAACAGTCCAACGTCCGACTCTGGAGTGGGAGATAAAGCTTATTAAAGATATTAAAGACTGATCCTAAAGGTACACACACATCCAACATCAATGACAGAGCCCCTTCATATTGATTGCAGAAGTCATGAAGCAAGCAGTGGTAGTAGCACATACACCCACGACCAGTATCAGACGCCCGTCTGTCTATAGTTTATTTGAGTCGCATCTTACCTGTACTGGCACCCTGAGCATTGGTACACCACCGGGTAGTGGTACTCCCAACTGTGGAATACAGTAATGGGTGGAAGGTCAGGGTGGATCTGTGCGACCTTCTCACAATACTGCTCCCATAGTCGGTGATGGGCAAGTTCTCCATTGCCATCGATGACCCAGCAGGCAGCATGACACATCTCATGGATCAATGTGTCTCGGAGTCGTTCTAAGGACAAAGCAGCATATAATAACAATCAGGAGTAAAGATGTGGGGAAGATTTCACCACAGCTAATCTATAAATTGTGCCGGATGTGACGACTACCTGCTGAATCGCAGACTTTATCCGATAACTGGATGATGGCGTAGCGGTCCCCGTTGTTCTCCTGCAATCCAGTGCGACCAGCTGTTTTACGCAGCCTTTTATTCCAGCTGATGTCCATATATGCAGGAAGCTACAGAGGAAGTAGAAATACAGAATATAGAGATATATACTGTATATAGTGGATACACTAACCCTAGCTCTAACCCTCTATTCACTATCCCCCACATCACCCCATACCTACAGAATATAGAGGTATATACTATATACACTGGATACACTAACCCCTGCTCTAACCCTCCATTCACTATCTTCAATATCACCCCATACCTACAGAATATAGAGGTATATACTATATATACTGGATACATTAATCCTAGTTCTAACCATCCATTCATCATCCCTCATATCACCCTACACCTACAGAATATAGAGGTATATACTATGTACACTGGATACCCTAACCCTATTTTTAACCATCTACTCACTATCACCCATATCACCCCATACCTACAGAATATAGAGGTATAGGCTATTTACACTGGATACACCATCGCTAGCTGTAGCCCTTTATCCTCCTATCACAATATACGTATGTACTGAATATAGAGGTATATACTATATACACTGGATACACTAACCCTAGCTCTAACCCTTCATCCCCTATCAACCTATACATACAGAATGTAGAGGTATATGCTATATACACTGGATACACTATCCCTAGCTCTAACCCTTCGCCTCATATTACCATATACATACAGAATATAGAGGTATACACTATATACACTGGATACACTATCCCTAGCTCTAACCCTTCGCCTCGTATCACCATATACATACAGAATATAGAGGTATATACTATATACACTGGATACACTATCCCTAGCTCTAACCCTTCGCCTCATATCACCATATACATACAGAATATAGAGGTATATACTATATACACTGGATACACTATCCCTAGCTCTAACCCTTCGCCTCATATTACCATATACATACAGAATATAGAGGTATACACTATATACACTGGATACACTATCCCTAGCTCTAATCCTTTGCCTCATATCACCATATACATACAGAACATAGAGGTATATGCTATATACACTGGATACACTATCCCTAGCTCTAACCCTTCGCCTCATATCACCATATACATACAGAATTTAGTGGTATATGCTATATACACTGGATACACTATACCTAGCTCTAACCCTTAGCCTCGTATCACCCTATACATACAGAATATAGAGGTATATACTATATACACTGGATACACTATCCCTAGCTCTAAACCTTCATCCCCTATAACCCTATTCCAAGCTGTGTGTTATAGCTGAATACCTGGTTCTCAAAGACGGTCCTGTTATAAAACTTGTACAGACGTCGTACCAGCTCCTGTTTGTTCTTACGGAAGTCGGTGACATATTTGGACGTGGGTGAAGACAGATTTCTCAGGAAACAGTAATTGATGGGACGTTCCTGTCTCCTGGTAACAAAGCATTAAAGAGGATCACACATCACTACTGGATATATACTAAGACCGTACACGACCTGCAGACACACAGCTGACACCTTATCTGAAAATATGCTAATAATAGCGCCATCTAGCGACCAGATAACATGAACATGACCCAGATAAAACGGATATATAGGAATACATTACCTTGCTGTCTCCTCCTGCACAAAGCTGAATCGGGGAGAATTGGGCTCTGGAGAAAAGAAGAAACATCGTCATTTACTTCTGTGTCGTTCAGTTTTCCTAATCAATAAAAATCTAATTTTCTTATTTTACAGGAAGGAATTTATGATCCTTCCAGATGCTTTATTACATGCCTGACTCTATGTATAGCAGGTGGGGACCAGAGCCACAATCTTCATCTTCAAGGCTCCTTGGAGACCTTGAAATAAGTGGATGAGACTGAAATAAAGAAATATAAAGACCTTGAGAATGAAGGAGTAGCAGCGATACAGTGGCATAATCACAGAATGGGGCGTCCCCTGATCTCCAGTAGACCCCCAGAGCCGCAGATAGTGCTGGAGAGAAGTGAGCGCTCACCTGATGGAGATTCTCATCACCGCTGCTGTCCTCTGTGTCGGACGCAAAAACTCTGCGGCATTTTTTATTGACCAGTAACTGGGAAAAGGAAATAATAAAAAGTTAAAAAAAGTCTTCAAATTTCCATAATTTCAAATAGACAACATACTCCAGAATCCGCCACTCACCTGGTCATCAATACCGCTGCTCTCTGTAATAGACTCAATAATAAAGCGACGTTTGCGCTTATACTCAGACATTTTGCTCACTCAATCAGAATTGCAAAAATATCCTCACTCCACAAATTCTATAACCCTCAGTGGAGGAGGCCGTGAGCAGAAGTTTTATCAGTTCTTCATATTGTGACTTCATGACTTGTGTGACATCAACATTCTAGAACTCTGATATTGTGACATCGCTAAGAGCAGTTGTTCTGATGGATGTACACATGTAGATAGAAATATTTATATATATATTTACAACCCCAATTCCAAAAAACTTGTGACGCTGTGTAAATGTAAAGAGAACAGGAATGTAATGATTTGGAAATCTCTTTTAGCCATATTATATTCACTGTAGAACATAGAAATCAGATCAGAAGATATTAACTGTTCTGAGGTCGGATGAATAAAAATATGAAATTATTTATGGAAACTGTGGACGCCTTGTCCTGCAAACTGCAGAGCAGAGGGACCATCCAGCTTGTTATCAGCGCTTAGTTCCTGCATCTCTGATGGTCTGGGGCTGCATTAGTGCCTCTGACATGGGCAGCTTACACATGAAAGGAGTGATCAATGATGAACCTTATACAGAGGTGTTGCAAAATGAGGGATCACCTAAAAATAGTCAATGTATATTAACCTACAAGCCAAACAAGACATATTAAAAATATTTAAAAAGCACAAATGACAAATTTTCCATACCGCAGCTCTGTAATGCTAGGATCTACCCTGTCTGTCAATAAGGTAATTTAGGAAACCAAAAGTTGATACCACCTTAATAAAGGTATATTATAATATACCCCAAATCACAGCTATACCATTAATATGAAAATTAAAATATACCTATGACCCAGGTGGCACAAACTTCACATTTACCTTCACTCTGTGTGGCTATTTGCTATTGTGCCGGTAGTAGGATTTTTTTGCAACTTTTCTGACTCTATCATACAATTGTTGTATACACTCCTCTTTATCATCTTTTATTTTGTGCTTTTGTGCATTATTTATTGGGCGTGTATATCTTTAACCCACTATGCACTTTAATACTTGCCCTTATTTTAGGGCCTGGGTCATTGATGTAACAATTTTCATATAATTGGTATATTATACAGTAATTTATCTGTATTAAGGTGGTATTAACTTTTGGGTTCCTAAATTACCTTATTGACAGACAGGGTAGATCCTAGCACTATAGTGCTGTGGTCTGGAAAATTTATGTTACAGGCTTACAGCCATTTGTGCTTTTTAAATATTTTTAATATGTCTTGCATGTTAATAAGCATTGACTATTTTTAGATTTTTAGGTTATCCCTCTTTTTGCATACTTTTTTTCTGTGTATTTGTTGGATCGTTTTTTGCATATTTTGGCAAGACAATGCTAAACCACATACCACATCCATCACAGCAGCATGGCATCGAAGAGGAAGAGTTCAGGTGAAGAACCGGCCACCTGCAGTCCAGACCTTTCACCAGGAGAAAACATTTGATGCATTATAAAATAAAAAATCCAGCAGAATTCCCAGACTGGGGAGCAGCGAGAATCTGACATCAGACAAGAATGGGACATTTATCTTTTCATCCAGAAAAATGGATGATTTTCATCAGTTTGTTGGTCAGTTGTGGTGTGTACACCATCCTTCTTTTCCATCAACAGTTATTATCATTCACAAGACCAAATACAGATTTCTAGGTTAATAATGGAAATGTATCCATAAATAAATGGAAGCTATATGGATGATCTGTATGGGATCTGTTTTTTTGCGCACCTTTGGACTTGAATGGCTTACTCTCATCCATTTTAAGGAAGAACCTATGCGTGCTATGATTTTTTTCACTTGCTTTTTTTCAAACACTTATCTAAACAGCCCAATGGACCTAGATCTGTCTGTGTCTAGTTCTGTCAGTTTTTTCACGGAAAACACTGGGACCGACAATACAGTCATATGAACGTACCCTACAGATGATGTTGGAGGAGAGAAGGAGCCTGCATGTCGTATTTCCAATGGTAGCTCATTCTGTTTTCCAGCAGATAAGCCGCTGCCAGTGGAATCTATTAGTCGCTCTCATAGAGAACACGGGAGCCAAGCTGAGCATTCTTGTATATAAGGGGCTCAGAAGAGATGGCTGTCAGTTGAACAATCTTTTGGCTGACAGCTACCTAATGTGTTATGAGTGGGGGGCTTTACCAGTGAAGATCTTGATTTTGACATGTTTAGGATCATTATCCATTTGTAGAAGCCATCCTCTTTTCAACTTCAGCTTATTACAGATGGTGTTATGTTTACATCAGGGAAAATATATATTTTTGTACTGTGTTAGCCACGGAAAAATTATTAGAAAAATATTAAGATTTGAGAATCCTCAGTGGCTGATACCTTTTAATGATTAACTGAAAAGATGGTAAGAAGTTGCAAGCTTTCGAGACTACTCAGGTCTCTTCATCAGGCATAGTATGACACAAAATCTGAAGAGTCACATATTTATACACAATAGGACACAGAAATAATGCAATAGATGAGACAGGTAACGTAAAGCCGAGCTATTACTGTGGGAGAAAGGTAAACAGTTCTGGCTGTAAATATTGGATTAGCTCATAGATAAGGACTGTGAAAGTTTTATTGTCCAGTGATTGAGGTCTGGTCCAGGGTTATGATGACCCCAAAGCTCTGAGTAGCACATTCCTTAGTTGATGTAGAATAACATAAATCCATGCAACACATTCATTCCTGCTCTGAAGGTGTCAAAGGTCACCATTAGTTTATATTCCCAAATTTTTCTGTCTCCCTGAGAATTGAAATGACCTTTTAATACCAATAATTACATGTCTGTGATGTTGTGATCAGGGAAACAAAAATGCTTGGCCACAGGTAGATCTATTTTTTCTTCTTTTATTGTGTGGCGATGAGAATTCATCCTTGTCCTAAGTTTTTTCCCTGTCTCCCCTACAGTACATACAGACCCCCGGATGGACTTTTGGTGCACTTCTTCAGGTACAAAGCTGCTACTTGTTACAACATGGAAGGTATATGTACACACATGCTAGCACATGGAGTGAAGAAAAAAACTGCCAAAGCACCCCTTGGCGCCAAAAAGAGGAAAATAAAAAAAAAGGAGCGAGAGAGAAAAAAAAAATGCACGTGAACATTGGCTCAAACAGAAAACAGAAGTACAAAGTAATTTAAAATATGTAGAGAATAATTAAAACATATTTTCTTTTAAACATAATAAAATATGGGTCTAACATTAATCATGATGAACGATGGAGGGCTGGAACTTAAATACTTGCTCAAGTTGTTGTGTACAGTCACTCTAGACACATAGCCCACTACACTAGGGCTCCTGATTTGTTTTGTCAGCTGAAAAACGGAGCTGTAAGAGTGGAGAGAGGTAACTGGAAGGCTATAATGTGGGTGGTGCTAACAGGATTGTAGGTTTGGGGAGAGGTGGCTATATGTTGGGTATTGAAAAAGAACTGGGGAGGTGTAAAAAGTGACTGCTGGAATTCTCAAAGAAAAACTTCTGTGATTTTGTGTAACCCCTGCGGTTTAAGCGTCTTTAGTTTATAAATCCAGTAGATTTCTTTTAAACATTGCACCCTATTTGGAATGTCAATAGGAATGTGTTCAATAGGTAATACCCTTAATTCCCTAAGGTCCTGTTTGTGATGAAGGACCATATGTCGGGACAGCCCATGTTTATTAAATCCTGTGGTGATATTATGTCTATGTGAATTCAACCTATTATGTAGTGCCTGGGTGGTTCTGCCCACATACTGTTTGGGGCAACTGTACTCGATGACATATATCTCATAATAAGTTCCACATGAGATGGGATGAAAGATATTGAAATTCTCACTAGTGGCTACAGAAGTGAAATTGTCTATGGAACGCAAAATAGATTCACACCTCTTTTACCACACTTGGTGACCATATTGTCCCTTACTTTTTCATTATTCTTATTAATCAATGTTCCATGTCCACGCAATCTACTGGGGCCCAAGATATTCCTAAGTGTCGGCGCCCTTCTAAAGATTAGAGAGGGTTTTTTTGGTAATGTCTGTTTTAATGTCTGGTCATTTAATGGAATATGCCAGTTTTTTTTTAATAATTTCTCTAATTTTCTTGTGTTGTTGATTGTATGTAGTAATGAATTTCTGTTCATGTTCAAAACCCACATCTTTTTTGTGTGTTGAACCCATAAGTAATGAGCCCTGGTCATATCTTTCTTTGACCTGTTTGCAAGATTCTACAACCAAGGTCTCAGGATATTTCTGTTGGAACCTTTTTTTGAGAATTTCTGACTGTTTGTCATATTCAATTTCTGTTGAGCAGCTCCTACGAAGTCTTTGAAACTGATAGCGGGGAATATTGGTGAGCCATTTTCTGTAGTGACCAATAGTGAAATGAATATAGCTATTAGTGTCCACTGATTTGAAGAAAGTTTGGCTAAGTATCCTGTCTTCCTCCACATATAAAACTAGATCTAAAAAAATTTATCGTGAGTTCATTACTGTCCTGATTGAAAGAGATGCCCCAATTATTTGTATTGAGGAAATTAAAGAACATGGTGGGATCAGTGATGTTCCTGTTAATGATGAAGATCAGATCGTCTATGTATCTTCTATAAAATACAACCCACTTATGGAAGTCTCCCTGGTAAATAAAAACTTGCTCAAATAATCCCATGAATAAATTGGCAAAGGTAGGTGCTACTTTAGAGCCCATTGCTACTCCCTTAATTTGATGGTAGGTCTTATCTAGAAAGGTAAAAAAAAATGTTTTTTAGGATGAAAGATAAACCTGCTATATTAAAAGATCTCTGGCTGGAAGACAGCCGTATGTCTCTGGAAATTACATACTCTATGCATAATAGACCAACATCAACATCAATATTGGTATATAAAGAGTTAACATCTAGGCTAAGGAAAGTGTATGATTTTTTCCATTTGATGTCATAGGTTAATCTAAGAAGATGGCTGGAGTCTTGCAGGTAACTCTTTAAATTTTTGACAGGTGGTTGTAGTAGTATATCAAAGTATTCAGCCAGATTTGATGTAAGGGAGCCTATCCCCGATATAATCGGTCTCCCTGGAAGTTTTTTTTCATCCTTATGAATTTTGGGAAGATGATAAAAGAAGGGCATCCAAGGACTTTGGACAGTCAAGAACTTTCTTTCGTTGTCATTTAATATATTCTCATCTACTGCTTTAGATATCAGTTTCTTATATATAGGGATCATTTTCAAAATGGGATTATACAAAATCTCTTTGTAATAGTTATCATCACTCAATATCTGGAGTGCTTCTTTTGTATGCACATCATAATCCTGGATAACTATACCACCCCCCTTGTCCGCTGATCTGAGGACTATGTCCCTATTATTTCAAAGATTATTAAGTGCTAACTTCTCTTGTCGGTTTATATTATTATCTCTGTATGAGATTGGAGTCCTCATAACCTCCTTGAAATCTTGGAGAGTGATGTGGCAAAAAGTATCTATCTGGTGGCTTTTACTCTCCACAGGATAGAAGTTGGATTTTTTTCTTAATTTAGTGTGTAATGTTGTGTCATAAGGATTGACTGCTATACTATCATTATTCATCTCCTCCTGATGTTTATCGGGTTTAACCATGAAGTGCCTTTTAATGGTTAATTTCCTAATAAAAGATTGCAAATCCAAAAAAATATCAAATTCCTTTAGCTTGTATGTGGGACAGAAAGATAAGCCCTTGGATAATAGGTTTTGCTCATCTTTACTCAAATTATAGGAAGATAGATTGTATATATTGGATTTCTCACTCTTGTAACCTATTGTTTTTTTCTCTTTTGTTGCTCTTTTTGTTTTTGATTCCTCCTCTAGTACCTCTGAAGGATTTTTTCTTTTTCCTAGTCTGTGAAAGAACCGATCTATCGTCTCTTGTCCCAGGGAAATGGCCTGGGGTAAAAAATCAGTGACACAGATGGACTTCTCGATCCCCGTGTTATCAACTACTACCCTCTGATTGATTCTAGGGCTGACAAAATCCGTAGCAAAATTCATTACCGTCTCCATGTTTTCCGATGGAGACTATGTAACGGACACAGGGGTACAATGAAGTGAGAGATTCAATAAATCCGGAATATCTGAGGGCATATGATTTTGGGATATATCATTATTAACCAGCGTGAGAGATCTTCTCCTCTCCTCATGTATCTGATTGATCTGCTGTTTTACAGCCTCTAAATTCTATTTAGCTTTGGCCAGCGTTTCATAAGCTATGAGAGAATTTAGGGATTTAAGTGGACTCTTGTCAGTGATAGGAGGTATTAAGGTTGATAAAGAGACAGGAACGGGGTTTATTACCTTAGGGAAACCCATTTCCCCAATAGGTATTGCACGGGAGGGTGAACTAGCCTGTGTAGGCATTACCAGCCTTTTAGGAACTGCACTACCCATAGTATTGCAGGTGGGAGACATGATAGAGACCAGACTCTTATTACCGCTATTGCTCTGTGGAGAGTTAACAGTAGTAGATATGCGCATATTAATTACATCCTTCTGTCCGTCTTTCGTTCTATTGTTAGTATTTGACAACGTGAGTTGTTTTTTGCTATGTGTGAATGCAGGTGTGCGGTTGTAAGTCTTATTGTTATTGTTCTTATTCTTATGGTAATAACTATTAGAGAACATCCTTCCTTTGTGGGGAGGAGGATAGGAACCCACTGTTCTCAAAGGATCAGATGACTGATCACTGGATATGACCGACGTTTTAGTACGTGAGGTAGTACTAGTTAGTCCTTTGTAATCATCCCTATCTCTCTGTAGTTTTTTTGCCTTTTTGATGATAATTTCATGCACATTCTGTAAAATACTTGTTGCAATATTGCTATCAATCTTTCCAAACACAGGATGGGTTTCAAATGGTAATAGGTTTTTAGCAAATATCAAATATTCTATTAGTAATTGTTAGACATATTTCTGACCTTTTTGTATGTATGCTTTTTAGCAGATTGTGCATGCACGTGTCCAAAATAGTAGTCCATTCCTTATTAAATGGTTTGTCCTCAGGGAATGGTGAGGGAATTGTTATTCTCAAACCCTGAGGACATAGTTTCTCCTCCATATAAATCCTTAGAAAACGAATGTCCATGTCGAGACGTAGCTCATCTTTAAGTGATTCCTCAAATTCATTAAATAAATTCTTCATAGTGTTGGTGTCCTCTTCATTGAAGTCCATTGAATTTAAGGTGAAAGATTCATCAGAGTATGGGATAGTGATTCCTATGGCTTGTTTAATAAGCCGTTCTCTGGTTGACATGCGTCTGTTAAAATATTCCATGTTAACGGTATGGATTCGCTAATGCTGCTCCCAAATTAGCCAAAGTGCGCTGCAGTCCCCAGCTCAGTTGGCAATAACTCAAATAAGTAAAGAAAGGAGCGCAAGTAGCGCTGTTATCCAATAGACAACAGTAAAGATAAAAGGGAAATTGCTCACCTTTGTGGGTTGTGAAATGCACAACTCATGAGAAAGTATATGCTGAGGTGCAGCAGGCACAGGTCCCTTGGGATCTTCGAGTAGTCTAGTATACAGATGATAAAGGTGCCATTAATCACCGCGCTCCTCCATGAAAAAATGTATATATATGCCAGAGATGGATAATGTTCCCAGCATTTATGGGAGACTGTAAAAGCTATAAAAGACTGCGTGCTTCGTTGACATCCCGTCCACTTCTTCAGGTACATAGCTGCTACTTGTTACAACATAGAAGGTATATATACACACATGCTAGCACATGGAGTGAAGAAAAAACTGCCAAAGCACCCCTCAGCGCCAAAAAGAGGAAAAAAAAAAAGGAGCGAGAGAGAGAGAAAAAAAAGGGGAAGGAAATCTTGGAAACACACCTAAAATCATAATGCACATGAACATTTGCTCAAAAGGAGAAAAGAAGTACAAAGTAATTTAAAATATTTAGAGATTAATTAAAAAATCTTTTCTTTTAAACATAATGAAATATGGGTCTAATATTAATCATGATGAACCATGGAGGGCTAGAACTTAAATACTTGCTTAAGTTGATGTGTGCAGTCACACTAGGCACATAACTCCTCGCTACACTAGGGCTCTTGATTTGTTTTGTCAGCTGAAAAACGGAGTTGTAAGAGTGGTGAGAGGTAACTGGAAGGCTATAATGTGGGTGGTGCTAACAGGAGTGTGGGTTTGGGGATAGGTGGCTATATGTTGGGTATTGAAAAAGAACTGGGGAGGTGTAAAAAGTGACTTCTGGAATTCTCAAAGAAAAACTTCTGTGATTTTGTTTAGCCCCTGCGGTTTAAGGGTCTGCTGGAATTCTCACAGAGGTGAGCAATTTCCCTTATATCTTTACTGCTGTCTATTGGATAACAGTGCTATTTGCGCTCCTTTCTTTGCTTTCTTTACTTACATCAACTAAGGAATGAGCTCCTCAGAGCTTTGGGGTCATCATAACCCTGGAAATCTCAATCATTAGACAATAAAACTTTCACAGTCCTTATCTATGAACTAAACCAATATTTACAGCCAGAACTGTTTACCTTTCTCCCACAGTAATAGCTCTGCTTTACATTACCTGTCTCATCTATTGCATTATTTCTGTGTCCTATTGTGTATGAATATGTGACTCTTCAGATATTGTGTCATACTATGCCTGATGAAGAGACCTGAGTAGTCTCGAAAGCTGGCCACTTGTTACCATCTTTTCAGTTAACCATTAAAAGGTATCAGCCACTGAGGACTCTCAAATCTTAATGTTTACATCAAGAATTTGTTGAAATTTCTTTGAATGGGGGGGCGTGGCCTGGCTATGGAGGAGTGAAGTCGCATGGTTGTCTGCTCCCGTCCCTAGACCAGCTTCAGGGCATGCCTATCACTTCAAATCAGGCCAAAACACTGCCAATGCCGGCAAAAAAAGAAGAACAATATAATGCAGACCAGTGTGAGTACTCAGCGGGCCCCTCCAACAAATATTACCCGCTACCTAAGAAATTGCAGCATCTGCTTATCCTGCAAGAGTGGGATCTAAGATGGAGTCAGCTATCCCTGCCCAGCGCTCCTCATCTCCTGCATCGGAGGTCCAAAGCTCCTGGGGTAAATGCTCCCCCACATCAACATTAGCAGAGCGGATGATACCTTCATCGGCGGAGGGCGCGGACCTGGCTTCCCGGACTTGGGGAGACGCAGGAGGCCTCGTTGCTGCGGGGGATCTCCCTCAGTCCAAGGTGGCGGATTCCGGCTTTGCGCCTTTGGAGCTCAGGTGCGTGGTAGAGGATCCCTTGGTGCCCCGGCCCCTGGACACACCAAATTGGGCAGTACTTATCTCTGCTGCGGGTCCAGACCTGCAGAGGCCCCAGTCACACACTGATGCCCGGAGTTCCCCTGAGAGAGGCTCCTTCCCTGCATTATTACATTCTTCTTCCCCTGGCTGCTCAGAGGAGAGCCAACAGGATGACTCATTACAATGTGAGGCAGTGTGGAGAGACCTCAGAGATCGAATACGAGCTATTCCAATCAGAGGGACATGGAGAATTATATGTTTAGACTGGAGTCCTCTTACAGGGCTGAAGCAGCCTCCATTAGAGGGGACATGCAAGAGTTAACAGAAAAAGTGTCTGCTGCTGAATCACATACAGCATCCATCGCTCATCAAGTAAATTCTCATGAACAAACTTTGTCTTCTCACTCATACCAACTGGAATACCCAACAGATTTGATAGATGATATTGAAAACAGAGGAAGGCGCAACAATATTAGGATTAGAGGACTTCCAGAGACAACTGAACACCATGAACTGGATGAGACATTACGTCATTTGTTTAACTCTATCTTGGGTCTGCCCTTAGAGAATGAGTTGGAGCTAGATAGGGCTTATAGATCCTCGGGCGCCAGATCCTCTGATGCGACAAAACCTCATGATGTGACTCTATTTTATATCAAGAATATCCTATACAACTCATGTCTGATCTATCTCGCCACACACTACAGAAGAGGAAGGCATTAAAGACTCTATTAGAGGTTCTGAGACAGCAGAACATTCTATACGCTTGGGGTTTCCCTTTCTATCTACAGGTCCGCCATTCAGGGGCTTTACATGTGATACGTTGCCCTGGAGACATTCCGGCTTTTGTTACAGGTTTGGGGATTCCCCATGTATCTATACCAACAGAGGATTGGCCGAGCCTCCCGGGAGGCCCCAAGTCGGATCTCAATCCACGACCATAAAGAGCGACAAGAAACAAATCCAGAGAAGAATTCAGGAGAGGGAACAATGGAAAACATATCCCTCACTCCCCAGATTGAATCGTCTATTACAAATGGATCCTGTGTTCAATACGCTAGCCTTCAGCGCTAGTCAATCTTGTGAAAAATATTAGAGTGTTATATTCCTCTAAAATGTTTTCAGCAATGAGTATAGTTGATATTACGAATAATTCATTTACATGACTGGCTCTCAATAATACGATTTGATTATATTATGTCAATAATATTCCGTTCTTGGACAGTATGGATATTATTCCATAAGGATATGTGATATACTGATTCAACGTTTAATATTATGATAAGTAGATGCTAATCTTTGACAGCTTTTGGCTGCTTTTCTATCATAGGTTTTAAGACAAAATGGTATGGCCTAATGTCTGATTTGGGGGGGGCTCCCCAGTAGAAAGCCCATCCTCCCAGGGGGGTTTACACTCTGCTGTGCAGGTATAAAATATACCTATTTCCCCTCATCAGATTGTTTTTCTTTCATTTTGTTATATAATTTTGTTTTGGTTTTTATTTTATATATCCCGTAATTTCTTCTTATTTTTCTGTGTATTTCCGTTTCCCATCTTGCCCCACTCCTTTCGTCCCCCTTGGTAATCATGTCCTCTGTTAAAGTAGGCTCACTGAATGTAAGAGGCATTTAATGTCCCACAGAAACTTTCACAAATTTTGTACTCTATGCACAAACAAAGAGTCCAGGTTCTTATGTTACAGTAAATGCACTTTAAAACTGGGAATATGCCTGTTTTTCTAGATAGGTATTACTCTCGGTGGTTCCACAGCACTAATCTGGATTCACGCTCTAAGGGTGTATCCATAGCCATACACAAGTCGTTGGCCTATACTCTCATAGATTCTCTCATTGATGATCAAGGCAGATATGTGTTCCTCAAACTCAAAATAGCAGAATCTACATATACAATAGCAAACTGGTACCTCCCTAACAAAGATCAGATCTGCACATGTAGGTCCTTTTTAAGGTCCCTCTCTGATTTTGCAGAAGGAGTTCTGATTGCAGGTGGAGACTTCAACTTCACATGGAATCCTGTGTTAGACTACTCCTCAGGAAAGGGTGTCGTCCCTCTGAAACAGCTTCGTTCATTGAAATGGGTCATCCATGCCCTCAGGTTGACAGATGTTTGCTGCATTTTAAATCCTCAGGGTAAGGATTATACATATTTTTCTCCTACCCATGGGTCATATAGTCGCATTGATTTCTTCCTGTTGAGTCACCACTAGAGATGAGCGGTGTTCGACTAGAACTGTTCGCCAATCTCAAATTCGAGCTGTTTTGGGCGGTGTTCGAGTTGTTCGACGAACCCGAACGATTTGCAAAAAATTCGGCTGTTCGAGGTTATGTTCGATAACTGTTCGTGCACCAAAAGCGTGTCCTGCATGTCTGGTGCTATTTAGAGCACCAATCATGCAGGGATTGTCTGCCACTCACTGTAATGCCACAGCCATGGTGGTTGTGGCATTACAGTGATTGCCCAAATCGATGGGAACAGTGCCAACAGTGAAACATGAAAAGCCGGCAATTCAGCAGCGGCATACACCGGTACCCGACAATTTAGAACCGAAAGAATAGAGCTTCACACATAGATTAGATAGATAGAAACATGTCAGCCACATATATACGAAGTACAGTGAAAGTGCTGCTTACTGTACTTGTCATTTAGCGTAAAGGATTTATCAAAAAAAATAATAGTGTTTTCATGCACCGTCTCTTTAAAAAAGCCGGCTGGCAATTCAGCATCGGTACCCGACAATTTAGAATAGAAGGAATAGAGAATCACACATAGATTAGATAGATAGAAACATGTCAGTCACATATATATGAAGTACAGTGACAGTGTTGCTTACTGTACTTGTCATTTAGTGTAAAGGATTTATTAAAAAAAATAATAGTGTTTTCATGCACCGTCTCTTTAAGAAAGCCGGCCGGCAATTCAGCATCTGTACCCGACAATTTATAACAGACAGAATAGAGCTTCACACATAGATTAGATAGATAGAAACATGTCAGTCACATATATATGAAGTACAGTGATAGTGTTGGTTACTGTACTTGTCATTTAGTATTAAAATAAAGGATTTATTATTAAAAAAATTGGCGTGGGGTTCCCCTTAATTTTAGGCTCTAGCGGAGGTTAAGCAGACAGCTGGGGCAGATGTTTGAAGCCTGGGAAGGGGGTAATACCCACGGAGCTTCCCAGGCTACTAATATCAGCCCCCAGCTGAATACATAGCCTTTACTAGCTATTAAAATGGGGGACCCCCACAAAAAAATGACGTGGGGTCCCCCCTAATTTAATAGCTAGCAAAGGCTAGGCAGACAGCTGGGGGCTGATATTAATAGCCCAGGAAGGGAGCCATGAATATTGGCCCCCTCCCAGGCTAGAAACACCAGCCGTCAGCCGCCCCAGAAATGGCGCATCCATAGGATGCGCCAATTCTGGCACTTAGCCTCGCTCTTCCCACTGCCCTGGTGCGGTGGCAGGGGGTAATAGGGCTGGGGTTGATGTCAGCTTATAATGCCAGCTGACATCAAGCCCAGGTTAGTAATGGAGAGGCGTCTATAAGACACCCCCATTACTAACCCCATAGTCAAAGTTAAAAAAAACACAAACACCCAGAATAAAGTCTTCAGCTCTGCTACATCGAGATGACAGGCTGGACCGCTGCAGAACGGTGCCATCCAGTCTGTCATCCCGCAGACACTGAGAAGAGCAGGCTTGCTTGCGCTCCACATTGTCTCTCTGTGACGGCATAAAGATGAGCCGAGGTCATGTCCAATGAACTCGGCTCACCTCATGCACGTCACTTACAGCGTGGGAGAATTCTCACGCTGAAGCGCTGAGTGCAGGAGAATTTTCCCACGCTGTCAGTGAGGTGCATGAGGTGAGCTGAGTTCATTGGACATGACCTCGGCTCATCTGGATGCCGTCACAGCGAGACACTGAGGAGCGCAAGCATGCCTGCGCTTCTCAGTGTCTGCGGGATGACAGGCTGGATGGCAGCGTTCTGCTGCGGTTCAGCCTGTCATCTCGATGTAGCAGAGCTGAAGCTGTCGTGGGAACCATGGAAAGGTAAGGATGAGGTTGGTTTATTATTTTTCTTTTATTGCAGGAGATCGTTGGCTTCAGCTGGAATGGGCGTGATGGTAAGTATGGTTTAATTTAGAACAATAAAGAATTGTGTGTTTATTTCAATTAAAGGACTTTATTCTGGGTGTTGTGTTTTTTTTAAGTACTTTACTAGAAATTCATGGCGGTCATGTCTAATACTGGCGTGACCCCATGAATTTTGGGCTTGGGGCCAGCTGATAATACCAAGCTGGCCCTAACCCCTTTATTACCCAGTGAGCCACCGCACCAGGGCCCTGGATGAGTTGGGTACAGCGCCAGAAGATGGCGCTTCTATGAACGCGCCATTTTCTGGGGTGGCTGCGGACTGCAATTTGCAGCGGGGGGGCCCAGAAAGCTTGGGCCTCCCTGCGCTGCAGATTCCAGCCCCCAGCTGCCTAGTTGTACCTGGCTGGACACAAAAATAGGGCGAAGCCCCACGTACTTTTTTTTTAATTATTTCATGAAATTCATGAAATAATTAAGAAAAAAAGGCCTTCCCTATATTGTTGTGTCCGGCCAGGTACAAATAGTCAGCTGGTGGTTGGGGGCAGCCCGTTCCTGCCTGCTGTACCTGGCTGGACACAAATATAGTGCGAAGCCCCACTTCAATTTTTTTTAATTATTTCATGAAATTCATGAAATAATTAAGAAAAAAAGGCCTTCCCTATATTGTTGTGTCCGGCCAGGTACAAATAGGCAGCTGGTGGTTGGGGGCAGCCCGTTCCTGCCTGCTGTACCTGGCTGGACACAAATATAGTGCGAAGCCCCACTTCAATTTTTTTAAATTATTTCAGGAAATTCATGAAATAATTAAAAAAAAATTTACGTGGGACTTCACACTATATTTGTGTCCAGTCAGGTGCAGCAGGCAGGAACGGGCTGCCCCCAACCACCAGCTGCCTATTTGTACCTGGCCGGACACAACAATATAGGGAAGCCCTTTTTTTCTTAATTATTTCATGAAATAATTTAAAGAAAATTGACGTGGGGCTTCGCCCTGTTTTTGTGTCCAGCCAGGTACAACTAGGCAGCTGGGGGCTGGAATCCGCAGCGCAGGGAGGCCCAAGCTTTCTGGGCCACCCCCGCTGCAAATTGCAGTCCGCAGCCACCCCGGAAAATGGCGCGTTCATAGAAGCGCCATCTTCTGGCGCTGTACCCAACTCATCCAGGGCCCTGATGCGGTGGCTCACTGGGTAATAAAGGGGTTAGGGCAAGCTTGGCATTATCAGCTGGCCCTAAGCCCAAAATTCATGGGGTCACGCCAATATTAGACATGACCACCATGAATTTCTAGTAAAGTATTTAAAAAAAACACAACACCCAGAAAAAAGTCCTTTAATTGAAATAAACACACAATTCTTTATTGTTCTAAATTAAACCATACTTACCATCACGCCCATTCCAGCTGAAGCCAACGATCTCCTGAAATAAAAGAAAAATAATAAAGCAACATCATCCTTACCTTTCCATGGTTCCCAGGACAGCTTCAGCTCTGCTACATCGAGATGACAGGCTGGACCGCAGCAGAACGCTGCCATCCAGCCTGTCATCCCGCAGACACTGAGAAGCGCAGGCTTGCTTGCGCTCCACAGTGTCTCTCTGTGAGGGCATCCAGATGAGCCGAGTTAATGTCCAATGAACTCGGCTCACCTCATGCACGTCATTGACAGCGTGGGAAAATTCTCCTGCACTCAGCGCTTCAGCGTGGGAGAATTCTCACACTGAAGCGCTGAGTGCAGGAGAATTCTCCCACGCTGTCAGTGACGTGCAGGAGGTGAGCTGAGTTCATTGGACATGAGCTCACCTTATGCACGTCACTGACAGCGTGGGAAAATTCTCCTGCACTCAGCGCTTCAGCGTGGGAGAATTCTCACGCTGAAGCGCTGAGTGCAGGAGAATTCTCCCACGCTGTCAGTGACGTGCAGGAGGTGAGCTGAGTTCATTGGACATGAGCTCACCTTATGCACGTCACTGACAGCGTGGGAGAATTCTCCTGCACTCAGCGCTTCAGCGTGAGAATTTTCCCACGCTGTCAGTGACGTGCATGAGGTGCGCCGAGTTCATTGGACATGAACTCGTCTCATCTTTATGCCGTCACAGCCAGACACTGCAGAGCACAAGCATGCCTGCGCTTCTCAGTGTCTGCGGGATGACAGGCTGGATGGCAGCGTTCTGCTGCGGTCCAGCCTGTCATCTCGATGTAGCAGAGCTGAAGCTGTCGTGGGAACCATGGAAAGGTAAGGATAATGTTGCTTTATTATTTTTCTTTTATTGCAGGAGATCGTTGGCTTCAGCTGGAATGGGCGTGATGGTAAGTATGGTTTAATTTAGAACAATAAAGGATTGTGTCTTTATTTCAATTAAAGGACTTTATTCTGGGTGTTTGTGTTTTCTTTTAACTTTGACTATGGGGTTAGTAATGGGGGTGTCTTATAGACGCCTCTCCATTACTAACCTGGGCTTGATGTCAGCTGGCATTATAAGCTGACATCAACCCCAGCCCTATTACCCCCTGCCACCGCTACAGGGCAGCGTGGAAGAGCGAGGCTAAGTGCCAGAATTGGCGCATCCTATGAATGCGCCATTTCTGGGGCGGCTGACGGCTGGTGTTTCTAGCCTGGGAGGGGGCCAATATTCATGGCTCCCTTCCTGGGCTATTAATATCAGCCCCCAGCTGTCTGCCTAGCCTTTGCTAGCTATTAAATTAGGGGGGACCCCACGTCATTTTTTGGGGGGGGTCCCCCATTTTAATAGCTAGTAAAGGCTATGTATTCAGCTGGGGGCTCATATTAGTAGCCTGGGAAGCTCCGTGGGTATTACCCCCTTCCCAGGCTTCAAACATCTGCCCCAGCTGTCTGCTTAACCTCCGCTAGAGACTAAAATTAAGGGGAACCCCACGCCAATTTTTTTTAATAATAAATCCTTTATTTTAATACTAAATGACAAGTACAGTAACCAACACTATCACTGTACTTCATATATATGTGACTGACATGTTTCTATCTATCTAATCTATGTGTGAAGCTCTATTCTGTCTGTTATAAATTGTCGGGTACAGATGCTGAATTGCCGGCCGGCTTTTTTAAAGAGACGGTGCATGAAAACACTATTATTTTTTTTAATAAATCCTTTACACTAAATGACAAGTACAGTAAGCAACATTGTCACTGTACTTCATATATATGTGACTGACATGTTTCTATCTATCTAATCTATGTGTGAAGCTCTATTCTGTCTGTTATAAATTGTCGGGTACAGATGCTGAATTGCCGGCCGGCTTTTTTAAAGAGACAGTGCATGAAAACACTATTATTTTTTTTAATAAATCCTTTACACTAAATGACAAGTACAGTAAGCAACATTGTCACTGTACTTCATATATATGTGACTGACATGTTTCTATCTATCTAATCTATGTGTGAGGCTCTATTCCTTCTTGTCTAAATTGTCGGGTACCGGTGTATGCCGCTGCTGAATTGCCGGCCGGCTTTTTTAAAGAAAGCGTCTTCTGAGCAGTTTGTCAGCTTTTGGACACCTTTGAATGTGTTTTCTATGTGTTTCTATGTGTTTTTGTTTGTCTGCCATTGGTTTTAACGGTGTTCGACGGTGTTCTAAGGTGTTCGACGAACAGTTCGACGAACAGTTCCTCGAACATCCCGGTGTTCGACGAACCGAACCGAACCCGAACACTACGGGGGTGGCTCAACACTAGTCACCACGCTCTGTCTTGGAACCCATCTGCTACAATAGGTGACAAATTGTGGTCTGACCATGCCCCAATCTTCCTATCTATTTCCATTCCCTCCTACAGTGTCCATTTTAGGACATGATCAGACATCAAAATCAAACATCAGAATGATGTCAGTTTGAGACTAAATACCCTGTCTGAGAACTGATTATGATTAGTGATTCTGTCACGTGATTTTGACGAGTGATTTTGATGAGTGATTCTGACGAGTGATTTTGACAAGTGATTTTGGCAAGTGATTTTGATGAGTGATTTTGACAAGTGATTCTGACAAGTTATTCTAACGAGTGATTCTGATGAGTGATTTTGATGAGTGATTCTGACGAGTGATTTTGACGAGTGATTCTGACAAATGATTCTAACGAGTGATTCTGATGAGTGATTTTGACGAGTGATTCTGACGAGTTATTCTGACGAGTGATTCTGACCAGTGATTTTGACGAGTGATTCTGATCAGTGATTTTGACGAGTGATTTTGACAAGTGAATCTGACGAGTGATTTTGACAAGTGATTCTGACGAGTGACTTTGAAAAGTGACTTTGACAAGTAACTTTTACAAGTGACTTTTACAACTATAATAACAATAAAAAAAAAAAATTAACTGTTCGCTGATGGGACTTTAACCCAAAATTCTGTGTCCCAAAGACCGTGCACTAACCACTGAGCTATAAACTCAGTTGTTAAAACTTGGGAGTCCTATAGGGTTATATGATTTTCAGTGCAAACTTGTCTATAACTCATTGGGACTTATGCACAGACTGCAAGCAAGCCAAATTCAAATGATGTTTGATTTTGATGTGTGAGTGTGATGTGTGACTTTCTTCAAACATCAGAATCAGAATCACAATGACTTTTAATCACCCTGAATATTTTCATGGTAGATGTCATAAGACAAGAAAAGCTGCCAGTTACTATCACTTGATGGGAAAGTGCAATGGTAAGGCGCTGATAGGAATAATATATATTTTTTTAATTATGCCTATTTAGCACACAAACTACATGGGTGTTTTACTTTTAATATCTGACACTCTGATTGTCAACCTGATGTGTTAAGAGTAGAGATGAGCGTTGTTCGACTCGAACTGTTCGCCAATCTCAAATTCGAGCTGTTTTGGGCGGTGTTCGAGCCGTTCGGCGAACACGAACGATTTGAGAAAGATTCGGCTGTTCGAGGTTATGTTCGATAACTGTTCGTGCACCAAAATCATAACTGGATTTTTTCTCAGTAATGATGAAAATGAATGTTAATATGCAGTTTAAGTGTACAGCGGGGTGGGGGGAGGGGCAGGGGATGGATCTCTGCAGGAATAATGAAGATCTCCATTTTTTTTTCTCTTTCCCGCATTTACAGTGGGGAGGTGCAATCTGTCAGCCTATCAGCAGCGCACACACGGAGCGAAGTGCTTTTTTTCACACAAGCAAGGGCATGTGTCATTGGCAGTGTATGTCACATGTCCTTGCCCTATAAGACCAAGCCATTTTCCCCGTCATCACCATTTTCTCACTGTTGCAGCTGCGTGTTAGACGGCACCGCTGTTGCTGTGTGCGCTATACCTTGTTAATTTCAAGCCAATTTTCGCACAAATCTACAGATAGCTTGGGAGTAGGGAATAGTTGTGATTGCAGTCCTTTTAAGGACTAGGTTACAGCATTTCCTACGACTTTTATCAGGCAGGTCTGTGCTCTTAAATAGATAGATTGTGGGAGTAAAGACTAATTGTAATTGCAGTCCTTTTCAGGACTAGGTTACATCAGTTCCTATCAGTTTTTGCCAGGCAGGTCTGTGCCAGTGCTGTGCAAGTTTTTTTCACAGCATTTGGCTGAATCTAGCAAAGCTAATCCTTTTTGGCCTATTGCAGAGTGTGTTAGTCAGTGGAGTAGCCTATCTGTGTTGCAAGATATACCACCTGTGTATAGAATACCAATTTTTTTTACTGCACCTAGTGAAGTAAAATCTTTTGGGCATGGCATCATTCTATTAGTCCATCTATACTGACCTCCATCAGGTTGCAAATTGAATATAATTTTTTTCTGCATCTAGCTCTGAAAAAATATTTGGGCTTTTAGCAGTGTGTGGGACTTGTTCTATTAGTCCATCTATACTGACCTCCATCAGGTTGCAAACTGAATATAATTTTTTTCTGCATCTAGCTCTGAAAAAATATTTGGCCTTCTAGCAGTGTGTGGGACTTGTTCTATAAGACCATCTATACTGACCTCCATCACGCTGCAAATTCAAAATAATTTTTTGTCTGCATCTAGCTCTGAAAAAATATTTGGCCTTCTAGCAGTGTGTGGGACTTTCTCTATTAGTCCATCTATACTGACCTCCATCAGGTTGCAAATTAAAAATAATTTTTATCTGCATCTACCTCTGAAAAAATATTTGGGCTTCTAGCTGTGTGTGGGACTTGTTCTATTAGTCCATCTATACTGACCTTCATCAGGTTGCAAACTGAATATAATTTTTTTCTGCATCTAGCTCTAAAAAAATATTTGGCCTTCTAGCAGTGTGTGGGACTTTCTCTATTAGTCCATCTATACTGACCTCCATCAGGTTGCAAATTAAAAATAATTTTTATCTGCATCTAGCTCTGAAAAAATATTTGGCCTTCTAGCAGTGTGTGGGACTTTCTCTATTAGTCCATCTATACTGACCTCCATCAGGTTGCAAATTGAATATAATTTTTTTCTGCATCTAACCCAGCCAATAGTTTTGGCCTAATACCACAGTTTGGCCACTCAGCTCTGCTCGGTTCCCATCCATTGTTTTTTTGTGCAAACAACTCCAGAGTTGTGAATTAGTTAACCACCAAAATGAGTGGAAAAAGGCCTGCTGCTGGTGGAAAGGGGAATAGGCGTGTTGGGAAGGGGAAAAAAGGTTGTGTCCGTGGGGTAGGTGTTAAAGCAACAGTAACATCTGCAGAAGAAAGACCATCTTCCAGCCAAACTAAAATGTCTACTACTTTTAGCGGACAATGTGGTAAGATCCCTTTCTTACGGCCACGCCAATCGCTACAAATTCCAGATGAGGCACAAAAACAGCAGGTGCTGCAACGGATATCAAGTGCTCCTTTAAGTGGGCTCTCCTCCACATCAACTTCAACATCACAAATACTCCAGTCCTCAAAGGTGTCACCCCAATCGCACTTGCTTCCTCACAGCTCCCAAATCTCCAGCTGCCCGTCTGAGTATGAGGTAGAACAGATGGTTGAGTCTGCAGAGCTGTTTACTCATACTATAGCCTGGGAATCAGAGGTCGACTCCAGCGCTTCTGTGAATCCAGATGAGGAAATGATCTGCACTGATGCCCAGAATCTTTATGAGTCAGATCCAGGACCAGACGCAGAAGGTTCTGACCATAATGTAGACCCTCATTCCCAAACTGTAACTCCTGTTGGTGGAGACAATGAGGAAGACGATGATGAGACTCAAATACCTGATTGGAGCGACAACTTTAGTTTTTTGTCAGGGCAGGAACAGGTTGGCTCTGAGGACGACGGGTGTGATAACGCACAGGGTGATGATGATGAGGTTGGAGATCCCACTTACTGTCAACCCACAGTCAGCCAAGAGATGAGGTCAGCAGAGGAGGTGGAGGAAGATGCTAGTGACGACGAGGTCAGGTTGCGCCTTCCTGGACAGAGACGTAGTACTGGAAGCACGTCAACAACTGCATCCTCAAACACAACTCTGCCTCTCACCACAAGTCGTGGTGGCTCTTCAGGTCGCATGGGTGCTAAGCCTTGCATAGCCTGGGCATTTTTTCAGATTGATAAAGATGACGCAACTCATGTTATCTGTAACATTTGTCAGCAAAAGCTAAGTAGAGGCCAAAAAATACATAGTTTGAGTACTTCATGCATGAACCGGCACATGGACATGAAGCATAAGTTGCAGTGGGAAGCTCAGTGTGCTACAATGCGGCCTAGCCGGCCGGGCCAACCACCGTCTGCCATATCTTTTGCATCCGCGGCCTCTTCATCCTCTGTGACTGGGGGGACAGCAGTCACACCTGTTTTGGGGCGCAGACCTGCCACCTCTTTACCCGCAACAGCCAGCGTGATTGGCAGGTCATCATTTTCTTTGGAGGTGGTAACACCAGCTGGTGTTGAGCGCTGTCCGACATCGATAGCACCACCTTTGGATCAAGGCAACCTAACATGTCCGCCTGCATCTTCCTCACAGACCGGCAGTTTACCGGGGACACCCTTATCAACCCCGTCTAAGCACAATAGCCAGCCCTCGGTCCCTCAGATGTGGACAAGTAAAAGACCATTTCCTTCTAGCCATGAGAAAGCTAAGAGGTTGAATTTCACCATCTGCAAGCTCTTGGCTACAGAAATGCTGCTTTTCCGCCTGGTGGACACAGAGGATTTTCGAGACCTTATGTCCGTCGCAGTGCCCCAGTACCAGATGCCCAGTCGGCACTACTTCTCAAAGAAAGGTGTGCCTGTGCTCCACCAGCATGTCGCACACAACATCACCGCTTCTTTGAGAAACTCTGTGTGTGACAGGGTGCATTTCACCACAGACACTTGGACGAGTAGGCATGGACAGGGGCGTTACATGTCACTGACTGGGCACTGGGTAACTATGGTGACAGCAGGACAAGGGGCTGCTGTCCAAGTCTTGCCGTCCCCACGAGTTGTGCGTCAATCCTCTTTATGTCAAAGTTACTCCACTGCTTCTGCCTCCTCAACCTCCTCTCGGTCTTCCACCTGCACCCAAAGCCTGTCTGGTCATGCCACAAGCTTTCTAACTGCGCAGAAGGGATCCTGCACACCTCCTTACTATGCTGGCAGTAGGGCTCAACATCATCAGGCGGTTTTTACTTTGAAATGTCTGGGAAATGTGAGTCACACAGCTGAGGAGTTGTGGTCAGCTCTGGAGAACCAATTTCATGAATGGTTGTCTCCACTGGACCTGAAACCAGGGAAGGCCGTGTGCGACAATGCTGCAAACCTGGGTGCGGCCCTTCGCCGGGGCAATGTCACACACGTGCCTTGTATGGCTCACGTGTTGAACCTGGTTGTCCAACAATTTTTAGCCCACTATCCCAGACTAGATGGCCTTCTGCAGACGGCACGGTCGCTGTGTGCTCACTTCCGCCATTCGCAACCCGCAGCTCAACTACTTACATCTCTACAGAAGTCGTTGGGCCTGCCACTTCACCGGCTAAAATGCGATGTGCCTACCCGGTGGAATTCAACTCTGCACATGTTGCAGCGACTGTGGCAGCACCGACAAGCCCTGGTGCAATACGTTCTGACGTATAGCCTGGGCCAACGAGATCCAGAGGTGGGGCAAATCACGCTGGAGGAGTGGTCTCAGATCAGGGACCTATGCACCCTTCTGCACAGTTTTGAAATGGCGACGAAGATGTTTAGTGCTGACGATGCCATTATCAGCATGACTATTCCGGTGATTTACATGCTGGAGCACATGTTAAACAGAATTCGGAGTCAGGTGGTGGCACAAGAGGAGGTGGAGGAAGTAGAGGAGGAGGAGTTGTATGCGGAAGGGCTAACATCTGCAAGGTCCAGACGGTCGGCAGCACCAAGGCAGCAGGCATGTGAGGGTGGGGGAGATGGTTTTACCAGGGCGCATGGTAGCAGCCTAACTAGTGAGGAAGGTGCAGGAGCCCAGGAGGAAGTGGAGGACGAACTGATGGAAGACTCATCAGATGAGGGAGACCTTGATCACATTTCTGTTGTGCGAGGTTGGGGGGAGAGGACAGAGGAAGGAAGCATGATTGTTACCTCGCCACCAACACAACAGGGACTTGGTGCTCCTGGATGCGCAACACACATGAGTGCCTTCTTGCTGCACTACCTGCAACATGACCCTCGAATTGTGAGAATTAGAAATAATCCTGACTACTGGGTTGCCACACTGTTAGATCCCCTGTACAAAAGTAAATTTGCATAAATTATTCCTGCCATAGAAAGGGATGCACGCATGCAGGAGTATCAGCAGAGACTGTTGCACAATCTTACATGTGCTTTTCCACAAAACACCAGTGGTGCACGTTGTGAATCTCACAGTTCCAACTTGCCAACCGTGGGACTGTCAAGTGTTCAGCACTCAAACCGTAACAGAACCACAGTATCTGCTGGTAACATCAATTTTGCGGAATCATTTCACCACTTTTTTAGCCCATCCTTTGCAAGGCCACAGGAGACAAGAAGTCTGACACATAGTTAACGCCTAGAGACGATGGTTCAGGAGTATCTCCAAGTAAACATTGAAGCCATGACTGTGTCACTGGACCCTTGCTCTTTTTGGGCTTCCAATCTGGATAAATGGCCGGAGCTAGCCACTTACGCCTTGGAGATCTTGTCATGCCCCGCAGCCAGCGTTCTGTCTGAACGTGTGTTCAGCGCTGCTGGTGGTGTGCTGACAGATAAGCGCACGCGGCTCTCCACTGATAATGTAGACAGACTCACGTTCATAAAGATGAACAAATCATGGATCCGAAACGACTTTTCTACCCCTGTGTCATCCTGGGGAGAGTAAAAGCTTGATGATTGGTTAAAATCACCCTACCAACCGTTTTAAGCTTTCAAATTACTAATCATGTTTATCTGTATCTTGGCTGGAAAATAATTTGGGCTTTGTAGCAGTGTGCAGCACTGATTCTATTAGGCCATCTATAATAAGCTCCACCAGATTTAAAATTACTAATCATGTTTATCTGTATCTTGACTGGAAAATAATTTGGGCTTTGTAGCAGTGTGCAGCACTGATCCTATTAGGCCATCTATACTAAGCTCCACCAGATTTAAAATTAATAATAATTTTTAGCTGCATCTAGCCCGGAAAATAATTTTGGGGCTCCGAGATGCGCAAGACACATAAGTGCCTTCTTGCTGCATTACCTGCAACATGACCCTCATATTGTCAGAATTCGAAGTAATCATGACTACTGGGTTGCCACACTCTTAGATCCCCCAAACTTTTCGATCAACCTTTTCATTTTAATAAAGACCAAAAAAATGGTCATTTTTGAAATTATAAGCATTAGCAGGTTATTAGAAACTGAAATCAAACAGTTTTCAACTCAAAACTTTATTCTAGGTGATGTTACATTTTCACATAGGACCCCTTGTTCGAAAGGAGCTTCTGAACTCTCTCGTCCATTGAATTTGTCAGGTTTTGGATGGTTTCTGCTTCAATTGTTTTGCATGAGGACAGAATACCCTCCCAGAGCTGTTGCTTAGATGTGAACTGCCTCCCGCCATCATAGACACTCCTTTTGATGATGCTCCAGAGGTTCTGAATGGGGTAGAGGTCAGGGGAGCATGGGGGTCACACCATAAGTTTGTCCCCTTTTATGCCCATATCAGCCAGAGATGCAGATGTTTTATGTGCAGCATGAGATGGTGCATTATCATGCAAAAAAATGATCTTGCTGTGAAATACACGGTTCTTCTTCTTGAACCATGGCAGGAAGTGCTGTTTGAGAAAATCCACATACATTATGGAGTTCATCTTTAGCGCCTTCAGGGATCCTAAAGGGGCCGACAATCTCTCTCCCCATGATTCCAGCCCAAAACATTACTCCACCTCCTCCTTGTTGGTGCTGTAGCCGTGTTTGCGTGGGGTGTCCATCAACCAGCCATCCTCCACTCCATCCATCTTGACCATCGAGGGCTGCACGGCACTCATCCGTGAACAAAACAGTTTTGAAATCAATCTTCATGTAATGTTTGGCCCACTGGAGCCGTTTCTGCTTGTGTGAAGTGGATAGAGGAGGTCGACAGGATGGCGTATGCACAGCTGCAATCCTCTGAAGGACCCTGCATCTTGTTGTTCGGGGGACGTTGGAGGCACCAGCAGCTTCAAAAACTTGTCTGCTGCTATGACAAGGCTTTTTTGCCGCTGCTCTTTTAACCTGACGTAATTGCCTGTAGGAAAGAGTCCTCAATTTGCCCTTATCAGCACGCACACGTGTGTACTGTGAATCAGCTACATACTTCTTGATTGGCAAGACACTTCATCCTGATCATCGCACAATGTTGATTGTAGTCATGCCTTGACCTAAACACTCCACAATTTGTTGCTTCTCAGCAGCCGACACATCCTTTTTCTTTCCCATTTTGGCAGAAAATGTAGGCTGCTTAATAATGTGAGACAGCCTTCTTAAGTAGTCTTGCCTTTCATTGGACACACCTGCCAAACTAATTAGCACAGGTGTCTGCAATTGCTTACAGTGATATAAAGAGCCCTGACACACATCACCATCAATGAGTTTAACTGACAAACAAACAAATTCTTCCCTTATCACTCCTAAACACTTTTTGCATAATAATTTGGAACACAGTGTACATGTGCTTTTCCACAAAACACCAGTGGTTCACGTAGTGAATCTTACAGTTCTAACTTGCCAACCGTGGTCTGTATGGAGTTGTTCAATAAAGGGCCCAAAATTAAGATAACATAGATGGGAGAGGTCTCTATGAATAGGAATTCCTAAGTATTTGATACCCTGTGAGGGCCAGGCAAAGGGAAAGTTGGACTGGATGGAATCCTATATGGATTTGGGGAGGGAGACATCGAGGGCCTCAGACTTCGCTGCATTGATTTTAAAATTTGACCATGTAACAAAGTGATCTATTTCAGCCATAACAGCATGGATGGATATATGTGATTGAGTGATATATACTAGGACATCATCAGCAAATAGAGAGCACTTGTACTCGGTGCCTCCCACCTCAATCCACCTAATATTGGGGTTATGACGAATTGATGAGAGCAGGTGCTCCGTCACTAGGATGTATAAGAGAGGGGACAGAGGACATCCCTGCCTTGTCCCATTGGTGATTGTGAAAGGTGATGAAAATGTTCTGATGCACCCCCTGGGCCTTGGGACACCCGGAGCGGGACCCTTTTTGGTGGATGCTGGTGGTTGTAGTCTTCGTGGCAGCGACCCGGTTCCGTGGCTCAGGGTGGTCAAACCAGTGGCGGAACTATTTATGTGGTTTTGATGTTTAAATGTCCGACTACGCCACCCGTGGATTGCGGTCAGAGTGAACCGCCGCTGCAGGGCAGACCGCTGAGGCTGGTGTTGTGGGTGCAGCAGAGCGTAGCATAACTCCCAACGGGAGGAGTATAGCCTCAGGGCAGTGTATGCGGAGGATGGGGGTGATGGTGCAGGGCAGCAGCAGTAACGACACGGAGTCAGTGATGCAGTCCAGGGCCTTTACTCACAGTTCTTATTATCCAGACCACGTCTGCAGGTAACGGCTGCCCACGTCGTACTGTGCTCACCAGGTGAGCGGCTCAGACAACTCCCAGATAACTTTGGAGCGCTTCACAGGACCCCTTTTGTGTGTCCTTTGTCTGGCCTTTCTTACCAACCCTTCTGTCCGGCTGCCTCGGGCCTCCTCTTGGTAAACTTGGCGCCAGTTTCCCTGACCCTATGTGGTGCCTTCCTAGCGGGTGTAGCGAGGGGCTGCGCCACATAAAATGTCACAGCATCCGGTTTCTAGCTGAGGGTCGTTTCCTGCCTCCACTAGTTTCGGGGACCGGTCTCCCCCTTTGGCCTGACCCCTCCACGCAGGTGGATTCGGGCGTGCGGTGGCGACTCGCCCGTCCGCACCCCTGGGATCCCTTCATTCCTCGTTCCTGGAGCCTTCTCCGCTCCTCTTCCTTCCTTCTCCCTCTTCCAAGCCTGGGCCTCTGTTACTAGGCCCGCCTCCGGAGCAGAGCTCATGCAGAGCCCCTGCTCCCTGCCACTTCTGCTCAGACTTCTCTGCACTGAACTAAGATGGTGCCCACCTTTTATACTCCCTTCTCAATGCACCCAGGAACTGCTTCCTCCCTGCTCCTGCACTACAGGGTTCCCCTTCCTCAGTGTTCCCTTCCCCCACTCCAGCCAGGGACAGGGACTGTCGTGCCCATCTCAGAGGCATATTGGTTGCCCTGCCCCAGGGCAATGTGGTGTAATGCATGCAGGTGTCGGGTCCTGATCCACACTCCATCCTTACCTGAGAGTGAGATATCACACCTCTGGGTGAGGTGCAATACCTCTGTAGCAACCGAGCCCTCAGGGTGCTACAGTTCCATTTATCTTCAGCCTAGGTGACGTATTGTGATACAGGGCCGTGATTTTGGCTATAAAAGGGTCCCCTAGACCCCTACCCCAAGCTTTTTAAGAGAATCATATATGGCGTGCCAGGAGACTCTATGGAATGCTTTCTCAGCATCCAACGAGAGTATCTAATTACAAATTTTTAACTGCATCTAGCCCAGGAAATACTTTGTGCCTAGTAGCAGTGTCTGCTAGTCAGCGGATTATCCCGGCTGTTAAGCAAGCTACACCACCTGTAGTTTGGACACTTAATTTTTTCAAAGGAAATGCTTCGGGACCACGGGATACTCAGTGAAGAGCATCAGGAGGCACCCCAAGGCATAGGGGCTGGGACTGGCAGTAGGATGCCTTGCGGTGGACAGCCGAGCTCGATCCTTATAAAAGCTTTTTAACTGCAGCAGCTTTAGTGGACGCTACTGGAGCTGGAATTACGCGGCTGCTGGCATGAGACTTGCCCTCCAATAGATCCTTGTAAATGGATTTAAAGTGTATTCATTCAAATTAGAGAGACAATTTAAATTAAAAAGCTTAGAGCTGCCTCCACCACAGGGGAGCTCGCTCGACCCACCAGCGGACAGGCACCAGTATTGGGAGAGGGGGGCTGGCCATCAGGGTTCACCGCGGCTCTGGCACAAACCCGGCTACACGGAGGTGGCACGGGCAGGAGCGGACTGAACGTGTCGGCTTCTCACTTTTTGGATTTTAGAAGGGCATGACATGCCTATATCTGTGTCTCCCCCTCCTTTTACTCCTCCACCTCTTTTCTTTTCGCATGACTATATGTACTTGTCACTTTTCCATGTGTTAGTTGTGTCTTCTGAGCAGTTTGTCAGCTTTTGGACACCTTTCAAGGTGTTTTCTATGTGTTTCTATGTGTTTTTGTTTGCCTGCCATTGGTTTTAACGGTGTTCGAAGGTGTTCGACGAACAGTTCGGCGAACACACGGGTGTTCGACGAACCGAACCGAACTCGAACACTACGGGGGTGGCTCAACACTAGTTAAGAGTTTCAGACATGCTGTCTATTTGCATGGTAAATTACATAGCCAAAGTAATTTGGGGGGCACTAATTTACTACATATCTATTTCCAAGTGACTTTATATTTCCATAATTTCTTAAAGGGGTCTAATGATGAAATGTCTTTATAGTAAATTTTTATTTCCATCCACCCAAGTACTGGCTGCAAACTCCCAATTTACTTTGGCTATGTAATTTACCATGCAAATAAACAGCGTGTCTGAAACTCGTAACACGTCAGGATGATAATCAGAGTGTCAGATATTAAAAGTAAAACACCCCTGTAGTTTGTGTTCTAAATAGGCATAATTAATAAAAAAAAAAATCTTATTCCTATCAGGATTTGAACTCTGAGACTGTAGATTTAGAGGCTGATGCCTTAACATTGTGCTATCCAGTCAAGTAATAGTAGCTGGCAGCTTTTGTTGTCTTATGACATTAGCCATGAAAATAGGGTGACTAAAAGTCATTGTGATTCTGATTCTGATATTTGAAGAAAGTCACACATCAGACTCACACATCAAAATCAAACATCATTTGAATTTGGCTTGCTTGCAGTCTGTGCATAAGTCCCAATGAGTTATAGACAAGTTTGCACTGAAAATCATATAAGCAAATAGAAATCCAAGCTTTTAACAACTGAGCTTCTAGGTTAGTGCACTGGCTTTGGGATACAGAACTTTGGGTTCAAGTCCCATCAGCGAAGTTATTTTTTTTTTTTATTATTATAGTTGTAAAAGTCACTTGTCAAAGTCACTTGTCAGAATCACTTGTCAAAATCACTTGACAGAATCACTCATCAAAATCACTCGTCAGAATCACTTGTCAGAATCACTCATCAAAATCACTCGTCAGAATCACTAGTCAAAATCACTCGTCAGAATCACTCGTCAAAATCACTTGTCAGGATCACTTTTCAGAATCACTTGTCAGACAGGGTATTTAGCCTCAAACTGACATCATTCTGATGCTTGATTTTGATATCTGATCATGTCCTAAAATGGACACTGTACCCTCCCTGGTCCAGCGTTCATGGACATGGAAAATGAATGATCACTTTCTAAAAGACAAAATCTGTAAGGCAGAATTAAAGGATTGTATTGATTCTTTTTTCCAGATTCATAAAGCAGATCAGACCTCAATACCTCTGCAATGGGAAACTTTAAAATGTGTCATGAGAGGCGTGTTGATTAAGCATGGTTCAAAACTCAAAAAGGAGAGAACTCTAAAGGTAAATGACCTTTTGAGACAGATACACACACTTGAGGTCTCGCATAAACATACGTTGTCGCCTAACACTCTTGCAGAATTATCCAAAAAAAAGGAATGATCTCAAGATCTTGCTAGACCAAAAATATCTAAGGCACAGGGAGCTAATTAAAAGCTTTTTTATGCATCTTCAGATAAATATACACAAAAAAGCCTTCATATTTTATATAGTCGTGGCAAAATGCCAATTGGAAAATACATGGCTAATAGTTACCACAAGCCTACTCAACATTAGATATAATAATAGGAGAAGCCGAGTACATATAGGCATAAAAACAATATAACTTTATTAGATACCAAATATAAAAGTAGCCACTAGAAGTGGCGGCATAGAATAGATAATAGGTTACAAAATACAGCACATAGTAATATGTATACAAAGTATATATACCAGACAAAATTCCCTCAAAGTGGAAGAAGAGGGGAGGGTAAGCACAAAAAATAGTACAAATGGCAGACACCATACATATGCACAAGTCTGTACAGGTGCACAGGTAAGTATACAGTGTCAATATAAATACAGAGTGTCGCTTACCGAGCACAAGTGTAGATAAAAGTAATAGACAGGCCAAGGGCCAGGAGAACTAGAAGTACCAAGTGGCCCAAACAGAGCCTCGACGCGCGTTTCGCCCCTTAGCAGAGGGCTTTCTCAAGAGGCATAGGTGTAAAGGAGACCAGGACCTTTTTAAAGTCTAATACATGGTCACATGACCGCATCATAGGTCATGTGACCGGAAATGAGGAGATGATTAGTGCCGAGCGGCGCATGCGCCGGACGCCGAGTGCCATCGGCGCGGGCAGCGTCCGTCACCCGGCAACGCGCATAGCGGAAGCACATGATATGTGCCCCGGAAGCGCGCGGCTAGGAAGAAGACGGCCGTGCCCGGGCCGAAAACAGCGTACCTCCGGCGCATGCGCACCACAAATCAATCCCCAAGACACAAAGTTGCCACTAACAGAAGGCAAACAACCCACGGAGGATAGACAGGGATCAAAATACAAGGAACATCATGCATCTCAGATATAGTATGGCAAAATATTACATGGAATAATCATTAAAATACAAGAATTGTAAGAAAACAGACAATGTTGTCAAACATATGGCAAATGTCCGAGTGTCCATATATAGCGCCAGTCCCATAGGGTCCAATTTAGTCATCGCGTGGGTCAAAATATGTTTTCCTTTTTATATGTTGTATCTTGGCAACCAAAGGAGAAAGGACCAAGAAGAAGAGGGAAAAAGGGAATAATGAAATGAATAAGGTGAAAAAAACACAAGATAATATTAAAAACAAAAAACACAAATTAAAAACAGCAAGAACAATATTTAGGGCCACAAATATAAACAAAACATAGTAGCATGGCATCTAAGGCGGAGAACGATCCGTGGAAAAGAAGTCATGTCACAAAAAGGGAGCGAAACTAAGTGTCTTGTTAAGGCCTAGGGGAGACATGGTTTTCAAACGTATGATCCATTTTGTTTCTTTTTGGCCCAGAATCTTAGTCCAATCACCACCACGGGAGCCCAGATGTAAGCTATCAATTCCACGTACCTTCAAAGATTTGGGGTCACAATTATGTTTTTTTTGGAAGTGGCGTGGAATAGTTTTTAGCTCCCGTGGATCGGTCACCGTCTTGGCCGTGCCAATGTCGCGCACATGTTCCCGTATCCTCACCCGTAGCTCTCTCGTGGTAAGTCCAATATAGATTAAATTGCAAGCACAGGTTGCATAATAGATTACATTGGTTGAGGCACACGATATAAAATGGCGAATTTGATAGTGGGGAGCACTGAATATTCATTCTCCTTAATAGCGGTATACAGTATAGCCGCGCTGCGGCTGCTGCCGGCTATCTCCTGTGCCCGCTGTTAAAGGGCATGAATATTCAACCTCTCTCCATGCGCATGGGCGTGGGGAGAGGGTGAATATTCATGCCATTTAATGAGCGGGCACAGGAGACAGCTGGCAGCAGCAGCAGCCGCAACACGGCTCCGCTGTGTGCCGGCTATGATGGAGAGTGAAGTCACTGCTCCCCGCACACACAGCCCCGGCGTGGGGAGCAGTGACTTCCAGCAGCTGATCTCTCCTTGTGAGCCGCGCATGGCAGTGACGTCATGCGCGGCTCACATGGAGAGATCAGTGCGGGCAGACCGGACGCAGCGCTGGAGGAGAGAAGAAAGGTGAGTAGGAGTGTTTATTTTTTTTTAATGTGCAGCCTGATGGGGATTAGGGGTGCCATGCATACCAGGACAGGGATTAGGGGGGTCATGCATACCAGGACAGGGATTAGGGGTGCCAAGCATACCAGGACAGGGATGAGGGGTGCCATGCATACCAGGACATGGATGAGGGGTGCCATGCATACCAGGATCGGGATGATGGGTACCATGCATACCAGGACAGGGATTAGGGGTGCCATGCATACCAGGACAGGGATGAGGGTTGCCATGCATACAGGACAGGGATGAGGGGTGCCATGCATACAGGACAGGGAAGAGGGGTGCCATGTATACCAGTACAGGGATGAGGGGTGCCATGCATACCAGGATAGGGATTAGGGGTGCCTGCATACCAGGACAGGGATGAGGGGTGCCATGCATACCAGGACAGGGATGAGGGGTGCCATGCATACCAGGACAGGGATGAGGGGTGCCATACATACCAGGACAGGGATGAGGGGTGCCATGCATACCAGGACAGGGATGAGGGGTGCCATGCATACCAGGACAGGGATGAGGGGTGCCATGCATACCAGGACAGGGATGAGGGGTGCCATGCATACCAGGATAGGGATGAGTGGTGCCATGCATACCAGGACAGGGATGAGGGGTGCCATGCATACCAGGACAGGGATGAGGGGTGCCATGCATATCAGGATGGGGATGGGGACCACATATAAAAGAAAGGTGGGCGGCATATGACGCGCCCCCTGGGACATATTCCTTTTTGAGGGGAATACCCGGCACCAGATCAGATGGGGGGTTGTAGTCTCCGAGCGGCTGTGACCCGGCCCGTGCCCAGGGCGTCAAGCTCAGTGTTATGTGGCAGTCCTACAGATGTTATTAAGAGTTCTTTTGTGTCGACTACGCCACCCGTTGTGATGCGGTCACTGTGGCCGCCGCTGCAGCAGGGTCCGCTGAGGCTGATGGTGGGTGCGCAGCTTGGTGGGATAACCCCCAACGGGAGGGGTATAGCCTCAGGGGGGACAGGTGCAGAGGATGGGGGTTGTGGTGGTGTAGTGCAGCCGGCAATGAAGACAGAGTCGGGTTGTGCAGTTAAGGGTGTTTACTTACTGCAGATGTTGTACTGGTCACTCCAGCTGCGAGTGACCACCCGAGCCGTGCTGCGTCCACCAGGTCCTGGATCCAGCCAACCCCCAAACAAGTCCAGAGCGTGGCCCTGAGCTCTCCTTCTGTCCCGTTCTCTGGCCGTCCCCACCAGTGATCCACCTAGGTCCAGCTCCCTCGGGCCTTCTGTTGGGACACCCTTGGCCTTGGGTTCCCTGACCCTTCATGTGGTGTGCCTTCGGGGTGGATGTGATGGGTGACCGTGGCAAACGCTGCCCACGATCTCCGGTCTCTGGCTAGGGTGTGTTTTCTGCCCCCACCAGCTTGGGTTCCGGTACCCTGTGCCGACTCCTCACCCGGTGCTTTAATTTGGGTTCTTGGGTCCTCTCTGTTTTCCCCTCTGGGTACTCCTTCTCTGCTCCTCTCTCACTCAGGGTCTCTCTCTTGCTGCAGGCTGACTTCCTCTCTGCTTGCTGTCTGCTCCTCTGCAGCTGTCTTGCTGTCTCCAACTGACTTGTTCTCTGCATCTGACCCTGTTCTTAGTTGGTGCCCACCTTATATACACCCTCTATGTGTGAGCTCAGGTGACCAGCACCCAATGAGCTCCTATCTTTACCCAGGCTGCTCCCCCTATCTGCCCCTACACTACTCGGGATGTACCACCCCCCTCCCACTCCAGCCAGGAACAGACTCGGTCGTACCTGCACATTTCTAAGTGGGAGTACCGTTGGTCTGTTCCCCGGAAATGGGATGTGTGTAGTGCATGCAGCCTACCGAGCTCAGATCCACACTCCTTCCTTACCCGGGAGTGGAATATCACACCTCTGGGTTGAGGTGCAATACCCCTGTAGCAGCCGAATCCTCAGGGTGCTACATTCCCCCCTGGTAAATCACAGCACGTCCTCGGGCTGTAAGACATAAATAACACCAAAAACATACATTTTTTTTTTTTTTTCAAAAACATATAAAACAACATATATTAGCAAATAAAACATTCTCGTCGCCTCTGGCTCCTCCTCCGGTCACTGTGCAACGTGTGACCGGGTAAAGTGCGACAGTCTCTTTAGAAAAATGGTTTTCCTATAAAACCAGTAGGGGGCGCTTTAGGAAGCGCAACTATATACAGGGGAAGTTGGCCGCTCTCAGTCCTCGGCCAGGTAAAGGGAAGGGAATGGCTGCTCACAGTCCTCAGCCTGTGGGATTACGGAATAACGGGTAAAAGTTCACTCATGCTGGTCCCAACGGGGACTATATTTATTTAGCAACAGTTTCTTTATACCCGGTCGGGTAACTATCTACATCTCCTGCTCTGCCGCACTCAACGGCGTCTTCCTCCTGCTCTTTGCTTGTAGCTGGTTGTAACTTCAGACCCGTCCGGGTCCTCTTGCTCCTCCTCCTCGCACCGCAACTCCTCCTCCGTCAGGCGGTGTACGTGGAGGGCATAAGGTCCTTTGGCACACTTGTGCCGGGTGAAGGTGACCTCGTCTCCGATGTAGAGGTCACGACCTCTGTGCCCCTCCGGCAGATGGGACTCCACGTCTCTGCGCGTGACAAAGACGTCGCCGGGGGTGTTGTTGTCTCGAATGAAGCCCCACCCATGCTGCTGGTTGAACTTGATCACTGTCCCGATGGTGCGGGGACAATGCGCTGCACGGGGGTCCCTCCTGGTCCGGCTCTTCTGCTCGGCGCTCCTTATTTGGGCCTGTTGTTCCCGGACCCGCCTCTCTCTCCGCTCCCTCGCAAACTCTTCGAGCTGCTGTCGGCAACACTCAGCGCGCTCTGCTGCAGCTGCCCTAGTTTCCTGAGTGAACCCCATTAGATCTTCTCCGGTGGGGTCCCACTCAAACTGTGCTTCCGCTAGCGGGGGCGAGATCCGTGCCACGGGCTTCGGAGCCGGAATCAGGGGTTCATCCAGGGGTCTTAGTCTCTGCTGCCGTTCCAGCTCATGGTATTCTTCGGGCCAGATGAAGGGCCGCCCGTCCGGCCATGTGAGCTGGCTGAACAAGTCCTCCCCCAGGTGTGGCACCCTTGGTTTTACGGGCGCGGGCGCGGTGGTGGTGGCGCCCGGGTTGCCCAGGCCTTGCGGCCAGGCCTGGGGCACCTGGAAGGTGAAGGGCACCGTTAGGACGGCGGCGCCCTGGGCTACCTGGCCTTGCGGCCAGGCTGGAGGCTCCGCGGAGGTAGGGGGCGCTGTTGGTGATGCGGCGCCTGGGGGTACTAGGCCTTGCGACCAGGCTGGTGGTATTTCCTGCTTTGTCACGCTCCGGGTCGAGGCGCGTGACGTCACAGGGGTCGCTGCGGCGGCTTCCGGTCGGGGCCTAGTCCATAGCGGTGACATGGCGGCTACGGGCACAGCAGGGGGACTTTCGGGCTCTGCGACGGGGAGCTGGGGCAGGTGGGCGGTTTCCCGGCTTGGGGTATAGGCGTCCCCTTTACCTGCCTCCATGCGTTCGGCTCCCTTCTCGGCGCCGTCTCCGGCCTTTGGTCCTCCCGCGCCATCCTCAGAGGCGGTCTGTTTCCTCTTCCAGGGTAGCGTGCTCCGTTGACTGGTCTCAGCTTGCTGGGCCATCTCCCGGCTCCATTCCGCCAATATCTCGCGCTGTACCCGGGCCATCCTCCGTGCGAGGCCCTCCAGGGCGGTCTGTGCACACTCCCGGTCTCGGGGGAGCTGTGCTAGGACCTCCACTAGGCCTAGTGGGGTCGTGGTGTCTAGCAGGCTCCTGACCAACGGGTCGGTGCTGCTCTGCTCTTCTTCCAGCAGGCTCCTGGCCAGCGCGCCGGTGCTGCTCTGCTCTCCTTCCTCGGTCTTTAGCAGACTCCTGGCCAGCGGGCCGGTGCTGTTCTGCTTTCTCTCCATATCCGGGTAAGCTCCTCCGCTACTCCTCGTTAGACTTCTTGCCTCCGGGTGCGCTCGCTCCAGACTGCTCGTTAGACTTCTTGTCTCCGGGTGCGCTCGCTCCAGACTGCTCCAGGCGGCACCCATCTTCGTTCTTTTCTTTCGTCTCCTCCCACTTAGAGGGCGGTCCCGGGGCAACTCGGTGACTGTCAGCTCCAGGGGTAGTTCTTTCACGCTGACAGACACCTCCAGCATCACAGTCTCTGTTGGTGGGGGCGGTTTCCACTTTTGGCGCCATTTTCTGTCCTGGCCCACGATGGGAGGTGGCCTCTTGCCCTCCTTTGGCACGCCCATAATGGCGTCCGCTGCTCTTCCAAGGCGGGAAATCTTCGGATTTGGCGGGAAGCGTCGCCCAGTGGCGGGAAACTCTGCAGATGGCGGGAACAAGCTGGAAATGGCGGACAATCGGCGGGAAACGACTGGTGATGGAGTCCGATGGCGTGGACCCTCCGGAACCGGCGGGAGACTTCTTTCTGAGGTAAACTTGCACTTTCCTTCAGGCACGCAGTACCCGGGTGTTGCGGGCACGTAATCCTGCCGACTACGCCAAAGTTGACGCGCCCCCTGGGACATATTCCTTTTTGAGGGGAATACCCGGCACCAGATCAGATGGGGGGTTGTAGTCTCCGAGCGGCTGTGACCCGGCCCGTGCCCAGGGCGTCAAGCTCAGTGTTATGTGGCAGTCCTACAGATGTTATTAAGAGTTCTTTTGTGTCGACTACGCCACCCGTTGTGATGCGGTCACTGTGGCCGCCGCTGCAGCAGGGTCCGCTGAGGCTGATGGTGGGTGCGCAGCTTGGTGGGATAACCCCCAACGGGAGGGGTATAGCCTCAGGGGGGACAGGTGCAGAGGATGGGGGTTGTGGTGGTGTAGTGCAGCCGGCAATGAAGACAGAGTCGGGTTGTGCAGTTAAGGGTGTTTACTTACTGCAGATGTTGTACTGGTCACTCCAGCTGCGAGTGACCACCCGAGCCGTGCTGCGTCCACCAGGTCCTGGATCCAGCCAACCCCCAAACAAGTCCGGAGCGTGGCCCTGAGCTCTCCTTCTGTCCCGTTCTCTGGCCGTCCCCACCAGTGATCCACCTAGGTCCAGCTCCCTCGGGCCTTCTGTTGGGACACCCTTGGCCTTGGGTTCCCTGACCCTTCATGTGGTGTGCCTTCGGGGTGGATGTGATGGGTGACCGTGGCAAACGCTGCCCACGATCTCCGGTCTCTGGCTAGGGTGTGTTTTCTGCCCCCACCAGCTTGGGTTCCGGTACCCTGTGCCGACTCCTCACCCGGTGCTTTAATTTGGGTTCTTGGGTCCTCTCTGTTTTCCCCTCTGGGTACTCCTTCTCTGCTCCTCTCTCACTCAGGGTCTCTCTCTTGCTGCAGGCTGACTTCCTCTCTGCTTGCTGTCTGCTCCTCTGCAGCTGTCTTGCTGTCTCCAACTGACTTGTTCTCTGCATCTGACCCTGTTCTTAGTTGGTGCCCACCTTATATACACCCTCTATGTGTGAGCTCAGGTGACCAGCACCCAATGAGCTCCTATCTTTACCCAGGCTGCTCCCCCTATCTGCCCCTACACTACTCGGGATGTACCACCCCCCTCCCACTCCAGCCAGGAACAGACTCGGTCGTACCTGCACATTTCTAAGTGGGAGTACCGTTGGTCTGTTCCCCGGAAATGGGATGTGTGTAGTGCATGCAGCCTACCGAGCTCAGATCCACACTCCTTCCTTACCCGGGAGTGGAATATCACACCTCTGGGTTGAGGTGCAATACCCCTGTAGCAGCCGAATCCTCAGGGTGCTACACATATATACCAGGATGGGGGATATTCTCAGAATTGGGGGACATTACCCCTATACCAGTGTCAGCAGAAGACCCCCTCCCCCTTAAAAGTGCATCATGACCACATTTTTTGCTTAAATTTTTATTTTTTTATTTACCTCCTCTAAAACCTAGGTGCGTCTTATGGTCCGGTGCGTCTTATAGCCCGAAAAATACGGTAATTATTCAAAATCGGAGGCATTAAATGTATCGCTGTCACAGAGAGAAGTTGAACATGTAATGGATAACTTCCCTTTTAAATTGAAGTCAGAAGCGATAAAATACTTAGGCGTGCTCATTTCTCCTGACTTTTCAAAACTTTTTGCACTAAATTACCAATCGCTTTTGGATCGTACATATGAAGACCTACTGAATTACAGTAAACTGAGACTATCCTGGTTTGGTAAAATGAACGCACTAAAAATTGATATATTGCCCCGCTTTCTATACATTTTTCAAACTGTTCCCATTTCTCGCCATGCATCTTCTTCAGCAAACTACGTACAGCATTAATCAGGTTTGTGTGGGGTAAATATAGACCCAGGATAAGTATGCAGATATTAAACCGCCCTTAAATAGCCGGTGGAGCTGGATTTCCGAATTTTAAAATATACTTTCAAGCTTCTGTTTTAGGTCACTTTATAGACTGGCATGTCAACTCTCTGACAAAACAATGGGTCACTATTGAGCAGGAAGGGGTGGGTGTTCCTCTGAAGCACCTTCCTTGGCTTTTTGCCTCTGATGTTTTCTCGATAGGAGGCTTGACAGAATTGACTAGGGGAACAATTAAAATTTGGCATGCAACTATGAAAAAATACCATCCCTCTAGAACATTCAGCCCTCTTACGCCACTTTTCTTTAATCTTTCCTTTCCTCCTGGATATCTGAGAGAATCTTTCTTGGGATGGAGAGCTATGGAGGACACTCGCCTCCTACAGATATTAGAAAATGGTAAAATACCGTCATTCAATACATTACAGGATAGGTCTCTGTCTAGAAAATTGCTGTGGATGGAATACTTACAGTTGCAATCATTCTTGTTTTCTCAGAGGATGGCACCCCCATTCCAGTGTATACCATCTTCTTTTAAGAGGCTATTCTTACAGGAATCTCCCCCTAATCATATGATATCCCTGCTTTATAATTATTTGATTAGGGAAAGTATCTCAGGAAAGTTACAATTTCAACACATGTGAGAACAAGAATTGGGGGAGTCATATCTTCAACAGATTGGGAAAAAGGATTCTAGCTTACACACAAAATGTCGGTGACATGTTATGCGGAGGAGAAAAATTTCAAAATGATGGCAAGATGGTACCAGTATCCAGTAAAACTTCACACCATATTTCCGGCAGCCTCAGACTTATGTAGGCGATGTAAAGTGGAAAAAGGATCTATGCTTCACATATGGTGGGAGTATAGTAAGATCAAACCTTTGTGGGAAAAAATATTTTCCAATTATAATCTAACTACCGGAAATAGGGTCGAAAATCGTCCTGAGAAAGCTCGGCTTTCTATCCTGCCCTCATCAATAGGATCTCAAAAAAATGAAATGGTTAATATCTGCAGAATGGAGGAACTTTCTGCTGACTTTAATGGATGTGCTGATAAATTCAGGAAGATCTGGAGTGTCTGGATTCTGTTTCAGGACTCATGGGAGTTTCACAGGCTGTTTGAGTGAGAGACTGATAAATTGGTGAATTGGATCTGGGTTGGTGCTGGGAACTAATTAGAGAGTCTAAAAATGAGCCTTAGTTTATGTTCTCCTTCTCCTCTTCAATTTCCTAATCCTACCCTCCTTTCTTATCTTTATTTCTCTTTTTCTTCTTCCCCCCTCACCACCCCTTCTTTTTTTTCTTTTTTCTCTTTTTGTTTTTGTACTGTTGTATTGGTGATTTATGTAGTGGTCTGCACTGTTGGATATGATTAAAAGTAATGTTTACATTATTAGATAAGAGGTGTAGGAGTCTTATCAGAGAAGTGATAGAGAATATGTTATATTGAACGCCATGATGACTAAACACAGGCATTTATTAATGTATGTTATATATGTTAATGTTTATTTCTATTTCAATAAAAAGAGATTATACTGAAATTTCATTGAATCCATTCTTCCCTCTACCCGTTAAATGTTCCCCGTGCCATTGGCTGCAACACAACCCCAAAGCATTGATTGATCCACCCCCATGCTTAATGGTTGGCGAGATATTATTTTCCTGAAATTCTGTGCCCTTTTTCTCAACACATACCTATGATCATTGTGGCCAAAGAGTTCTATTTTAACCTCATCGGTCCACAGTACTTGTTTCCAAAATGCATCCGACTTGTTTAGATGTTCTTTTGCATATTTCTGATGCTGATTTTTATGGTGAGGATGCAGGAGAGGGTTTCTTCTCATGACTCTTCCATGAAGGCCATATTTGTGCATGTGTCTCCGAACAGTAGAACAATGTACCACAAATCCAGGGTCTGATAAATCTTTCTGAAGGTCTTTTGCAGTCAATCGAGTGTTCTGATTTGCCTCTCTAGCAATCCTCAGGAAGTCTGTGTTTCTCATGATGTCATCTGTGTGACAGCGTGAGAAACACTGGCGGCTCTGATCGGCGGGAACATCGTTACCAGCAGTTAGAGCACTGCAGGATCATGCTGTATGATGTCAGTGTGAGCCTGCAGCTGTGACTATGACCCACGGTAAAAAGCTTACCACGGGTCACAGGCGTTGGCTGATGAGTGTACTACTCCCATCAGATCTGCCTATGCCTGCTTTCACTAATAACGGCGAGAGCAGGCGCCGCTGATGGAAGTAGTCATCTGCCAGGGCCTGTTCTCAAAGTAAAATAAATAAATACATATTGAATTAAAAATAAAAAATACAGATATAGTCATCTATCATCTAATGCCTTGTCTCCCTGAGATGATCATGATCAGGCGACAATGATGGGAGTTTTAGTCAGCACCCGCAGTGCACATTATGTGTAAAATACAGAATTAAATAAAAAATCATCGTGGGCTACTGCCTATTATTCATAATCAGCAGAAGGAAATTTGCCCACTGTAGGCTGATATTACTAATCCAGTTAAAGAGGTCATTAGGCCCAAATGTTCCCTGGTTTCACTGTTGGGATTGTATTGGGCAGGTAATGAGCAGTGCCTGGTTTTCTCCACACATACCGCTTAGAATTATCACCAAAAAGTTTTATCTTCGTCTCATCAGACTAGAGAATCTTATTTCTCATAGTCTGGGAGTCCTTCATGTGTTTTTGAGCAAACTCGATGCAGGCTTTCATATGTCTTGCACTGAGGAGAGGCTTCCATTGGGCCACTCTGCCATAAAGGCCCGACTGGTGGAGGGCTGCAGTGATAGTTGACTTTGTGGAACTTTCTCCCATCTCCCTACTGCATCTCTGGAGCTTAGCCACAGTGATCTTGAGGTTCTTCTTTACTTTTCTCACCAAGGCTTTTCTCCCACAATTGCTCAGTTTGGCTGGACGGCCAGGTCTAGGAAGACTTCTGGTGGTCCCAAACTTCTTCTATTTAAGGATTATGGAGGCCACTGTGCTCTTAGGAGCCTTGAGTACTGCAGAAATTCTTTTGTAACCTTGGCCCGATCTGTGCCTTCCCACAACTCTGTCTCTGAGCTCCTTGGGTAGTTCCTTTGAGTTCATGATTCTTATTTGGTCTGACATGCACTGTGAGCTATGAGGTCTTATATAGACAGGTGTGTGCCTTTCCAAATAAAGTCCTATCCGTTTAATTAAACACAGCTGGAATCCAATGAAGGAGTAGAACCATCTCAAGGAGGATCACAAGGAAATGGACAGCATGTGACTTAAATATGACTGTCTGAGCAAAGGGTCTGAATACTTGTTACCACGTGATTAGTGTTGAGCGAACATGCTCGACACTGCTCGGTACTCGCCCGAGCATCACGCTACTCTGGATGTTCGGCGAGCACCGAGCATTTCCGGGTTACTCGGGCGGGAGCTCGGGTCTCCGCCCTACATGTTTGGCGCTCTTTACAGAGCCAATGAACATGCAGGGATTGCCAGCCAGTCACTGTAATGCTGCAGTCATGTTGTTTGTGGGCATTACAGTGATTGGCTGGCCGCACAGCGTCACCTCGAGTATTTAAAACCGGGCGCCGCCATCTTGGACACAGTCACTCCAGATCAGACAGTGTAGGGACAGCGCTGCTGATTTAGGGAGAGATGTATCCTGCAAAATAGTTAGTGTAGGGTCTGTAAAGGCTGCCAGATCAAACAAACAGTCCTTCTCAGGACTAATATCCATCCCAGGTATATCAGGCAGGCAGGCAGGCTGTACAGGAGACGCAGTGGGTATACCAGCAAACGCTGCATTACAGTCCTGTGTGCTGCTCCTGTTGCTGAAATTGCTGGACTTAGCTCCAGGTCCCGGGGGCCAGGAAAAATCCTTTTTTTTTATCTAAATCCTCTTTTTTTTTCCTCCTTCACAATGTACAAATACCCATCTTATTAACCTTTTGGTGTCCCCCCCCCCTCAAAAAAAAAAAAGTGTGCCTCTGATTTTTCAGACACAAATATATCTGTTGAAAATAGTCTGGTGTAGGCCAGAGAAATAGAAGTGTGGTTTTGCAGTTCTATGGGCCATTTGTATCTAAAAAAAACAGTTTGAGTGTATCGCTCACTGTTCAGCCGCAAATATATATATTTAAAAAAGTCTGGTATACACCAGTAAATTATTACTGTGGTTTTGCTGTTCCACGGTAAAACATCTCTATTATCCTGTTTTTGGCATTTTTTGCTGTATAAAAATAATAATAGTTTCTCCCTGATTTTTCAGACACAAATATATCTGTTGAAAATAGTCTGGTGTAGGCCAGAGAGACAGAAGTGTGCTTTAGCTGTTCCACGGTAAAAAATCTCTATTATCCTGCTTTTTGCATTTTTTGCTGTAAAAAAAATAAATAATAGTGTCTCCCTGATTTTTCAGACACAAATATATCTGTTGAAAATAGTCTGGTGTAGGCCCGAGAAATACAAGTGTGGTTTTGCAGTTCCACGGTACAAACCTCTGTATTATCCACTTTTCGGCCATTTGTATCTAAAAAAACAGTTTGAGAGTGTCGCTCACTGTTCAGCCGCAAATATATATATATTTTAAAAAGCCTGGTATACACCAGTAAATTATAACTGTGGTTTTGCTGTTCCACAGTAAAAAATCTCTATTATGCTGCTTTTGGCATTTTTTGCCGTAAAAAATAAATAGTGTCTCCTGATTGTTCAGACACAAATATATCTGTTGAAAATAGTCTGGTGTAGGCCCAAGAAATACAAGTGTGGTTTTGCAGTTCCACGGTTCAAACCTCTGTATTATCCACTTTTGGGCCATTTGTATCTAAAAAAAACAGTTTGAGTGTGTCGCTCACTGTTCAGCCGCAAATATATATATATTAAAAAAAAGTCTGGTATACACCAGTAAATTATAACTGTGGTTTTGCTGTTCCACGGTAAAACATCTCTATTATCCTGCTTTTGGCATTTTTTGCCGTAAAAAATAAATAGTGTCTCCTGATTGTTCAGACACAAATATATCTGTTGAAAATACTCTGGTGTAGGCCCGAGAAATACAAGTGTGGCTTTGCAGTTTCACGGTTCAAACCTCTGTATTATCCACTTTTGGGCCATTTGTATCTAAAAAAAACAGTTTGAGTGTGTCGCTCACTGTTCAGCCGCAAATATCTCTATTTAAAAAAGTGTGGTATACCCCAGTAAACAATAACTGTGGTTTTGCCATCCCACGGTAAAAAAATCTCTATTATTCAGGTTTTGGTAGTTTTTTCCGAAAAGAAAAACAGTAGTGTCTCCTGACTGTTGTGACACAAAAATATATCTGTTGAAAATAGTCTTGTGTAGGCCCGACATCCCAGTGTGGTTTCGCAGTTCCATGGGTCAAATCGCTGTACTATCCAGTTTTCGGCCTTTGGTATCTAAAAAAAAAGCAGTTTGAGTGTGTCGCTCACTGTTCAGCCGCAAATATCTCTATTTAAAAAAGTGTGGTATACCCCAGTAAACAATAACTGTGGTTTTGCCATCCCACGGTAAAAAATCTCTATTATTCAGCTTTTGGTAGTTTTTTCCGTAAAGAAAAACAGTAGTGTCTCCTGACTGTTGCGACACAAAAATATATCTGTTGAAAATAGTCTTGTGTAGGCCCGACATCCCAGTGTGGTTTCGCAGTTCCATGGGTCAAATCGCTGTACTATCCAGTTTTGGGCCTTTGGTATCTAAAAAAAAAGCAGTTTGAGTGTGTCGCTCACTGTTCAGCCGCAAATATCTCTATTTAAAAAAGTGTGGTATACCCCAGTAAACAATAACTGTGGTTTTCCTCTTCCACGGTTCTAATCTGCTCTTTATTACCCTTTTTCCATTGATCGTGCAAGTGTAAGCAATTTTACTTCATTTACAATGGGCAAGGCGCGTGGCAAGGGATGTGGAAGTGGACGTTCTGGTGATGGTTCGTGCAGAGGACGGGGCCGTGGCCAAGGTGAAAATGTGCCACAACCAACAGCCACATCTTCTCGCTCCCACTTCTTGACCGAATTACTAGGGAAGCACAGAACAACACCAGTATTGAGAACTGATCAGTGTGAACAGGTTATTAATTGGATAGCAGACAATACTTCCAGTTACCTGGGCACCACCACCTCCGGTCTGTCTTCCACACGGTCAACTCTTAGTAGCCGTGAGTCTCGACCGCATAGTCCTCCTCACCCTGATGCTCCTTCCTCCCACCATGCCGAGTGTCGTCAGACAGCAAGTGATCCCACACTTGGACACTCTGAAGAGCTGTTCACTGGTCCATTTCCATATTTGGGCCCCTCGCCTGATACGCTTGAAGTGGTGGAAGAGGAGATCCCATGTTGCGATGCCCAAATATTTGAACAGCCACGGCCACAGGAAGTCGACGTTGGCAATTTGTCACAAGAGGTGGACGATGACGAGACACAATTGCCAGGAAGTGAGGAGGAGGATCGTGGTGCGCAAGTGGAAGAGGAGGAGGTGGTGGATGATCTAGTAACTGACCCAACGTGGAAGGAGGACATGCAGAGTGAGGCCAGCAGCACACAGGGGGAGGGAGGCAGAGTACCCCAACAGGCAGGAAGAAGCAGTGTAGTGGCCGCAGACAGAAGGCAGGCAACCGTTCCCCGTAACACCAACACGAGGGATGTTGCCAGTACAAGCGGTAGGTCTTCCAGAGTCTGGAATTTTTTTAAAGACTCTGCTGATAACCCCAAAAAGGCCATATGTTCCACCTGCCATGCCAGCATCAGCAGGGGTGACAAAACTACCAGCCTGACCACCACCAGCATGATCAGGCACATGGCAGCAAAGCACCCGACTTTGTGGGGAGAAACCCAGGGTCCACGACCAGTGTCAGCGGGTGTCACCACTGCTTCTTCCACTGTTGTGTGTGCAATAGAACCCCCTGTTGTGTGTGCAAGGCAATCCCCTGTCCATACTGCATGTAAAGATGCCCCCTCCTCTCAGTCTTCACTTGTTATGGCAGTTTCTCAAGAAACAGCATCAACATCCACGTCCACGTCCCACCGCAGCGTTCAATTGTCCATATCCCAGACGGAAATTCGCAGCTAACGCCCCACAGGCCACAGTCCTAAATTCGCACATTTCACGACTGCTTGCATTGGAAATGCTGCCTTTTAGGCTGGTGGAGACCGAATCCTTCCGCAATCTTATGGCGGTGGCCGTCCCTCGGTACTCGGTCCCCAGTCGACACTATTTTGCCTGGTGTGCCATCCCCGCACTACACAAGCACGTGTCCCAAAGCATCTGCCGTGCCCTCAACAACGCAGTTACTGGGAGAGTCCACCTGACAACGGACACGTGGACAAGTGCTTGTGGCCAGGGACGGTACATCTCTCTGACGGCACACTGGGTAAACATAGTGAAAGCCGGGACCCAGTCGGACCTTGGGACGGAACACATCCTCCCCACACCGAGGATTGCGGGCCCTATGTCAGTCTGAGTTGCCCCCACAGTGTACAACTCCTGCGCATCCTCCTCCTCCTCCTCATGTTCAGCCTCCATCTCAGATATCACCACATCAGTTACAAGCTGGAAGCATTGCAGTACTGCCTCCGCCAAGCAGCAACAGGCTGTGCTGAAACTCATAAGCTTAGGTGATAAACCTCACACTGCTTGTGAGTTGTGGACAGCTGTGAAAGAGCAGGCAGATCTGTGGCTGAGACCGCTGAACCTACATCCCGGCATGGTCATGTGTGACAATGGCCGTAACCTGGTGGCGGCTCTGAGGCGAGGTGAGATCACACACGTACCATGCCTGGCTCATGTGCCTAACCTCGTGGTTCAGCGGTTTCTTAAATCGTACCCCGAGTTGCCAGATCTGCTCGTGAAAGTACGCCGCCTGTCAGCTCATTTTCGCAAGTCGGCTACAGCTTCCGCCGCCCTTGCTGTGTTGCAGCAGCGTTTGCAGCTTCCGGTACACCGACTAGTGTGTGATGTCCCCACACGTTGGAACTCTACCCTCCACATGTTGCAAAGGATTTGTGAGCAGAAGAGAGCAGTTGTGGAGTACCAGCTGCAGCAAGGCCGTCGATATTCAGGTCAGACTCCACACATAAGACCTCAGGAGTGGACCTGGATGTCTGACATATGTACCATCCTGACAAACTTTGAGGAGGCCACCAAGATGGTGAGTGGCGATGACGCCATCATTAGTGTCAGCATCCCACTTGTCTGTCTTTTGCAACGCTCTCTGCAGAGAATTAAAGAGGAGGCATTGCAGCCAGAGTATGATGAGATGGATCAAGAAGCCATAGCGGGCGATTACACACAGCCCAGCCTCATCTCATCCCAACGTGCATTGGGGGACAATGAGGGAGAGGAGGAGGAGGAGGAGGAGGAAGAACAGGAGCTGCTATCATGCGTTGTAGACGGTAGTAACTGTACAAGTGTCATACCGTCGGTTCAGCGTGGGTGGCCTGAGGACAGGGGGGAGGAGGAAGAGGAGAAGGAGGAGAGCATGGTCAGTCGTCATCTTGGTGAGGACACGGAAATCTTGCCCGTTACCAGTCTGGCACGCATGGCTGACTTTATGTTACGCTGCCTTAACCGTGACCCTCGCGTTGTCAAAATGTTGGGTGACAGTCATTACTGGTTGGTGACACTTGTAGACCCCCGCTACAAGGAGAACTTTCACTCTCTTATTCCTGAGGTGGAGAGGTCTACAAAAATGGGGCAATACCAGAAGGCCCTTGCTGCAGAACTCTTAAAAAAATTCCCATCTGAACATGCTAGCGGCAGAGGTCACAGTTCGTTGCCCAACCAAGGCGTACAGGCGAGAGAGATGCAACTCCAATCCAGCAGAGGCAGGGGAACACTGTCAACGTTCTGGGACAGTTTTCTGACACCCGCCCAGCTTACAGGCCCTGAGGCGCGGGGTACTCTCACAAGGAGTGGAAAGTTTCAAAAGATGGTGAGGGAGTACCTTGCCGATCGTACCAGCATCCTCCGTGATTCCTCTGTGCCTTTTAATTATTGGGTATCCAAGCTGGACACTTGGAATGAACTCGCTCTGTACGCCTTGGAGGTCCTGGCCTGCCCTGCCGCTAGCGTGTTATCGGAGCGTGTTTTTAGCGCCGCTGGGGGAATTATAACTGATAAGCGCACTCGCCTGTCAACTGACTATGCTGACAAGCTGACCCTTATCAACATGAACAAGGGCTGGATTGGGCCAGACTTCTCATCACCACCAAATGACAGCAGAGTAACATAAAGTCAAATCCACTGTGTTATTTCGGGAGGTGTATTCACATGCACCACTTCACACCCACACATGGGTATACGCTTCCTCGTTTCGGCTGTTTAATCTTCTTCTCCTTATCCTCAGCCTCCACCACCACTATACCACCAGGGTGCCAGCATTGCAAGTTCCTCCGTCCTAATTTTTGGCAGCTTTTGCTGGGAAAGCATAAGCAAATACCATGGGACACCCACTCCCCAATAATGGGACTTATGTTTGTAATATGCTGTACTGCATGGCTCTTGTAAGGGGCATTGCAAGTTCCTCTGTCCTAATTTTTGGCAGCTTTTGCTTGGAAGGCATAGGCAAAGACTATCGGAGACCCACTCCCCAATAATGGGAATAATGTTTTTAATATGCTGTACTGCATGGGTCTTGTAAGGGACATTGCAAGTTCCCCCTTCCTAATTTTTGGCAGCTTTTGCTTGGAAGGCATAGGCAAAGACTATGGGAGACCCACTCCCCAATAATGGGAATAATGTTTTTAATATGCTGCACTGCATGGCTCTTGTAAGGGGCATTAAAATCGTCTTGTTAAGCTACTGTGACCTCCACGTCTCTTCCACAGGGCGTTGATATTGAGTTTTTATTCCACTGTAACCTCCACCACTCTTCCAAGGGGCATTGATATTGTCTTTTTATTCCACTGCGACCTCCACCACTCTTCCAAGGGGCATTAAAACCGTCTTGTTAAGCTACTGTGACCTCCACGTCTCTTCCACGGGGCATTGATATTGTCTTTTTATTCCACTGTAACCTCCACCACTCTTCCAAGGGGCATTAAAACTGTCTTGTTAAACCACACTGAACTCCACGTCTCTTCCAAGGGGCATTAGAACCATCTTGTTAAGCTACTGTGACCTCCACATCTCTTCCAAGGGGCATTAAAACTATCTTGTTAAACCACTCTGAACTCCACGTCTCTTCTAAGGGGCATTAAAACCGTCTTGTTAAACCACTCTGAACACCACAGCTCTTCCAAGGGGCATTGACATGTTGTTTTTAATTACCTCTAACCTCCACGACTCTTGCAACGGGCATTGCATTTCCTCCTAATTTTTGTCAGCTTTTGCTTTTCAATGCATAGGCGAACACTAAGGGAGACCCACTCCCCAATAATTGGTAGAAGGTTTTTAATACGCTGTAATCCACGTCTGTTTCAAGGGGCATTGCAGTGCCTAATAATTTTTGGAAAGCCTTCCATTCCCTGCTTAGGCCAACAGTGTACAGGAGACCCAGTTGCTATAAATGGAAAAAATGGTTTAGTTAAGGCCCTCTGACCTCCATGTCACTTCCAAGGGGCATTGGAGTGCCTCGAAATTTTTGGTAGGTATTGCATTCACTGTATGCCTTATAACTGTGTAGCTGAACTGCTCCTTTTGGTACAGAAACATATCCTACAAGACATGTGTGGTTGGCTGGCCTGATATTGATGTGAATGGTCCCTGTTCCTCCTGCTCTTTCTCCTTTGCCACCATCTCATCCATCATTCATCACCTGAAGCTTTGTTTTAACGGGAGTCATAGAACTGGGATAGTAGCAGGAAAACATCCAGCAATCCTCGAAGGAGGTAGAATATGCGCCAAAACGCTGACCATCTCAGGCCTAGCTGCTACTACATACATGCGCTTGCATTCCAAGGAACAGAAAGCTAAGGAGGTGGATGGCCTCATGATCATGAATAATTTACTCGTTGTGTAGGAGGCCGACCACTGCTGCTGTCTACCTTCTGAACTTTGTGTTGAAGCCTGATTGACCCAGGACCCGCAATCCTCTATGTCTGGAGGACGTGTTGCATCCCAGTGTCCAACTGTGTCCCGGCTTCCACAATATTAACCCAGTGTGAAGGCGTCAGTGAGATGGACCATTCCTGGCCACATTCACTTGTCCACGTGTTTGTGGTTAGGCTGTCCTTCCCACTAAATGTACTGGGGAGGGCACAGGTAATGTTTTGGTATGCGTGCTTGTGTATAAGGCGCACCGGGACAAATAGGGGCAGCTGAGGACCGTTTATGGACACCCGGCCACCCCCACGCGGCTGGGGACTGTGTGTGGGCACCCGGCCGCCGGGCGGCTGGGGACTGAGTATGAATACCAGGCTACCGACGCAGCCATGACGTGGTGGCCAGATTCCACCTCCACATGCCTAAAAGGTCCAATTTCAAGTGCAAGCAAGCTAGCAGTATGGTATTGCAGCCTGGGGGTGGGTGGGTGGCAGGCTGCATACTTGCGCTTGTATTGCAAGTTATGGGGGAGGTACAATTGAACACTGCCCTGGGACAAGGACTTGCACGGGGATAGTTGCAAGTCTGCATCTTCTGATGCGGCAAGGATCACTTCTGATGGGCACACTTTTAGGCAGTGACCTGGGTGTCAGAGAAGCTTCCAGGGGTCTTCCCCATGCTGTTCCCATGTCTTTTTAGCACTGCATGCATGTGTCACACAGCACATGGCCAGATAAGGTTGTAAAATGTTAAAATGACATTTCCCGGTGAATGCATTTGTCACGGTTGAAAGCAATACAAACGTGCAAAAACGCATAAAAAATGCTACTTGTGAACATAGCCCAAGGTGTGGAGGAGTATTTTTGTTTTTGGTTATTTATTTTACCTTATACACAAGTCTTTACCCTGGAAAGGATGTTCCTTAACCCCTTTCCGACCTGGTCAGTAATAGTACGCACCAGGTCGGGAAGGCCGGTTCAGCGGGGGCTCCGGCGGTGAGCCCGCACTGAAGCGAGCACATGTCAGCTGATTATTGGAATCGCAATCCACCCGCGGCTGTTAACATGTTAAATCTCTGACAGTGGCATTTAACTCGCGCTTCCGGGAGTCCTAAGTAGTGTTGAGCCACCCCCGTAGTGTTCGAGTTCGGTTCGGTTCGTCGAACACCCGTGTGTTCGCCGAACTGTTCGTCGAACTGTTCGTCGAACACCTTCGAACACCGTTAAAACCAATGGCAGGCAAACAAAAACACATAGAAACACATAGAAAACACCTTCAAAGGTGTCCAAAAGCTGACAAACTGCTCAGAAGACATAACTAACACATGGAAAAGTGACAAGTACATATAGTCATGCGAAAATAAAAGAGGTGGAGGAGTAAAAGGAGGGGGAGACACAGATATAGGCATGTCATGCCCTTCTAAAATCCAAAAAGTGAGAAGCCGACACGGCCAGTCCGCTCCTGCCCGTGCCACCTCCGTGTCGCCGGGTTTGTGCCAGAGCCGCGGTGAACCCTGACGGCCAGCCCCCCTCTCCCAATACTGGTGCCTGTCCGCTGGTGGGTCGAGCGAGCCCCCCTGTGGTGGAGGCAGCTCTAAGCATTTTAATTTAAATTGTCTCTCTAATTTGAATGAATACACTTTAAATCCATTTACAAGGATCTATTGGAGGGCAAGTCTCATGCCAGCAGCCGCGGTAATTCCAGCTCCAGTAGCGTCCACTAAAGCTGCTGCAGTTAAAAAGCTTTTATAAGGATCGAGCTCAGCTGTCCACCGCAAGGCATCCTACTGCCAGTCCCAGCCCCTATGCCTTGGGGTGCCTCCTGATGCTCTTCACTAAGTATCCCATGGTCCCGAAGCATTTCCTTTGAAAAAATTAAGTGTCTAAACTACAGGTGGTGCAGCTTGCTTAACAGCCGGGATAATCCGCTTGCTAGCAGACACTGCTACTAGGCACAAAGTATTTCCTGGGCTAGATGCAGTTAAAAATTTGTAATTAGATACTCTCGTTGGATGCTGAGAAAGCATTCCATAGAGTCTCCTGGCACGCCATATATGATTCTCTTAAAAAGCTTGGGGTAGGGGTCTAGGGGACCCTTTTATAGCCAAAATCACGGCCCTGTATCGCAATACGTCACCTAGGCTGAAGATAAATGGAACTGTAGCACCCTGAGGGCTCGGTTGCTAAAGACGTATTGCACCTCACCCAGAGGTGTGATATCTCACTCTCAGGTAAGGATGGAGTGTGGATCAGGACCCGACACCTGCATGCATTACACCACATTGCCGTGGGGCAGGGCGACCAATATGCCCCTGAGATGGGCACGACAGTCCCTGTCCCTGGCTGGAGTGGGGGGAGGGAACACTGAGGAAGGGGAACCCTGTAGTGCAGGAGCAGGGAGGAAGCAGTTCCTGGGTGCATTGAGAAGGGAGTATAAAAGGTGGGCACCATCTTAGTTCAGTGCAGAGAAGTCTGAGCAGAAGTGGCAGGGAGCAGGGGCTCTGCATGAGCTCTGCTCCGGAGGCGGGCCTAGTAACAGAGGCCCAGGCCTGGAAGAGGGAGAAGGAAGGAAGAGGAGCGGAGAAGGCTCCAGGAACGAGGAATGAAGGGATCCCAGGGGTGCGGACGGGCGAGTCGCCACCGCACGCCCGAATCCACCTGCGTGGAGGGGTCAGGCCAAAGGGGGAGACCGGTCCCCGAACTAGTGGAGGCAGGAAACGACCCTCAGCTAGAAACCGGAGGCTCTGACATTTTATGTGGCGCAGCCCCTCGCTACACCCGCTAGGAAGGCACCACATAGGGTCAGGGAAACTGGCGCCAAGTTTACCAAGAGGAGGCCCGAGGCAGCCGGACAGAAGTGTTGGTAAGAAAGGCCAGACAAAGGACACACAAAGGGGGTCCTGTGAAGTGCTCCAAAGTTATCTGGGAGTTGTCTGAGCCCCTCACCTGGTGAGCACAGTACGACGTGGGCAGCCGTTACCTGCAGACGTGGTCTGGATAATAAGAACTGTGAGTAAAGGCCCTGAACTGCATCACTGACTCCGTGTCGTTACTGCTGCTGCCCTGCACCATCACCCCCATCCTCCGCATGCACTGCCCTGAGGCTATACTCCTCCCGTGGGGAGTTATGCTACGCTCTGCTGCACCCACAACACCAGCCTCAGTGGTCTGCCCTGTAGCGGCGGTTCACTCTGACCGCAATCCACGGGTGGCGTAGTCGGACATTTAAACATGAAAACCACATAAATAGTTCCGCCACTGGTTTGACCGCCCTGAGCCACGGAACTGGGTCGCCGCCACGAAGACTACAACCACCAGCATCCACCAAAAAGGGTCCGGCTCCGGGTGTCCCAAGGCCCAGGGGGTGCGTCAGAACATTTTCATCACCTTTCACAATCACCAATGGGACAAGGCAGTGATGTCCTCTGTCCCCTCTCTTATACATCCTAGTGACGGAGCACCTGCTCTCATCAATTCGCCATAACCCCAATATTAGGTGGATTGAGGTGGGAGGCACCGAGTACAAGTGCTCTCTATTTGCTGATGATGTCCTAGTATATATCACTCAATCACATATATCCATCCATGCTGTTATGGCTGAAATAGATCACTTTGTTACATGGTAAAATTTTAAAATCAATGCAGCGAAGTCTGAGGCCCTCGATGTCTCCCTCCCCAAATCCATATAGGATTCCATCCAGTCCAACTTTCCCTTTGCCTGGCCCTCACAGGGTATCAAATACTTAGGAATTCCTATTCATAGAGACCTCTCCCATCTATGTTATCTTAATTTTGGGCCCTTTATTGAACAACTCCATACAGACCACGGTTGGCAAGTTAGAACTGTAAGATTCACTACGTGAACCACTGGTGTTTTGTGGAAAAGCACATGTACACTGCGTTCCAAATTATTATACAAAAAGTGTTTAGGAGTGATAAGGGAAGAATTTGTTTGTTTGTCAGTTAAACTCATTGATGGTGATGTGTGTCAGGGCTCTTTATATCACTGTAAGCAATTGCAGACACCTGTGCTAATTAGTTTGGCAGGTGTGTCCAATGAAAGGCAAGACTACTTAAGAAGGCTCTCTCACATTATTAAGCAGCCTACATTTTCTGCCAAAATGGGAAAGAAAAAGGATGTGTCGGCTGCTGAGAAGCAACAAATTGTGGAGTGTTTAGGTCAAGGCATGACTACAATCAACATTGTGCGATGATCAGGATGAAGTGTCTTGGCAATCAAGAAGTATGTAGCTGATTCACAGTACACACGTGTGCGTGCTGATAAGGGCAAATTGAGGACTCTTTCCTACAGGCAATTACGTCAGGTTGAAAGAGCAGCGGCAAAAAAGCCTTGTCATAGCAGCAGACAAGTTTTTGAAGCTGCTTGTGCCTCCAACGTCCCCCGAACAACAAGATGCAGGGTCCTTCAGAGGTTTGCAGCTGTACATGCGCCATCCTGTTGACCTCCTCTATCCACTTCACACAAGCAGAAACGGCTCCAGTGGGCCAAACATTACATGAAGACTGATTTCAAAACAGTTTTGTTCACGGATGAGTGCCGTGCAGCGCTCGATGGTCCAGATGGATGGAGTGGAGGATGGCTGGCTGATGGACACCCCACGCAAACACGGCTACAGCGCCAACAAGGAGGAGGTGGAGTAATGTTTTGGGCTGGAATCATGGGGAGAGAGATTGTCGGCCCCTTTAGGATCCCCGAAGGCGCTAAAGATGAACTCCATAATGTATGTGGATTTTCTCAAACAGCACTTCCTGCCATGGTTCAAGAAGAAGAACCGTGTATTTCACAGCAAGATCATTTTTCTGCATGATAATGCACCATCTCATGCTGCACATAAAACATCTGCATCTCTGGCTGATATGGGCATAAAAGGGGACAAACTTATGGTGTGACCCCCATGCTCCCCTGACCTCTACCCCATTCAGAACCTTTGGAGCATCATTAAAAGGAGTGTCTATGATGGCGGGAGGCAGTTCACATCTAAGCAACAGCTCTGGTAGGGTATTCTGTCCTCATGCAAAACAATTGAAGCAGAAACCATCCAAAACCTGACAAATTCAATGGACGAGAGAGTTCAGAAGCTCCTTTCGAACAAGGGGTCCTATGTGAAAATGTAACATCACCTAGAATAAAGTTTTGAGTTGAAAACTGTTTGATTTCAGTTTCTAACAACCTGCTAATGCTTATAATTTCAAAAATGACCATTTTTTGGTCTTTATTAAAATGAAAAGGTTGATCGAAAAGTTTGGGGGATCTAAGAGTGTGGCAACCCAGTAGTCATGATTACTTCGAATTCTGACAATATGAGGGTCATGCTGCAGGTAGTGCAGCAAGAAGGCACTTATGTGCCTTGCGCATCTTGGAGCCCCAAAATTATTTTCCGGGCTAGATGCAGCTAAAAATTATTTTTAATTTTAAATCTGGTGAAGCTTTAGTATAGATGGCCTAATAGGATCAGTGCTGTACACTGCTACAAAGCCCAAATTATTTTCCAGTCAAGATACAGATAAACATGATTAGTAATTTGAAAGCTTAAAACGGTTGGTAGGGTGATTTTAACCAATCATCAAGCTTTTACTCTCCCCAGGATGACACAGGGGTAGAAAAGTCGTTTCGGATCCATGATTTGTTCATCTTTATGAACGTGAGTCTGTCTACATTATCAGTGGAGAGCCGCGTGCGCTTATCTGTCAGCACACCACCAGCAGCGCTGGACACAAAAACAGGGCGAAGCCCCACGTCAATTTTCTTTAAATTATTTCATGAAATAATTAAGAAAAAAAGGGCTTCCCTATATTGTTGTGTCCGGCCAGGTACAAATAGGCAGCTGGTGGTTGGGGGCAGCCCGTTCCTGCCTGCTGTACCTGGCTGGACACAAATATAGTGCGAAGCCCCACGTCAATTTTTTTTAAATTATTTCATGAATTTCCTGAAATAATTAAAAAAAATTGAAGTGGGGCTTCGCACTATATTTGTGTCCAGCCAGGTACAGCAGGCAGGAACGGGCTGCCCCCATCCACCAGCTGCCTATTTGTACCTGGCCGGACACAACAATATAGGGAAGCCCTTTTTTTCTTAATTATTTCATGAATTTCATGAAATAATTAAAAAAAATTGAAGTGGGGCTTCGCACTATATTTGTGTCCAGCCAGGTACAGCAGGCAGGAACGGGCTGCCCCCAACCACCAGCTGCCTATTTGTACCTGGCCGGACACAACAATATAGGGAAGGCCTTTTTTTCTTAATTATTTCATGAATTTCATGAAATAATTAAAAAAAAAGTACGTGGGGCTTCGCCCTATTTTTGTGTCCAGCCAGGTACAACTAGGCAGCTGGGGGCTGGAATCTGCAGCGCAGGGAGGCCCAAGCTTTCTGGGCCCCCCCGGCTACAAATTGCAGTCCGCAGCCACCCCGGAAAATGGCGCGTTCATAGAAGCGCCATCTTCTGGCGCTGTACCCAACTCATCCAGGGCCCTGGTGCGGTGGCTCACTGGGTAATAAAGGGGTTAGGGCCAGCTTGGTATTATCAGCTGGCCCCAAGCCCAAAATTCATGGGGTCACGCCAGTATTAGACATGACCGCCATGAATTTCTAGTAAAGTATTTAAAAAAAACACAACACCCAGAATAAAGTCCTTTAATTGAAATAAACACACAATTCTTTATTGTTCTAAATTAAACCATACTTACCATCACACCCATTCCAGCTGAAGCCAACGATCTCCTGCAATAAAAGAAAAATAATAAACCAACCTCATCCTTACCTTTCCATGGTTCCCAAGACAGCTTCAGCTCTGCTACATCGAGATGACTGGCTGGACCGCAGCAGAACGCTGCCATCCAGTCTGTCATCCCGCAGACACTGAGAAGCGCAGGCATGCTTGCGCTCCTCACTGTCTCGCTGTGACGGCATCCAGATGAGCCGAGGTCATGTCCAATGAACTCGGCTCACCTCATGCACGTCACTGACAGCGTGGGAAAATTCTCACGCTGAAGTGCTGAGTGCAGGAGAATTCTCCCACGCTGTCAGTGATGTGCATGAGGTGAGCTCATGTCCAATGAACTCAGCTCACCTCCTGCACCTCACTGACAGCGTGGGAAAATTCTCCTGCAATCAGCGCTTCAGCGTGAGAATTTTCCCACGCTGTCAGTGACGTGCATGAGGTGAGCCGAGTTCATTGGACATGAACTCGGCTCATCTGGATGTCGTCACAGAGAGACGCTGAGCAGCGCAAGCAAGCCTGCGCTTCTCAGTGTCTGCGGGATGACAGGCTGGATGGCAGCGTTCTGCTGCGGTCCAGCCTGTCATCTCGATGTAGCAGAGCTGAAGCTGTCGTGGGAACCATGGAAAGGTAAGGATGAGGTTGCTTTATTATTTTTCTTTTATTGCAGGAGATCGTTGGCTTCAGCTGGAATGGGCGTGATGGTAAGTATGGTTTAATTTAGAACAATAAAGGATTGTGTCTTTATTTCAATTAAAGGACTTTATTCTGGGTGTTTGTGTTTTTTTTAACTTTGACTATGGGGTTAGTAATGGGGGTGTCTTATAGACGCCTCTCCATTACTAACCTGGGCTTGATGTCAGCTGGCATTATAAGCTGATATCAACCCCAACCCTATTACCCCCTGCCACCGCACCAGGGCAGCGTGGAAGAGCGAGGCTAAGTGCCAGAATTGGCGCATCCTATGAATGCGCCATTTCTGGGGCGGCTGACGGCTGGTGTTTCTAGCCTGGGAGGGGGCCAATATTCATGGCTCCCTTCCTGGGCTATTAATATCAGCCCCCAGCTGTCTGCCTAGCCTTTGCTAGCTATTAAATTAGGGGGGACCCCACGTCATTTTTTTGGGGGGGTCCCCCATTTTAATAGCTAGTAAAGGCTATGTATTCAGCTGGGGGCTGATATTAGTAGCCTGGGTAGCTCCGTGGGTATTACCCCCTTCTCAGGCTTCAAACATCTGCCCCAGCCGTCTGCTTAACCTCCGCTAGAGCCTAAAATTAAGGGGAACCCCACGCCAATTTTTTTAATAATAAATCCTTTATTTTAATACTAAATGACAAGTACAGTAACCAACACTATCACTGTACTTCATATATATGTGACTGACATGTTTCTATCTATCTAATCTATGTGTGATGCTCTATCTTTCTGTTCTAAATTGTCGGGTACCGCTGCTGAATTGCCGGCCGGCTTTTTTAAAGAGACAGTGCATGAAAACACTATTATTTTTTTAAATAAATCCTTTACACTAAATGACAAGTACAGTAAGCAACACTATCACTGTACTTATTATATATGTGACTGACATGTTTCTATCTATCTAATCTATGTGTGAAGCTCTATTCTTTCTGTTCTAAATTGTCGGGTACAGATGCTGAATTGCCGGCCGGCTTTTTTAAAGAGACGGTGCATGAAAACACTAATTTTTTTTTAATAAATCCTTTACACTAAATGACAAGTGCAGTAACCAACACTGTCACTGTGCTTCTTATATGTGTGACTGACATGTTTCTATCTATGTAATCTATGTGTGATGCTCTATTCCTTCTTGTCTAAATTGTCGGGTACCGGTGTATGCCGCTGCTGAATTTGCCGGCCGGCTTTTTTAAAGAAAGCGTCTTCTGAGCAGTTTGTCAGCTTTTGGACACCTTTGCAGGTGTTTTCTATGTGTTTCTATGTGTTTTTGTTTGCCTGCCATTGGTTTTAACGGTGTTCGACGGTGTTCTAAGGTGTTCGACGAACAGTTCGACGAACAGTTCCTCGAACATCCCGGTGTTCGACGAACCGAACCGAACCCGAACACTACGGGGGTGGCTCAACACTAGTCAGAACGTATTGCACCAGGGCTTGTCGGTGCTGCCACAGTCGCTGCAACATGTGCAGAGTTGAATTCCACCGGGTAGGCACATCGCATTTTAGCCGGTGAAGTGGCAGGCCCAACGACTTCTGTAGAGATGTAAGTCGCTGAGCTGCGGGATGCGAACAGCGGAAGTGAGCACACAGCGACCGTGCCCTCTGCAGAAGGCCATCTAGTCTGGGATAGTGGGCTAAAAATTGCTGGACAACCAGGTTCAACACGTGAGCCATACAAGGCACGTGTGTGACATTGCCCCGGCGAAGGGCCGCACCCAGGTTTGCAGCATTGTCGCACACGGCCTTCCCTGGTTTCAGGTCCAGTGGAGACAACCATTCATGAAATTGGTTCTCCAGAGCTGACCACAACTCCTCAGCTGTGTGACTCACATTTCCCAGACATTTCAATGTAAAAACCGCCTGATGACGTTGAGCCCTACTGCCAGCATAGTAAGGAGGTGTGCAGGATCCCTTCTGCGCAGTTAGAAAGCTTGTGGCATGACCAGACAGGCTTTGGGTGCAGGTGGAAGACCGAGAGGAGGTTGAGGAGGCAGAAGCAGTGGTGGAACTTTGACATAAAGAGGATTGACGCACAACTCGTGGGGACGGCAAGACTTGGACAGCAGCCCCTTGTCCTGCTGTCACCATAGTTACCCAGTGCCCAGTCAGCGACATGTAACGCCCCTGTCCATGCCTACTCGTCTAAGTGTCTGTGGTGAAATGCACCCTGTCACACACAGAGTTTCTCAAAGAAGCGGTGATGTTGTGTGCGACATGCTGGTGGAGCGCAGGCACACCTTTCTTTGAGAAGTAGTGCCGACTGGGCATCTGGTACTGGGGCACTGCGACGGACATAAGGTCTCGAAAATCCTCTGTGTCCACCAGGCGGAAAGGCAGCATTTCTGTAGCCAAGAGCTTGCAGATGGTGAAATTCAACCTCTTAGCTTTCTCATGGCTAGGAGGAAATGGTCTTTTACTTGTCCACATCTGAGGGACCGAGGGCTGGCTATTGTGCTTAGACGGGGTTGATAAGGGTGTCCCCGGCAAACTGCCGGTCTGTGAGGAAGATGCAGGCGGACATGTTAGGTTGCCTTGATCCAAAGGTGGTGCTATCGATGTCGGACAGCGCTCAAGACCAGCTGGTGTTACCACCTCCAAAGAAAATGATGACCTGCCAATCACGCTGGCTGTTGCGGGTAAAGAGGTGGCAGGTCTGCGCCCCAAAACAGGTGTGACTGCTGTCCCCCCAGTCACAGAGGATGAAGAGGCCGCGGATGCACAAGATATGGCAGACGGTGGTTGGCCCGGCCGGCTAGACCGCATTGTAGCACACTGAGCTTCCCACTGCAACTTATGCTTCATGTCCATGTGCCGGTTCATGCATGAAGTACTCAAACTATGTATTTTTTGGCCTCTACTTAGCTTTTGCTGACAAATGTTACAGATAACACGAGTTGGGTCATCTTTATCGATCTGAAAAAATGCCCAGGCTATGCAAGGCTTAGCACCCATGCGACCTGAAGAGCCACCACGACTTGTGGTGAGAGGGAGAGTTGTGTTTGAGGATGCAGTTGTTGACGTGCTTCCAGTACTACGTCTCTGTCCAGGAAGGCGCAACCTGACCTCGTCGTCACTAGCATCTTCCTCCACCTCCTCTGCTGACCTCATCTCTTGGCTGACTGTGGGTTGACAGTAAGTGGGATCTCCGACCTCATCATCATCACCCTGTGCGTTATCACACCCGTCGTCCTCAGAGCCAACCTGTTCCTGCCCTGACAAAAAACTAAAGTTGTCGCTCCAATCAGGTATTTGAGTCTTATCATCGTCTTCCTCATTGTCTCCACCAACAGGAGTTACAGTTTGGGAATGAGGGTCTACATTATGGTCAGAACCTTCTGCGTCTGGTCCTGGATCCGACTCATAAAGATTCTGGGCATCAGTGCAGATCATTTCCTCGTCTGGATTCACAGAAGCGCTGGAGTCGACCTCTGATTCCCAGGCTATAGTATGAGTAAACAGCTCTGCAGACTCAACCATCTGTTCTACCTCATACTCAGACGGGCAGCTGGAGATTTGGGAGCTGTGAGGAAGCAAGTGCGATTTGGGTGACACCTTTGAGGACTGGAGTATTTGTGATGTTGAAGTTGATGTGGAGGAGAGCCCACTTAAAGGAGCACTTGATATCCGTTGAAGCACCTGCTGTTTTTGTGCCTCATCTGGAATTTGTAGCGATTGGCGTGGCCGTAAGAAAGGGATCTTATCACATTGTCCGCTAAAAGAAGTAGACATTTTAGTTTGGCTGGAAGATGGTCTTTCTTCTGCACCTACCCCACGGACACAACCTTTTTTCCCCTTCCCAACACGCCTATTCCCCTTTCCACCAGCAGCAGGCCTTTTTCCACTCATTTTGGTGGTTAACTAATTCACAACTCTGGAGTTTTTTGCACAAAAAAACAATGGATGGTAACCGAGCAGAGCTGAGTGGCCAAACTGTGGTATTAGGCCAAAACTATTGGCTGGGTTAGATGCAGAAAAAAATTATTTTTAATTTGCAACCTGATGGAGGTCAGTATAGATGGACTAATAGACCAAGTCCCACACACCGCTAGAAGCCCAAATATTTTTTCAGAGCTAGATGCAGAAAATTTTTTTATTCAATTTGCAACCTGATGGAGGTCAGTATAGATGGACTAATAGACCAAGTCCCACACACTGCTAGAAGCCCAAATATTTTTTCAGAGCTAGATGCAGAAAAAAAATATTTTTAATTTGCAACCTGATGGAGGTCAGTATAGATGGACTAATAGACCAAGTCCCACACACTGCTAGAAGCCCAAATATTTTTTTAGAGCTAGATGCAGAAAAAAAATATTTTTAATTTGCAACCTGATGGAGGTCAGTATAGATGGACTAATAGAACAAGTCCCACACACTGCTAGAAGCCCAAATATTTTTTCAGAGATAAATGAAGAAAAAAATTATTTTTAATTTGCAACCTGATGGAGGTCAGTATAGATGGACTAATAGACCAAGTCCCACACACTGCTAGAAGCCCAAATATTTTTTCAGAGCTAGATGCAGAAAAAAATTATTTTTAATTTGCAACCTGATGGAGGTCAGTATAGATGGACTAATAGACCAAGTCCCACACACCGCTAGAAGCCCAAATATTTTTTCAGAGCTAGATGCAGAAAAAAATTATATTCAATTTGCAACCTGCTGGAGGTCAGTATAGAAGGACTAATAGAACAAGTCCCACACACTGCTAGAAGCCCAAATATTTTTTCAGAGCTAAATGAAGAAAAAAATTATTTTTAATTTGCAACCTGATGGAGGTCAGTATAGATGGACTAATAGACCAAGTCCCACACACCGCTAGAAGCCCAAATATTTTTTCAGAGCTAGATGCAGAAATTTTTTTTATTCAATTTGCAACCTGATGGAGGTCAGTATAGATGGACTAATAGACCAAGTCCCACACACTGCTAGAAGCCCAAATATTTTTTCAGAGCTAGATGCAGAAAAAAATTATTTTTAATTTGCAACCTGATGGAGGTCAGTATAGATGGACTAATAGACCAAGTCCCACACACTGCTAGAAGCCCAAATATTTTTTCAGAGCTAGATGCAGAAAAAAAATATTTTTAATTTGCAACCTGATGGAGGTCAGTATAGATGGACTAATAGAACAAGTCCCACACGCTGCTAGAAGCCCAAATATTTTTTCAGAGATAAATGAAGAAAAAAATTATTTTTAATTTGCAACCTGATGGAGGTCAGTATAGATGGACTAATAGACCAAGTCCCACACACCGCTAGAAGCCCAAATATTTTTTCAGAGCTAGATGCAGAAAATTTTTTTATTCAATTTGCAACCTGATGGAGGTCAGTATAGATGGACTAATAGACCAAGTCCCACACACTGCTAGAAGCCCAAATATTTTTTCAGAGCTAGATGCAGAAAAAAATTATTTTTAATTTGCAACCTGATGGAGGTCAGTATAGATGGACTAATAGACCAAGTCCCACACACTGCTAGAAGCCCAAATATTTTTTCAGAGCTAGATGCAGAAAAAAATTATTTTTAATTTGCAACCTGATGGAGGTCAGTATAGATGGACTAATAGAACAAGTCCCACACGCTGCTAGAAGCCCAAATATTTTTTCAGAGATAAATGAAGAAAAAAATTATTTTTAATTTGCAACCTGATGGAGGTCAGTATAGATGGACTAATAGACCAAGTCCCACACACTGCTAGAAGCCCAAATATTTTTTCAGAGCTAGATGCCGAAAAAAATTATTTTTAATTTGCAACCTGATGGAGGTCAGTATAGATGGACTAATAAAACAAGTCCCACACGCTGCTAGAAGCCCAAATATTTTTTCAGAGATAAATGAAGAAAAAAATTATTTTTAATTTGCAACCTGATGGAGGTCAGTATAGATGGACTAATAGACCAAGTCCCACACACTGCTAGAAGCCCAAATATTTTTTCAGAGCTAGATGCAGAAAAAAATTATTTTTAATTTGCAACCTGATGGAGGTCAGTATAGATGGACTAATAGACCAAGTCCCACACACCGCTAGAAGCCCAAATATTTTTTCAGAGCTAGATGCAGAAAAAAATTATATTCAATTTGCAACCTGCTGGAGGTCAGTATAGAAGGACTAATAGAACAAGTCCCACACACTGCTAGAAGCCCAAATATTTTTTCAGAGCTAAATGAAGAAAAAAATTATTTTTAATTTTCAACCTGATGGAGGTCAGTATAGATGGACTAATAGACCAAGTCCCACACACTGCTAGAAGCCCAAATATTTTTTCAGAGCTAGATGCAGAAAAAAATTATATTCAGTTTGCAACCTGATGGAGGTCAGTATAGATGGACTAATAGAATGATGCTATGCCCAAAAGATTTTACTTCACTAGGTGCAGTAAAAAAATTGGTATTCTATACACAGGTGGTATATCTTGCAACACAGATAGGCTACTCCACTGACTAACACACTCTGCAATAGGCCAAAAAGGATTAGCTTTGCTAGATTCAGCCAAATGCTGTGAAAAAAACTTGCACAGCACTGGCACAGACCTGCCTGGCAAAAACTGATAGGAACTGATGTAACCTAGTCCTGAAAAGGACTCCAATTACAATTAGTCTTTACTCCCACAATCTATCTATTTAAGAGCACAGACCTGCCTGATAAAAGTCGTAGGAAATGCTGTAACCTAGTCCTTAAAAGGACTGCAATCACAACTATTCCCTACTCCCAAGCTATCTGTATATTTGTGCGAAAATTGGCTTGAAATTAACAAGGTATAGCACACACAGCAACAGCGGTGCCGTCTAACACGCAGCTGCAGCAGTGAGAAAATGGTGGCGACGGGGAAAATGGCTTGGTCTTATAGGGCAAGGACATGTGACATACACTGCCAATCACACATGCCCTTGCTTGTGTGAAAAAAAGCACTTCGCTCCGTGTGTGCGCTGCTGATAGGCTGACAGATTGCACCTCCCCACTGCAAATGCGGGAAAGAGAAAAAAAAATGGAGATCTTCATTGTTCCTGCAGAGATCCATCCCCTGCCCCTCCCCCCGCCCCGCTGTACACTCAAACTGCGTATTAACATTAATTTTCATCATTACTGAGAAAAAATCCAGTTATGATTTTGGTGCACGAACAGTTATCGAACATAACCTCGAACAGCCGAATTTTTCTCAAATTGTTCGTGTTCGCCGACCGGCTCGAACACCGCCCAAAACAGCTCGAATTTGAGATTGGCGAACAGTTCGAGTAGAACAACGCTCATCTCTAGTCCTAAGACCCGCCCATCAGTGACCCCGTCACGTGATCGCGGGTCACCAATGGGTGGGCATGACAACTCAGGGTCTGCAGCAGACGCCTGTGGTTGTCATGTCTCAATTGCTATGAGCGCCACCTAGTGGTCAGCGCTCATAGCAAGTGAGCATTTCTCCTGCATACAAGCGATCTGCTCATCGCTTGTATGCAGTAGAAGCAATCAGACAACTGCTGCTTCTAGTCTCCTCTGGAGACTATAGAAGCAAGCAGAAAGTGTAAAAAAAAAGTTTTTAAAAAATAAAAAAAATAAAAAATATATAAAAGTTTAAGTCACCCCCCTTTCGCCTCATTCAAAATAAAATATATATATATATAAAAAAAAAAAACACATACACATATTTGGTATCGCCGCGTTCAGAATCGCCCGATCTATCAATATAAAAGAAGAATTAATACAATCAGTAAACGGCGTAACGAGAAAAAAAATTTAAACGCCAGAATTAAGTTTTTTTGGTCGCTACAACTTTGCAATAAAATGCAATAACGGGCGATCAAAACATCGGATCTACCCCAAAATGGTATCAATAAAAACGTCAGCTCGGCACGCAAAAAATAAGGCCTCACCTGGCCCCAGATCCCGAAAAATGGAGAAGCTAAGGGTCTTGGAAAATGGCGTCATTTTTTTTTGTTTTTTTAGCAAGCTTTGGATTTTTTTTTCAACACTTAAATAAAAAAGAACCTATACATGTTTGGTGTCTATGAACTCGTAACGACATGGAAAATAATGATGGCAGGTCAGTTTTAGCAATCTGTGAACGTGGTAAAAAAAGGACCCAAAAAACAACTGTGGAATTGCATTTTTTTTGCAGTTTCACTGCACTTGGAATTTTTTTCCCATTTTCCAGCACACGATATGGTAAAACCAGTGATGCTGTTTAAAAGTACAACTCGTCCCGCAAAAAATAAGCCCTCACATGGCCATATTGAGCGAAAATTAAAAAAGTTCTGGCTCTGGGAAGAAGGGGAGCAAAAAAGGAAAACACAAAAACAGAAAGACCCATGGTCGTTAAGGGGTTAACATATTTCACAGGAAAGCACTTTCACTTTCGTTTTTGAACGTTTTATTGTGAGCCTGTAAAAGTGGCTTAATACCTCTGACCACGTTGTTGACAGCAGTGACCTGGGGGTCAGAAATGCTTCCAGGGGCGATCCCCATGCTGTCCCCATGTGATTTGAGCACTGTCACTATCGTTTTGGGCACTTTTTAGGCTTTCTACAGACTGCCGGGGGAGCCGCCGCAAAAATGTTCGGGTCTCCCATAGACTAACATTGGGCTCGTTGCTCGGGTCGAGCACCCGAGTATCACAGTGAGCTCGACCCGAGCTTCGAGCACCCGAGCATTTTAGTGCTCGCTCAACACTACACGTGATATTTCAGTTTTTCTTTTTTGATAAATTTGCAAAAATGTCTACATTTCTGTTTTTTTCAGTCAAGATGGGGTGCATAGTGTACATTAATGAGAAAAAATAATGAACTTTTTCGAATTTACAAAATGGCTGCAATGAAAGAAAGAGTGAAAAATTTAAAGGGGTCTGAATACTTTCCATACCCACTGTATCTAATTTTGTTCGCATATTATGCAGTCATAGCAGCTTGCACCTGTTCACACTTGCTGTTCATTCTGGTTGAAGGTGCCGATAAGCTTACCAGTTACATACAGAATATACACACACATACATATATATATATATATTTATACACTGCTCAAAACAATAAAGGGAACACTTAAACTACAGAATATAACTCCAAGTAAATCAAACTTCTGTGAAACCAAACTGTCCACTTAGGAAGCAACACTGATTGACAATCAATTTCACATGCTGTTGTGCAAATGGAATAGACAATAGATGGAAATTATTGGCAATTATCAAGACACACTCAATAAAGGAGTGGTTCTGCAGGTGGGGACCACAGACCACATCTCAGTACCAATGCTTTCTGGCTGATGTTTTGGTCACTTTTGAATGTTGGTTGTGCTTTCACACTCGTGGTAGCATGAGACGGACTCTACAACCCACAGAAGTTGCTCAGGTAGTGCAGCTCATCCAGGATGGCACATCAATGCGAGCTGTGGCAAGAAGGTTTGCTATGTCTGTCAGCGTAGTGTCCAGAGGCTGGAGGCTACCAGGAGACAGGCCAGTACACCAGGATAGGTGGAGGGGGCCGTAGGAGGGCAACAACCCAGCAGCAGGACTGCTACCTCCGCCTTTGTGCAAGGAGGAACAGGAGGAGCACTGCCAGAGCCCTGCAAAATGACCTCCAGCATGCCACACATGTGCATGTGTCTGCACAAACGGTTAGAGACCGACTCCATGAGGATGGTATGAAGGCCCGACGTCCACAGATGGGGGTTGTGCTCACAGCCCAACACCGTGCTGGACGCTTGGCATTTGCCACAGAAAACCAGTGTTACGCACATGTCCAGACTGACTGGCGTGAGCATGATTAGTGATCCCACTGGACCATGAACCGAGGAGTACTTGGAGGGGTGTAACTAAGTATCAACTTGGTCCAACCAAGGTCACACAGCGGCTCAGTCGATTCCCAGAACCAGGGGAGGAACCGAGCAGAGGGACCAGGTGTAACTCCTGGTCAGACCCCTGTCACAGCTTTTGACCCACACTGGGGAATGCAGGAACAGGCAGGTTAGGCTGGCATACAGACAGGTGGGTACTGGCAGGCATGGCTGGTATGCAGACAGGTGAGTATTGGCAGGCACGGCTGGTATGCAAACAGGTGGGCACTGGCAGGCACGGCTGGCATGCAGACAGGTGGGTACAGACAGGTAGGAACACAGGCAGGATAGGGACCTGTACAGACTGCGCTAGACAAGCAGAGCAGAGCAAAACACGGAGATGCGGTAGACAAGCAGAGCAGAGCAAAACTCGCAGATGCGGTAGACAAGCAGAGCAGAGCAAAACCCGCAGGTGCAGTAGACAAGCAGAGCAGAGCAAAACCCGCAGATGCGGTAGACAAGCAGAGCAAAACCCGCAGATGCGGTAGACAAGCAGAGCAGATCAAAACCCGCAGGTGCGGTAGACAAGCAGAGCAGAGCTAAATCCGCAGGTGCGGTAGACAAGTAGAGCAGAGCAAAACCTGCAGATGTGGTAGACAAGCAGAGCAGAGCAAAACCTGCAGATGCGGTAGACAAGCAGAGCAGAGGAAAACCCACAGGTGCGGTAGACAAGCAGAGCAGAGCAAAACCTGCAGGTGCGATAGACAAGCAGAGCAAAGCAAAACCAGCAGGTGCGGTAGGCAAGCAGAGCAAAGCAAAACCCGCAGATGCGTTAGACAAGCAGAGCAGAGCAAACCCGTGGATGCGGTAGGCAAGCAGAGCAGAGCAAAACCCGCAGATGCGGTAGAAAAGCAGAGCAGAGCAAAACCCGCAGGTGCGGTAGACAAGTAGAGCAGAGCAAAACCCGTAGGAGCGGTAAACAAGCAGAGCAGATCAAAACCCGCAGGTGTGATGAACAAGCTGAGCAGAGCGAAACCGCAGGTGCGCTGAACAAGCAGGGCAAAGCAAAACCGCAGGTGCGGTGAACAAGCAGAACCAGATACACACAAGGTACTTACAATGAAGTAGCGAATGTACACTAAACTCACAAACAGAAGTTCAGAGACAACGAGTTGGAGTTAGGTGCAGGTTCAGACACTGCAGGAAAAGGGAAGGTTCGGACATAGAGAGAAACAGGTAACGGGCTAGGACACAGTTCAGACAGGAACTGAACCAGGAATAAGATACAGGAACGAGCCTGGGAACTCAGCCCCCAGGGTGGCGGAGACAGACTAGAAGTCACAGATACAGGTAACAGGCCTGGGTATACAGCCCCCAGGGGCGGAAACAGACAAGATACAGGACAGGACCTGGCAACTCAGTTGCACAGAACACACTGAATGAAAGTGTTGCTCAGGCACCCCCTACTGGGTGGAGGGGGTTTAAGTATCCAGTGACTCACAGCAAGAGGCTGGGGAGGCATTAGGAGTGCACACAGAGCAACTATAAGATCAGGCAGCAGCCGCGCCGCCGCCCTAAGCAATCAGACAAGAGACACAGCAGGTACTGGAGCAAAGTGTGCAGCCTGTATTGATAGGTAAGATGGCGGTCTTGCATGGTGGGAGGTGGTAAGCCATGCCAGCAAGCCACCAGGGATGTTACAACCAGGATTGGCAAAGTCACCACTGGTGCCCTGTGCTCTTCACAGATGAAAGCAGGTTCACATTGAGCACATGTGACAAACGTGACAGAGTCTGGAGACTCCGTGGAGAGTAATCTGCTGCCTGCAACATCCTTCAGCATGACCGGTTTGGCAGTGGGTCAGTAATGGTGTGGGGTGGCATTTCTTTGGAGGGCCGCACAGCCCTCCATGTGCTTGCTAGAGGTAGCCTGACTGCCATTAGGTAGCGAGATGAGATCCTCAGACCCCTTGTGAGACCATATGCTGGTGCGGTTGGCCCTGGGTTCCTCCTAATGCAGGACAATGCCAGACCTCATGTAGCTGGAGTGTGTGAGCAGTTCCAGCAAGTTGAAGGCATTACATAGTTACATAGTTAGTAAAGCCGAATAAAGACTTGCGTCCATCAAGTTCGACCTGTTAGTTCTGTAATTGCTAAAGTTGATCCAGAGGAGGGCAAAAACCCCAAATGATTTAGCCAATCTTCACCTGAGGAAAAATTCCCTCCCGACTCTGAAACCAGCAGTCAGAATAAATCCCTGTATCAACCTACTATTTTATTTTATTTTTAAGTATATGCTGAAATCTGCCTGGTATCTAGAAAAGCATCCAGTCCCCGCTTGAACTGGTTTAGTGAATCCGACATTACCGTCTCCTCACTCAGTGAATTCCATATTCTCACTGCTCTTACCGTAAAGAACCCCTTCCTATGCTGGTGCTGAAACCTTTTCTCTTCCAGTCTTAGTGAATGCCCTCTTGTTACCGTAATATCCCTCCTTTTGAACAAATCCCGGGCAAGGTCTCTATACTGTCCCCTAACATATTTGTACACATTTATTATGTCCCCCCTCAACCTTCTCTTTTCCAGGCTGAATAGTCCTAGTTTTGCCAACCTCTCTGGGTATTAACTTTGTGTCATCTGCAAATATTGATATTTTACTATTTATCCCGTTGACTATGTCGTTAATAAAGATATTAAATAACATTGGGCCTAGTACAGACCCCTGTGGTACCCCACTAGTGACGCTTACCCAATCTGAGTATATTCCATTTATAACCACCCTCTGCCTTCTATCCTTTAGCCAGTTAGCTACCCACTTGCAAACATTTTCCCCCAGCCCCATCATTCTCATTTTGTATACCAACCTATTATGTGGCACGCTATCGAACACTTTTGAGAAGTCGAGATACACGACATCCACTGAAGCTATGGACTGGCCCGCCCGTTCCCCAGACCTGAATCCGATTAAGCACATCATGTCTCGCTCCTTCCACCAATGTCACGTTGCACCACAGACTGTCCAGGAGTTGGTGGATGCTTTAGTCCAGGTTTGGGAGGAGGTCCCACAGGAGACCATCCGCAACCTCATCAGGAGCATGCCCAGGCATTGTAGGGAGGTCATACATGCACGTAGAGGCTACACACAATACTGAGCCTCATTTTGACTTGTTTTGAGGACATTACATCAAAGTTGGATCAGCCTGTAGTGTGTTTTTCCACTTTAATTTTGGGGGTGACTCCAAATCGAGGCCTTCATTGGCTAATAAATTTGATTTCCATTGATGATTTTTGTGTGTTTTTGTTGTCAGCACATTCAACTTTGTACAGAACAAAGTATTCAATGAGAATATTTCATTCATTCAGATCTAGGATGTGTTATTTGAGTGTTCACTTTATTTTTTTGAGCAGCGTATATATATATATATATATATATATATATATATATATATATATATATATATATATACAGTACAGACCAAAAGTTTGGACACACCTTCTCATTTAAAGATTTTTCTGCATTTTCATGACTTTGAAAATTGTACATTCACACTGAAGGCATCAAAACTATGAATTAACACATGTGGAATTATATACTTGACAAAAAAGTGTGAAACAACTGAAAATATGTCTTATATTCTAGGTTCTTCAAAGTAGCCACCTTTTGCTTTGATGACTGCTTTGCACACTCTTGGCATTCTCTTAATGAGCTTCAAGAGGTAGTCACTGGAAATGGTCTTCCAACAATCTTGAAGGAGTTCCCAGAGATGCTTAGCACTTGTTGGCCCTTTTGCCTTCACTCTGCGGTCCAGCTCACCCCAAGCCATCTCGATTGGGTTCAGGTCTGGTGACTGTGGAGGCCAGGTAATTTGGCGTAGCACCCCATCACTCTCCTTCTTGGTCAAGTAGCCCTTACACAGCCTGGAGGTGTGTTTGGGGTCATTGTCCTGTTGAAAAAATAAATGATGGTCCAACTAAACGCAAACCGGATGGAATAGCATGCTGCTGAAAGATGCTGTGGTAGCCGTGCTGGTTCAGTATACCTTCAATTTTGAATAATTCCCCAACAGTGTCACCAGCAAAGCACCCCACACCATCACACCTCCTCCTCCATGCTTCACGGTGGGAACCAGGCATGTAGAGTCCATCCGTTCACCTTTTCTGTGTCGCACAAAGACACGGTGGTTGGAACCAAAGATCTCAAATTTGGACTCATCAGACCAAAGCACAGATTTCCACTGGTCTAATGTCCATTCCTTGTGTTCTTTAGCCCAAACAAGTCTCTTCTGCTTGTTGCCTGTCCTTAGCAGTGGTTTCCTAGCAGCTATTTTACCATGAAGGCCTGCTGCACAAAGTCTACTTAACAGTTGTTGTAGAGATGTGTCTGCTGCTAGAACTCTGTGTGGCATTGACCTGGTCTCTAATCTGAGCTGCTGTTAACCTGCGATTTCTGAGGCTGGTGACGCGGATAAACTTATCCTCAGAAGCAGAGGTGACTCTTGGTCTTCCTTTCCTGGGGTGGTCCTCATGTGAGACAGTTTCTTTGTAGCGCTTGATGATTTTTGCAACTGCACTTGTGGACACATTCAAAGTTTGCCCAATTTTTCCGACTGACTGACCTTCATTTCTTAAATAAATGATGGCCACTCGTTTTACTTTACTTAGCTGCTTTTTTCTTGCCATAATACAAATTCTAACAGTCTATTCAGTAGGACTATCAGCTGTGTATCTACCTGACTTCTGCACAACACAACTGATGGTCCTAACCCCATTTATAAGGCAAGAAATCCCACTTATTAAACCTGACGGGGCACACCTGTGAAGTGAAAACCATTTCCGGTAACTACCTCTTGAAGCTCATCAAGAGAATGCCAAGAGTGTGCAAAGCAGTCATCAATGCAAAAGGTGGCTACTTTGAAGAACCTAGAATATAAGACATATATTCAGTTGTTTCACACTTTTTTGTTAAGTATATAATTCCACATGTGTTAATTCATAGTTTTGATGCCTTCAGTGTGAATGTACAATTTTCAAAGTCATGAAAATATAGAAAAATCTTTAAATGAGAAGGTGTGTCCAAACTTTTGGTCTGTACTGTATATATATATATATATATATATATATATATATATATATATATATATATATAAAGATCATTGTGGTTTGGTCCTGATGAAGAGGTTTGGAGACCTTGAAACGCATTAACACAATAAACCACATTCATGCTTAATCCTTGTGTAAGACTACACCTTTTGAACTTTGGGCAGTGCGGACTCTGAACCACCGTATTCCTCTCATTTTCTTCATGTCAATTTATTGTTGGTCCTGTGTCAAGGGTGTGACAGGTGTAATAGACCTGGCTGTAGAAGGTCACTGCGCTTGGCATTACAGATGCCTTCTTAATCCTTCTGCCTTTACGACCCAGTGGCAATCTCCCTCCTGCTGCTGACTGACACACCCTTGCCTGGGAGTTAAAAACACTCAGTTTGCTCCAGGGAATCGCCGATGATACTTCTATGCACAGGCTTGGAGCATTAGCAGTCGGCTAGCGTCTTCTCTGGTGCCCTTGGAGGACAGTTGGCATTACTCCTCTGGTGTCTGCTTAAACTAAGTTAATCCCCTTTGTTTGTCTACCTTGTTGTCTTTAGTTTGTAGTGGGTCCTGACCAGTGCTCACCCTTTCCCCTCCCTATCTAGGGCCTAGCTCTAGGGTCATCCAGGGTTTAGGGTCCTGTTCGGAGATAAGTGTGGAACCTATATAGGGATGGTAGGGTAGGCAGGGTGATATTAGATCTGCCTAGGGGTCTCCAATCCCACTTTCCCTAGTGTTTTGGCTTCCTCCCCTTCTTCCCTTCGTGTTGCACTTAGTCTTTCCCACACTGTGCGTGACATCCTGCAGCAGCCTTTACATGCTTTTATAGGAGTTGTGACTGTTGCAACCCTTTCAGGTGAGCGTACTTACAACATTTTATTTTTTTTGTTTATCAGATATCACTGGTGTATCAAATGTGACAGACAGTCACTCTGGATCCGGCTGTAGAAGGTCACTGCGCTTGGCATTACAGACACCTTCTTGATCCTCTCATCTCTGTAGTGTAGTGATATCCTTCTTCCTTTAGGACCCAGCGGTGACCTCCACCTTCTGCTGCTTGTTGACACACCCTTGCTTGGTAGTTAAAAACTCTGTGTCTCCAGAGAGTCGCTGGTGATAGTTCTATGTTCTGCTGTCTATGCCTGGAGGACTAGTAGCCAGCTAGTTCATTCTTGGACTTCCCTTGGAGGACAGTTGGCGCTACCTCTCTGGTGTCTTCTCAAGCTAAATGTATCCCCTTTGTTTGTTTACCTTGTTTTCTTTAGTTACAGTGGGGCTTGACTAGTGTTCAGTTAAACACCTTAGCAAAAAATATGTAAACAGGGCCTAATTTAGCATGAAAAACCTATAGAAGATTAGACCCCTAAAATTTAACTTTTAATAAATTATCTGAAAAGGACTATAACAATCCACAATAGACAAAACAACAAAAATATAAAATAAAGTATTAGGGAATATCCAAATTAGGTTACACACTGATCAGGAGAGAGTGCAGGCTAAACCTGTCCCTACTTTATCCCTAATGTCTCTACCTTCCTGGCAGAGGAGGTTAGCACCCTAATTTATGTTAAGTGGCTCCCCTGCTCAACGACGGTGTCCCTTATGTCCCTAAAAATTCTCCTATACTAATGTAGCGCCCCGAGGGTTCGGTCGCTACAGAGGTATTGCACCTCAACCAGAGGTGTGATATCCCACTCCCGGGTAAGGATGGTGTGTGGACCGGAACTCAGTTAGCTGCATGCATCACACACACCCCATTTCCGGGGGACAGCTCAACGGTGCTCCCATTAGTACAGTAATACAGGCACGACAGAACATGTCCCTGGCTGGAGTGGGGAGGGGGGAGGAAAACCCAGTGATGTAGGAGCAGGAGGGGACGGTTTCTGGGCATAGGTAGGAGCCTATTGGTTGCAAGTCACCTGGGATCATACATAGAGAGGGAGGTATAAAAGGTGGGCACCATCTTAGTTCAGGGCAGAGAGTGCAGAGAGTTGGAGAAGAGAAGGAGTTCAGCCAGAGAGGGCTGACAGGGAGCTGTGGCTCAGTCTGGGCCCAGCTCCACGAGGCAGGCCTGGAGTGGAGGCCAGAGCCAGAGGAGAGGAACGGAAACAGAAAGGAATAGAAAGGAAAGTAAGATGGAACAGAACACCAAGAGAGGCCCAGAGACACGGAAGCAGAAGGAACCCTAAGGACCTAGGAGATTGCGGGTGACGGGTTGGCAGAACAGGGTATCGGATCCCAAGTTGGTGGAGGCGACTAATCCTCAGCCAAGGACCGGCGGTCGTGACCATTTACTGGTGCGACCCCTCACTACACCTACTAGAAAGGCATACCACATAGGGTCAGGGAAGTGGACACCCAGCCTCCCAAGAGAAGACCCGAGGCAGTTGGACAGAAGTAGTGTCACTGGTGGGGCACGGCTGACGAAAGGATAGAAGGGAGTCCTGAGCCACACTGCGGAATTACCTGAGGGTTGACCGAGCCCCCTGCCTGGTGGATGCAGCACGGCTCGGGCGGTCCTACCTGCTCATAAGTGACCTGGATGAGAACTGTGAGTAAAGAATTTGAACTGCAATACCTTGTCTCTGTGCTTTCTCACCGCATACAGCACTACTAGTGCTGGGATACCCGCACCATCACCCCCACCATCTACTACACTGCCCTGGGGCTGCACTCCTCCCGTGGGGAGTTACACGACCTCAGCTGCATACACCATCAGCTCCAGCGGTCTGCCTTGCAGCGGCGGTTCGCACTGACCGCAATCCACGGGTGGCATAGTCGGACATTAAACCATAAAAACCCCATAAATAGACTGCCACTGATTTGATCACCCTGAGCCACAGGACCGGGTCGCCGCCACGGTGACTACAACCCCCAGAGACCCGGCTCCGGGTATCCCACACACGTGCACACTCGGCCCAGGGGGCGCGTCACTAATAAATACATTTATCCTAATAAATACAAAACTACAGTCGTGAAAAATGATAGGAAGAAGTGAACGTATAGATTCAGAGGCCGACCATTTCAATAAACATTAAAAGACGACAACTGTTCAATAAAGCAAAATGACAGCTCTGGGGAAATTTAGAGACAATACATAACTACAAATACCTGGGCTAGTAGGGCTTATAAATTCATGAATAAGTTCTATCAATCATTACCCGAGCCCAGTATATAACCCCTATCACATGCAGTGGTTAATCTTTTTTTTCTTATATTGTTAAGAGAATCCCTAAAGCTGATTCTCCACAGAGAGGTATCATATATACAGCAAACTTCTGAATCATCAGAGCAAGAATATAATAGGGGCTGCTCACACAAGTCTATGAAGAACATCAGCCCACAATAGCACCATCAATTTGGTATCATGTAAAGAAAAGAGAAGTAACACTTATCATTAGCTGCCCCTCATATTGTGTCCCTCCCTACCTAGGGCCTAGCTCTAGGGACATTCAGGGATTAAGTTTCCTGCTCTGCTATTGGAGATGAACCTATATAAGGATGATAGGGTAGTCAGGGTGATATTAGATCTGCCTAGGGGTCTCCACTCCCCCTTTCTCTAGATGTAGGGCTCCCTTCCCCTTCCCCCTATTCCAGTCCTTGTACACTGTTCCTTCCCTCACCTTGCATGACAATAAGACACTATTTTACCAGTGCCCCCAGCCACAGAGCAGCTTGTAAAGTATTGATTTACTCCCATGTCTTATTGGGGAGCTAAGGTATCAGAACACAGATGTGACTGCTATCACTGTTCTGTTGTTTGTAAAGATAAATGTGCTCTTATGAGTAGTGATGGGCGACCACTAAAATGCTCGGGTGCTCGATGCTCGGGCCGAGCACATTGGAATACTCGGGTGCTCGACCCGAGCAACGAGCCCAATGTAAGTCTATGGGAAACTCGAGCATTTTTCAGGCGCCTCCCACCGGCGGTCTGCAAATTGCAAATTGCCCAAATCGATGGGAACAGTGCTCAAATGACATGGGGACAGTATGGGAAAGACCCCTGGGAGCATTACTGACTCCCAGGTCACTTCTGTCAACAATGTTCATCAGGCGGCCTTTACTATTCTTAAAGGGCCAGCAATCAGCCCTCACTATTCTTAGAGAGCTATCAGCCGGCTATGTTTCATTGTTCCCATTACTAAAGAGTAGGTCTCCTATACTGTTATTGAGTATGCAGTGAGTGGCAGGGCTGCCCAAAATTTGGACGCACCCCAATACCACTTTGAAAATTTGGACGCACCCCAAAACCCCTTTGAAGAGACTTAGAGGAGGGCATCCTGAAAACAAATTTCCCATTATTAGGAAGTAGGTCTCCCATTGTGTTTGCCTATGCAGTGAATGCAAGGGTTGCCAAAAATTTGGAGGCACTTCAATGCCCCTTGGAAAAGACGTGGAGGTCAGCAGGCCTCCTGAAAACAATGTCCCCATTATTAGGAAGTGGGTCTCCCATTATGTTTGCCTATGCAGTGAATGCAAGGGTTGCCAAAAATTTGGAGGCACTCCAATGCCCCTTGGAAGAGACGTGGAGGTCAGAGGGCCTCCTGAAAGCAATGCTCCCATTATTAGGAAGTGGGTCTCCCATTGTGTTTGCTATGCAGTGAATGCAAGGGCTGCCAAAAATTGGGAGTCACTCCAATGCCCCTTGGAAGAGACGTGGAGGAGTGCCTCATAAAAAATGTTCCCATTAGAAAGGAGCGGGTTTCCTATACTTGTAATGCCCATGGGCCCCATAATCAGCTGTTATTTTACACATTGTACCTTCAGGTGAAGAATAAAGATTAAGGATTGTGGGTGGCTTAAAAATGGGTCAATCACTCCCCTAAACTAATTAAAGAAGTTATTCAGGTGTGTGATAATTGGTGGAATATATTTAGAATAGGTCATCAATATCAGATCAGTGAGGGTCCAGCACCGTGCACATCCGCTGATCAGCTGTTTCCCCATTCGTGACGATAATGGAGAGATACCCCTTATTAATGCCCTGGAAAAATTTGTGACGTTTGAGGTGCCACATTAGTATGGAAAGTTGAGCTGTGCCCTTTAAAGCATTAATGCTTAATGCACTATGTTGCTGGTGACATAACTGAATCAGAGAGAAGCATATGGTCAGCATTAGAAATCGCGAGCATGCCCGTGGACACGTGACGAAGTGCATTGAAGACATTATTTCATCCTGTATCTAAAGCATATGTCATAAATGTTTGATAGATGCAGGTCCCATTGCTGAGATCAGGGACCCACATGTAACTCAAGAATGAACCCGTTGCACACTGTCAGAAATGGAAAGGTGGCTGCGCATGTACAGCTATCACCATTCATTTCTATAGGAGCTCTGAAACTTGATGACTTTGCTTGGTTTGATGTGTGTGAGTCGTTGTGGGTGTATATGCTGTATATTACCAGTGTAAGCCTGTCCTGCCTGTCCATATAGGTGTGCCTGTCCCTGGCCATCGGTATGGCGGAATCCGTGTTCTCACCTCCAGACGTCCCACTATAGGACATAACTTTATTGTAAATAATCTGTGTATGAAATGACTGACACAAGGCAACATTACAATAATAATTTTGTTTAAAGCATTTGTATTTAATGATGAATTTGATTCCCCTCGATAATATAGCGCTGACATAGTCTGTAGCGCTGTACAGGGACAACCATCATTCATGTTAGGGACAATTTGGAATAAGCCAATTAACCTATCAGTATATTTTTGGAGTGTGGGAGGAAACCGGAGAACCCGGAGGAAACCCACGCAGACACGGGGAGGACATACAAACTCCATGCAGATGTCAGTGGTCGGATTTGTTTCCACCACCTGAGTGCTGCAGACACCAGTGCTAACCACTGAGTCACTGTGCCGCCCGAGAAATGGTGGAAGACTGAGATGTGACTTTCCACTAGTCTTCTGGATGACTTCATCTGTGTGCTACTATCTTGGCCGAGCCGATGATCGGACTATTGATGGAGCTGGATGGTCGCTGATGGATCTTCTCAGTTTGGGGTTACTAGAACCAACTTGTTCTCACAGTAGCCGCACCCAAACTTCTCGGTGTCGAGAGAATCCGTCCAACGTCCGACTCTGGAGTGGGAGATAAAGCTTATTAAAGATATTAAAGACTGATCCTAAAGGTACACACACATCCAACATCAATGACAGAGCCCCTTCATATTGATTGCAGAAGTCATGAAGCAAGCAGTGGTAGTAGCACATACACCCACGACCAGTATCAGACGCCCGTCTGTCCATAGTTTATTTGAGTCGCATCTTACCTGTACTGGCACCCTGAGCATTGGTACACCACCGGGTAGTGGTACTCCCAACTGTGGAATACAGTAATGGGTGGAAGGTCAGGGTGGATCTGTGCGACCTTCTCACAATACTGCTCCCATAGTCGGTGATGGGCAAGTTCTCCATTGTCATCGATGACCCAGCAGGCAGCATGACACATCTCATGGATCAATGTGTCTCGGAGTCGTTCTAAGGACAAAGCAGCATATAATAACAATCAGGAGTAAAGATGTGGGGAAGATTTCACCACAGCTAATCTATAAATTGTGCCGGATGTGACGACTACCTGCTGAATCGCAGACTTTATCCGATAACTGGATGATGGCGTAGCGGTCCCCGTTGTTCTCCTGCAATCCAGTGCGACCAGCTGTTTTACGCAGCCTTTTATTCCAGCTGATGTCCATATATGCAGGAAGCTACAGAGGAAATAGAAATACAGAATATAGAGATATATACTGTATATAGTGGATACACTAACCCTAGCTCTAACCCTCTATTCACTATCCCCCACATCACCCCATACCTACAGAATATAGAGGTATATACTATATACACTGGATACACTAACCCCTGCTCTAACCCTCCATTCACTATCTTCAATATCACCCCATACCTACAGAATATAGAGGTATATACTATATACACTGGATACACTATCCCTAGCTCTAAACCTTCACCTCGTATCACCCTATACCTACAGAATATAGAGGTATATACTATATACACTGGGTACACTATCCCTAGCTCTAAACCTTCATCCCCTATAACCCTATTCCAAGCTGTGTGTTATAACTGAATACCTGGTTCTCAAAGACGGTCCTGTTATAAAACTTGTACAGACGTCGTACCAGCTCCTGTTTGTTCTTACGGAAGTCGGTGACATATTTGGACGTGGGTGAAGACAGATTTCTCAGGAAACAGTAATTGATGGGACGCTCCTGTCTCCTGGTAACAAAGCATCAAAGAGGATCACACATCACTACTGGATATATACTAAGACCGTACACGACCTGCAGACACACAGCTGACACCTTATCTGAAAATATGCTAATAATAGCGCCATCTAGCGACCAGATAACATGAACATGACCCAGATAAAACGGATATATAGGAATACATTACCTTGCTGTCTCCTCCTGCACAAAGCTGAATCGGGGAGAATTGGGCTCTGGAGAAAAGAAGAAACATCGTCATTTACTTCTGTGTCGTTCAGTTTTCCTAATCAATAAAAATCTAATTTTCTTATTTTACAGGAAGGAATTTATGATCCTTCCAGATGCTTTATTACATGCCTGACTCTATGTATAGCAGGTGGGGACAAGAGCCAACATCTTCATCTTCAAGGCTCCTTGGAGACCTTGGAATAAGTGGATGAGACTGAAATAAAGAAATATAAAGACCTTGAGAATGAAGGAGTAGCAGCAATACAGTGGCATAATCACAGAATGGGGCGTCCCCTGATCTCCAGTAGACCCCCAGAGCCGCAGACAGTGCTGGAGAGAAGTGAGCGCTCACCTGATGGAGATTCTCATCACCGCTGCTGTCCTCTGTGTCGGACGCAAAAACTCTGCGGCATTTTTTATTGACCAGTAACTGGGAAAAGGAAATAATAAAAAGTTAAAAAAAGTCTTCAAATTTCCATAATTTCAAATAGACAACATACTCCAGAATCCGCCACTCACCTGGTCATCAATACCGCTGCTCTCTGTAATAGACTCAATAATAAAGCGACGTTTGCGCTTATACTCAGACATTTTGCTCACTCAATCAGAATTGCAAAAATATCCTCACTCCACAAATTCTATAACCCTCAGTGGAGGAGGCCGTGAGCAGAAGTTTTATCAGTTCTTCATATTGTGACTTCATGACTTGTGTAACATCAACATTCTAGAACTCTGATATTGTGACATCGCTAAGAGCAGTTGTTCTGATGGATGTACACATGTAGATAGAAATATTTATATATATATTTACAACCCCAATTCCAAAAAACTTGTGACGCTGTGTAAATGTAAAGAGAACAGGAATGTAATGATTTGGAAATCTCTTTTAGCCATATTATATTCACTGCAGAACATAGAAATCAGATCAGAAGATATTAACTGTTCTGAGGTCGGATGAATAAAAATATGAAATTATTTATGGAAACTGTGGACGCCTTGTCCTGCAGACTGCAGAGCAGAGGGACCATCCAGCTTGTTATCAGCGCTTAGTTCCTGCATCTCTGATGGTCTGGGGCTGCATTAGTGCCTCTGACACGGGCAGCTTACACATGAAAGGAGTGATCAATGATGAGCCTTATACAGAGGTGTTGCAAAAAGAGGGATCACCTAAAATAGTCAATGTATATTAACATACAAGCCAAACAAGACATATTAAAAATATTTAAAAAGCACAAATGACAAATTTTCCAGACCACAGCTCTATAATGCTAGGATCTACCCTGTCTGTCAATAAGGTAATTTAGGAAACCAAAAGTTGATACCACCTTAATAAAGGTATATTATAATATACCCCAAATCACAGCTATACCAATAATATGAAAATTATAATATATCTATGACCCAGGTGGCACAAACTTCACATTTACCTTCACTCTGTGTGGCTATTTGCTATTGTGCCGGTAGTAGGATTTTTCTGCAACTTTTCTGACTCTATCATACAATTGTTGTATACACTCCTCTTTATCATCTTTTATTTTGTGCTTTTGTGCATTATTTATTGGGCGTGTATATCTTTAACCCACTATGCACTTTAATACTTGCCCTTATTTTAGGGCCTGGGTCATTGATGTAACAATTTTCATATTATTGGTATATTATAAAGTAATATATCTGTATTAAGGTGGTATTAACTTTTGGGTTCCTAAATTACCTTATTGACAGACAGGGTAGATCCTAGCACTATAGTGCTGTGGTCTGGAAAATTTATGTTACAGGCTTACAGCCATTTGTGCTTTTTAAATATTTTTAATATGTCTTGCATGTTAATAAGCATTGACTATTTTTAGATTTTTAGGTTATCCCTCTTTTTGCATACTTTTTTTCTGTGTATTTGTTGGATCGTTTTTTGCATATTTTGGCAAGACAATGCTAAACCACATACCACATCCATCACAGCAGGATGGAATCGAAGAGGAAGAGTTCAGGTGAAGAACCGGCCACCTGCAGTCCAGACCTTTCACCAGGAGAAAACATTTGATGCATTATAAAATAAAAAAATCCAGCAGAATTCCCAGACTGTGGAGCAGCGAGAATCTGACATCAGACAAGAATGGGACATTTATCCTTTCATCCAGAAAAATGGATGATTTTCATCAGTTTGGTGGTCAGTTGTGGTGTGTACACCATCCTTCTTTTCCATCAACAGTTATTATCATTCACAAGACCAAATACAGATTTCTAGGTTAATAATGGAAATGTATCCATAAATAAATGGAAGCTATATGGATGATCTGTATGGGATCTATTTTTTTGTGCACCTTTGGACTTGAATGGCTTACTCTCATCCATTTTAAGGAAGAACCTATGCGTGCTATGATTTTTTTCACTTGCTTTTTTTCAAACACTTATCTAAAAAGCCCAATGGACCTAGATCTGTCTGTGTCTAGTTCTGGCAGTTTTTTCACGGAAAACACTGGGACCGACAATACAGTCATATGAACGTACCCTACAGATGATGTTGGAGGAGAGAAGGAACCTGCATGTTGTATTTCCAATGGTAGCTCATTCTGTTTTCCAGCAGATAAGCCGCTGCCAGTGGAATCTATTAGTCGCTCCATAGAGAACACAGGAGCCAAGCTGAGCGTTCTTGTATATAAGGGGCTCAGAAGAGATGGCTGTCAGTTGAACAATTTTTTGGCTGACAGCTACCTAATGTGTTATGAGTGGGGGGCTTTACCCGTTAAGATCTTGATTTTGACATGTTTAGGATCATTATCCATTTGTAGAAGCCATCCTCTTTTCAACTTCAGCTTATTACAGATGGTGTTATGTTTACATCAGGGAAAATATATATTTTTGTACTGTGTTAGCCACGGAAAAATTATTAGAAAAATATTAAGATTTGAGAATCCTCAGTGGCTGATACCTTTTAAGGGTTAACTGAAAAGATGGTAACAAGTTGCAAGCTTTCGAGACTACTCAGGTCTCTTCATCAGGCATAGTATGACACAAAATCTGAAGAGTCACATATTTATACACAATAGGACACAGAAATAATGCAATAGATGAGACAGGTAACGTAAAGCAGAGCTATTACTGTGGGAGAAAGGTAAACAGTTCTGGCTGTAAATATTGGATTAGTTCATAGATAAGGACTGTGAAAGTTTTATTGTCCAGTGATTGAGGTCTGGTCCAGGGTTATGATGACCCCAAAGCTCAGAGGAGCACATTCCTTAGTTAATGTAGAATGACATAAATCCATGCAACACATTCATTCCTGCTCTGAAGGTGTCAAAGGTCACCATTAGTTTATATTCCCAAATTTTTGAGATTTGAAATGACCTTTTAATACCAATAATTTCATGTCTGTGATGTTGTGATCAGGGAAACAAAAATGCTTGGCCACAGGTAGATATATTTTTTCTTCTTTTATTGTGTAGCAATGAGAATTCATCATTGTCCTAAGTTTTTGCCCTGTCTCCCCTACAGTACATGCAGACCCCCTGATGGACTTTTGGTGCATATAATTAAGTACACTACATTAGGTGTGATACAGCTGAAAGTACCTGGGATCTTGTAGTTCTGATGTGAGTTGGGTATCTTTATCTTGTCTGTGGTCATCATAAATGGATAGGTTTTACATTTTTTCTGGTTGCAGGGAAAGGTACCTGTAGCTGGTGGAGATGACAGGGAGCTTCTGACAATGATGCTTCTTAAATTTGGGGGCTGCCTGAAACACAGAACTGGAGGGTCTGGAAATATGGATTGTAATCGGGCAACTTTTTGTAGTAATGGTTGTAGTTTCCATGCAGCTCTCCTTAGCATCTCCAGATTTGGATTTTAGGTGACTACAAGAGGCACCAGGTTACTTTCTTGTTTAGTTTTGTAATGTAGGAGATGATTCCTTGATATTCTGGTGGCTCTTGTAATCTGGTTCTCTATTGTTCTTGGATGGTAGCCCTGATCCAAAAAGGTCTTTCTGAGGCCACCAAGGTGTTTGTCTCTATCTAAAGGGTTGGAGCACAACATCACAGACATGAAATTATTGGTATTAAAAGGCAATTTCAAATCTCAGGGAGACAGAAAAATTTGGGAATATAAACTAATATTGACCTTTGACACCTTTAGAGCAGGAATGAATCTGTCGCATGAATTTATGTCATTCTACATCAATTAAGTATACAGATGATAAAGGTGCCATTAATCACCGCGCTCCACCATGAAAAAATGTATATATATGCCAGAGATGGATAATGTTCCCAGCATTTATTGGAGACTGTAAAAGCTATAAAAGAGTATGCGTTTCATGGACGTCCCGTCCACTTCTTCAGGTACATAGCTGCTACTTGTTACAACATGGAAGGTATATGTACACACATGCTAGCACATGGAGTGAAGAAAAAAACTGCCAAAGCACCCCTTGGCGCCAAAAAGAGGAAAATAAAAAAAAGGAGCGAGAGAGAGAGAAAAAAAAGGGGAAGGAAATCTTGGAAACACGTCTAAAATCATAATGCACATGAACATTTGCTCAAACAGAGAAAAGAAGTACAAAGTAATTTAAAATATGTAGAGAATAATTAAAAAATCATTTCTTTTAAACAAAATAAAATATGGGTCTAACATTAATCATGATGAACCATGGAGGGCTAGAACTTAAATACTTGCTCAAGTTCCTGTGTACAGTCACGCTAGGCACAGAGCCCCCTGCACTAGGGATCCTGATTTGTTTTGTTAGCTGAAAAACGGAGCTGTAAGAGTGGTGAGAGGTAACTGGAAGGCTATAATGTGGGTGCTGCTAACAGGATTGTGGGTTTGGGGATAGGTGGCTATGTGGCACCCCAGGGGTCTGGTTTCCACAGTAACAGCAATGTTATGTCTGAGAGCAGGTGGGAGGTCTCTTGGTCAGGGATCCTATGCATGCCACACCTCCTGCCCAGTCCTGGGAGGGGAAGAACTTCCCCTATATAAACCTAGGGCTGAGGCAGGGTTAGTGTGTAGAGAAGAAGTAGAGACAGAGAAGAGCAGCAGATATAGGAGAAGAACATCAGGAGCTCTGTGGGAGCAGTGCTATAAGGAGTCAGGGGCTGGCAGCTGCAGAGCTCGCCCTGACTGAGAAGCTATCACCGGACCCGGAGTCCGAGGCTGTGGGGACTAATCTTTACCCAGCAGCAGAAACCGCCCGGCAGGGGATTTCAGGTCCTCTGGCCAAGAAACCCGAAGGCACGGTCACACGCGTGGGACCAGCACCGCCGTCGTGGAGCGGACGCCACTAGAAGGCCCCGAGTCACCGGCCATACGGGTGAGCACCACACGGTACACTCAGGCACGTGGGCTACTTATACCCGCCTCTAGCAAGGTAGCCAGAAGAGTACAGTCAGTTTGGGAGGCCTACAACTCCGCCTGGCCAGGGGAGATCCCATCTGCTCAAGGACTGACCAGGCCCCGATCGCTAGCCAGTACTCCGGGAGGGTCTATCTTTATCACCAGTAAAGACCCTGAACTACACCGCATCGTCTCTGAGTGATTCCTGCTACCCCCATCATCCACGTCGGCTGCCCTGAGGCCATACCCCTCCCGTTGGGGGTGATACTATCACGCTGCACAATCCTACCACCGGCCTCAGCGGTCTGCCCTGCAGCGGCAGCTCCTTCGCTGCATTCAACGGGTGGCGTAGTCGTCCAACATCTACCGCTAATACAACGCCACTTAGTCTGACTCCCTGGGCACGGACCGGGTCACCGCCACGAGACTACAACCCTCAACAGATCCGGCTTCGGGTAAGCTCCTGCATGCGCAACGCTGTGCGACACAGGCCCAGGGGTGCGTCAGCTTTTGGCGTAGTCGGCAGGATTTCATGCCCGCAACCACCGGGTACTGCGTGCCTGAAAAAGACTGTTCAAACTTACCAGTGGTGAAGATTCCCGCCATCCGTGGAGGTTTCCCGCCATCCGGCGCCATCTTCTACCTTCTTCCCGCCATCCGCGAAGTTTTCCCGCCATCCGGCGCCATCTTCTGCCTTCTTCCCGCCATCCGTGGAGTTTTCCCGCCGTTGGACGTCATCTTGAAGACGCCGCACGGGAAGAAGAGGGGCGTGGACTCCGAAATCGCGCGAGAACTGAAGCCCCGCCTCAAGTCCGGACGTTGCGTAAGGTCCTGGAAGGAGCCCAGCAGACGCCGACGTCACAGGAGCGCGACGGAAGGTCCTCAACCCTGACGATCCACTGCGGAGCCGCGGCCTACGGAAGAGGATCATCGCAAGGTAGGCCACGGTCCACTAGGGGGGAGGAAGATGTCGGATACAGAGGAGAGCTTCACTGCCTCAACCCCCGCCAGCGCCACCGCTGCTGCAGTCATGCCTTTCACCATGCCCTATATCCCGGGAGCGGCCTGGCTACCCAAGTACTCAGGGGAGTCACATACTCTGCATGACTTTAGAGAAAAGCTGGATAGCCTCTTCCAGGTGTATCCCCTCACAGAAGAGCAAAAAGTGAGCATCCTGGTGGCCCAATTAACCGGGGCAGCCCAAAGGGAGGTAAAGTCCTGGCCACCTGGGGGGAGGACTGTTGCAGGGATACTAACCCGGCTGAGGGACACCTTTGATACCCGCACCTCAGCCGAGATCAAGCTTAGATTCTACGGGTGCAAGCAGCGAGCACACGAGAGTATAAGGGACTATGCCCTGAACCTACAAGAGGCCCTGAGAGCCATTAAGCAGACCGACCCTGACGGCGTGGGAGACGAGGACAGGCTGTTGACTGAACAATTTATAGAGGGTTTATATTGCAATGCCCACCGAACCCAGTTGCGGGCAATGGCCTTACAGGACCCTCATCTGGGATTTGCACAGTTCAAGGACAGAGCCATCCGGGTGCTCCGAGAACCGGCACCAGGTGGCGTTGTGACCCACAGACGCCCCACTACCACTTACCACCAGGAGGCGGCGCCCTTGTCGGCAGGGCCTGTGGGAGCTGATGCGCAGGCTTTGAACAATGACCCGGCTCCAGACCTGCACCATCAGGTCCAAGAGCTAGCTAAAAGCGTTGCCGCGCTAACCCGAACTGTGCAGTCTTTACAGGTTTCCACTCCAGGGAAGATCCAGCTGGCATCCGGACCGGAGGACATCCCGTGGCGTCGACCAGGGAGGACCCCACCGGCCAGAGGAAGACCCAGCGACCGATACAACGAGGACGGACAACCCATCTGCCGCCGCTGCAATCAACCCGGACATATGGCAAGGTACTGTCCTTTAAACTGGCACAACCTGGGGTAGAGGGCCAAACCCCAGGAAAAAGATCATCAGGCCCATCGAACTGGCGCGACAAATATGTGGGGGGACGTCCAGTCTTGCCTGTGGTACTGGATGGCATCCCCATGAGTGCCCTACTGGACACCGGGTCACAGGCTACCACTATCCCGTACGTGCTCTTCAAGCAGTACTGGAATGACTCGGATATCACCCGCTACCCTGACGACGACTTGAGTATCATCGCCAGCAATGGTCAGCCCGTGCCACAGATTATATTTAAAGAGGTGACCATTAAAATCGGTAGAGTCGAATTGGCGGCACAGGGACTGATCATTGTAGACATTGACAAGCACGAGAGTCACCCAAAGATAACTCTAGGAACTAATGTAATTGAAAATTGTCTTGCAGAGGTGATTTTCCTTTTACAGCAGGTTGCCAAGAACGCCAGCTCCGGCCAGCAGCGAGTGCTCCAGAAAGAGATCCGGGCACTGATGCGACGGCAACAGATAGAACTCTCCGGTGGTGAGATTGGTAGCGTAAGAATGTGTGACCCTTTTCCTATTGCCATGCCCCCAAAAAGTGAAATGATGATTTGGTGCTGGGCAGCTATTGGTCTGAGAGGTAGAGATTACCAGGCAATGGTAGAACCAGTTTACTCAGACAGTAGGCCCACCATTTTGACAGCACGGGGGGTGGTCAATGTACGCCATGGGAGGGTGCCCGTTCGCATAATAAATATCGGGAAGAGGGAAGTGTACCTGCCCCGGTATGCCACGCTAGCCAAATTGTATACCATCAATCAAAATTCCATACAGTCCTTAGAACCCTTGCCTCCATCTCCCCCGGAGGAAGGTAACGGCTCTAAGGAAACAATGGAGGACTGGTGTCAGCAACTACATTTGGGTACTGACTCCACTCCCTCACACCAGAGACAGGGAGTCTATCGGGTGGTTCAAGAGTACGAGAGAGTGTTTAGTAAATACCCGTTAGACTTCGGGCGAGTCAAGGGGGTAGAACACCACATCCCCACGGGAGACCATCTTCCCATAAAAGAGAGGTATCGACCCGTACCCCCTGCACACTACCAACACGCCAAGGGGATGCTTAGGGACATGAAGGAGGCTGGGGTGATCAGGGATAGCTGTAGCCCCTGGGCAGCTCCACTAGTCTTAGTCAAAAAGAAAGACAACACCATGAGGATGTGTGTAGATTACCGGAAAATCAACCGTATCACACACAAGGATGCGTACCCCTTACCAAGGATAGAGGAGTCTTTGGCTGCTTTAAGATCTGCTAACTTCTTCTCTACCTTGGATCTCACTAGCGGGTACTGGCAGGTTCCTGTAGCAGAGGCGGACCGGGAGAAGACCGCATTCACCACCCCGATGGGACTTAGCGAGTTTACCTGCATGCCGTTCGGACTCTGTAACGCACCAGGAACCTTTCAACGATTAATGGAGTGCTGTCTGGGCCACAAAAACTTCGAGACGGTCCTGTTGTACCTGGACGATGTCATCGTATATTCCAAGACTTATGAGGACCACCTGAAACACCTGGCGGAAGTGTTCGAAGCTCTGGCAAACTACGGCCTAAAGGTAAAACCCTCCAAGTGTCACCTCCTAAAACCAAAGGTGCAGTACCTGGGACACGTGGTGAGCGCTGACGGAGTGGCTCCCGACCCTGATAAGATCACCGCAATTAAGGAATGGCCAAGTCCCTCCAGTGTAAAGGAAGTGCGGCAGTTCCTCGGGTTGGTAGGCTATTACCGGAGATTCATCCCCGGTTTCACCAAAAAGGCAGCTCCTATGCAGGACCTCCTGATAGGCCAGTCCCGGAAGGCCAAGAACCAGAAGCCGCCCTTCAAATGGGAGAAGTTAGAAGAAGAGTCCTTCCGCCAGCTGAAGATGGCCCTCACGGGGGATGAAATCCTGGCGTACCCTGATTACAGCCAGCCCTTTATCCTCTACACCGACGCAAGTAACATCGGGCTAGGAGCCGTACTGTCCCAGATCCAGCAGGGGAAAGAACGAGTAATCGCTTACGCCAGTCGAAAACTGCGACCCACCGAAAGAAACCCTGAGAATTACAGCTCATTTAAGCTAGAGTTCCTGGCAGTGGTGTGGGCAGTCACCAAACGCTTTAAGCACTACCTCGCTTCTTCCCGGTTCACCGTGTACACGGATAACAACCCGTTGACACACCTGGACACGGCAAGACTCAGTGCCCTAGAGCAGAGATGGATGGCCCGTCTGTCCAACTACGAGTTCACAATCAAATACCGGGCAGGACGCTCCAATACCAACGCAGACGCCCTGTCCAGGATGCCAAACCTACCGGACGTAGGAGAAGATCCAGAGGGACTGGAAGAAGTCGAACTCCCCGCTTTCCACCGTCATGGGACTATCCAGTATTCCCATCAGGTAAGGAGTAAGCAAGCCGCTACGTTTAACCCCTTGCCTCACTACAACTGGGAGGAAACGCAAGACAGTGACCCTGCCGTCCGACTGGTGAAGGAGATGCTGACTCGGCCAGAGGCTCGCCTTGACCCAGACGCTCCGGAGGAAGCCAAACAACTGTGGGCTGAGAAGAGTCGACTGTTCCTTTACAAGGGGAAGTTGTGCCGCAGAATGGTTAACTCCCGGACGCATGAACTAATCTGGCAAGTAGTGGTGCCACGAAGAGACGCAGCCATGGTGATGGAGGCATACCACGACGGGGCTGGACACTTCGGATGGAAGAAGCTGGAGTTCCTGCTGCGCGGGCGGTTCCACTGGGTAGGCATGAGGGGAACCATCGAGAGGTGGTGCAGAGACTGTGGCCCGTGCAACCTAAGAAGGAAGGACCGTGCCAGCCAGAAGACCCCCCTTCAGTCCATCGTCACCAAGCAGCCGTTGGAACTGGTAGCCTTGGATCATGTAAAACTGACCCCAAGCAGAAGTGGCTACGTCTACGCGTTAACCATTGTGGATCATTACTCCCGGTTCTTGGTTGTCGTCCCCGTTAAGGACTTAACAGCTCAAACAGCAGCTAGAGCCTTCCAGCAGCACTTCTGCCGTCCACACGGGTACCCGGACCAAGTGCTGACGGACCAGGGACCTGCCTTTGAAGCGGAGGTCTTCCAGGAATTCTGCAATCTGTATGGCTGCCGGAAGATAAGGACGACACCCTATCATCCGCAAACTATTGGACTTTGTGAGAAAATGAACCAGGTGGTAATGGATCTTCTGAAAACGTTGCCCCTGGAAGAACGCAGTCTGTGGCCTGAGAAGCTGCCCGACCTGGTGGACCTATACAACTACATCCCTGTAGGTTCCACCAACTGTACCCCGGCTTACCTAATGAGGGCAAGGCCTGGTAAGCTACCTGTTGACCTGGAGAAGGGAGTCCTGACACCCGAGGACACTTCACCGGAAGCAGACTGGGACACAGAGAGGCAGCAGCAGTACCGGAAAGTACAGGAGAGCGTGGAGCGAAGTCTCTGTCACGCTAGGGAAAGACAAGAGAAAACTTACAACCAGTATGCTCCCGCTGTTCCCCTGGTACCCGGAGAGCAGGTCTTGAAGAGGAAGAGACGGCTCCACAAGTTGGACGACCAGTGGGAGAAGGACCCGTACACCGTACTGCCCTCAAGCCACGACAACCCAAAGGTCTGTACCATCAGTAAAGACGGAGGGGAAACCACAGCCATTGTATCCCGGGATCACCTGAAGAAGTGTCCCGAACAGCTACGGAACCCAGAAGGAGAGCAAGAAGACCCTCGACCCGTAGAGGAAAGGGAAGATATGGTTAGTACTGTGCTCGGAGACTTCCCTCGGTCCTGGACTCAAGTCAATGGTGCAGTTGTGGTACCCGTCCTCACGTTCCTCCAACCAGCATCCCAAGTGCCTACGGAGCAACAGGTAGAGCTGGAAGAGCAGCCGGTCCAGGAGGCAGCAGACTCCACACAAGCAGAACAGGAGGATCAACCCTCTGCTCATAGTGAGCCTGCCGTACCCCTAGTGAGCCAAAGAGCCCGTAGACAGCTGCCCAGTTTACCCTTGACAGCTCCTACATCCTGTAGTTCAGGGCCAGACAGTCAGCTCCGTAGGTCCACTAGGGCCACTAGAGGCCAGTTACCCGCACGTTGGAGGATTTGAAGTGTTTAAATTGTTTTATTTGTGGTCACCTGTCTGTTACTTGTAAATAATTATGTGTTTCTAGTTATTTTTAGGAGTCCTTGGTGGATTTACCGGGAATCCTTGTACAATTGGTTGGAGCGTAACCTAGGAATGGACTAAAGACTGTTAAGGACTCGGGGCAGGACAGACCCCTACCTGGTTACGTCTCCCTGTTTTGGTGAAATGGACACCTTGCTTTTCTTCAAAACTGCACCCGGTTGTGGACACGCCGTAACCATCTTTATGTGTTTTTCTTATTGTATTATTATTGGTTATACCTTGTTATATTTTTCTAAAAATATGTTTAGTCCCGGAGTACTAAATTTCACTAGGGGGGAATGTGGCACCCCAGGGGTCTTGTTTCCACAGTAACAGCAATGTTATGTCTGAGAGCAGGTGGGAGGTCTCTTGGTCAGGGATCCTATGCATGCCACACCTCCTGCCCAGTCCTGGGAGGGGAAGAACTTCCCCTATATAAACCTAGGGCTGAGGCAGGGTTAGTGTGTAGAGAAGAAGTAGAGACAGAGAAGAGCGGCAGATATAGGAGAAGAACATCAGGAGCTCTGTGGGAGCAGTGCTATAAGGAGTCAGGGGCTGGCAGCTGCAGAGCTCGCCCTGACTGAGAAGCTATCACCGGACCCGGAGTCCGAGGCTGTGGGGACTAATCTTTACCCAGCAGCAGAAACCGCCCGGCAGGGGATTTCAGGTCCTCTGGCCAAGAAACCCGAAGGCACGGTCACACGCGTGGGACCAGCACCGCCGTCGTGGAGCGGACGCCACTAGAAGGCCCCGAGTCACCGGCCATACGGGTGAGCACCACACGGTACACTCAGGGACGTGGGCTACTTATACCCGCCTCTAGCAAGGTAGCCAGAAGAGTACAGTCAGTTTGGGAGGCCTACAACTCCACCTGGCCAGGGGAGATCCCATCTGCTCAAGGACTGACCAGGCCCCGATCGCTAGCCAGTACTCCGGGAGGGTCTATCTTTATCACCAGTAAAGACCCTGAACTACACCGCATCGTCTCTGAGTGATTCCTGCTACCCCCATCATCCACGTCGGCTGCCCTGAGGCCATACCCCTCCCGTTGGGGGTGATACTATCACGCTGCACAATCCTACCACCGGCCTCAGCAGTCTGCCCTGCAACGGCAGCTCCTTCGCTGCATTCAACGGGTGACGTAGTTGTCCAACATCTACCGCTAATACAACGCCACTTAGTCTGACTCCCTGGGCACGGACCGGGTCACCGCCACGAGACTACAACCCTCAACAGATCCGGCTTCGGGTAAGCTCCTGCATGCGCAACGCTGTGCGACACAGGCCCAGGGGTGCGTCAGCTATATATCGGGTATTGAAAAAGAACTGGGGAGGTGTAAAAAGTGACTGCTGGAATTCTCAAAGAAAAACTTCTGTGATTTCGTTTAACCCCTGCGGTTTAAGGGTCTGCTGGAATTCTCACAGAGGTGAGCAATTTCCCTTATATCTTTACTGCTGTCTATTGGATAACAGCGCTATTTGCGCTCCTTTCTTTGCTTTCTTTACTTACATCAACTAAGGAATGAGCTCCTCAGAGCTTTGGGGTCATCATAACCCTGGAAATCTCAATCATTAGACAATAAAACTTTCACAGTCCTTATCTATGAACTAAACCAATATTTACAGCCAGAACTGTTTACCTTTCTCCCAGAGTAATAGCTCTGCTTTACATTACCTGTCTCATCTATTGCATTATTTCTGTGTCCTATTGTGTATGAATATGTGACTCTTCAGATTTTGTGTCATACTATGCCTGATGAAGAGACCTGAGTAGTCTCGAAAGCTTGCAATTTGTTACCATATTTTCAGTTAACCATTAAAAGGTATCAGCCACTGAGGACTCTCAAATCTTAATGTTTACATCAAGAATTTGTTGAAATTTCTTTCAATGGGGGGGGCGTGGCCTGGCTATGGAGGAGTGAAGTCGCATGGTTGTCTGCTCCCGTCCCTAGACCAGCTTCAGGGCATGCCTATCACTTTAAGTCAGGCCAAAACACTGCCAATGCCGGCAAAAAAAGAAGAAGAATATAATGCAGACCAGTGTGAGTACTCAGCGGACCCCTCCATCAAATATTACCCGCTTCCTAAGAAATTGCAGCATCTGCCTCTCCTGCAAGAGTGGGATCTAAGATGGCATAGGCTGTCCCTGCCCAGCGCTCCTCATCTCCTGCATCGGAGGTCCAAAGCTCCTGGGGTAAATGCTCCCCCACATCAACATTAGCAGAGCGGACGATACCTTCATCGGCGGAGGACGCAGACCTGGCTTCCTGGACTTGGGGAGACGCAGGAGGCCTCATTGCTGCTGCGGGGGATCTCCCTCAGTCCAAGATGGCGGATCCCGGCTTTGCGCCTTCGGAGCTCAGGTGTGTGGTAGAGGATCACTTGGTGCCCCGGCCCCTGGACACACCAGATAGAGCAGTACTTATCTCTGCTGCGGGTCCAGACCTGCAGAGGCCCCAGTCACACACTGATGCCCGGAGTTCCCCTGAGAGAGGTTTCTTCCCTGCATTATTACATTTTTCTTCCCCTGGCTGCTCAGAGGAGAGCCAACAGGATGACTCATTACAATGTGAGGCAGTGTGGAGAGACCTCAGAGATCGAATACGAGCTATTCCAACCAGAGGGACATGGAGAATTATATGTCTAGACTGAAGTTCTCTTACAGGGCTGAAGCAGCCTCAATTAGAGGGGACATGCAAGAGTTAATAGAAAAAGTGTCTGCTGCTGAATCACATACAGCATCCATCACTCAACAAGTAAATTCTCATGAACAAACTTTGTCTTCTCACTCATACCAACTGGAATACCTAACAGATTTGATAGATGATATTGAAAACAGAGGAAGGCGCAACAATATTAGGATTAGAGGACTTCCAGAGACAACTGAACACCATGAACTGGATGAGACACTACGTCATTTGTTTAACTCTATCTTGGGTCTGCCCTTAGAGAATGAGTTGGAGCTAGATAGGGCTTATAGATCCTTGGGCCCCAGATCCTCTGATGCGACAAAACCTCATGATGTGACTCTATTTTATATCAAGAATATCCTATACAACTCATGTCTGATCTATCGCGCCACACACTACAGAAGAGGAAGGCATTAAAGACTCTATTAGAGGTTCTGAGACAGCAGAACATTCTATACTCTTGGGGTTTCCCTTTCAGTCTACAGGTCCGCCATTCAGGGGCTTTACATGTGATACGTTGCCCTGGAGACATTCCGGCTTTTGTTACAGGTTTGGGGATTCCCCACGTATCTATACCAACAGAGGATTGGCCGAGCCTCCCGGGAGGCCCCAAGTCGGATCTCAATCCACGACCATAAAGAGCGACAAGAAACAAATCCAGAGAAGAATTCAGGAGAGGGAACAATGGAAAACATATCCTCACTCCCCAGATTGAATCGTCTATTACTAATGGATCCTGTGGTCAATACGCTAGCCTTCAGCGCTAGTCAATCTTGTGAAAGATATTAGAGTGTTATATTCCTCTAAAATGTTTTCAGCAATGAGTATAGTTGATATTACGAATAATTCATCTATATGACTGGCTCTCAATAATAAGATTTGATTATATTATATCAATAATCTTCCGTTTTTGGACAGTATGGATATTATTCCATAAGGATATGTGATATACTGATTCAACGTTTAATATAATGATAAGTAGATGCTAATCTTTGACAGCTTTTGGCTGCTTTTCTATCATAGGTTTTAAGACAAAATGGTATGGCCTGATGTCTGGTTTGGGGGGGGCTCCCCAGTAGAAAGCCCATCCTCCCAGGGGGGTTTACACTCTGCTGTGCAGGTGTAAAATATACCTATTTCCCCTCATCAGATTGTTTTTCTTTCATTTTGTTATATAATTTTGTTTTGGTTTTTATTTTATATATCCCGTAATTTCTTCTAAGTTTTCTGTGTATTTCCGTTTCCCATCTTGCCCCACTCCTTTCGCCCCCCTTGGTAATCATGTCCTCTGTTAAAGTAGGCTCACTGAATGTAAGAGGCTTTAATGTCCCACAGAAACGTTCACAAATTTTGTACTCTATGCACAAACAAAGAGTCCAGGTTCTTATGTTACAGTAAATGCACTTTAAAACTGGGAATATGCCTGTTTTTCTAGATAGGTATTACTCTCGGTGGTTCCACAGCACTAATCCGGATTCACGCTCTAAGGGTGTATCCATAGCCATACACAAGTCGTTGGCCTATACTCTCATAGATTCTCTCATTGATGATCAAGGCAGATATGTGTTCCTCAAACTCAAAACAGCAGAATCTACATATACAATAGCAAACTGGTACCTCCCTAACAAAGATCTGATCTGCACATGTAGGTCCTTTTTAACGTACCTGTCTGATTTTGCAGAAGGAGTTCTGATTGCAGGTGGAGACTTCAACTTCACATGGAATCCCGCGTTAGACTACTCCTCAGGAAGGGGTGTCGTCCCTCTGAGACAGCTTCGTTCATTGAAATGGGTCATCCATGCCCTCAGATTGACAGATGTTTGCTGCATTTTAAATCCTCAGGGTAAGGATTATACATTTTTTTCTCCTACCCATGGCTCATATAGTCGCATTGATTTCTTCCTGTTGAGTCATCACGCTCTGTCTTGGAACCCATCTGCTACAATAGGTGACATATTGTGGTCTGACCATGCCCCAATCTTCCTATCTATTTCCATTCCCTCCTACAGTGTCCATTTTAGGACATGATCAGATATCAAAATCAAACATCAGAATGATGTCAGTTTGAGACTAAATACCCTGTCTGAGAACTGATTATGATAAGTGATTCTGTCACGTGATTTTGACGAATGATTTTGATGAGTGATTCTGACGAGTGATTTTGATGAGTGATTTTGATGAGTGATTTTGACGAGTGATTTTGACAAGTGATTCTGACAAGTGATTCTGACGAGTGATTCTGATGAGTGATTTTGACGAGTGATTTTGACGAGTGATTCTGACGAGTGATTCTGACATGTGATTTTGATGAGTGATTCTGACGAGTGATTTTGATGAGTGATTTTGATGAGTGATTCTGACGAGTGATTTTGACGAGTGATTCTGCCAAATGATTTTGAGAAATGATTTTGACAAGTGATTTTGACAAGTGATTCTGACGATTGATTCTGACGAGTGATTTTGACAAGTGATTCTGACGAGTGATTTTGACGAGCGATTTTGACGAATGATTTTGACTAGTGATTCTGACGAATGATGCTGATGAGTGATTCTGACAAGTGTTTTTGACAAATGATTTTGACAAGTGATTCTGCCAAGTAATTTTGACAAATGATTTTGATGAGTGATTTTGACGAGTGATTCTGACGAGTGACTTTGACAAGTGACTTTTACAACTATAATAATAATAAAAAAAAAATTAACTTTTTTGCTGATGGGACTTTAACCCAAAATTTTGTGTCCCAAAGACACTACACTAACCACTGAGCTATAATCTCAGTTGTTAAAACTTGTGAGTTCTATTTGGTTATATGATTTTCAGTGCAAACTTTTCTATAACTCATTGGGACTTAAGTAGACTGCAAGCAAGCCAAATTGAAATGATGTTTGATTTTGATGTGTGAGTCTGATGTGTGACTTTCTTCAAACATCAGAATCAGAATCACAATGACTTTTAGTCACCCTGAGTATTTTCATGGTTGATGTCATAAGACAAGAAAAGCTGCTATTTAATATCACTTGACTGGAAAGCGCACTACTAAGGCATCAGCCTCTGAAACTACAGTATCAGAGTTCAAATCCTGATAGGAATAATAATTTTTTTTTTAATTATGCCTATTTAGCACACAAACTACAGGGGTGTTTTACCTTTAATATCTGACACTCTGATTGTCATCCTGATGTGTTAAGAGTTTCAGACATGCTGTCTATTTGCATGGTAAATTACATAGCCAATGTAAATTGGGGGCAATAATTTACTACATATCTATTTCCAAGTGACTTTATATTTGCATAAAGGGGTCTAATGATAAAATGTCTTTATAGTAAATTTTTATTTCCATCCACCCAAGTACTGGCTGCAAACTCCCAATTTACTTTGGCTATGTAATTTACCATGCAAATAGACAGCGTGTTTGAAACTCGTAACACGTCAGGATGACAATCAGAGTATCAGATATGAAAAGTAAAACATCCCTGTAGTTTGTGTGCTAAATAGGCATAATTAATAAAAATATAAATTCTTATTCCTATGAGTATTTGAATTCTGACACTGTAGTTTCAGAGGCTGATGCCTTACCATTGCGCTATCCAGTCAAGTAATAGCATCTGGCAGCTTTCCTTGTCTTATGAAATTAACCATGAAAATACTCAGGGTGACTAAAAGTCATTGTGATTCTGATGTTTGAAGAAAGTCACACATCAGACTCACACATCAAAATCAAACATCATTTGAATTTGGCTTGCTTGCAGTCTGTGCATAAGTCCCAATGAGTTATAGACAAGTTTGCACTGAAAATCATATAAGCAAATAGAAATCCAAAATTTTAACAACTGAGTTTCTAGCTTAGTGGTTAGTGCACTGGCTTTGGGATACAGAACTTTGGGTTCAAGTCCCGTCGGCGAATTTATTTTTTTATTATTTTAGTTGTAAAAGTCACTTGTCAAAGTCACTTGTCAGAATCACTTGTCAAAATCACTCGTCAGAATCACTCGTCAGAATCACTTGTCAGACAGGGTATTTAGCCTCAAACTGACCTCATTCTGATGCTTGATTTTGATATCTGATCATGTCCTAAAATGGACTCTGTACCCTCCCTGGTCCAGCGTTCATAGACATGGAAAATGAATGATCACTTTCTAAAAGACAAAATCTGTAAGGCAGAATTAAAGGATTCTATTGATTCTTTTCTGCAGATTCATAAAGCAGATCAGACCTCAATACCTCTGAAATGGGAAACTTTAAAATGTGTCATGAGAGGCGTGTTGATTAAGCATGGTTCAAAACTCAAAAAGGAGAGACCTCTAAAGGTAAATGACCTTTTGAGACAGATACACACACTTGAGGTCTCGCATAAACATACGTTGTCGCCTAACACTCTTGCAGAATTATCCAAAAAAAGGAATGATCTCAAGATCTTGCTAGACCAAAAATATCTAAGGCACAGGGAGCTAATTAAAAACTTTTTTTATGCATCTTCAGTTAAATGTGGACGGGCACTCTCAAGGTTGCTTCACCCTCGCTCTGTGGCGGCATACGTTCCATATATCAAAAAACAAAATGGGGAGGATGCTCATAATCCTACAGAAATCATTGACATATTCCGCTCATACTGTGAGAAGTTGTACAATATTAAAGGGCAATACTCTGATCTCTCTCTTTCTGACCTATCTATCCGAATTAAGGAGTACATACAAGATACTTCTTTACCCTCTTTAGATAGTCAGGTTTCTGAGGCACTGGAAAAGGACATTACAGAGGAGGAGGTCAATCTTGCAATTCAATCTACACCATCTGGTAAAAGTCCTGGCCCAGACGGATTTACTCCAGCATTCTATAAGTCCCTTAAAACTCAGCTATCCCCTGTTATGAACAAAACCTTTAATTCATTAAATGATAAGACATGTTTTGTCCCCCAATCATTGGAAGCTCATATTAACGTTCTCCCTAAACCAGGTAAGGATCTTACAATCACAGCTAATTATAGACTCATATCATTAATAAATATGGACATTAAAATACTCTCAAAAATACTACAGAAAGACTTGCCCCATTGTTGCCGTCTCTTATAAATACTTATCAAGTAGGATTTATTCAGGGCCAAGAGTTAAGAAACAACACTATTATGACCATGTTGCTAATCTCTAAAGCTAAAAGTAGCTCCATATCTATGGGCCTTTTATCTGTTGATGCAGAGAAGGCCTTTGGCAGGGTTCATTGGGGGTTTATGAAGGAGGCATTATGTCAAATAGGCATTGGACCACAATTTTTACAGTTAATTTTTTCCTTGTACTCTGGCCCTACTGCTAGAGTTAGGGTCAATGGAACCTTGTCCTCACCTTTTGCGATACGAAACGGGACTAGACAAGGGTGCCCTCTATCCCCCTTTCTGTAAGTGATAGTGATGGAACTCTTGGCCAATGCAATAAGGAAAAACTGCAACATTCATGGGGTTAAAATAGTTACCAGGACATATAAGACAGCATTATATGCAGATGACCTTCTCCTCTATGTGTCTCAGCCTCAGACATCTCTTCCTGCTTTAATGAAGGAGTTTGATAGATCCTGAGTAATTTTAAAGTTAATTATTCAAAATCGGAGGCATTAAATGTATCGCTGTCACAGGGAGAAGTTGAACATGTAATGGATAACTTCCCTTTTAAATGGAAGTCAGAAGCGATAAAATACTTAGGCATGTTCATTTCTCCTGACTTTTCAAAACTTTTTGCACTAAATTACCAATCGCTTTTGGATCGTACATATAAAGACCTACTGAATTGCAGTAAACTGAGACTATCCTGGTTTGGTGAAATGAATGCAGTAAAAATCGATATATTGACCCGCTTTTTATACATTTTTCAAACTGTTCCCATTTCTCGCCATGCATCTTCTTCAGCAAACTACCTACAGCATTAATCAGGTTTGTGTGGGGTAAATATAGACCCAAGATAAGTATGCAGACATTAAACCGCCCTAAAATAGCCGGTGGAGCTGGATTTCCGAATTTTAAAATATACTTTCAAGCTTCTGTTTTAGGTCACTTTATAGGCTGGCATGTCAACTCTCTGACAAAACAATGGGTCACTATTGAGCAGGAAGGGGTGGGCGTTCCTTTGAAGCACCTTCCTTGGCTTTTTGCCTTTGATGTTTTCTCGATAGGAGGCTTGACAGAATTGACTAGGGGAACAATTAAAATTTGGCATGCAACTATGAAAAAATACCATCCCTCTAGAACATTCAGCCCTCTGGGGGCGTGTCTGAAGGCCGAAGGTGACGGACGTGTGGAGCGGAGCTCCTGCTGATGCCCGCATCCTAGCTCGGCCCTACCCGGCTGCTTACCGCTTCACCCTCCGGGAACAGCACCGAGTGGACGTCGGGAGTCGGTGGAGACGTCGGGCGTGAGTCCGGAGCTCTTGAGGGGCCGTTGTGGAGCACTGCGGAGTCGGCGGCCTGGTCGGGTGGCCTCCTGGATCACTGCTTCCGCCCGCTCTCCCCCCGGAGCTGTCCGTCGCTCCGTGAGCTCTACGGTCTCTGGGAGATCAGCAGTAGCGGAGGTGACTGCGGGGACCGGCACCGGAGTCCTGTGTTCGGAGTCGGTGGTGGTGAGTGAGGAAGTCAGCCGGGGAGAAAGAAAAGACGGCGGCCATCTTACTCGGTCCCTCTCCTCTGGATGCGGAGAGCGGGGTTTGCAGCACTCCGCTTCCCATTCTTCAATAAGGGCTAGACGGGCCAGAATTGTAATCGCAATTTAACCCCACATGGGTTGGACCCCCACTTTGTTTTTTTTTTTATTTACTCCGTGGTTCCATCCCTGTGGAGACAGCTGCGTGGAGTTGACTATGTTGTGAGCTACAATCTCTACGCTACTGCTGTGAGACTCTCTCCCTGTGTTTTATAACACAAGTCTGCCATCTGCTGGAGCTTTTGGGAATAGCAGATAATACCAAGTCATTCCCAATATATAGTAACATGACTTTGTCCAGTGCTTAACCCACTATGTTAGCCCCAAGATGAGGTGACTCCTACTGCATAGACTTCAAAAAAGCGGCACGACGCATTTCTTCTCACAGAGAACAGTGAAGCTAAGCTAATTCTCCAAGACAGAGAACACGTTTAATACTTTTATATCTTGATCCCATTAATAAAACCAAAAATGACCAGGGGCAGACCTCGTAAAACAGCATCCCCTACTAAACTGACTGAATTTTTCCCACTAGGAGCGGCACATTCTGCATCCAATCTGAGCGAATCCCAACGAGTCTCCTCGCCACCCTCTGGTCGCTCCTCCTGTGAAAGTTCAACTACGGGAGAGGACCCAGGGACTGCAGATGCTCCATTAACCAAAAACACGATGCAAGAACTACTGAGCACTCAGCGTAAGTCTTTAAAAGATGACATGAAACAAATGGTGAGTGCCTTGAAAAAAGATGTGAAAAACCCGGAGGAACGTACCTCACGGTTAGAGGACAAAATGGTTGATTTTGCGGATTCTCACAACTCTCTGGTCGATGCATACTACGAACTAAAAGATACCTCAGAATATCTCAGAAATAAAATAGGAGACCAGGAGGACAGGTCTCGTAGGAATAACGTGAGACTTCGTGGGATTCCTGAAAACGTTAAAAACTCTGATTTATCCCAATTTTTTCACAATCTTCTGCAGTCCGTACTCCCAGATGCATCAAACTCTGAGTTGGTGGTGGACAGAATTCACAGGGTTCCTAAACCTAAACACCTAAATCCCTCACTGCCTAGAGACACTCTGGCAAGGATTCACTTTTTCACCATCAAAGAAAAATTTCTACGCTGCATCAGAGATAAACCAGATCTACCTGCTCCGTTTCAAGGGATTACTATTTTTCAAGATCTGTCAGCCGCCACTTTAGCAAAACGCAAAGAGTTTGCTCCTTACACAGCAATTTTGAGAAACGTCGACATTTCCTACCGCTGGGGACACCCAGTCAAATTGTTAATCATTAAAGATGATGACGTGGTGGTCTGCCTATCACCGCGACATGCAGAAAAACAACTCGCCAAATGGAAGCTCCTTCCGGAAGGGTTTGTTTCACCTCTCTCCTCAGAGCAACAGTATAAAAAAATCCCAACTGATTGGATCACTGTAAATTCGTTGAGGTCTGCAATTTTTCCTTTTTAGGAGTTCACCTCTAATCTCTGAATCTGTACTTGCTGTTTCCTTTTGTTGCCTTCCGGCACGGGAGTACGGTCTTGACAACCTCGGTTGTCCTCTTCTGTTATGGCCGTGCTCTTTGAATACCCCCACTCGATAACGTATATCCAGATGGTTCGCTATCATTTGAACATTTATTTCATATATGTGTTTTTAGTTGCTCTATTTTATTTTTTCCCTAAATGTGTTTATGTTTGGTTAATTAACCTTCAACCATTGGGTCCCTATTCTCCAAATACACGATATTGTATTGTTTTATTTCTCTCCATGTCAGTAATATGTATTGATGTTCAAAAGCTTTATTCTTTGATCATATTCGAGAACTTTGAGCTCCACCATGGGTATTAAGATCTTATCTCTTAATGTAAGGGGTTTAAATTCCCCCTTTAAAAGGTCTCTCCTTTGGAAAGAGATAGGATCATCCAAATGCGAAGTTATCTGTTTACAGGAGACCCATTTGCTTTCCCAAGACGCACCTAGATTATCCAATATGCACTTCCTCACAATAATTCAGGCTAATGCTCCGCATAAAAAAGCGGGTGTTGCGATACTCATAAAACATACCATAGCATACTCCATGTTGTCCCTTTATACTGATCCCAGAGGGAGATATATAGTCGTATCCTGTTTACTAAATAATTCCAAATACACGATTGTGACCTTATATAGCCCTAATGATAAGCCCAAAATTTTCTTCTCTAAAGTTCTTAAAAAAATTCATTCCGTTTCTCAGGGACCATTGATAATTTGCGGAGATTTCAACGCCCCTGTATGTAGAGATTTAGACACGGACTCGGCTCGAAATACGGGTCGGGAGGAGTTAAAAGGTATTATATCAGAAGAAGCTCTCCACGATGTCTGGAGATACCATCATGCTAACGAAATGGACTATACGTATTTTTCCCCTAGATTCTCATCACTTTCTCGAATAGACTATTTTTTAGTAAATAAAACAGCCTTACCATTATGTAAATCCTCACATATAGGTTTGATAACCTGGTCTGATCATGCCCCAATTACATTGGAACTCGCTGATGGCGGCTCTTCACACTCTGCGTTTACTTGGCGCTTGAACACTTTTCTTTTAAAATCTGCTCATAATAGGGAATATCTCTCTAATGAACTGAAACATTTTTTCGAAATTAATGACAATGGAGAAGTTTCCGATGAGACTTTATGGTTATTGCAAAAAGCATTTATGAGGGGTTTATGTATAAAATTGGCTTCGCGAGAAAAGAGATGCAGAGAGTGCGAGATACAATCGGTCATAAATAAAATTAAAATCTTGGAGATCAACCAAAAACAAAACAAGTCCCCGGCAGTTAATAATGATTTGCTGGAGAGTAGAAATGACCTTCGGAAACTCTTATTATTCAACTATGAACATAATCTAAAGCGGAATAAAGCAAAATACTATGCTTTGGGTGATAGAGCAAGCGTTGTACTGGCCCGTAGAGTGAAAAAACTGATTGCTAAGGGGAGGATTGACCATTTGCTACAGCCAAACGGGGATAAAATTTATGACCCAATAGAGATTGCCAACGCATTGGCGGACTATTATTCTCATCTGTACAATCTGAACTCGGACCATACCATCCGTTACCCCTCGACTCCACATATAGAACAATTTCTAAAATCTATAGACTTACCGAAAATCTCACAATCCCAACTTGAATCTTTGAACTCGCCCATACAGATTGGTGAAATAAAAAGTGCAATGAAAGCGTCTAAACTACAGTCCACTCCAGGACCAGATGGCTTTGCTAACGAATTTTATAAATTGTTTTCGGAGCAGTTATTCCCATACTTGCAGCGTCTATTTTTACACTGGAGAAATAAGGGTAAAATCAACCCATTATTCTTGGAAGCAACTATTGTTACCCTCCCAAAACCAGGCAAACCCCCAAATAGACCTGAGAATTTTAGACCTATTTCGCTACTGAACTGTGATCTTAAATTGTATTCTAAGATCTTAGCTCAAAGAATTAATACGGTCCTCCCCCAGCTGGTAGCGCCAGATCAAATGGGTTTTGTGCCAGGGAGGCAAACCAGAGACGCTACTCGACGGGTTCTAAACCTGATCCACAGAGCAGAAAAATCTGGGGTCCCCAGTGTGCTAGTTTCGTTAGATGCAGAAAAGGCGTTCGATCGAGTACACTGGGGATATCTCCAAGCAGTCTTGACTAAATTCGGGTTAATTGGACACATACAGAAGGATATAATGGCGTTGTACTCCTCCCCGAATGTGAAGGTATTAGCAGCAGGCTTTAGCTCAGACCAGTTTTATATCTCGAATGGAACCCGCCAGGGGTGCCCGTTGTCGCCTGCAATTTTTGCATTGGTAATGGAACCCTTGGCACAGGAAATTCGTACTTGTAAAGATATCTTTGGAATAAAAATAGGGTCTGTGGCCCACCCAGTTGGTCTGTATGCAGATGACGTAATTATCTCTGTAACACACCCCGAAACTTCCCTCCGAGCACTGCTTTCCATTCTTTCTCAGTTCTCAGAAGTTTCCCTTTACAAATTGAACTCTGCAAAATCAATTGCCCTTCCAATTGATTGTCCCCCAGAATTAATTTCAAATTTAAAAAAATCTCTGCCATTTACATGGGCTAAAAACTCTATTATCTACCTAGGAATTCACCTAATCTCCCTGTCAAAAAACTTAGTCACTAAAAATATTTCAGAGCTACTAAATTCAATCAAGCCAAAGCTCAAAAGACTGAGCACCTAAGAACTTTCTTGGATGGCCCGTATACAAACGTGTAAAATGACCTTTTTACCCAAAATTCTATATCTTCTAAGATGTATACCACTTCCCATAAAAAAAAACTAGTAGACGAAATCCAAACTCTACTACTTCGTTTTATTTGGGGTGACAAAAAATCTAGATTTCAGAGCTCCTTGCTGTTTTATAAATTGGGAGAGGGAGGTTTGGGACTACCGAATATCCATCTTTACTATAAAACATGCACGATTGATGCTCTTAGAGAATGGTGGGACACTAAGTCCAATCTCTCTTGGGTTCAAATGGAAAAATCGGATACCAAATTTCATTCCACTAGACTCATGTTGGAAGCGGAATTTCTGCTCCCGAAGTCTCAATCTTGCTCCCTCCCTACAATGACACATGCTCTTAAAATGTGGAGAGAGATGATTTTTAAAAAGATTATACACATTCCGTTAAAATATATCTCGCTTAGGAGCGTTGATTTGGTGATCCTATTCTCTCACTTCCGCCGTTGGGAAGATTACGGCGTTTCTAATTTACAATCTATGTTCTCAGCTAGTTCTATCAAAGCGTTTGACGAATTATCCTCCATATATCAACTCCCTGGTAATCTTCACTTTTCCTATGTTCAACTGAATAGTTTTCTATCTTCTTCTCCAACAATTGTGCCACGGCTAGCTCCATCTGACTGGCCCCCTGGGCCGTGGGGTCCTCGGAACCGGGCCTTCTAGTGTACGGTGCTGATGGGGGTAGTAGTGGCAACCCGGTCCGTGGCTCAGGGTGGTCAGACCAGTGGCAGTCTTCTATATGTTTTTCAATGTCCGACTACGCCAACCGTGGATTGCATTCAGGGCTAACCGCTGCTGCAGTGCAGACCGCTGGGGCAGATGTAAATGTGTAGCACTGAATAGTACAACTCCCCACGGGAGGATTATGGCCCCAGGGCAGTATATAATGGATGATGGAGGGGATGATTCCGACAGCAATAGCCAGGAAACGGAAAATCTCTTAAACAGTTCAGGGTCTTTATTAGAACAGGTGAGACGACCCAAAAACAGTCCTGGCTAGGTGGGGGCCTGAATGTCTGAGAACAAGTGGGAAGCTGGCCCTGATCAGGGTGAGGGTGTAGGCCTACCGTGCTCTCTGCGCTCTCTCTGGCTATTTCCCTCCTCGTGGTGTAATAGCCCACGTTCCTGAGCTTGCCGTGTCTTCTCGCCCATATGGCTGGCGACTTGGGTCCCTTTCTACTCTTGGCCTGGTGCGGCTTCACCAGTCCCTTCTGCTATGGAGGAACCTCCGGGCTTCTTAGGCCAAAGGACTTACAGTCCCCTGCGGACTGGTTATTTGCTGTAGGACTTGAAATCCTAACAGCCTCGGACACCAAAGTCCGGTAGATTAGCTTCTCTATCTGCCAGGACAGGCTCGCTTCGCCTCTTGCCCCTGGCTCGTGGCTCTCCTACTGCCACACGGCCTCTTAGACTGCAACACAACTGTCTGTCCCTGCTCTGGGACACCTCTCAATCCAGAGTCAGGTTGTCCAGTTCTCTCTAACCCTGCCCCCAGTTCCAGCTTCTATAGGGGCAGCCTGCTCCCCCTACTGGCCTGGGACAGGAGGTATTGCATGCTAATGGTCCTTGACCAGAGAACCTCCCCCTTGCTCTCAGACACAGCTTTATTATACATTTGTGGCATCCAGGCCAGAGTGACACATTCCCCCCTAGTAAAACTTAGTACTCCGGGACTAAGCTTACAACAAGAATACTTATGCATGACCATTAAAACATTACAAGGCAAGTAAAGACAAACGACGCACAGGTTGAGTTCTTAAGGTCACAGTGTGGTCTATGACCGGGTGTCCATATCACCAACACAACGGGGAGCCTTAACCAGGTGGGGGTCTGTCCTAGCCCCAAGTCCTTTGCAGTCTTAGTTCATTCCTTGGTTAGGCTCCGAACGCAGTCCATACAAAGTCCCGGTTATTAAAAGTTTATAACCTTTTAGTCCGTACGGCAACTGTAAGAAACTGAAATACATAATTACTAATCATGCATATAACTTTGCAAACATTTCAACACTTGGCAACAGAGTTATTTACAGCTTTAGTGCACCCTATATTTTCCAGCGAGCGGGTATCTGTCACGCTGTCTCTGTGTACTGGAGGTAGGGGGCCTAAGCTGACCCTAAGCTGGGGCCCTGACTAATCCCTCTACCTGGAGGTACTGTTAAAGGTACAGAGGTCCAGGCCGCCAGCGTAACCCCTACCTCCTGAGGATCCCTGCACCTAAGTAATCTAGTCCTGAGAAGGACCCCTGACCACAACAAAAGGGGACAGGTAATAATATGCCCACACTCAGTACTTAGACGAACGAGACAGTACAAGGGTAAAACCAAAACCACCTTGCATACAAAAACTACACAACTACAACAGAGGGAACACCAACGGGAAAGGAGATAAATGATAAAGCGAGGAAGGGAAAAAACACTCCAAATACACTTAACTCTGAAACTCCAAATACCACGATCCGCTCTGGTAGTCTGCATGAAATGCTTTCACCAACACTTCCCTAACAGACCGGCAGGCATTTGAAGGAGTCCCACTACAGCAACATTGATTGCAGCTGGGCGAGGCTGGACCTCGTCTAGCACAGAGAGAGAGAGAGTTAACTCCCTCACTGCCGAAAAACACAAAGCACCAAAAACTCAGCTGCGAGAAGTCAGGCTGTGTAATCGTGACGATCTTCGTGGCGACACTGTTATGTTCTGCTACCAGAGCTAAGGAAAGAGAGGAGATCTGTCCCTACGATAGAACTCAGCTGAATCCCTACGATGTAACAGGGAACCTGATCCTGCGATCAGACCTGCTAAAGTCCTAAGCTAGTCTGTACGGAGACCTATAGATGTGGGGAAGGAATCCCTACAAGTACTAAGGACTGGGAGGAAAATGGGACACCTCCTAACAGAAATAGTAGCAGACAGACGAACAAACAAAATATATAGAACATAGAGGTCCGTAGACCAAGCAAACTAACAGAGTTAGATACAGAGCACAGGCTAGCTAGAAAGTAGTTATACAATGAAGTCCAGCAAAGCCAGAAGGGCGGAGCAGGATTAAATAGGCCAACAAGGTCATGTGACCAGCAAAGGAAAAAACCTAAGAGCAAGGTTCTAACAGTACCCCTCCTTCTAAGAGGATCCTCCGGATCCCCTAGGACCAGGCTTATCAGGAAATCTCCTGTGAAACGCTCTGATAAGTCTGGACGCGGAAACATCATCTGACCTCACCCAAGAGTTATCCTCGGGTCCGAAACCTTTCCAGGCCACAAGATACTGCAAACTACCTCTATACCGTCTAGAGTTAAGGATGCAAGAAATTTCATATTCCCCGTCCTCCACCACCGGAGGAACAGAGGCAGAGGCGTCACCATCCGACACAACAGCTTTTTTTAACAGAGAGACATGAAATACCGGATTAATTCTCCAGGAGGTAGGAACCTCCAACCTGACAGCAGATTGGTTGACAACCTGAAGCACCTTAAAGGGCCCTACAAACTTGGGACCCAATTTCTTAGAAGGAATCCTCAACTGCAGATTCCTAGAGGACAACCAAACCATGTCACCAACAGCGAACAAAACCTCCTGTCGTTTCCTATCAAAGTAGTCTTTAGATTTTCTGTTGGCCTCCTGAAGATTACCACGCACATCCGTCCAAACTCTCTCCAAATCACCGGAAAAATTCTCCTCCTCAGGCACGGCAGATCCCAACTTGGAGAACGACCCAAACGACGGATGTCTCCCAGAACAACAAAAAAAAGGCGAACAACCAGCAGAAGAAGATGTATGATTGTTCAGAGCAAATTCAGCAAGTGGCAGAAACTCAGACCACCCCTCTTGATTGTCTGCCACAAAACAACGCAAGAACTGCTCAACATCCTGGTTTTTCCTTTCTGTCTGGCCATTAGATTCAGGATGATATCCGGACGAGAACGACAAATGAACTCCCAACCTGTCACAAAAGGCACGCCAAAAACGAGCCACGAACTGAGGACCCCTATCAGAAGCAATGTCAGTAGGAACGCCATGAAGTCTGACAATTTCCTTGACAAAGGCCTTAGCGAGAGTTTTAGCGCAGGGCAGTTTGACGAAGGGAACCAAGTGACACATCTTGCTAAAACGGTCCACGACCACCCAGATGACAGTAAAACCCTCAGAGGGGGGAAGGTCAGTTATAAAGTCCATAGCCAAATGTGTCCAAGGAGCACTGGGAACCTCCAAAGGACAAAGCAACCCCGCAGCAGGAGTATGTGAGGACTTAGATCTAGCACATATAGTACATTGACGCACCCACTTAATGACCTCCTTCTGCCATCCAGGCCACCAAAAACTGCGACCCACCAGTCTCTTGGTCTCAGAGATTCCGGGATGACCTGCCAACCGAGACTCGTGACACTCAACAAACAAATCTCTCCTAAAGGTCCCAGGCACAAACAACCTCCCATGAGGAGTGTTAGATGGGGCATTCTCCTGTGCTTTAAGAATCTCATCTTCCAAAACGGAGTCCAAAGCAGCTATCACAACACCTTCTTGTAAAATGTTCTCCTCTTTCTCAGCACCGACTATGGGAGAAAAACTGCGAGACAAGGCATCCGCCTTAACATTCTTAGTACCAGGGATGTAAGTAACGGAGAAATTAAACCGCGAGAAAAACAGTGCCCACCTAGCCTGACGGGCATTCAGGCGCTTGGCAGCATCAAGATATATCAGATTTTTATGATCCGTAAGAACCTGAACGGGAAATTCCGCACCTTCCAAGAAGTGGCGCCAGTGTTCAAATGCGAGTTTAATAGCCAATAATTCCCGATTACCAATATCGTAATTCAGTTCAGTCTCCGAAAAAATTTTTGAAAAAAAGGCACAGGGATGTAATCCATCCCCGTTATCCTGAGACAATACTGCGCCAACCCCCACAGAGGAAGCATCAACCTCAACCAAAAACGGCTTAGTCACATCAGGCTGCATAAGGATGGGAGCAGAGGTGAACCTCTCCTTGAGATACACAAAAGCTTCAATGGCCTCAGAAGACCACTGAACCGCATCAGCACCTTTCCTGGTGAGATCGGTCAGAGGTTTGACAATACTAGAAAAATTTTTTATGAATTTTCTGTAATAATTGGCGAAACCTAAAAACCTCTGTATCGATTTCAAACCAATAGGCCTAGGCCATTCCTGTACAGCTTGAACTTTAACCGGGTCCATCTCAAAACCATCGCTGGAGATAATGTAACCCAAAAAACTAATTCTCTGTACAGCGAACTCACATTTCTCCAGCTTAGCAAAAAGCGAATTGTCCATTAATAACTGTAATACCTCACGTACGCTCCGCCAATGAGACTCCAGATCCGGCGAATAAATCAAAATGTCATCCAAATACACAACCACATTTTTGCCGATCAAAGGTCTAAGGATGTCATTAATAAGATTCTGAAAAAATGCAGGAGCATTAGTAAGACCAAAAGGCATAACCAGATTCTCAAAATGACCCACAGGAGTGTTAAAAGCAGTCTTCCATTCGTCACCCTCCTTCATGCGCAACAGATTGTATGCCCCCTTAAGGTCAATTTTAGAGAACCACTTGGCCCCCATTAACTGGTTAAACAGATCAGGAATCAATGGCAGTGGGTAAGGATTGCGTACAGTAATTTTGTTAATCTCACGAAAATCCAGACAAGGACGTAAACCGCCGTCCTTTTTTTTTACAAAAAAAAATCCAACCGCCACAGGAGACTTAGAGGGCCTAATGTGACCGGCGGCCAAACTTGTCTGTATGTATTCCTCCAAAGCCTTCCTCTCAGGAATAGTAAGGTTAAATAAACGACTTTTAGGAAGAGTCGCTCCAGGGACAAATTCAATAGAACAATCATAGTCTCTATGGGGAGGCAAAACCTGCGATTCCTTCTCAGAAAAAACTCTCCAAAAATCCTGAATAGGTACAGGCAATTCTCCCCTATCCAAAGCTGCAATACGCCCATTACAACACTTGTCATAACATTTATGGCTCCAGGATTTAATTTCACTGGTAGACCAATCCAGTACAGGATTGTGAAATTTTAACCAGTGCAATCCCAATATTACTGGAGAAGGCAAGTTATTCAAAACTACCAAATCCAATTTCTCATGGTGAACACCATTAATAGTGAGAGGAAATTCACAGACCTTGAGAGTAATATTCTTCAAAGGGGAACCATCCACAGAAACCACAGCAATGGGGGATGATAAAGGTTCGGGTTTTAAATTGAGTCTTTCCAAGAATCCCCCATCAATTACATTCAGAGTAGACCCACAATCAACAAACACCCGAAATTCCATTAATTTTTCCTGAGCAATCGTGGAAGCAGCTAAAAATACACCCTTGGAATTTAAACAGGCAATACGGGCATGACTGACCATTTTTTTTTCTTTCTTCATACGAAGCTCACAGCCTTTAATCAAATGACCAGATTTTCCGCAATAGAAACACAAGCCTTCAAAAAATCTACGGTCTTTTTCTTGAGAGCGAGGTGCCACCGATCCAATCTCCATCAGTTCACCACTGTTAGTACACACATTCTCATAACCAGAAACTGACATAGCAGAGGATTTGCTCTCATTAACCCTTGCACTCAGTCTCCTATCCACCCGTATAGCTAATTGCATAGCCTGTTGCAAATCTTCAGGTGTAGGATAAGCAATTAGCAGGTCTTTAACCCTTTCATTGAGCCCAGCAAGAAATAGACTTTTCAGAGCAGAATCGTTCCACCCTGTTTGAGTAGACCAACGACGGAAATGAGTACAATATTTTTCCACATTACCTGATCCCTGTTTCAAACGTCTCAACTCAGTCTCAGCTGATGCGACACGGTCAGGATCATCATATAATAGTCCCAAAGCAGAAAAAAAACTATCCACTGATCTGAAGCATGTATCACTAGGTTGCAAAGAAAAGGCCCACTCCTGAGGCTCTTTGCGCAAAAGTGACATTATGAACCCTATGCGCTGGGATTCATCCCCAGAGGACTTGGGTCTCAAACGAAAATACAATAAGCAAGCATTTTTAAATGAAAAAAATTCTCGGTGTTCACCAAAAAATAAATCCGGCAAACATACCTTAGGCTCCAAGAAATGTGCTCCAGGACAGTTACTCACGTGCTGACGGAGCTCGGCCACCTCCAGAGAGAGTCCCTGCAGGCGATGAGCCAAATCCTGAACCGACACCATGATGAACAGAAAAATCTTTCCTTAGAGAATTTGCAGGCTGGACTTACTGTTATGTTCTGCTACCAGAGCTAAGGAAAGAGAGGAGATCTGTCCCTACGATAGAACTCAGCTGAATCCCTACGATGTAACAGGGAACCTGATCCTGCGATCAGACCTGCTAAAGTCCTAAGCTAGTCTGTACGGAGACCTATAGATGTGGGGAAGGAATCCCTACAAGTACTAAGGACTGGGAGGAAAATGGGACACCTCCTAGCAGAAATAGTAGCAGACAGATGAACAAACAAAATATATAGAACATAGAGGTCCGTAGACCAAGCAAACTAACAGAGTTAGATACAGAGCACAGGCTAGCTAGAAAGTAGTTATACAATGAAGTCCAGCAAAGCCAGAAGGGCGGAGCAGGATTAAATAGGCCAACAAGGTCATGTGACCAGCAAAGGAAAAAACCTAAGAGCAAGGTTCTAACAGACACACCCGTGACAGTACCCCCCCCTTCTACGAGGGGCCTCCGGACCCTCAGGGCCAGGTTTATCCGGGTGAGTCGTGTGGAAGGCCCGAACTAATCGGTCTGCGTTAATATCCGACGCAGGAACCCACATCCTCTCCTCAGGACCATAACCCTTCCAATGAACCAGGTACTGAAGGGACCGGCGATTAAAGCGTGAATCGATGACCCTCGATACCTGGAACTCCAAGTTACCATTGACCACCACTTACCTCTTAAGCAATGATCTGTGGAACACGTTGTGAATTTTAAACGTAGGGGGGAGGTCGAGACGGAATGCCACCGGATTAATTATAGAACTGATCCTGTACGGCCCGATGAACCTGGGACCCAGTTTCCAGGAGGGAACCTTAAGTTTTATATTCCTGGTAGACAACCATACCCGATCGTTCACACTTAGGTCCGGACCAGACACTCTCCTCCTATCAGCCATACGTTTGTATCGGTTCCCCATAGTATTCAGATTCTTCAGCACCCCTCTCCATACTGAAGCGAGTGATGAGGAAAATCGTTCCTCCTCAGGAACCCCCGAAGAGCCCCCCCTACTGAAAGTACAAAACTGGGGGTGAAAACCATATGCCCCAAAAAACGGGGACTTACCAGTGGACTCGCTCCGCCTATTATTAAGAGCAAACTCTGCCAGAGGTAAGAAAGAAGCCCAGTCCTCCTGGTTCTCTGACACAAAACACCGGAGATATGTCTCCAAGCTCTGGTTCATACGTTCCATCTGACCATTGGTCTGAGGATGAAAAGCCGATGAGAACGATAAATGCATTCCCCGCCGTGTACAAAACGCCTTCCAGAATTTGGACACAAACTGAGACCCCCGATCTGACACCACCTCGGAGGGTACCCCGTGAAGCCTCACAATCTCCCCAATGAACACCTGCCCAAGAGTTTTAGCATTAGGAAGAGCAGGAAGAGCGATAAAATGTGCCATCTTGCTGAACCTGTCCACTACAACGAGTATGACTGTTTTACCCGAAGACGGAGGGAGGTCCGTAATAAAGTCCATAGACAGATGAGTCCAAGGACGCTCCGGGATCTTCAAAGGTAAGAGGGCCCCAGACGGACGGGTATGTGAGGTCTTAGAGCGCGCACAAACCCCACAGGACGCGACAAAAGTTACCACCTCCTTATGTAAGTTAAGCCACCAAAACCTACGCGAGAGGAGATCCACAGTTGCTTTACTCCCCGGGTGTCCTGCAAAAACTGAGTTATGGTGTGCCTCGATCACCTTTTGTCGCAACTGATCTGGAACAAACAGTCTCCCCGGAGGTCCAACAGGGGCGTCCCCCTGAGCCTCCAATACCTCCTTCTCAAGCTCAGAGCATACTGCCGAAACCACCACCCCCTCCTGAAGGATAGGAATCGGGAATAAGTGGGAGCGGATACGGATCTCGGACCGTAATCCGATTAAGTTCACGGAAATCCAGGCAAGGGCGTAGGCCTCCATCTTTCTTCTTAACAAAGAAGAACCCCGCGGCCACCGGTGAAGATGAAGGTCTAATATGCCCCTTAGCCAGACTTTCTGAAATATAATCCTTCATGGCCTGCCTCTCAGGACCAGAAAGGTTATACAACCTAGCTTTAGGTAACTTGGCCTCAGGGAGCAGTTTTACAGAACAGTCATACTCGCGATGAGGAGGTAGTTCCTGACACCCTTTCTCCGAGAATACATCCTCAAAGTCCGCCAGAAATGGAGGTAAGACCCTAGGAGTAACCGCACCGATGACCGTATTCATGCAGTTTTTATTACAGAATTTACTCCATTGGCTTATCTCTCTGGATTGCCAATTAATAACCGGGTTATGCTTAGTTAACCAAGGAAGGCCCAACACTATAGGAGTGGGAAGACCCTCCAACACGTAGCAAGACAACAGTTCTTTATGTATCGCCCCCACTTGAAGTTTTACGTTATGCACAGCTTGCAAAAAACTTCCCTGACCGAGAGGCCTGGCATCGATCGAGAATATGGGGATGGGTTTAGCCAACTCACTCAATCGCATACCTTGAACCCGGGCAAACCGAGCGTCCACCAGATTAGCCCCGGCCCCACTATCCAGAAGAACAGATATCCTCTCAGTTCTCGTACCCACCACCACCTCCGCCGGAACGAGAAACTGAGACGAACCTAGGACCGAAATACCTACTCCCAGATTGCCGTCCACCACACAACCTGGGATCAACAGTTTTCCGACGACTCTTCACTCTGCAAGGGACGGGAAGGACACCCCCCAATAAAATGTCCCTTTCTCCCGCAGAAGAAACACCTTCCTGTCTTATGGCGCACCACCAGTCCCCTCCCCCGAAATGATGTCCCTCCTAATTGCATAGGCTCCTCTGGACTGACCAGGGGAACCACCATATGAGGGGACCTTGTAGGAGGTGGAGTCATCACAGGGGGTGGAGTTATCCCGCACCTCTCCCGAAGCCGTCTGTCAATGCGAATAGCAAGGGCCATAGAGGCTTCCAGTGACGCGGGAGAGTCATACTGTGCCAACACATCCTGTAATTTGTCGGATAAACCTTGACAAAACTGGCTCCTAAGAGCCGGGTCATTCCACTGGGTGTCAGTGGCCCACCTACGGAACTCCGAACAGAATTCCTCCGCCGGACGATCTCCCTGCTGGATCCTACGTAACTTAGATTCAGCAAGGGAGATCCGACCCGAGTCATCATATACAAGACCCAGAGCAGCAAAAAACCTATCCACTGACTGGAGAGCCGGGGAGCCCGGGGGAAGAGAGAACGCCCAAGATTGTGGGTCCCCTTGTAGGAGCGAGATAACAATTCCCACCCTTTGTTCTTCACTCCCCGATGACCGAGGCCGCAGCCGAAAGTACAACTTGCATGCCTCCCGGAAAACAAAAAACTGGTCCCGCCCCCCAGTGAACCTGTCAGGGAGAGCTACTTTAGGTTCTGGTCCGGCTTGCTCCTGAGGATACAAAACCTTGGACCTAACGTCCGCCAGCTCCATGGACAAACTCTGCAACTGCCGAGCTAGACCGGCTACTGGATCCATGGTAGCTGGAGAAAATCTAAGTGGTCGGTGAAAATGTCACGCTGTCTCTGTGTACTGGAGGTAGGGGGTCTAAGCTGACCCTAAGCTGGGGCCCTGACTAATCCGTCTACCTGGAGGTACTGTTAAAGGTACAGAGGTCCAGGCCGCCAGCGTAACCCCTACCTCCTGAGGATCCCTGCACCTAAGTAATCTAGTCCTGAGAAGGACCCCTGATCACAACAAAAGGGGACAGGTAATAATATGCCCACACTCAGTACTTAGGCGAACGAGACAGTACAAGGGTAAAACCAAAACCACCTTGCATACAAAAACTACACAACTACAACAGAGGGAACACCAACGGGAAAGGAGATAAATGATAAAGCGAGGAAGGGAAAAAACACTCCAAATACACTTAACTCTGAAACTCCAAATACCACGATCCGCTCTGTTAGTCTGCATGAAATGCTTTCACCGACACTTCCCTAACAGACCGGCAGGCATTTGAAGGAGTCCCGCTACAGCAACATTGATTGCAGCTGGGCGAGGCTGGACCTCGTCTAGCACAGAGAGAGAGAGAGTTAACTCCCTCACTGCCGAAAAACACAAAGCACCAAAAACTCAGCTGCGAGAAGTCAGGCTGTGTAATCGTGACGATCTTCGTGGCGACACACCCGTGACAGTATCTGCCCCTTTGTGCTCCTGGTTGACCTGCGTAACCCACTGTCTGGTGGTGGTCTAACCTGGTTTTCTTCACTACCATTTAGGGTAAAGTCACTGGCTAGACTTACAGGCAGGGCAGGCAGCTGTCTGCGGGTCCTTTGGCTTACCGCAGGCATGGCAGGCTCACTGTCAGCAGAGGGTTGATTCTTCTGGGCTGCTGGTTCAGGCTCTTCTACCTCTGGAACTGCTTGCTCTTCTTCCCTTTCCCGCTCTGGTGTAGGTTGCTGCTGAGTTGGTTGCAGGAAATGCAGGACGGGTACCACTAAGGCATCGTTTATTCAAGTCCAGGACTGAGGGAACTCTCCGAGAACGGTGCTGATCATTTCTTCCTTGTCCTCTGCGGGTTCAAGGTCACCTTGATCCTCTTCTGCATTCCGTAGTTGCTCGGGGCACCTTTTTAGGTGGTCTCTGGAGACAGTACTAGTGGTTTCTCCTCCATCCTTGGTGATCACGCACACCTTCGGGTTGTCGTGATCAGACTGCAGTACCGTGTAGGGTTCCCTTTCCCACTGGTCGTCCAGCTTGTGTAGCCTTCTCTTTCACTTCAGGACCTGCTCACCAGGTTCTAGGGGACCAGCAGGGGTGTGTTGGTTGAAGAGTCTCTCTTGCCTTTCTCTCACCTGGGCCAGGCTCTTCTCCACACTCTCCTGTACCTTCTTGTACTGCAGTCGCCTTTCCGTATCCCAGTCCGCATCTGGGGAGGTGTCCTCGGGTGTTAGGACTCCCATCTCCTGGTCTATGGGTAGCTTACCTGGTCTGGCTCGCATCAGGTAAGCCGGGGTGCAGTTTGTAGCATTCACCGGGATATGGTTGTATAAGTCTATCAGGTCCGGTAGTTTTTCTGGCCACAGGCTGCGTTCTTCCAGGGACAACGTCTTCAGGAGATCGATGACTATATTGTTCATTTTCTCACACATCCCGTTGGTTTGTGGGTGGTAAGGCGTTGTCCGAATCTTCTCACAGCCATAGAGGTTGCAGAACTCTTGGAAGATTTCGGCCTCGAACGCTGGACCCTGGTCTGTCAGGACTTGTTCCGGATACCCGTGTGGGCGGCGGAAGTATTGCTGGAAGGCTCTGGCTGCCGTTTGGGCTGTCAAGTTTTTTACAGGGACCACCACTAGAAATCGGGAATAGCGGTCCACGATTGTCAGGGCATAAACGTATCCTGACCGGCTTGGAGCCAATTTGACGTGGTCCAGAGCTACCAGCTCAAGAGGCTGTGTGGTGACGATGGGCCTCAAGGGTGTCTTCTGGCTGGTGCGGTCCTTCCTCCTTAGGTTACAAGGGCCACAGTCTCTGCACCACTTCTCTACAGCCCCTCTCATGCCGACCCAAAAGAACCGTCCTCTTAGCAGGAACTCCAGTTTCTTCCAGCCGAAGTGCCCCACTCTGTCATGGTAAGCCCCCAGGACCATAGCTGCATCCCGCCTTGGGACCACGACTTGCCAGGTCAGCTCGTGTGTCCAGTGGTTGACAAGTCTTCTGCACAGCTTGCCTTCATAGAGGAACAGCTTGCTCTTCTCTTTCCATAGCTGCTTGGCTTCCTCTGGAGCATCCGGATCTAAGCGGGCGTCTTCCTGGGTGAGCAGGTCTTTCACCATGTGGATTGCAGGGTCGCTATCTTGGGTCTCGGCCCAGCTGTGGTGAGGTAGGGGATTGATCATGACGGTTGTTAAGTCTTCCTCCTTCACGCGGTGGGAGTATTGAGTGGCTCCATACCGGTGAAACGCAGGGAGTTCTACCTCCTCCAGCTCTTCTGGGTCTTCGCCTCCGTCAGGTAAGTGAGGCATTCTCGATAGGGCATCAGCGTTGGCATTGGTTCTGCCTGCCCGGTACTTGATCGTGAAGTCATAATTCGAGAGTCTCGCCATCCACCGCTGTTCTAGGGCACCTAGTCTTGCATTGTCCAGGTGTGTCAATGGGTTGTTGTCCGTGTACACGGTGAACTTTGCGGAGGCCAGGTAATGCTTAAACCGTTCTGTGACGGCCCACACCACTGCCAAGAATTCTAGCTTGAAGGAGCTGTAATTCTCCGGGTTTCTTTCAGTGGGCCTCAGCTTCCGGCTGGCATACGCGATCACCCTTTCTCTGCCCTGTTGGTTTTGCGACAGTAAGGCTCCCAGCCCCACATTACTGGTGTCTGTGTGGAGAATAAAAGGCTGGCCATAATCGGGTAGGCCAGGATCTCATCCCCTGTGAGGGCCATCTTCAACTGGCGGAAGGACTCCTCTTCCGGCTTGTCTCACTTGAAGGGTGGCTTTTGGCTTCTGGACTTAGACTGTCCTATCAGGAGATCCTGCTTAGGGGCTGCCATCTTAGTGAATCCGGGGATGATCCTTCGGTAGTAGCCCACCAACCCGAGGAATTGCCTCACTTCTTTGATGTTAGAGGGGCTGGGCCAGCTCTTGATGGCTGTCACTTTGTCGGGGTCGGGGGCTACTCCCTCTACACTCACCACGTGTCCCAGGTACTGGACCTTCGGTTTCAACAGGTGACACTTTGAGGGTTTCACCTTCATGCCATGGCCTGCCAGGGCTTCAAAAACCTCTGCCAGGTGTTTTAGATGGTCCTCGTAGGTCTTCGAATAGACGATCACGTCGTCCAGGTAAAGTAGGACCGTCTCGAAGTTTCAGTGCCCTAGACAGCATTCCATCAGCCTCTGGAAGGTCCCTGGTGCGTTGCAGAGCCCGAAGGGCATGCAGTTAAATTCACTTAATCCCATCGGGGTGATGAAGGCGGTCTTCTCCTTGTCAGCCTCTGCCACAGGAACCTGCCAGTACCCGCTAGTAAGGTCCAAAGCAGAAAAGAAGTTAGCTGATTTTAGTGCGGCTAAAGACTTCTCTATTCTAGGCAGCGGATATGCGTCTTTGTGGGTGATACGGTTGATCTGCCTATAGTCTACGCACATTCTCATGGTGCCGTCTTTCTTTTTTACCAGAACCATGGGGGCTGCCCAGGGGCTACAGCTATCTCTAATGACCCCGGCTTCTTTCATTTCTCTTAGCATGCCCTTTGCGTTCTGATAATGTGCAGGGGGTACAGGTCTGTGCCTCTCCTTTATTGGTGGGTGGCTCCCCGTGGGGATGTGGTGTTCCACTCCTTTTACTCGGCCGAAGTCTAACGGGTGCTTACTAAAAATTCTCTCGTACTCCTGAACCACAAGGTAGACTCCTTGTTTTTGGTGCAGGGGAGTGGAGTCAGCACCCACATGGAGTTTCTGGCACCAGTCCTCCTTTTGTTTCTGGGAGCCATTACCCTCCGCCTGTGGAGATGGAGGCAAAGGCTCCACGGCCCTGATAGCTTTGTGTTCGACAGCAAACAGTTTGGCAAGTGTAGCGTACCTGGGTAAATGTACCTCCCTCTCCCCAATGTTGAGAATGCGAACGGGCACCCTCCCATGATGGACATCAACCACCCCCCGGCCTGTCAAAATGGTGGGCCTGCTGTCTGAGTACACGGGTTCTACCATGGCTTGGTAGTCTCTACCTCTCAACCCGATTGCAGTCCGACACCAGATCATCATTTCACTTTTGGGAGGCATGGAAATGGGGAATGGGTCACTCATTCTTACGCTACCGATCTCACCACCAGACAGTTCTACCTGCTGCCGTCTCATCAGGGCTTTTATCTCTTTGTTGAGGACTCTCTGTTGGCTGGAACTAGCATTCACCGCCACCTGTTGTAGAATTACAATTACCTCTGAAAGACAATTTTCAATCACGTTAGTACCCACAGTTAGTTTAGGGTGACTTTCACGACGGTCAATGTCCACAATAATCACTCCCTGTGCCGGCAGTTCAACTTTACCAATCTTAATGGTAATCTCCTTGAACCCCATCTGCGGCACGGGAAAGCCATTATTTGCGATGATGCTCAAGTCACTGTCTGGATATCGTGTTATATCGGCATCAGTCCAATACTGCTTAAAGAGTACATAAGGAATAGTGGTTACTTGCGACCCGGTATCCAGCAAGGCGCTCATGGGGATACCGTTCAGCACCACGGGTAAAACCGGGCGCCCCCCAACGTACTTATTACGCCAATTGTAAGGGCCTGGTGATCTTATGCCTGGGGGTTGGCCCTCTGCCCCAGGTTGGACCCGTTTAAATTACAGTACCTGGAAATGTGTCCGGGCTGGTTGCATCGACGGCAAATGGGCTGTCCATCCTCTGCGTAGCAGTCTGTGGGCTTCCCTCGGAACGACGGGGTCCTCCTCTGTCGATGCCACGGGACATCCTCCGGACTTGAAGCCAACTCGATGGGTCTTGACGGGTCCACTTGTAACGCCTGGACGGTCCTGGTCAACGCCGCGACGCTCCTGGTCAGCTCCTGGACTTGGTGGTGCAGATCTTTCGGCGGGGCTTGGTTCAGGGCCTGTGCATCGGCCCTCACAGAGTCCATAGAAGAGGGCGCTGCCTCCTGGTGATAGATGAGAGCAGGGCGCCGGGGGTTTATAGTGCCACTTGTTGCGGGTTCACGGAGCACCCTTATGGCCCTGTCCTTGAATTGGGCAAAGGCGCAGCTGGGTCCTGTGGGCGTTAGACAGCAGACCTTCTATGAACTGTTGTGTTAGTAGTAGTGTTGAGCGAGCACTTAATTGCTCGGGTGCTCGAAGCTCGGGCCGAGCTCGCCGTGATACTCGGGTGCTCGACCCGAGCAACGAGCCCAATGTTAGTCTATGGGAGACTCGAGCAGTTTTGCAGTGGCACCCTCGGCAGTCTTTTAAAAGCCTAACAAGTGCCCAAAACGATAGTGACAGTGCTCAAATGACATGGGGACAGCATGGGGATCGCCCCAGGAAGCATTTCTGACCCCCAGGTCACTGCTGTCAACAACGTGGTCAGAGGTATTAAGCCACTTTTACGGGCTCACAATAAAACGTTCAAAAACGAAAGTGAAACTTTTTTCCTGTGAAATATGTTAAGGAACATCCTTTCCAGGGAAAAGACTTGTGTATAAGTTAAAATAAATGACCAAAAACAAAAATACTCCTCCACACCTTCGGCTATGTTCACAAGTAGCATTTTTTATGCGTTTTTGCACTTTTGTATTGCTTTCAATTATGACAAATGCATTCACCGGGAAATGTCATTTTAACATTTTACAACCTTATCTGGCCATGTGCTGTGTGACACATGCATAAAGTGCTGAAAAGACATGGGAACAGCATGGGGAAGAACCGTGGAAGCATCTCTGACTCCCAGGTCACTGTCTAAAAGTGTGCCCATCATAAGTGATCCTTGCCGCATCAGAAGATGCAGACTTGCAACTATCCCCATGAAAGTTCTAGTCCCAGGGCAGTGTTCAATTGTACCTCCCCCATTCCTTGCAATGCAAGCGCAAGTATGCAGCCTGCCACCCACCCACCCCCAGGCTGCAATACCATACTGCTTGCTTGCTTGTACTTGAAATTGGGCCTTTTAGGCATGTGGAGGCGGAATCTGGCCACCACGTCATGGCTGTGTTGGCGGCCTGGAATCCATACTCAGTCCCCAGCTGCCCGGCGGCCGGGTGTCCATACTCGGTCCCCAGCTGCCCCGCGGCCGGGTGTCCACACACGGTCCCCAGCCGCCTGGGGGCAGCCGGGTGTCCATAAACGGTCCCCAGCCGCCCCTATTTCTCCTTGGAACATCCCCCCACACACTTTTCTTAGCCCGGCTTGCTTTAGGCAGCATTGGACGAGCCCACCAGAGAACCAGACTCCTCCGGTGGGCCCTGACTTCTCCATCGGTGGAGTTGAGAGTGCCAAGGTGAGGAGTATGATGATGATGACAGAAGTTAGCATCTGCTATGTTTTCTTTTAATGCAAGTGTAAGTGTGCCGCCTGCCACCCACCCACCCCCAGACTGCAATTACATACTGCTTGCTTGCACTTGAAATGGGGCCTTTTAATTTGGAGGAGGCCGAAGCTGGCCACTACCTCATGGCTGCTTCGGCAGCGAGGTATCCATACTCAGTCCCCAGCCGCCCCTATTTGTCCTGGTGTGCCTTATACATAAGATTAAGCGCGTATACCAAAACTTTACCTGTGCCCTCCCCAGTACATTTAGTGGGAAGGAGAGCCTATTCCACTGTAGTGTGTGCATGCCAAACCCCTGTTCATGGTACATGAGAAGATGCCTCCCACCTTGCACCTGTCGTTGCAGACTTGCAACTATCCACATTCAAGTCCTTGTCCCAGGGCAGTGTTCAATTGTACCTCTCCCATTCCTTGCAATGCAAGCGCAAGTATGCAGCCTGCCACCCACCCACCCCCAGGCTGCAATACCATACTGCTTGCTTGCTTGCACTTTAAATTGGGCCTTTTAGGCATGTGGAGGCGGAATCTGGCCACCACGCCATGGCTGTGTCGGCGGCCTGGTATCCATACTCAGTCCCCAGCCGCCTGGTGGCCGGGTGTCCCCGCTTGCTCCCCAGCCTCCAGGGGGTGGCCGGGTGTCCATACTCGGTCCCCAGCCACCCCTATTTGTCCCGGTAAGCTTTTCCACACTTTTCTTAGCCTGGCCTGCTTTAGGGCAGCATTGGCCGAGCCCACCGGACTATCAGACTCCTCCGGTGGGCCCTGGCTTCTCCATCAGGGGAGTTGAGAGTGCCAAGGTGAGGAGCATGATGAGGATGATAGAAGTTAGCATCTGCTTTGTTTTGTTGTAATGCAAGTGCATGTATGTAGCAGCGGCTAGGCCTGAGGTGGTCAGCGTTTTGGCGCATATCCTACCTCCTCCGAGGATTGCTGGATGTTTTCCTGCTACTATCCAAGTTCTATGACTCCCGTTAAAACAAAGCTTCAGGTGATAAATGATGGATGAGGTAGTGGCAAAGGAGAAAGAGCAGGAGGAACAGGGACCATTCACATCAATATCAGGCCAGTCAACCAGATATGTCTTGTAGGATATGTTTCTGTAACAAAAGGAGCGGTTCGGCTACACAGTTATAGGGCATACAGTGAGTGCAATGCCTACCAAAAATTTTGAGGCACTCCAATGCCCCTTGGAAATGACATGGAGGTCAGAGGGCGTTAACTAAACCTTTTTTTCCATTTATAGCAACTGGGTCTCCTGTGCACTGTTGGCCTAAGCAGTGAATGGAAGGCTTTCCAAAAATTATGAGCAACTGCAATGCCCCTTACAAGAGCCATGTGTGGCACCCCAGGGGTCTGGTCACGACAGTAATAGAGATATTACGTCGGAGAGCAAGTGGGAGGTTTCCTGGTCAGGATTCCTTAAACAAGCAACATCCTCCTGCCCCAGTCCTGGGAGGGGAGAATTCTGCCCTTATAAACTGGATCTGGGGCGGGGTTGAGTGAGTCAGAGAACAGAGAACAGTCAGAGTCAGAGTGAGAGCAAGGGAAAGTAACAGCAAGGAGCTCTGTAGGAGCTAGGAGCTAAAGACCAGGGGCTGGAAGCTGAGCAGAGCTCGCCCTGGCAGAAGACAATAGGAACCGGACACAGGAGTCCGAGGCTGTGAGGACTTATATATCCAGCAGCAGAAACCAGCCGGCAGGGGATTTCAGGTCCTCTGGCCATAGAAGCCCGGTGGCTCAGTCACAAGCAAGGGACCAGCACCGCCGTCGTGGATCGGAGGCTAACAGAAGGCCCCAAGTCACCAGCCATACGGGTGAGCACTACACGGTACACTCAGGGACGTGGGCTACTTCTACTCGCTTACAGCAAGGTAGCCAGGAAGAGTGCAGACAGACGGGGAGGCCTACAACTTCACCTGGCCAGGGTAACTCCTGCTTGCTCACAGACTGACCAGGCCTCTTATGCTAGCCAGTACTCCCGGGAGGGTCTACCTTATAATCATCAGTAAAGAACCTGAACTGCACTGCAAAGATTCTGAGTCGTTCCTGCTGCGCTCGTGTACCATCACCCCCATCATCCACACTCGCTGCCCTGAGGCCATACTCCTCCCGTGGGGAGTTATCCCATTCTCTGCTGCGCACACAACACCAGCCTCAGCGGTCTGCCTCACAGCGGTGGTACTCCCTGACCGCAATCCACGGGTGGCGCAGTCGGACAATTAACCTAAAAACCTAAGAAAGACTGCCACTGGTTTGACCAGCCTGAGCCACGGGACCGGGTCACCGCCACGGACACTACAGACCCCAGAGACCCGGCACCGGGTATCCCACACACGTGTACACACGGCCCAGGGGGCGCGTCACATGCAGTACAGCATATTACAAACATAAGTCCCATTATTGGGGAGTGGGTGTCCCATAGTATTTGCTTATGCCTTGCAAGCAAAAGCTGCCAAAAATTAGGACGGAGCAACTTGCAATGCCCCTTACAAGAGCCATGCAGTACAGCATATTACAAACATAAGTCCCATTATTGGGGAGTGGGTCTCCCATAGTATTTGCTTATGCTTTCCAAGCAAAAGCTGCCAAAAATTAGGACGGAGCAACTTGCAATGCCCCTTACAAGAGCCATGCAGTACAGCATATTACAAACATAAGTCCCATTATTGGGGAGTGTGTGTCCCATGGTATTTGCTTATGCTTTCCAAGCAAAAGCTGCCAAAAATTAGGACGGAGCAACTTGCAATGCCCCTTACAAGAGCCATGCAGTACAGCATATTACAAACATAAGTCCCATTATTGGGGAGGGTGTCCCATAGTATTTGCTTATGCCTTGCAAGCAAAAGCTGCCAAAAATAAGGACGGAGGAACTTTCAATGCTGGCACCCTGGTGGTATAGTGGTGGTGGAGGCTGAGGATAAGGAGAAGAAGATAAAACATCCGAAACGAGGAAGCGTATACCCATGTGTGGGTGTGAAGCGGTGCACGTGAATACACCTCCCGAAATAACACAGTGGATTTGACTTTATGTTACTCTGCTGTCATTTGGTGGTGATGAGAAGTCTGGCCCAATCCAGCCCTTGTTCATTTTGATAAGGGTCAGCTTGTCAGCATTGTCAGTTGACAGGCGAGTGCGCTTATCAGTTAGAATTCCCCCAGCGGCACTAAAAACACGCTCCGATAACAAGCTAGCGGCAGGGCAGGCCAGGACCTCCAAGGCGTACAGAACGAGCTCATTCCAAGTGTCCTGCTTGGATACCCAATAATTAAAAGGCACAGAGGAATCACGGAGGACGCTGGTACGGTCGGCAAGGTACTCCCTCACCATCTTTTGAAACTTTCCACTCCTTGTGAGAGTACCCCGCGCCTCAGGGCCTGTAAGCTGGGCGGGTGTCAGAAAACTGTCCCAGAACATTGACAGTGTTCCCCTGCCTCTGCTGGATTGGAGTTGCATCTCTCTCGCCTGTACGCCTTGGTTGGGCAACGAACTGTGACCTCTGCCGCTAGCGTGTTCAGATGGGAATTTTTTTAAGAGTTCTGCAGCAAGGGCCTTCTGGTACTGCCCCATTTTTGTAGACCTCTCCACCTCAGGAATAAGAGAGTGAAAGTTCTCCTTGTAGCGGGGGTCTACAAGTGTCACCAACCAGTAATGACTGCCACCCAACGCGAGGGTCACGGTTAAGGCAGCGTAACATAAAGTCAGCCATGCGTGCCAGACTGGTAACGGGCAAGATTTCCATGTCCTCACCAAGATGACGACTGACCATGCTCTCCTCCTCCTCCTCTTCCTCCTCCCCCCTGTCCTCAGGCTACCCACGCTGAACCGACGGTATGACACTTGTACAGGTACTACCGTCTACAACGCATGATAGCAGCTCCTGTTCTTCCTCCTCCTCCTCCTGCTCTCCCTCATTGTCCCCCAAAGCACATTGGGATGAGATGAGGCTGGGCTGTGTGTAATCGCCCGCTACGGCTTCTTGATCCATCTCATCATACTCTGGCTGCAATGCCTCCTCTTTAATTCTCTGCAGAGAGCGTTGCAAAAGACAGACAAGTGGGATGCTGACACTAATGATGGCGTCATCGCCACTCACCATCTTGGTGGCCTCCTCAAAGTTTGTCAGGATGGTACATATGTCAGACATCCAGGTCCACTCCTGAGGTCTTATGTGTGGAGTCTGACCTGAATATCGACGGCCTTGTTGCAGCTGGTACTCCACAACTGCTCTCTTCTGCTCACAAATCCTTTGCAACATGTGGAGGGTAGAGTTCCAACGTGTGGGGACATCACACACCAGTCGGTGTGCCGGAAGCTGCAAACGCTGCTGCAACACAGCAAGGGCGGCGAAAGCTGTAGCCGACTTGCGAAAGTGAGCTGACAGGCGGCGTACTTTCACGAGCAGATCTGGCAACTCGGGGTACGATTTAAGAAACCGCTGAACCACGAGGTTAAGCACATGAGCCAGGCATGGTACGTGTGTGATCTCACCTCGCCTCAGAGCCGCCACCAGGTTACGGCCATTGTCACACACGACCATGTCGGGATGTAGGTTCAGCGGTCTCAGCCACAGATCTGCCTGCTCTTTCACAGCTGTCCACAACTCACAAGCAGTGTGAGGTTTATCACCTAAGCTTATGAGTTTCAGCACAGCCTGTTGCCGCTTGGCGGAGGCAGTACTGCAATGCTTCCAGCTTGCAACTGATGTGGTGATATCTGAGATGGAGGCTGAACATGAGGAGGAGGAGGAGGATTCGCAGGAGCTGTACACTGTGGGGGCAACTCTGACTGACATAGGGCCCGCAATCCTCGGTGTGGGGAGGATGTGTTCCGTCCCAAGGTCCGACTGGGTCCCGGCTTCCACTATGTTTACCCAGTGTGCCGTCAGAGAGATGTACCGTCCCTGGCCACAAGCACTTGTCCACGTGTCTGTTGTCAGGTGGACTCTCCCAGTAACTGCGTTGTTGAGGGCACGGCAGATGCTTTGGGACACGTGCTTGTGTAGTGCGGGGATGGCACACCGGGCAAAATAGTGTCGGCAGGGGACTGAGTACCGAGGGACGGCCACCGCCATAAGATTGCGGAAGGATTCCGTCTCCACCAGCCTAAAAGGCAGCATTTCCAATGCAAGCAGTCGTGAAATGTGCGAATTTAGGACTGTGGCCTGTGGGGCGTTAGCTGCGAATTTGCGCTTTCGTTCAAAGGTCTGGGATATGGACAATTGAACGCTGCGGTGGGACGTGGACGTGGACGTTGATGCTGTTTCTTGAGAAACTGCCATAACAAGTGAAGACTGAGAGGAGGGGGCATCTTTACATGCAGTATGGACAGGGGGTTGCCTTGCACACACAACAAGGGGTTCTATTGCACGCACAACAGTGGAAGAAGCAGTGGTGACACCCGCTGACACTGGTCGTGGACCCTGGGTTTCGCCCCACAAAGTCGGGTGCTTTGCTGCCATGTGCCTGATCATGCTGGTGGTGGTCAGGCTGGTAGTTTTGTCACCCCTGCTGATGCTGGCATGGCAGGTGGAACATATGGCCTTTTTGGGGTTATCAGCAGAGTCTTTAAAAAAATTCCAGACTCTGGAAGACCTACCGCTTGTACTGGCAACGTCCCTCGTGTTGGTGTTACGGGGAACGGTTGCCTGCCTTCTGTCTGCGGCCACCACACTGCTTCTTCCTGCCTGTTGGGGTACTCTGCCTCCCTCCCCCTGTGTGCTGCTGGCCTCACTCTGCATGTCCTCCTTCCACGTTGGGTCAGTTACTAGATCATCCACCACCTCCTCCTCTTCCACTTGCGCACCACGATCCTCCTCCTCACTTCCTGGCAATTGTGTCTCGTCATCGTTCACCTCTTGTGACAGATTGCCAACGTCGACTTCCTGTGGCCGTGGCTGTTCAAATATTTGGGCATCGCAACATGGGATCTCCTCTTCCACCACTTCAAGCGTATCAGGCGAGGGGCCCAAATATGGAAATGGACCAGTGAACAGCTCTTCAGAGTGTCCAAGTGTGGGATCACTTGCTGTCTGACGACACTCGGCATGGTGGGAGGAAGGAGCATCAGGGTAAGGAGGAGTATGCGGTCGAGACTCACGGCTACTAAGAGTTGACCGTGTGGAAGACAGACCGGAGGTGGTGGTGCCCAGGTAACTAGAAGTATTATCTGCTATCCAATTAATAACCTGTTCACACTGATCAGTTCTCAATACTGGTGTTGTTCTGTGCTTCCCTAGTAATTCGGTCAAGAAGTGGGAGCGAGAAGATGTGGCTGTTGGTTGTGGCACATTTTCACCTTGGCCACGGCCCCGTCCTCTGCACGAACCATCACCAGAACGTCCACTTCCACGTCCCTTGCCACGCACCTTGCCCATTGTAAATGAAGTAAAATAGCTTACACTTGCACTATCAATGGAAAAAGGGTAATAAAGAGTAGATTAGAACCGTGGAAGAGGAAAACCACAGTTATTGTTTACTGGGGTATACCACACTTTTTTAAATAGAGATATTTGCGGCTGAACAGTGAGCGACACACTCAAACTGCTTTTTTTTTAGATACCAAAGGCCCAAAACTGGACAGTTCAGCGATTTGACCCGTGGAACTGCGAAACCACACTGGGATGTCGGGCCTACACAAGACTATTTTCAACAGATATATTTTTGTGTCACAACAGTCAGGAGACACTACTGTTTTTCTTTACGGAAAAAACTACCAAAAGCTGAATAATAGAGATTTTTTACCGTGGGATGGCAAAACCACAGTTATTGTTTACTGGGGTATACCACACTTTTTTAAATAGAGATATTTGCGGCTGAACAGTGAGCGACACACTCAAACTGCTCTTTTTTTAGATACCAAATGCCCAAAACTGGATAGTACAGCGATTTGACCCGTGGAACTGCGAAACCACACTGGGATGTCGGGCCTACACAAGACTATTTTCAACAGATATATTTTTGTGTCACAACAGTCAGGAGACACTACTGTTTTTCTTTACGGAAAAAACTACCAAAAGCTGAATAATAGAGATTTTTTACCGTGGGATGGCAAAACCACAGTTATTGTTTACTGGGGTATACCACACTTTTTTAAATAGAGATATTTGCGGCTGAACAGTGAGCGACACACTCAAACTGCTTTTTTTTTAGATACCAAAGGCCCAAAACTGGATAGTACAGCGATTTGACCCGTGGAACTGCGAAACCACACTGGGATGTCGGGCCTACACAAGACTATTTTCAACAGATATATTTTTGTGCCACAACAGTCAGGAGACACTACTGTTTTTCTTTACAGAAAAAACTACCAAAAGCTGAATAATAGAGATTTTTTACCGTGGGATGGCAAAACCACAGTTATTGTTTACTGGGGTATACCACACTTTTTTAAATAGAGATATTTGCGGCTGAACAGTGAGCGACACACTCAAACTGCTTTTTTTTTAGATACCAAAGGCCCAAAACTGGATAGTACAGCGATTTGACCCGTGGAACTGCGAAACCACACTGGGATGTCGGGCCTATACAAGACTATTTTCAACAGATATATTTTTGTGTCACAACAGTCAGGAGACACTACTGTTTTTCTTTACGGAAAATATACCAAAACCTGAATAATAGAGATTTTTTACCGTGGGATGGCAAAACCACAGTTATTGTTTACTGGGGTATAGCACATTTTTTTAAATAGAGATATTTGCGGCTGAACAGTGAGCGACACACTCAAACTGTTTTTTTTTTAGATACAAATGGCCCAAAATGGATAATACAGAGGTTTGAACCGTGGAAGTGCAAAACAACACTTCTGTTTCTCTAGCCTACACCAGACTATTTTGAACAGTTATATTTGTGTCTGAAAAATCAGAGACACGCTTTTTTTTGGGGGGGGGGGGGACACCAAAAGGTTAATAAAACGGGTATTTGTACAGTGTGAAGGAGGAAAAAAAAGGAGGATTTAGATGAAAAAAAAAGGATTTTTCCTGGCCCCCGACACCTGGTGCTAAGTCCAGCAATTTCAGCAACAGGAGCACACAGGACTGTAATGCAGCGTTTGCTGGTATAACCACTGTGTCTCCTATACAGCCTGCCTGCCTGGTATCTGGGATGGATATTAGTCCTGAAAAGGACTGTTTGTTTGTTCTGGCAGCCTTTACAGACCCTACACTAACTATTTTGCAGTTTATATCTCTCCCTAAATCAGCAGTGCTGTCCCTACACTGTCTAATACGGAGCGACTGTGTCCAAGATGGCGGCGCCCGGTTTTAAATACTCGAGGTGACGCTGTGAGGCCAGCCAATCACTGTAATGCCCACAACCAACATGGCTGCAGCATTACAGTGACTGGCTGGCAATCCCTGCATGTTCATTGGCTCTGTAAAGAGCGCCAAACATGCAGGGCGGAGACTCGAGCTCCCGCCCGAGTAACCCGGAAATGCTCGGTGCTCGCCGGACATCCCGAGTAGCGTGATGCTCGGGCAAGTACCCAGCAGTGTCGAGCATGTTCGCTCAACACTAGTTTGTAGCTTATTCGTATCCTGCATGCTGCCAGGGTCAGCTTGTTTGATGGCTCTCAAGGCTTCCTGCAAATTTAGGGCATAGTCTCTGATGCTGTCCTGTGCCCGCTGCTTACATCCGTAGAACCGCATTTTAATTTCAGCGGAGGTACGTGTATCAAAGGTACTCCGCAGCCGGGCCAGAATGTCCTTTACGGTCCTTTTCTCCTCAGTGGGCCATGACTTTACCTCCCGCTGAGCTGCGCCAGTTAACTGCCCTGTTAGTATGCTGATCTTCTGTTCCTCTGTCAGGGGGTAAACTTGGAATAAACTGTACAGCCTTTCCTTAAGGTCAGTTAGTGCATGGGGCTCCCCTGAATACTTGGGCAGCCAGGCCGCTCCAGGGATGTAAGGCAGGGAGAACGGCATCACCGCTGCTGCAGCTGCGCTGGTGGTAGTGGGCGCCTCCGCGTCCGACATCTTCCTCCCCCCTAGTTAAGCGTGGCCTACCTTCCGACGATCCTCTTCTGTAGGCCGCGGCTCCACTGGTGCTGCTCCGGACCAGGACCTTGCGTCGCGTCCTGGTGACGTCAGCGTCGCTCTCTCTCCCTTACAGGACCTTGCGCAGCGTCGGTGCCTAGGGCGGAGCTTCAGGTCTCACGTGGTTTGGACGTCCACGCCCCTCTTCTTCCCGCGCGGCATCCTGCAGATGGCGTCCGATGGCGGGAAAATGGCTGAAGATGGCGGAAAGCTGCTGAAGATGGCGGGAGACGGCTGAAAATGGCGGGAAACGGTCCCGGATGGCGGGAAACCTCTTTTTAAGGTACGTGTACAGTCTTTTTCAGGCGCGCAATACCCGTTTGCGGCGGGTTGGTCACAATCCTGCCGACTAAGCCAAAGCTGACTCGCCCCCTGCGCTGTGGGGTCCTCGGAACCAGGCCTTCTAGTGTACGGTGCTGATGGGGGTAGTAGTGGCAACCCGGTCCATGGCTCAGGGTGGTCAGACCAGTGGCAGTCTTCTATATGTTTCGCAATGTCCGACTATGCCACCCGTGGATTGCGGTCAGGGCTAACCGCCGCTGCAGTGCAGACCGCTGGGGCAGATGTAAATGTGCAGCACTGAATAGTACAACTCCCCACGGGAGGAGTATGGCCCCAGGGCAGTATATAATGGATGATGGAGGGGATGATTCCGACAGCAATAGCCAGGAAACGGAGGCCTCTTAAACAGTTCCGGGTCTTTATTAGAACAGGTGAGACGACCCAAAAACAGTCCCGGCTAGGAGGGGGCCTGAATGTCTGAGAACAAGTGGGAAGCTGGCCCTGATCAGGGTGAGGGTGTAGGCCTACTGTGCTCTCTGCGCTCTCTCTGGCTATTTCCCTCCTCGTGGTGTAATAGCCCATGTTCCTGAGCTTGCCGTGTCTTCTCGCCCGTATGGCTGGCGACTTGGGTCCCTTTCTACTCTTGGCCTGGTGCGGCTTCACCGGTCCCTTCTGCTGTGGCGGAACCTCCGGGCTTCTTAGGCCAAAGGACTTACAGTCCCCTGCGGACTGGTTATTTGTTGTAGGACTTGAAATCCTAACAGCCTCGGACACCAAAGTCCGGTAGATTAGCTTCTCTATCTGCCAGGACAGGCTCGCTTCGCCTCTTGCCCCTGGCTCGTGGCTCTCCTACTGCCACACAGCCTCTTAGGCTGCAACACAACTGTCTGTCCCTGCTCTGGGACACCTCTCAATCCAGAGACAGGTTGTCCAGTTCTCTCTAACCCTACCCCCAGTTCCAGCTTTTATAGGGGCAGCCTGCTCCCCCTACTGGCCTGGGACAGGAAGTATTGCATGCTAATGGTCCTTGACAAGAGAACCTCCCCCTTGCTCTCAGACACAGCTTTATTATACATTTGTGGCATCCAGGCCAAGGTGACACACATCCACAATACAACACTTTATTTTGGGGAAGAAATGATTCTCCAGGGGTCTTTCGGTAGCATATAACTTTCTCAATTCTCCCACTAATAATACCAAGCTCCCGTACATGGTTAAATGGGAATCGAATTTGGGCACTTCGTTTACTCTTGATCAATGCCAATTAGCCTTATCATGGCCCCTTAAAAGTTAATCATGCATAAACCACCTAGAAATTGCAAAAAAAATCCAACTCCGTTGGTATTTACCACCAAACCGCATAGCTCACCTTTCTCAGGGAACATCTCCCTTATGTTGGAAAAAATGTGGAGGAAAGGGTTCATTTTTGCACTCTTGGTGGTCATGTTCTAATCTAAATAGCTTTTGGAAAGATGTATTTAAGATATTATCATCCTGTGTGGGAAATGACGTCCCAATGAATCCAGCATTGTCCCTACTTAACATTGGCATTACCGACCTCCCGTATAAGAACAAATGGCTTTGCTCTTTTGTATTAACTGCGGCCAGACAAGCCCTCGCTTCCAAGTGGAAATCCCAATCTGCTCCATCAACAGATGACATCTGGTGGAGAATGCACTCATATAACTCTTATGAAATGATTCTGTCATGGGATGCTTCGAAAAAAGACAAGACCCAACAACGGTGGTGCGCATGGCTGGAAGTTAAAGCATTTTTTCTTGGCCAAAAATCTTAGGTGTAATTTGTTCTCTGTTACCGGTATACCATATTTTGCTTTTGCATGGAAACTAGTTCTGACGGCATTTATTTTGGAGAATATACCCTTTCCTGGTCTTCCCCCTCCCTTCCCCCCTCCTCTGCTGAGAGGTTGGTGTACATTTTGCCGCCTTTCCTCTCTTGTTCCCCAGGTTCATAACTCTAGAAGTTTCTTAGTATTTTCTCTCAAATGCGTTATTATACTCTAAATGTCACATGTGATGTACAGTGCCTACAAGTAGTATTCAACCCCCTGCAGATTTAGCTGGTTTGATAAGATGCAAATAAGTTAGAGCCTTCAAACTGCAAATGAGAGTAGGTTTTATGAACAGAAGCATAAATCTTACAAACCAAAAAGTTATGTTGCTCAGTTGAATTTTATTAAATTTTAAACATAAAAGTGTGGGTCAATTATTATACAACCCCTATGTTTAATATTTCGTGGAATAACCCTTGTTTGCAATTACAGCTAATAATCGTCTTTTATAAGACCTGATCGGGCCGGCACAGGTCTGTGGAGTTATCTTGGCCCACTCCTCCATGCAGATCTTCTCCAAGTTATCTAGGTTCTTTGGGTGTCTCATGTGGACTTTATTCTTGAGCTCCTTCCACAAGTTTTCAATTGGGTTAAGGTCAGGAGACTGACTAGGCCACTCCAACACCTTGACTTTTTCCCTATTGAACCAGGCCTTGGTTTTCATGGCTGTGTGCTTTGGGTCGTTGTCTTGTTGGAAGATGAAATTATGACCCATCTTAAGATCCTTGATGGAGGAGCGGAGGTTCTTGGCCAAAATCTCCAGGTAGGCCGTGCTATCCATCTTCCCATGGATGCGGACCAGATGGCCAGGCCCCTTGGCAGAGAAACAGCCCCACAGCATGATGCTGCCACCACCATGCTTGACTGTAGGGATGGTATTCTTGGGGTCGTATGCAGTGCCATCCAGTCTCCAAACGTCACGTGTGTGGTTGGCACCAAAGATCTCGATCTTGGTCTCATCAGACCATAGAACCTTGAACCAGTCTGTCTCAGAGTCCTCCAAGTGATCATGAGCAAACTGTAGACGAGCCTTGACATGACGCTTTGAAAGTAAAGGTACCTTACGGGCTCGTCTGGAACGGAGACCATTGCGGTGGAGTACGTTACTTATGGTATTGACTGAAACCAATGTCCCCACTGCCATGAGATCTTCCCGGAGCTCTTTCCTTGTTGTCCTTGGGTTAGCCTTGACTCTCCGGACAAGCCTGGCCTCGGCACGGGAGGACACTTTCAAAGGCTGTCCTGGCCGTGGAAGGCTAACAGTAGTTCCATAAGCCTTCCACTTACGGATGATGCTCCCAACAGTGGAGACAGGTAGGCCCAACTCCTTGGAAAGGGTTTTGTACCCCTTGCCAGCCTTGTGACCCTCCACGATCTTGTCTCTGATGGCCTTGGAATGCTCCTTTGTCTTTCCCATGTTGACCATGTCTGAGTGCTGTTCACAAGTTTGGGGAGGGTCTTAAATAGTCAGAAAAGGCTGGCAAAAGAGATCTTTAATCCACACATGTGAAGCTCATTATTCTTGGTGCCTGAACTACTTCTTAATACTTTAGGGGGACCAAACAGAATTCTTGTGGTTTGAGGGGTTGAATAATAAATGACACTCTGAATTAACTTTTTACGTTTTAAAAAAAAAAAAAAAAAATTTGCTGCAGTGCATTTCCCACTTAAAGGCTGATCTACAGTACAAATGTCACAATGCCAAGTTAATTCCGCATGTGTCAACCAGCTAAATCTGCAGGGGGTTGAATACTACTTGTAGGCACTGTACCTGATACCCCTTTTCCCATGTTATGTTGAAAAACTTCAATAAAAAATGTATTGCTAAAAAAACATTCAGCCCTCTTACGCCACTTTTCTCTAATCTTTCCTTTCCTCCTGGATATCTGAGAGAATCTTTCTTGGGATGGAGAGCTATGAAGGACACTCGCCTCCTACAGATATTAGAAAATGGTAAAATACCGTCATTCAATACATTACAGGGTAGGTCTCTGTCTAGAAAATTGCTGTGGATGGAATACTTACAGTTGCAATCATTCTTGTTTTCTCAGAGGATGGCACCCCCATTCCAGTGTATACCATCTTCTTTTAAGAGGTTATTCTTACAGGAATCTCCCCCTAATCATATAATATCCCTGCTTTATAATTATTTGATAGGGGAAAGTATCCCAGGAAAGTTACAATTTCAACACATGTGAGAACAAGAATTGGGGGTAGTCATATCTTCAACAGATTGGGAAAAAGGATTCTTGTTTACACACAAAATGTCGGTCACATGTTATGCGCAGGAGAAAAATTTCAAAATTATGGCAAGATGGTACCAGTATCCAGTAAAACTTCACACCATATTTCCGGCAGCCTCAGACTTATGTAGTGGGAGTGTAGTAAGATCAAACCTTTGTGGGAAAAAATATTTTCCAATTATAATCTAATTACCGGAAATAGGGTCGAAAATCGTCCTGAGAAAGCTCGGCTTTCTATCCTGCCCTCATCAATGGGATCTCAAAAAAATGAAATGGTTAATATCTGCAGAATGGAGGAACTTTCTGCTGACTTTAATGGATGTGCTGATAAATTCAGGAAGATCTGAAGTGTCTGGATTCTGTTTCAGGACTCATCGGAGTTTCACAGGCTGTTTGAGTGAGAGACTGATAAATTGGTGAATTGGATCTGGGTTGGTGCTGAGAACTAATTAGAGAGTCTAAAAATGAGCCTTAGTTTATGTTCTCCTTCTCCATTTCAATTTCCTAATCCTACCCTCCTTTCTTATCTTTCTTTCTCTTTTTCCTCTTCCCCCCTCACCACTCCTTCTTTTTTTTCTTTTTTCTCTATTTGTTTTTGTACTGTTGTATTGTTGATTTATGTAGTGGTCTGCACTGTTGGATATGATTAAAAGTAATGTTTACATTATTAGATAAGAGGTGTAGGAGTCTTATCAGAGAAGTGATAGAGAATATGTTATTTTGATCGCCATGATGACTAAACACCGGCATTTATTAATGTATGTTATATATGTTAATGTCTATTTCTATTTAAATAAATAGAGATTATACTGAAATTTCATTGAATCCGTTCTTCCCTCTACCCGTTAAATGTTCCCCGTGCCATTGGCTGCAACACAACCCCAAAGCATTGATTGATCCACCCCCATGCTTAATGGTTGGCGAGATATTATTTTCCTGAAATTCTGTGCTCTTTTTCTCAACACATACCTATGATCATTGTGGCCAAAGAGTTCTATTTTAACCTCATCGGTCCACAGTACTTGTTTCCAAAATGCATCCGACTTGTTTAGATGTTCTTTTGCATACTTCTGATGCTGATTTTTATGGTGAGGATGTGATGCGCCCCCTGGGCTGTGGGGTACCCGGAGCCCGGCCGGTAGACGCTGGGGGTTGTAGTCACTGTGGCGGTGACCCGGTCCGTGACCCAGGGTGGTCAATCCAAGGCGTGTTTATACATATGGGTGTAAATGTCCGACTACGCCACCTGTGGAGTGCGGCTAGTGAGGCCGCCGCTGCGGAGCAGTCCTCTGAAGCTGATGGTTTGGCAGCAAGGGTGATATAACTCCCCACAGGAAGAGTGTAGCTTCAGGGCAGTGTGTGGATGTTGGTGGTTGTGCTGGGCATTCCAGTGCAGTGAGTGCTGGCGCAGCAAGGAACACAGAGACAAGATAGTGCAGTCCCAGGGTCTTTACTCACAGTTGTTGCAGTCCAGATTACAGGTACCAGAGCAATCTCCCCCGTCGTGCTGTGCGTACGCAGTGAGGGGTTCAGTCCACTTAGCAGGACCCCCTTCTGTGTGTCCTTTCTCTGGCCTTCTCCCTGCACCTCACACCTAGCGACACTTCTATCCGGTACCCTCGGGCCTTGGCGGGCGACGTATGTTCCTTCCCCTGGGACCTATGTGGCTACCTTCTTAGTGAAGCTGGCGTGGACTTCTGACTTACAGTACATAAAGCGCTGCAGCCTCCAGTTTCTAGTTGAGCCTTCGTAGTTTTCTCCACTAGTTGAGGGACCGGTTCCCCTTATCTGGCATGACCCCTCTACCCCCTGGTAGCAGCGGGCGTATGGGTGGCTTGCTGTACGGCCCGTACCCCTAGGGTCCCTTCACTCCTCATTCCTGGAGCCGTCCTGCTCCCTCTCCTCTCAGACTTGTGCCTCAGTGCTAGGCCCGCCTCCGGAGCAGAGCTCGTGCAGAGCCTCTGCTCCTGTCACTTTCCTCCTCTGAACCAATAATAATAATAATAGTTTTTATTTTTATAGCGCCAACATATTCCGCAGCACTTTACAAATTTTAGGGGGGACATATACAGACAATACAGAATAAGCATATCTCATATCGAAAGGAATGAGGGCCCTGCTCGCGAGCTTACAGTCTATGAGGAAGTGGGGGAGACACAAAAGGTAAAAAGTACATCTATTGTATAATGCAGCCTTGATATACTGAATAGGATAAATAATAATACATGGACTGGTCGCCAGCCAGTATGTGTGCAGTCCTGACAGAGGCTATTATGTGCATGGTTGGTATGAACCCGAAGTTGAAGAAGATTTTAATATGGGGGAAAACTGGGACGGACAGAGTGTGTTTAGGCGATACGCCAGTCTAAAGAAATGTGTTTTTAGGGTTCGCTTGAAACTGTGGGTATTGGGAATTAATCGAACTGTCCTGGGTAGTGCATTCCAAAGAATTGGCGCAACACGCGAGAAATCTTGGAGACGGGAGTGGGAAGTTCGGATTATGGAGGATTTTAGTTTTAAGTCATTTGCAGAACGGAGGGCACGTGTAGGGTGGTAGACTGAGACAAGGGAGGAGATGTAGGGGGGTACTGAAGCATGGAGCGCTTTGTGGGTAAGCGTGATAAGTTTAAAATGAACTCTATATTGGATGGGCAACCAATGCAATGACTGGCATCGAAGAGGCATCGGAGTAGCGGTTGGCAAGGAATATGATCCTGGCTGCTGCGTTCAGGACGGATTGGAGAGGTGAGAGTTTAGTAAGAGGGAGACCGATTAGTAGAGCGTTGCAATAGTCGAGACGAGAATGAATAAGAGCTACAGTAAGAGTTTTTGCTGAGTCAAAGGTGAGAAAAGTCCTGAACCAACTGACTAACCACCGATCTAAGATGGTTCCCTGTTTTTATACCTCCTTCCAAAAGTGCTCCCAGGATCTACGTTCCCCACCCCATCCACTACATGGTTCCCCCTCTCTAGGTGGTTCCCCCCACTCCAGCCAGGGATCAGGGACTGTGCTCTCCCGTAGGAGCAATCTCGCCCTGTCCCCCGGAAATGTGGTGTAGTGAATGCAGGTGTTAGGGTCCTGAGCTGTACTCCTTCCTTACCTAAGGGTGAGATACCACACCTCTGGGTGAGATGCAGTACCTCTGTGGCGACTGAACCCTCAGGGGCGCCACAGATGCAGGAGAGGGTTTCTTCTCATGACTCTTCCATGAAGGCCATATTTGTGCACGTGTCTCCGAACAGTAGAACAATATACCACAAATCCAGGGTCTAATAAATCTTTCTGAAGGTCTTTTGCAGTCAATCGAGTGTTCTGATTTGCCTCTCTAGCAATCCTCAGGAAGTCTGTGTTTCTCATGATGTCATCTGTGTGACAGCGTGAGAAACACTAGCGGCTCTGATCGGCGGTAACATTGTTACCACCAGTTAGAGCACTGCAGGATCATGCTGTCAGATGTCAGTGTGAGCCCGCAGCTGTGACTATGACCCACGGTAAAAAGCTTACCGCGGGTTACAGGCGTTGGCTGATGAGTGTACTACTCCCATCAGATCAGCCTATGCCTGCTTTCACTAATAACGGCGAGAGCAGGCACCGCTGATGGAAGTAAGTCATCTGCCAGGGCCTGTTCTCAAAGTAAAATAAATAAATACATATTGAATTAAAAATAAAAAATACAGATATAGTCATCTATCATCTAATGCCTTGTCTCCTTGAGATGATCATGATCAGGTGACAATGATGGGAGTTTTAGTCAGCACCCGCAGTTTACATTATGTGTAATATACAGAATTAAATAAAAAAATCATCGTGGGCTACTGCCTATTATTCATAATCAGCAGAAGGAAATTCGCCCACTGTAGGCTGATATTACTAATCCAGTTAAAGAGGTCATTAGGCCCAAATGTTCCCTGGTTTCACTGTTGGGATTGTATTGGGCAGGTAATGAGCAGTGCCTGGTTTTCTCCACACATACCGCTAAGAATTATCACCAAAAAGATTTATCTTCGTCTCATCAGACTAGAGAATCTTATTTCTCATAGTCTGGGAGTCATTCATGTGTTTTTGAGCAAACTTGATGCAAGCTTTCAAATGTCTTGCACTGAGGAGAGGCTTCCGTTGGGCCACTCTGCCATAAAGGCCCGACTGGTGGAGGGCTGCAGTGATAGTTGACTTTGTGGAACTTTCTCCCATCTCCCTACTGCATCTCTGGAGCTCAGCCACAGTGATCTTGAGGTTCATCTTTACTTTTCTCACCAAGGCTTTTCTCCCACAATTGCTCAGTTTGGCTGGACGGCCAGGGCTAGGAAGACTTCTGGTGGTCCCAAACCTCTTCTATTTAAGGATTATGGAGGCCACTGTGCTCTTAGGAACCTTGAGTACTGCAGAAATTCTTTTGTAACCTTGGCCAGATCTGTGCCTTGCCACAACTCTGTCTCTGAGCTCCTTGGGCAGTTCCTTTGAGTTCATGATTCTTATTTGGTCTGACATGCATTGTGAGCTATGAGGTCTTATATAGACAGGTGTGTGCCTTTCCAAATATAGTCCTATCAGTTTAATTAAACACAGCTGGACTCAAATGAAGGAGTAGAACCATCTCAAGGAGGATCACAAGGAAATGGACAGCATGTGACTTAAATATGACTGTCTGAGCAAAGGGTCTGAATACTTGTTACCACGTGATATTTCAGTTTTTCTTTTTTGATAAATTTGCAAAATGTTCTACATTTCTATTTTTTTCAGGCAAGATGGGGTGCAGAGTGTACATTAATGAGAAAAAATAATGAACTTTTTAGAATTTACCAAATGAAACAAAGAGTGAAAAATTTAAAGGGGTCTGAATACTTTCCATACCCACTGTATCTAATTTTGTTCGCATATTATGCAGTCATAGCAGCTTGCACCTGTTCACACTTGCTGTACATTCCGGTTGAAGGTGCCGATAAGCTTACCAGTTACATACAGTATATACACACACATACAGTGGTGGCCAAAAGTATTGGCACTCCTGCAATTCTGTCAGATAATACTCAGTTTGTTCCTGAAAATGATTGCAATCACAAATTCTTTGGTATTATTATCTTCATTTAATTTGTCTTCAATGTAAAAACACAAAAAGAATTGTCCTAAAGCCAAATTGGATATAATTCCACACCAAACCTAAAAAAGGGGGTGGACAAAAGTATTGTCACTGTTTGAAAAATCATGCAATGCTTCTCTAATTCGTGTAATTAACAGCACCTGTAACCTACCTGTGGCACCTAACAGGTGTTGGCAATAAGTAAATCACACTTGCAGCCAGTTAACATGGATTAAAGTTGACTCAACCTCTGTCCTGTGTCCTTGTGTGTACCACATTGAGCATGGAGAAAAGAAAGAAGACCAAAGAACTGTCTGAGGACTTGAGAAACCAAATTGTGAGGAAGCATGAGCAATCTCAAGGCTACAAGTCCATCTCCAAAGACCTGAATGTTCCTGTGTCTTCCGTGCGCAGTGTCATCAAGAAGCTTAAAGCCCATGGCACTGTGGCTAACCTCCCTAGATGTGGACGGAAAAGAAAAATTGACGAGAGATTTCAACGCAAGATTGTGCGGATGGTGGATAAAGAACCTCGACTAACATCCAAACAAGTTCAAGCTGCCCTGCAGTCCGAGGGTACAACAATGTTAACCCTTACTATCCGTCGGCGTCTGAATGAAAAGGGACTGTATGGTAGGATACCCAGGAAGACCCCACTTCTTACCCCGAGACATAAAAAAGCCAAGCTGGAGTTTGCCAAAACTTACCTGAGAAAGCCTAAAACGTTTTGGAAGAATGTTCTCTGGTCAGATGAGACAAAAGTAGAGCTTTTTGGGAAAAAGCATCAACATAGAGTGTACAGGAAAAAAAAAGAGGCATTCAAAGAAAAGAACACGGTCCCTACAGTCAAACATGGCGGAGGTTCCCTGATGTTTTGGGGTTGCTTTGCTGCCTCTGGCACTGGACTGCTTGACCGTGTGCATGGCATTATGAAGTCTGAAGACTACCAACAAATTTTGCAGCATAATGTAGGGCCCAGTGTGAGAAAGCTGGGTCTCCCTCAGAGGTCATGGGTCTTCCAGCAGGACAATGACCCAAAACACACTTCCAAAAGCACTATAAAATGGTTTGAGAGAAAGCACTGGAGACTTCTAAGGTGGCCAGCAATGAGTCCCATAGAACACCTGTGGAGAGATCTCAAAATGGCAGTTTGGAGAAGGCCCCCTTCAAATATCAGGGACCTGGAGCAGTTTGCCAAAGAAGAATGGTCTACAATTCCAGCAGAGCATTGTAAGAAACTCATTGATGGTTACCGGAAGCGGTTGTTCGCAGTTATTTTGGCTAAAGGTTGTGCAACCAAGTATTAGGCTGAGGGTGCCAATACTTTTGTCTGGCCCATTTTTGGAGTTTTGTGTGAAATGATCAATGATTTGATTTTTGCTTCATTCTCTTTTGTGTTTTTTCCTTGCAAGCAAATTAAATGAAGATAATAAGACCAAAGAATTTGTGATTGCAATCATTTTCAGGAAGAAACTGAGTATTATCTGACAGAATTGCAGGGGTGCCAATACTTTTGGCCGCCACTGTATATATATATATATATATATATATATATATATATATATATACACTGCTCAAAAAAATAAAGGGAACACTTAAATAGAGTTGAGCCACCCCCATAGTGTTCGAGTTCAGTTTGGTTCGTCGAACACCCGTATGTTCGTCGAACTGTTCGTCGAACTGTTCGTCGAACACCGTTAAAACCAATGGCAAGCAAACAAAAACACATAGAAACACATAGAAAACACCTTCAAAGGTGTCCAAAAGCTAACAAACTGCTCAGAAAACACAACTAACACATGGAAAAGTACATATAGTCATGCGAAAAGAAAAGAGGCGGAGGAGTAAAAGGAGGGGGAGACACAGATATAGGCATGTCATGCCCTTCTAAAACCAAAAAAGTGCGAAGCTGACACGGCCAGTCCGTTCCTGCCCGTGCGACCTCCGTGTCGCCAGGTTTGTGCCAGAGCTGCGGTGGACCCTGACGGCCAGCCCCCCTCTCCCAATACTGGTGCCTGTCCGCTGGTGGGTCGAGCGAGCCCCCCTGCGGTGGAGGCAGGTCTAAGCTTTTTAATTTAAATTGTCTCTGTAATTTGAATGAGTACACTTTAAATCCTTTTACAAGGATCTATTGGAGGGCAAGTCTGATGCCAGCAGCCACGGGAATTCCAGCTCCAGTAGCGTCCACTAAAGCTGCTGCAGTTAAAAAGCTTTCATAAGGATCGAGCTTGGCGGTCCACCGCAAGGCGTCCTACCGCCAGTCCCAGCCCCTGTGCCTTGGGGTGCCTCCCCGAAGCATTTCCTTTGAAAAAATTAAGTGTCCAAACTACAGGTGGTGTAGCTTGCTTAACAGGTGGGATTATCCGCTGACTAGCAGACACTGCTACTAGGTCCAAAGTATTTCCTGGGCTAGATGCAGTTAAAAATTTGTAATTAGATACTCTCGTTGGATGCTGAGAAAGCATTCCATAGAGTCTCCTGGCACGCCATATATTATTCTCTTAAAAAGCTTGGGGTAGGGGTCTAGGGGACCCTTTTATAGCCAAAATCATGGCCCTGTATCGCAATCCGTCAGCTAGGCTGAAGATAAATGGAACATTTTCATCACCTTTCATAATCACCAATGGGACAAGGCAGGGATGTCCTCTGTCCCCTCTCTTATACATCCTAGTGATGGAGCACCTGCTCTCATCAATTCACGATAACCCCAATATTAGGTGGATTGAGGTGGGAGGCACCGAGTACAAGTGCTCTGCATTTGCTGATGATGTCCTAGTATATATCACTCAATCACATATATTCATCCCTGCTGTTATGGCTGAAATAGATCACTTTGTTACATGGTCAAATTTTAAAATCAATGCAGCGAAGTCTGAGGCCCTCGATGTCTCCCTTCCCAAATCCATACAGAATTCCATCCAGTCCAACTTTCCCTTTGCCTGGCCCTCACAGGGTATCAAATACTTAGGAATTCATATTCATAGAGACCTCTCCCATCTATTTTATCTTAATTTTGGGCCCTTTATTGAACAACTCCATAAAGATCTTACTTCTTGGACGGTGAAGGATTTTTCCTGGTTCGGCAGAATAAGTATACTAAAAATGAACGTCCTACCTAAACTCTTATACCTCTTCCAAACCATTCCCGTGGTAATTCCCTCAAATTTTTGGAAAAGACTACGCAGTAGCTTTTAGTCTCCCCAGGATGACACAGGTGGGGCAGATGGTGGTTGTCCCGGCCCGCTAGGCCGCATTGTAGCTCAGTGAGCTTCGCACTGCAACTTATGCTTCATATCCATGTGACGGTTCATGCATGAAGTGCTCAAACTATGGATTTTTTGGCCTCTACTTAGCTTTTGGTGACAAATGTTACAGATAACACAAGTTGGGTCATCCTTAGCGATCTGAAAAAATGCACAGGCTATGCAAGGTTTAGAGCCCATGCGACTCTGCTACTAGCAATACTATCAAATGATTGGCTGGGTTAGATGCAGAGCGTCTAGGTTTGGTTGGGGGTCCCCACAGTCTGCCTAGGCTAGATGCAGTTAAAAATTCTCATTAGATACACAGGCGGTGCAGCTTGCTTCGCAGCTGGGCTAATACGCCCAAAGTATTGGTAGACTCTATACTAAATAAGGAAGGATTCACTGACTGTGGTGGCCCCTCCGTGGGCCGTGGCAATTGGTGGAGATTTGGTGGATGATTATAGGAGAAAGCTCCTTAATAGAGAAAGTTGGTGGATTTATACTTTAAATACACGTGTACCAGCGGGTTTAAACATCAGACATGATTTGATGTATCATTATGAGTGATCATTTATAGATTATTATTATATATATATGTTCCTTTTTTCTTCTTTTCTTTTTGATTATTTACATTTATATGCATTGTTTCTATGCTATATGATTTTAACATGGTATGTGTGTTTAAATTTCTGATTAACTCAGCCTTGAACAGGTGCATAGCAGGACATGATATATAAATACCACTTCCTTGCTGTTTTTTTGCTATGCAATGATTAAGAACTCGTATATATATTGTGCAGAAAGAAGGGTGAAAGTCCGCCCAGGCGGGAGGAAATTGGAGTTTCATAACACATATTTGAACTGGAGAGGTATTAGAGGCCTGCAATGGCCACAGGTACTAATGGAGGTAATCAAGGTAGGGAGAGAGGAAAGAGGTCCGGTCATCTTAGTTATACAGGCCGGGGGAAACGACATAGCTTATCACAAGAGCGCCTAACTAATGGCAATAATGAAACTAGACACTGAGCGCTTCAGAGAATTTTTCACAAAACTAACTATAGTATGGTCAGAGATTGTGCCGAGAATGGTATGGCAAGGTGCGTGAGACATCACGGCCATCAAACGGACAAGGCAGGTAATAAATATTCGGATGGCAAAATTTATAAGAGACCAAGGCTGTGTAGTGATACGACACTGACAACTGGAAGGAGATAAAGCAGGCCTCATACGGCCCGACGGTGTTCACTTAATGGATATTGGACAGGACATATTACTGTCAGGACTCCAGGACGGAGTGGAACAAGCGTTAAGAGTGATGGATGGGGGTCGGAGTCCTGCATACGAGTAAGCAGGATCCTCCGTGGCCTGGAAATAGAAAGGACATGTTGGAGAGTTACACTTGTTGGCCAACTTGCCGTTGTGGAGACTGGAGACACAGGGCATGCTGCAACAAGCTGAATTATTTTAGAAATAAGATGCATTTCTAATGGAATGAGTATAAACAGTTAATAAAGCTGTGACCGATCCTCACCCATCCAGTTGTAAGAGTTACATGATTGTATTGTCAATGAAAGGGGGGCGTTAGGGGGCTGAGCGTCTGGGTTTGGTTAGGGGTCCCCACAGTTTGCCTAGGCTAGATGCATTTAAAAATCATTATTAGATACACAGGCGGTGCAGCTTGCTTCGCAGCTGGGTTACTATGCTAACTAGCAGATACTGAAGCTTTGGAGCAGACCTCTGAGTAAACAGCTCTTCAGACTCAACCATCTGTGTTACCCCAAGCCATAGTGTATGTATTTTCTTACAATTAAAAGGGGGGAGTCCCAACCCACCTCTAATTGACGATGGCAACATCATGTAAAACACAGCAAGGGGACTCCAAAAAGAGTCTCCATTTTTTCCAAAAATTTGTGGCACAGACACCACTTTAGTGGCATCAATTGCCCCAGAGTTGCATAAAATGGTTGGTTAGAAAGAGTGCCACACACTGCTACGATGCCCAAAATTATTTTCCAGACAAGATGCAGCTAAAAATGATTAGTAATTTGCAAGCTGGTGGAGCCTAGTATAAATGGCATAATAGAATGAGCACCGCACACTGCTACAGGCCCAAAATTATTTTCCAGACAAGATGCAGCTAAAAATTATTAGTAATTTTAAAGCTTAAAACGGTTGGTGAGGTGATTTTATGAAATCCTCAAGCTTTTACTCTCCCCAGGATGACACAGGGGTAGAAAAGTCCTTGCGGATCCATGATTTGTTCATCTTTATGAACGTGAGTCTGTCTACATTCTGAGTGGACAGCTGCGTGCGCTTATCTGTCAGCACACCACCAGCAGCCCTGAACACACATTCAGAGAGAACGCTGGCTGCGGGGCATGACAAGATCTCCAAGGCGTAAGTGGCGAGCTCCAGCCATTTATCCAGATTGTAAGCCCAAAAAGAGCAAGGGTCCAGTGACACAGTCAAGGCTTCGATGTTTACTTGGAGATACTCCTGTACCATCGTCTCTAGGCGTTGACTATGTGTCAGACTTCTTGTCTCCTGTGGCCTTGCAAAGGATGGGCTAAAAAAGCTGTGAAATGATTCCGCAAAATTGCTGTTACCAGTAGATACTGTGTTTCTGTTACGGTTTGAGTGCTGAACACTGGACAGTCCCACAGTTGGCAAGTTAGAACTGTGAGATTCACTACATGCACCACTGGTGTTTTGTGGAAAAGCACATGAAAGATTCTGCAACAGTCTCTGCTGATACTCCTGCATGCGTGAATCCCTTTCTATGGCAGGAATTATTTCGGCAAATTTACTTTTGTACCGGGGATCTAAGAGTGTGGCAACCCAGTAGTCAGGATTATTTCGAATTCTGACAATTCGAGGGTCATGTTGCAGGTAGTGCAGCAAGAAGGCACTCATGTGTCTTGCGCATCCAGGAGCACCAAGTCCCTGTTGTGTTGGTGGCGAGGTAACAATCATGATTCCTTCCTCTGCCCTCTCCCCCCAACCTCGCACAACAGAAATGTGATCAAGGTCTCCCTCATCTGATGAGTCTTCCATCAGTTCGTCCTCCACTTCTTCCTGGGCTCCTGCACCTTCCTCACTAGTTTGGCTGCTACCATGCGCCCTGGTAAATCCATCTCCCCCACCCTCACATGCCTGCCGCCTTGGTGCTGCCGACCGTCTGGACCTTGCAGATGTTAGCCCTTAAGCATACAACTCCTCCTCCTCTACTTCCTCCACCTCCTCTTGTCGCACCACCTGACTCCGAATTCTGTTTAACATGTGCTCCAGCATGTAAATCACCGGAATAGTCATGCTAATAATGGCATCGTCAGCGCTAAACATCTTCGTCGCCATTTCAAAACTATGCAGAAGGGTGCATAGGTCCCTGATCTGAGACCACTTCTCCAGCGTGATTTGCCCCACCTCTGGATCCCGTTGGCCGAGGCTATACGTCAGAACGTATTGCACCAGGGCTTGTTGGTGCTGCCACAGTCGCTGCAACATGTGCAGAGTTGAATTCCACCGGGTAGGCACATCGCATTTTAGCCGGTGAAGTGGCAGGCCCAGCGACTTCTGTAGAGATGTAAGTCGCTGAGCTGCGGGATGCGAACGGCGGAAGTGAGCACACAGCGACCGTGCCCTCTGCAGAAGGCCATCTAGTCCGGGATAGTGGGCTAAAAATTGCTGGACAACCAGGTTCAACACGTGAGCCATACAAGGCACGTGTGTGACATTGCCCCGGCGAAGGGCTGCACCGAGGTTTGCAGCATTGTCGCACACGGCCTTCCCTGGTTTCAGGTCCAGTGGAGACAACCATTCATGAAACTGGTTCTCCAGAGCTGACCACAACTCCTCAGCTTTGTGACTCACATTTCCCAGACATTTCAAAGTAAAAACCGCCTGATGACGTTGAGCCCTGCTGCCAGCATAGTAAGGAGGTGTGCAGGATCCCTTCTGCGCAGTTAGAAAGCGTGTGGCATGACCAGACAGGCTTTGGGTGCAGGTGGAGGATCGAGAGGAGGTTGAGGAGGCAGAAGCAGTGGAGGAACTTTGACATAAAGAGGATTGACGCACAACTCGTGGGGACGGCAAGACTTGGACAGCAGCCCCTTGTCCTGCTGTCACCATAGTTACCCAGTGCCCAGTCAGCAACATGTAACGCCCCTGTCCATGCCTACTCGTCTAAGTGTCTGTGGTGAAATGCACCATGTCACACACAGAGTTTCTCAAAGAAGCGGTGATGTTGTGTGCAACATGCTGGTGGAGCGCAGGCACACCTTTCTTTGAGAAGTAGTGCCGACTGGGCATCTGGTACTGGGGCACTGCGACGGACATAAGGTCTCGAAAATCCTCTGTGTCCACCAGGCGGAAATGCAGCATTTCTGTAGCCAAGAGCTTGCAGATGGTGAAATTCAACCTCTTAGCTTTCTCATGGCTAGGAGGAAATGGTCTTTTACTTGTCCACATCTGAGGGACCGAGGGCTGGCTATTGTGCTTAGACGGGGTTGATAAGGGTGTCCCCGGCAAACTGCCGGTCTGTGAGGAAGATGCAGGCGGACATGTTAGGTTGCCTTGATCCAAAGGTGGTGCTATCGATGTCGGACAGCGCTCAACACCAGCTGGTGTTACCACCTCCAAAGAAAATGATGACCTGCCAATCACGCTGGCTGTTGCGGGTAAAGAGGTGGCAGGTCTGCGCCCCAAAACAGGTGTGACTGCTGTCCCCCCAGTCACAGAGGATGAAGAGGCCGCGGATGCACAAGATATGGCAGACGGTGGTTGGCCCGGCCGGCTAGGCCGCATTGTAGCACACTGAGCTTCCCACTGCAACTTATGCTTCATATCCATGTGCCGGTTCATGCATGAAGTACTCAAACTATGTATTTTATGGCCTCTACTTAGCTTTTGGTGACAAATGAAACAGATAACACGAGTTGGGTCATCCTTATCGATCTGAAAAAATGGCCAGGCTATGCAAGGCTTAGCACCCATGCGACCTGAAGAGCCACCACGACTTGTGGTCAGAGGCAGAGTTGTGTTTGAGGATGCAGTTTTTGACGTGCTTCCAGTACTACGTCTCTGTCCAGGAAGGCGCAACCTGACCTCGTTGTCACTAGCATCCTCCTCCACCTCCTCTGCTGACCTCATCTCTTGGCTGACTGTGGGTTGACAGTAAGTGGGATCTGCAACCTCGTCATCATCACCCTGTGTGTTCTCACACCCGTCGTTCTCAGAGCCAACCTCTTCCTGCCCTGACAAAAAACTCAAGTTGTCGCTCCAATCAGGTATTTGAGTCTCATCTAGTGTTGAGCCACCCCCGAAGTGTTCGAGTTCGGTTCGGTTCGTCGAACACCCGTGTGTTCGCTGAACTGTTCGTCGAACTGTTCGTCGAACACCTTCGAACACCGTTAAAACCAATGGCAGGCAAACAAAAACACATAGAAACACATAGAAAACACCTTCAAGGGTGTCCAAAAGCTGACAAACTGCTCAGAAGACATAACTAACACATGGAAAAGTGACAAGTACATATAGTCATGCGAAAAGAAAAGAGGTGGAGGAGTAAAAGGAGGGGGAGACACAGATATAGGCATGTCATGCCCTTCTAAAATCCAAAAAGTGAGAAGCCGACACGGCCAGTCCGTTCCTGCCCGTGCCACCTCCGTTTGTGCCAGAGCCGCGGTGGACCCTAACGGCCAGCCCCCCTCTTCCAATACTGGTACCTGTCCGCTGGTGGGTCGAGCGAGCCCCCCTGTGGTGGAGGCAGCTCTAAGCTTTTTAATTTAAATTGTCTCTCTAATTTGAGTGAATACACTTTAAATCCTTTTACAAGGATCTATTGAAGGGCAAGTCTCATGCCAGCAGCCGCGTAATTCCAACTCCAGTAGCGTCCATTAAAGCTGCTGCAGTTAAAAAGCTTTTATAAGGATCGAGCTCGGCTGTCCACCGCAAGGCGTCCTACTGCCAGTCCCAGCCCCTATGCCTTGGGGTGCCTCCTGATGCTCTTCACTGAGTATCCCGTGGTCCCGAAGCATTTCCTTTGAAAAAATTAAGTGTACAAACTACAGGTGGTGTAGCTTGCTTAACAGCCGGGATAATCCGCTGACTAGCAGACACTGCTACTAGGCACAAAGTATTTCCTGGGCTAGATGCAGTTAAAAATTTGTAATTAGATACTCTCGTTGGATGCTGAGAAAGCATTCCATAGAGTCTCCTGGCACGCCATATATTATTCTCTTAAAAAGCTTGGGGTAGGGGTCTAGGGGGCCCTTTTATAGCCAAAATCACGGCCCTGTATCGCAATGCGTCACCTAGGCTGAAGATAAATGGAACTGTAGCACCCCAAGGGCTCGGTTGCTGCAGAGGTATTGTACCTCACCCAGAGGTGTGATATCTCACTCTCAGGTAAGGATGGAGTGTGGATCAGGACCCCGACACCTGCATGCATTACACCACATTGCCGTGGGGCAGGGCGACCAATATGCCCCTGAGATGGGCACGACAGTCCCTGTCCTTGGCTGGAGTGTGGGGAGGGAACACTGAGGAAGGGGAACCCTGTAGTGCAGGAGCAGGGAGGAAGCAGTTCCTGGGTGCATTGAGAAGGGAGTATAAAAGGTGGGCACCATCTTAGTTCAGGGCAGAGAAGTCTGAGCAGAAGTGACAGGGAGCAGGGGCTCTGCATGAGCTCTGCTCCGGAGGCGGGCCCAGTAACACAGGCCCAGGCCTGGAAGAGGGAGAAGGAAGGAAGAGGAGCGGAGAAAGCTCCAGGAACAAGGAACGAAGGGATCCCAGGGGTGTGGACGGGCGAGTCGCCACCGCACGCCCGAATCCACCTGCGTGGAGGGGTCAGGCCAAAGGGGGAGACCGGTCCCCGAAACTAGTGGAGGCGGGAAGCGACCCTCAGCTAGAAACCGGAGGCTGTGACATTTTATGTGGTGCAGCCCCTCGCTACACCCGCTAGGAGGGCAGCACATAGGGTCAGGGAAACTGCCGCCAAGTTTACCAAGAGGAGGCCCGAGGCAGCCGGACAGAAGGGTTGGTAAGAAAGGCCAGACAAAGGACACACAAAGGGGGTCCTGTGAAGCGCTCCAAAGTTATCTGGGAGTTGTCTGAGCCCCTCACCTGGTGAGCACAGTACGACGTGGGCAACCGTTACCTGCAGAAGTGGTCTGGATAATAAGAACTGTGAGTAAAGGCCCTGGACTGCATCACTGACTCCGTGTCGTTACTGCTGCTTGCCCTGCACAATCACCCCCATTCTCCGCATACACTGCCCTGAGGCTATACTCCTCCCGTGGGGAGTTATGCTACGCTCTGCTGCACCCACAACACCAGCCTCAGCGGTCTGCCCTGCAGCGGCGGTTCACTCTGACCGCAATCCACGGGTGGCATAGTCGGAAATTTAAACATCAAAACCACATAAATAGTTCCGCCACTGCTTTGACCGCCCTGAGCCACGGAACCGGGTCGCCGCCACGGAGACTACAACCACCAGCATCCACCAAAAAGGGTCCGGCTCCGGATGTCCCAAGACCCAGGGGGCGCGTCAGAACATTTTCATCACCTTTCATAATCACCAATGGGACAAGGCAGGGATGTCCTCTGTCCCCTCTCTTATACATCCTAGTGACGGAGCACCTGCTCTCATCAATTCGCCATAACCCCAATATTAGGTGGATTGAGGTGGGAGGCACCGAGTACAAGTGCTCTGCATTTGCTGATGATGTCAATCACATATATCCATCAGCAGGCTGTTATGGCTGAAATAGATCACTTTGTTACATGGTCAAATTTTAAAATCAATACAGCGAAGTCTGAGGCCCTCGATGTCTCCCTCCCCAAATCCATACAGGATTCCATCCAGTCCAACTTTCCCTTTGCCTGGCCCTCACAGGGTATCAAATTCTTAGGAATTCCTATTCATAGAGACCTCTTCCGTCTATGTTATCTTAATTTTGGGCCCTTTATTGAACAACTCCATACAGACCACGGTTGGCAAGTTAGAACTGTAAGATTCACTACGTGAACCACTGGTGTTTTGTGGAAAAGCACATGTACACTGTGTTCCAAATTATTATGCAAAAAGTGTTTAGGAGTGATAAGGGAAGAATTTATTTGTTTGTCAGATAAACTCATTGATGGTGATGTGTGTCAGGGCTCTTTATATCACTGTAAGCAATTGCAGACACCTGTGCTAATTAGTTTGGCAGGTGTGTCCAATGAACGGCAAGACTACTTAAGAAGGCTGTCCCACATTATTAAGCAGCCTACATTTTCTGCCAAAATGGGAAAGAAAATGGATGTGTTGGCTGCTGAGAAGCAATAAATTGTGGAGTGTTTAGGTCAAGGCATGACTACAATCAACATTGTGCGATGATCAGGATGAAGTGTCTTGGCAATCAAGAAGTATGTAGCTGATTCACAGTACACACGTGTGCGTGCTGATAAGGGCAAATTGAGGACTCTTTCCTACAGGCAATTACGTCAGGTTAAAAGAGCAGCGGCAAAAAAGCCTTGTCATAGCAGCAGACAAGTTTTTGAAGCTGCTGGTGCCTCCAACGTCCCCCGAACAACAAGATGCAGGGTCCTTCAGAGGTTTGCAGCTGTGCGTACGCCATCCTGTCGACCTCCTTTATCCACTGCACACAAGCAGAAACGGCTCCAGTGGGCCAAACATTACATGAAGACTGATTTCAAAACTGTTTTGTTCACGGATGAGTGCCGTGCAACGCTCGATGGTCCAGATGGATGGAGTGGAGGATGGCTGGTTGATGGACACACCACGCAAGCACGGCTACAGCGCCAACAAGGAGGAGGTGGAGTGATGTTTTGGGCTGGAATCATGGGGAGAGAGATTGTCAGCCCCTTTAGGATCCCTGAAGGGGTAAAGATGAACTCCATAATGTATGTGGAGTTTCTCAAACAGCACTTCCTGCCATGGTTCAAGAAGAAGAACCGTGTATTCCACAGCAAGATCATTTTCATGCATGATAATGCACTGTCTCATGCTGCACATAACACATCTGCATCTGTGGCTGATATGGGTATAAAAGGGGACAAACTTATGGTGTGACCCCCATGCTCCCCTGACCTCTACCCCATTCAGAACCTCTGGAGCATCATCAAAAGGAGTGTCTATGATGGCGGGAGGCAGTTCACATCTAAGCAACAGCTCTGGGAGGGTATTCTGTCCTCATGCAAAACAATTGAAGCAGAAACCATCCAAAACCTGACAAATTCAATGGACGAGAGAGTTCAGAAGCTCCTTTCGAACAAGGGGTCCTATGTGCAAATGTAACATCACCTAGAATAAAGTTTTGAGTTGAAAACTGTTTGATTTCAGTTTCTAATAACCTGCTAATGCTTATAATTTCAAAAATTACCATTTTTTTGGTCTTTATTAAAATGAAAAGGTTGATCGAAGAGTGTGGGGGATCTAAGAGTGTGGCAACCCAGTAGTCAGGATTACTTCGAAATCTGACAATCTGAGGGTCATGTTGCAGGTAGTGCAGCAAGAAGGCACTTATGTGTCTTGCGCATCTCGGAGCCCCAAAATTATTTTCCGGGCTAGATGCAGCTAAAAATTTTTATTAATTTTAAATCTGGTGGAGCTTAGTATAGATGGCCTAATAGAATCAGTACTGCACACTGCTACAAAGCCCAAATTATTTTCCAGCCAAGATACAGATAAACATGATTAGTAATTTTAAATCTGGTGGAGCTTAGTATAGATGGCCTAATAGAATCATTACTGCACACTGCTACAAAGCCCAAATAATTTTCCAGCCAAGATACAGATAAACATGATTAGTAATTTTAAATCTGGTGGAGCTTAGTATAGATGGCCTAATAGAATCATTACTGCACACTGCTACAAAGCCGAAATAATTTTCCAGCCAAGATACAGATAACCATGATTAGTAATTTGAAAGCTTTAAACGGTTGGTGAGGTGATTTTAACCAATCATCAAGCTTTTACTCTCCCCAGGATGACACAGGGGTAGAAAAGTCGTTTCGGATCCATGATTTGTTCATCTTTATGAACGTGAGTCTGTCTACATTATCAGTGGAGAGCCGCGTGCGCTTATCTGTTAGCACACCACCAGCAGCGCTGAACACACGTTCAGACAGAACGCTGGCTGCGGGGCATGACAAGATCTCCAAGGCGTAAGTGGCGAGCTCTGGCCATTTATCCAGATTGGAAGCCCAAAAAGAGCAAGGGTCCAGTGACACAGTCATGGTTTCAGTGTTTACTTGGAGATACTCCGGTACCATTGTCTCTAGGCGTTGACTATGTGTCAGACTTCTTGTCTCCTGTGGCCTTGCAAAGGATGAGCTAAAAAGTGGTGAAATGATTCCTCAAAATTGATGTTACCAGCAGATACTGTGTTTCTGTTACGGTTTGACCGCTGAATACTCGACGGTCCCACGGTTGGCAAGTTGGAACTGTGAGATTCACTACGTGCACCACTGGTGTTTTGTGGAAAAGCACATGTAAGATTCTGCAACAGTCTCTGCTGATACTCCTGCATGCGTGCATCCCTTTCTATGGCAGGAATTATTTCTGCAAATTTACTTTTGTACCGGGGATCTAACAGTGTGGCAACCCAGTTCGAGGGTCATGTTGCAGGTAGTGCAGCAAGAAGGCACTCATGTGTCTTGCGCATCCAGGAGCACCAAGTCCCTGTTGTGTTGGTGGCGAGGTAACAATCATGCTTCCTTCCTCTGTCCTCTCCCCCCAACCTCGCACAACAGAAATGTGATCAAGGTCTCCCTCATCTGATGAGTCTTCCATCTGTTTGTCCTCCACTTCTTCCTGGGCTCCTGCACCTTCCTCACTAGTTTGGCTGCTACCATGCGCCCTGGTAAAACCATCTCCCCCACCCTCACATGCCTGCCGCCTTGGTGCTGCCGACCGTCTGGACCTTGCAGATGTTAGCCCTTCCGCATACAACTCCTCCTCCTCTACTTCCTCCACCTCCTCTTGTGCAACCACCTGACTCCGAATTCTGTTTAACATGTGCTCCAGCATGTAAATCACCGGAATAGTCATGCTGATAATGGCATCGTCAGCACTAAACATCTTCGTCACCATTTCAAACTTTGCAGAAGGGTGCATAGGTCCCTGATCTGAGACCACTCCTCCAGCGTGATTTGCCCCACCTCTGGATCCCGTTGGCCCAGGCTATACGTCAGAATGTATTACACGAGGGCTTGTCGGTGCTGCCACAGTCGCTGCAACATGTGCAGAGTTGAATTCCACCGGGTAGGCACATCGCATTTTAGCCGGTGAAGTGGCAGGCCCAACGACTTCTGTAGAGATGTAAGTCGCTGAGCTGCGGGATACGAACGGCGGAAGTGAGCACACAGCGACCGTGCTCTCTGCAGAAGGCCATCTAGTCTGGGATAGTGGGCTAAAAATTGCTGGACAACCAGGTTCAACACGTGAGCTATACAAGGGACGTGTGTGACATTGCCCCGGTGAAGGGCCGCACTCAAGTTTGCAGCATTGTCACACACGGCCTTCCCTGGTTTCAGGTCCAGTGGAGACAACCATTCATGAAATTGGTTCTCCAGAGCTGACCACAACTCCTCAGCTGTGTGACTCACATTTCCCAGACATTTCAAAGTAAAAACCACCTGATGACGTTGAGCCCTACTGCCAGCATAGTAAGGAGGTGTGCAGGATCCCTTCTGCGCAGTTAGAAAGCTTGTGGCATGACCAGACAGGCTTTGGGTGCAGGTGGAGGACCGAGAGGAGGTTGAGGAGGCAGAAGCAGTGGAGGAACTTTGACATAAAGAGAATTGACGCACAACTCCTGGGGACGGCAAGACTTGGACAGCAGCCCCTTGTCCTGCTGTCACCATAGTTACCCAGTGCCCAGTCAGCGACATGTAACGCCCCTGTCCATGCCCACTCGTCCAAGTGTCTGTGGTGAAATGCACCCTGTCACATACAGAGTTTCTCAAAGAAGCGGTGATGTTGTGTGCGACATGCTGGTGGAGCGCAGGCACACCTTTCTTTGAGAAGTAGTGCCGACTGGGCATCTGGTACTGGGGCACTGCGACGGAAATAAGGTCTCGAAAATCCTCTGTGTCCACCAGGCGGAAAGGCAGCATTTTTGTAGCCAAGAGCTTGCAGATGGTGAAATTCAACCTCTTAGCATTCGCATGGCTAGGAGGAAATGGTCTTTTACTTGTCCACATCTGAGGGACTGAGGGCTGGCTGTTGTGCTTAGACAGGGTTGATAAGGGTGTCCCCGGCAAACTGCCGGTCTGTGAGGAAGATGCAGGCGGACATGTTAGGTTGCCTTGATCCAAAGGTGGTGCTATCGATGTCGGACAGCGCTCAACACCAGCTGGTGTTACCACCTCCAAAGAAAATGATGACCTGCCAATCACGCTGGCTGTTGCGGGTAAAGAGGTGGCAGGTCTACGTACCAAAACAGGTGTGACTGCTGTCCCCCCCAGTCACAGAGGATGAAGAGGCCGCAGATGCACAAGATGGGGCACACGGTAGTTGGCCCGGCCGGCTAGGCCGCATTGTAGCACAGCGAGCTTCCCACTGCAACTTATGCTTCATGTCCATGTGCCGGTTCATGCATGAAGTACTCAAACTATGTATTTTTTGGCCTCTACTTAGCTTTTGTTGACAAATGTTACAGATAACACGAGTTGGGTCATCTTTATCGATCTGAAAAAATGCCCAGGCTATGCAAGGCTTAGCACCCATGCGACCTGAAGAGCCACCACGACTTGTGGTCAGAGGCAGAGTTGTGTTTGAGGATGCAGTTGTTGACATGCTTCCAGTACTACGTCTCTGTCCAGGAAGGCGCAACCTGACCTCGTCGTCACTAGCATCCTCCTCCACCTCCTCTGCTGACCTCATCTCTTGGCTGACTGTGGGTTGACAGTAAGTGGGATCTCCAACCTCATCATCATCACCCTGTGTGTTATCACACCCGTCGTCCTCAGAGCCAAACTGTTCCTGCCCTGACAAAAAACTAAAGTTGTCACTCCAATCAGGTATTTGAGTCTCATCATGGTCTTCCTCATTGTCTCCACCAACAGGAGTTACACATTGGGAATGAGGGTCTACATTATGGTCAGAACCTTCTGCGTCTGGTCCTGGATCCGACTCATAAAGATTCTGGGCATCAGTGCATATCATTTCCTCGTCTGGATTCACAGAAGCGCTGGAGCCGACCTCTGGTTCCCAGGCTATAGTATGAGTAAACAGCTCTGCAGACTCAACCATCTGTTCTACCTCATACTCAGACGGGCAGCTGGAGATTTGGGAGCTGTGAGGAAGCAAGCGCGATTGGGGTGACACCTCTGAGGACTGGAGTATTTGTGATGTTGAAGTTGATGTGGAGGAGAGCCCACTTAAAGGAGCACTTGATATCCGTTGAAGCACCTGCTGTTTTTGTGCCTCATCTGGAATTTGTAGTGATTGGCGTAGCGGTAAGAAAGGGATCTTATCACATTGTCCGCTAAAAGAAGTAGACATTTTTGTTTTGCTGGAAGATGGTCTTTCTTCTGCAGATGTTACTGTTGCTTTAACAGTTACTCCACGGACACAACCTTTTTTCCCCTTCCCAACACGCCTATTCCCCTTTCCACCAGCAGCAGGCCTTTTTCCACTCATTTTGGTGGTTAACAAATTCACAACTCTGGAGTTGTTTACACAAAAAAAAGAATGGATGGAAACCGAGCAGAGCTGAGTGGCCAAACTGTGGTATTAGGCCAAAACTATTGTCTGGGTTAGATGCAGAAAAAAATTATATTCAGTTTGCAACCTGATGGAGGTCAGTATAGATGGACTAATAGAACAAGTCCCACACACTGCTAGAAGGCCAAATATTTTTTCAGAGCTAGATGCAGAAAAAAATTATATTCAATTTGCAATCTGATGGATTTTAGTATAGATGGACTAATAGAACAAGTCCCACAAACTGCTAGAAGCCCAAATATTTTTTCAGAGGTAGATGCAGAAAAAAATTATATTCAGTTTGCAACCTGATGGAGGTCAGTATAGATGAACTAATAGAACAAGTCCCACACACTGCTAGAAGGCCAAATATTTTTCAGAGCTAGATGCAGGAAAAAATTATATTCAGTTTGCAACCTGATGGATGTCAGTATAGATGGACTAATAGAACAAGTCCCACACACTGCTAGTAGGCCAAATATTTTTTCAGAGCTAGATGCAGAAAAATATTATATTCAATTTGCAACCTGATGGAGGTCAGTATAGATGGTCTAATAGAACAAGTCCCACACACAGCTAGAAGCCCAAATATTTTTTCAGAGGTAGATGCAGAAAAAAATTATATTCAGTTTGCAACCTGATGGAGATCAGTATAGATGGACTAATAGAACAAGTCCCACACACTGCTAGAAGGCCAAATATTTTTTCAGAGCTAGATGCAGAAAAATATTATATTCAATTTGCAACCTGATGGAGGTCAGTATAGATGGACTAATAGAACAAGTCCCACAGACTGCTAGAAGCCCAAATACTTTTTCAGAGGTAGATGCAGAAAAAAATTATATTCAGTTTGCAACCTGATGGAGGTCAGTATAGATGGACTAATAGAACATGTCCCACACACTGCTAGAAGGCCAAATATTTTTTCAGAGCTAGATGCAGCAAAAAATTATATTCAATTTGCACCCTGATGGAGGTCAGTATAGATGGACTAAGAGAACAAGTCCCACACACAGCTAGAAGGCCAAATATTTTTTCAGAGGTAAATGCAGAAAAAAATTATATTCAGTTTGCAACCTGATGGAGGTCAGTATAGATGGACTAATAGAACAAGTCCCACACACTGCTAGAAGGCCAAATATTTTTTCAGAGCTAGATGCAGAAAAATATTATATTCAATTTGCAACCTGATGGAGGTCAGTATAGATGGACTAATAGGACAAGTATCACACACAGCTAGAAACCCTAAAATTTTTTCAGAGGTAGATGCAGAAAAATATTATATTCAATTTGCAACCTGATGGAGGTCAGTATAGATGGACTAAAAGAACAAGTCCCACACACTGCTAGAAGCCCAAATATTTGTTCAGCGGTAGATGCAGAAAAAAATTATATTCAGTTTGCAACCTGATGGAGGTCAGTATAGATGGACTAATAGAACAAGTCCCACACACTGCTAGAAGCCCAAATATTTTTTCAGAGGTAGATGCAGAAAAAAATTATATTCAGTTTGCAACCTGATGGAGGCCAGTATAGATAGATTAGTAGAACAAGTCCCACACAATGCTAGAAGGCCAAATATTTTTTCAGAGCTAGATGCAGAAAAATATTATATTCAATTTGCAACCTGATGGAGGTCAGTATAGATGGACTAATAGACCGAGTCCCACACACAGCTAGAAGCCCAAATATTTTTTCAGAGGTAGATGCAGAAAAAAATTATATTCAGTTTGCAGCCTGATGGAGATCAGTATAGATGGATTAATAGAACAAGTCCCACACAATGCTAGAAGGCCAAATATTTTTTCAGAGCTAGATGCAGAAAAATATTATATTCAATTTGCAACCTGATGGAGGTCAGTATAGATGGACTAATAGACCGAGTCCCACACACAGCTAGAAGCCCAAATATTTTTTCAGAGGTAGATGCAGAAAAAAATTATATTCAGTTTGCAACCTGATGGAGGTCAGTATAGATGGACTAATAGAACAAGTCCCACACACTGCTAGAAGGCCAAATATTTTTTCAGAGCTAGATGCAGAAAAATATTATATTCAATTTGCAACCTGATGGAGGTCAGTATAGATGAACTAATAGAACAAGTCCCACACACAGCTAGAAGCCCAAATATTTTTTCAGAGCTAGATGCAGAAAAAAATTATATTCAGTTTGCAACCTGATGGAGGTCAGTATGGATGAACTAATAGAACAAGTCCCACACACAGCTAGAAGCCCAAATATTTTTTCATAGCTAGATGCAGAAAAATATTATATTCAATTTGCAACCTGATGGAGGTCAGTATAGATGGACTAATAGGACAAGTATCACACACAGCTAGAAACCCTAATATTTTTTCAGAGGTAGATGCAGAAAAATATTATATTCAATTTTCAACCTGATGGAGATCAGTATAGATGGACTAAAAGAACAAGTCCCACACACTGCTAGAAGCCCAAATATTTTTTCAGAGGTAGATGCAGAAAAAAATTATATTCAGTTTGCAACCTGATGGAGGTCAGTATAGATGGACTAATAGAACAAGTCCCACACACTGCTAGAAGGCCAAATATTTTTTCAGAGGTAGATGCAGAAAAAAATTATATTCAGTTTGCAACCTGATGGAGGTCAGTATAGATGGATTAATAGAACAAGTCCCACACAATGCTAGAAGGCCAAATATTTTTTCAGAGCTAGATGCAGAAAAATATTATATTCAATTTGCAACCTGATGGAGGTCAGTATAGATGGACTAATAGACCGAGTCCCACACACAGCTAGAAGCCCAAATATTTTTTCAGAGGTAGATGCAGAAAAAAATTATATTCAGTTTGCAACCTGATGGAGGTCAGTATAGATGGATTAATAGAACAAGTCCCACACAATGCTAGAAGGCCAAATATTTTTTCAGAGCTAGATGCAGAAAAATATTATATTCAATTTGCAACCTGATGGAGGTCAGTATAGATGGACTAATAGACCGTGTCCCACACACAGCTAGTAGCCCAAATATTTTTTCAGAGGTAGATGCAGAAAAAAATGATATTCAGTTTGCAACCTGATGGAGGTCAGTATAGATGGACTAATAGAACAAGTCCCACACACTGCTAGAAGGCCAAATATTTTTTCAGAGCTAGATGCAGAAAAATATTATATTCAATTTGCAACCTGATGGAGGTCAGTATAGATGAACTAATAGAACAAGTCCCATACACAGCTAGAAGCCCAAATATTTTTTCAGAGCTAGATGCAGAAAAAAATTATATTCAGTTTGCAACCTGATGGAGGTCAGTATGGATGGACTAATAGAACAAGTCCCACACACAGCTAGAAGCCCAAATATTTTTTCAGAGGTAGATGCAGAAAAAAATTATATTCAGTTTGCAACCTGATGGAGGTCAGTATAGATGGACTAATAGAACAAGTCCCACACACTGCTAGAAGGCCAAATATTTTTTCAGAGCTAGATGCAGAAAAATATTATATTCAATTTGCAACCTGATGGAGGTCAGTATAGATGGACTAATAGAACAAGTCCCACACACAGCTAGAAGCCCAAATATTTTTTCAGAGGTAGATACAGAAAAAAATTATATTCAGTTTGCAACCTGATGGAGGTCAGTATAGATGGACTAATAGAACAAGTCCCACACACTGCTAGAAGGCCAAATATTTTTTCAGAGCTAGATGCAGAAAAAAATTATATTCAATTTGCAACCTGATGGAGGTCAGTATAGATGGACTAATAGAACAAGTCCCACACACTGCTAGAAGCCCAAATATTTTTTCAGAGGTAGATGCAGAAAAAAATTATATTCAGTTTGCAACCTGATGGAGGTCAGTATAGATGGACTAATAGAACATGTCCCACACACTGCTAGAAGGCCAAATATTTTTTCAGAGCTAGATGCAGAAAAATATTATATTCAATTTGCACCCTGATGGAGGTCAGTATAGATGGACTAATAGAACAAGTCCCACACACAGCTAGAAGGCCAAATATTTTTTCAGAGGTAGATGCAGAAAAAAATTATATTCAGTTTGCAACCTGATGGAGGTCTGTATAGATGGACTAATAGAACAAGTCCCACACACTGCTAGAAGCCCAAATATTTTTTCAGAGGTAGATGCAGAAAAAAATTATATTCAGTTTGCAACCTGATGGAGGTCAGTATAGATGGACTAATAGAACATGTCCCACACACTGCTAGAAGGCCAAATATTTTTTCAGAGCTAGATGCAGAAAAATATTATATTCAATTTGCACCCTGATGGAGGTCAGTATAGATGGACTAATAGAACAAGTCCCACACACAGCTAGAAGGCCAAATATTTTTTCAGAGGTAGATGCAGAAAAAAATTATATTCAGTTTGCAACCTGATGGAGGTCAGTATAGATGGACTAATAGAACAAGTCCCACACACAGCTAGAAGCCCAAATATTTTTTCAGAGGTAGATGCAGAAAAAAATTATATTCAGTTTGCAACCTGATGGAGGTCAGTATAGATGGACTAATAGAACATGTCCCACACACTGCTAGAAGGCCAAATATTTTTTCAGAGCTAGATGCAGAAAAATATTATATTCAATTTGCTCCCTGATGGAGGTCAGTATAGATGGACTAATAGAACAAGTCCCACACACAGCTAGAAGGCCAAATATTTTTTCAGAGGTAGATGCAGAAAAAAATTATATTCAGTTTGCAACCTGATGGAGGTCAGTATAGATGGACTAATAGAACAAGTCCCACACACTGCTAGAAGGCCAAATATTTTTTCAGAGCTAGATGCAGAAAAATATTACATTCAATTTGCAACCTGATGGAGGTCAGTATAGATGGACTAATAGAACAAGTCCCACACACAGCTAGAAGCCCAAATATTTTTTCAGAGGTAGATGCAGAAAAAAATTATATTCAATTTGCAACCTGATGGAGGTCAATATAGATGGACTAATAGAACAAGTCCCACACACTGCTAGAAGGCCAAATATTTTTTCAGAGGTAAATGCAGAAAAAAATTATATTCAGTTTGCAACCTGATGGAGGTCAGTATAGATGGACTAATAGAACAAGTCCCACACACTGCTAGAAGGCCAAATATTTTTTCAGAGCTAGATGCAGTAAAATATTATATTCAATTTGCAACCTGATGGAGGTCAGTATAGATGGACTAATAGGACAAGTATCACACACAGCTAGAAACCCTAATATTTTTTCAGAGGTAGATGCAGAAAAATATTATATTCAATTTGCAACCTGATGGAGGTCAGTATAGATGGACTAAAAGAACAAGTCCCACACACTGCTAGAAGCCCAAATATTTTTTCAGAGGTAGATGCAGAAAAAAATTATATTCAGTTTGCAACCTGATGGAGGTCAGTATAGATGGACTAATAGAACAAGTCCCACACACAGCTAGAAGCCCAAATATTTTTTCAGAGGTAGATGCAGAAAAAAATTATATTCAGTTTGCAACCTGATGGAGGTCAGTATAGATGGACTAATAGAACATGTCCCACACACTGCTAGAAGGCCAAATATTTTTTCAGAGCTAGATGCAGAAAAATATTATATTCAATTTGCTCCCTGATGGAGGTCAGTATAGATGGACTAATAGAACAAGTCCCACACACAGCTAGAAGGCCAAATATTTTTTCAGAGGTAGATGCAGAAAAAAATTATATTCAGTTTGCAACCTGATGGAGGTCAGTATAGATGGACTAATAGAACAAGTCCCACACACTGCTAGAAGGCCAAATATTTTTTCAGAGCTAGATGCAGAAAAATATTATATTCAATTTGCTCCCTGATGGAAGTCAGTATAGATGGACTAATAGAACAAGTCCCACACACAGCTAGAAGGCCAAATATTTTTTCAGAGGTAGATGCAGAAAAAAATTATATTCAGTTTGCAACCTGATGGAGGTCAGTATAGATGGACTAATAGAACAAGTCCCACACACTGCTAGAAGGCCAATTTTTTTTTCAGAGCTAGATGCAGAAAAATATTATATTCAATTTGCAACCTGATGGAGGTCAGTATAGATGGACTAATAGAACAAGTCCCACACACAGCTAGAAGCCCAAATATTTTTTCAGAGCTAGATGCAGAAAAAAATTATATTCAGTTTGCAACCTGATGGAGGTCAGTATGGATGGACTAATAGAACAAGTCCCACACACAGCTAGAAGCCCAAATATTTTTTCAGAGGTAGATGCAGAAAAAAATTATATTCAGTTTGCAACCTGATGGAGGTCAGTATAGATGGACTAATAGAACAAGTCTCACACACTGCTAGAAGGCCAAATATTTTTTCAGAGCTAGATGCAGAAAAATATTATATTCAATTTGCAACCTGATGGAGGTCAGTATAGATGGACAAATAGAACAAGTCCCACACACAGCTAGAAGCCCAAATATTTTTTCAGAGGTAGATGCAGAAAAAATTATATTCAGTTTGCAACCTGATGGAGGTCAGTATAGATGGACTAATAGAACAAGTCCCACACACTGCTAGAAGGCCAAATATTTTTTCAGAGCTAGATGCAGAAAAAAATTATATTCAATTTGCAACCTGATGGAGGTCAGTATAGATGGACTAATAGAACAAGTCCCACACACTGCTAGAAGCCCAAATATTTTTTCAGAGGTAGATGCAGAAAAAAATTATATTCAGTTTGCAACCTGATGGAGGTCAGTATAGATGGACTAATAGAACATGTCCCACACACTGCTAGAAGGCCAAATATTTTTTCAGAGCTAGATGCAGAAAAATATTATATTCAATTTGCACCCTGATGGAGGTCAGTATAGATGGACTAATAGAACAAGTCCCACACACAGCTAGAAGGCCAAATATTTTTTCAGAGGTAAATGCAGAAAAAAATTATATTCAGTTTGCAACCTGATGGAGGTCAGTATAGATGGACTAATAGAACAAGTCCCACACACTGCTAGAAGGCCAAATATTTTTTCAGAGCTAGATGCAGAAAAATATTATATTCAATTTGCAACCTGATGGAGGTCAGTATAGATGGACTAATAGGACAAGTATCACACAAAGCTAGAAACCCTAATATTTTTTCAGAGGTAGATGCAGAAAAATATTATATTCAATTTGCAACCTGATGGAGGTCAGTATAGATGGACTAATAGAACAAGTCCCACACACTGCTAGAAGGCCAAATATTTTTTCAGAGCTAGATGCAGAAAAATATTATATTCAATTTGCAACCTGATGGAGGTCAGTATAGATGGACTAATAGAACAAGTCCCACACACAGCTAGAAGCCCAAATATTTTTTCAGAGGTAGATGCAGAAAAAAATTATATTCAGTTTGCAACCTGATGGAGGTCAGTATAGATGGACTAATAGAACAAGTCCCACACACTTCTAGAAGGCCAAATATTTTTTCAGAGGTAGATGCAGAAAAATATTATATTCAATTTGCAAACTGATGGAGGTCAGTATAGATGGACTAATAGAACAAGTCCCACACACAGCTAGAAGCCCAAATATTTTTTCAGAGGTAGATACTAGAGATGAGCGGTGTTCGACTAGAACTGTTCGCCAATCTCAAATTCGAGCAGTTTTGGGCGGTGTTCGAGTTGTTCGACGAACCCGAACGATTTGCAAAAAATTCGGCTGTTCGAGGTTATGTTCGATAACTGTTCGTGCACCAAAAGCGTGTCCTGCATGTCTGGCGCTATTTAGAGCACCAATCATGCAGGGATTGTCTGCCACTCACTGTAATGCCACAGCCATGGTGGTTGTGGCATTACAGTGATTGCCCAAATCGATGGGAACAGTGCCAACAGTGAAACATGAAAAGCCGGCAATTCAGCAGCGGCATACACCTGTACCCGACAAATTAGAACCGAAAGAATAGAGCTTCACACATAGATTAGATAGATATAAACATGTCAGCCACATATATACGAAGTACAGTGACAGTGCTGCTTACTGTACTTGTCATTTAGCGTAAAGGATTTATCAAAAAAAATATTAGTGTTTTCATGCACCGTCTCTTTAAAAAAGCCGACCGGCAATTCAGCATCTGTACCCGACAATTTAGAATAGAAGGAATAGAGAATCACACATAGATTAGATAGATATAAACATGTCAGTCACATATATATGAAGTACAGTGACAGTGTTGCTTACTGAACTTGTCATTTAGTATTAAAATAAAGGATTTATTATTAAAAAAATTGGCGTGGGGTTCCCCTTAATTTTAGGCTCTAGCGGAGGTTAAGCAGACGGCTGGGGCAGATGTTTGAAGCCTGGGAAGGGGGTAATACCCACGGAGCTTCCCAGGCTACTAATATCAGCCCCCAGCTGAATACATAGCCTTTACTAGCTATTAAAATGGGGGACCCCCCCAAAAAAATGACGTGGGGTCCCCCCTAATTTAATAGCTAGCAAAGGCTAGGCAGACAGCTGGGGGCTGATATTAATAGCCCAGGAAGGGAGCCATGAATATTGGCCCCCTCCCAGGCTAGAAACACCAGCCGTCAGCCGCCCCAGAAATGGCGCATTCATAGGATGCGCCAATTCTGGCACTTAGCCTCGCTCTTCCACGCTGCCCTGGTGCGGTGGCAGGGGGTAATAGGGTTGGGGTTGATGTCAGCTTATAATGCCAGCTGACATCAAGCCCAGGTTAGTAATGTCTATAAGACAACTACATTACAAACCCAATAGTCAAAGTTAAAAAAAACACAAACACCCAGAATAAAGTCCTTTAATTGAAATGAAGACACAATCCTTTATTGTTCTAAATTAAACCATACTTACCGTCACGCCCATTCCAGCTGAAGCCAACGATCTCCTGCAATAAAAGAAAAATAATAAAGCAACCTCATCCTTACCTTTCCATGGTTCCCACGACAGCTTCAGCTCTGCTACATCGAGATGACAGGCTGGACCGCAGCAGAACGCTGCCATCCAGCCTCTCATCCCGCAGACACTGAGAAGCACAGGCTTGCTTGCGCTGCTCAGCGTCTCTCTGTGACGACATCAAGATGAGCCGAGTTCATGTCCAATGAACTCGGCTCACCTCATGCACGTCACTGACAGCGTGGGAAAATTCTCAAGCTGAAGCGGTGAGTGCAGGAGAATTCTCCCACGCTGTCAGTGATGTGCATAAGGTGAGCTCATGTCCAATGAACTCAGCTCACCTCCTGCACGTCACTGACAGCGTGGGAGAATTCTCCTGCACTCAGCGCTTCAGCGTGAGAATTCTCCCACGCTGAAGCGCTGAGTGCAGGAGAATTTTCCCACGCTGTCAGTGACGTGCATAAGGTGAGCTCATGTCCAATGAACTCAGCTCACCTCCTGCACGTCACTGACAGCGTGGGAGAATTCTCCTGCACTCAGCGCTTCAGTGTGAGAATTCTCCCACGCTGAAGCGCTGAGTGCAGGAGAATTTTCCCACGCTGTCAGTGACGTGCATGAGGTGAGCCGAGTTCATTGGACATTAACTCGGCTCATCTGGATGCCCTCACAGAGAGACACTGTGGAGCGCAAGCAAGCCTGCGCTTCTCAGTGTCTGCGGGATGACAGGCTGGATGGCAGCGTTCTGCTGCGGTCCAGCCTGTCATCTCGATGTAGCAGAGCTGAAGCTGTCATGGGAACCATGGAAAGGTAAGGATGATGTTGCTTTATTATTTTTCTTTTATTTCAGGAGATCGTTGGCTTCAGCTGGAATGGGCGTGATGGTAAGTATGGTTTAATTTAGAACAATAAAGAATTGTGTGTTTATTTCAATTAAAGGACTTTTTTCTGGGTGTTGTGTTTTTTTTAAATACTTTACTAGAAATTCATGGTGGTCATGTCTAATATTGGCGTGACCCCATGAATTTCGGGCTTAGGGCCAGCTGATAATGCCAAGCTGGCCCTAACCCCTTTATTACCCAGTGAGCCACCGCATCAGGGCCCTGGATGAGTTGGGTACAGCGCCAGAAGATGGCGCTTCTATGAACGCGCCATTTTTCGGGGTGGCTGCGGACTGCAATTTGCAGCGGGGGTGGCCCAGAAAGCTTGGGCCTCCCTGCGCTGCGGATTCCAGCCCCCAGCTGCCTAGTTGTACCTGGCTGGACACAAAAACAGGGCGAAGCCCCACGTCAATTTTCTTTAAATTATTTCATGAAATAATTAAGAAAAAAAGGGCTTCCCTATATTGTTGTGTCCGGCCAGGTACAAATAGGCAGCTGGTGGTTGGGGGCAGCCCGTTCCTGCCTGCTGTACCTGGCTGGACACAAATATAGTGCGAAGCCCCACGTCAATTTTTTTTAAATTATTTCATGAATTTCCTGAAATAATTAAAAAAAATTGACGTGGGGCTTCGCACTATATTTGTGTCCAGCCAGGTACAACTAGGCAGCTGGGGGCTGGAATCTGCAGCGCAGGGAGGCCCAAGCTTTCTGGGCCCCCCCCGCTACAAATTGCAGTCCGCAGCCACCCCGGAAAATGGCGCGTTCATAGAAGCGCCATCTTCTGGCGCTGTACCCAACTCATCCAGGGCCCTGGTGCGGTGGCTCACTGGGTAATAAAGGGGTTAGGGCCAGCTTGGCATTATCAGCTGGCCCCAAGCCCAAAATTCATGGGGTCACGCCAGTATTAGACATGACCGCCATGAATTTCTAGTAAAGTATTTAAAAAAAACACAACACCCAGAATAAAGTCCTTTAATTGAAATAAAGACACAATTCTTTATTGTTCTAAATTAAACCATACTTATCATCACACCCATTCCAGCTGAAGCCAACGATCTCCTGCAATAAAAGAAAAATAATAAACCAACCTCATCCTTACCTTTCCATGGTTCCCAAGACAGCTTCCGCTCTGCTACATCGAGATGACTGGCTGGACCGCAGCAGAACGCTGCCATCCAGTCTGTCATCCCGCAGACACTGAGAAGCGCAGGCATGCTTGCGCTCCTCACTGTCTCGCTGTGACGGCATCCAGATGAGCCGAGGTCATGTCCAATGAACTCGGCTCACCTCATGCACGTCACTGACAGCGTGGGAAAATTCTCACGCTGAAGTGCTGAGTGCAGGAGAATTCTCCCACGCTGTCAGTGATGTGCATGAGGTGAGCTCATGTCCAATGAACTCAGCTCACCTCCTGCACGTCACTGACAGCGTGGGAAAATTCTCCTGCAATCAGCGCTTCAGCGTGAGAATTTTCCCACGCTGTCAGTGACGTGCATGAGGTGAGCCGAGTTCATTGGACATGAACTCGGCTCATCTGGATGTCGTCACAGAGAGACGCTGAGCAGCGCAAGCAAGCCTGCGCTTCTCAGTGTCTGCGGGATGACAGGCTGGATGGCAGCGTTCTGCTGCGGTCCAGCCTGTCATCTCGATGTAGCAGAGCTGAAGCTGTCGTGGGAACCATGGAAAGGTAAGGATGAGGTTGCTTTATTATTTTTCTTTTATTGCAGGAGATCGTTGGCTTCAGCTGGAATGGGCGTGATGGTAAGTATGGTTTAATTTAGAACAATAAAGGATTGTGTCTTTATTTAAATTAAAGGACTTTATTCTGGGTGTTTGTGTTTTTTTTAACTTTGACTATGGGGTTAGTAATGGGGGTGTCTTATAGACGCCTCTCCATTACTAACCTGGGCTTGATGTCAGCTGGCATTATAAGCTGACATCAACCCCAACCCTATTACCCCCTGCCACCGCACCAGGGCAGCGTGGAAGAGCGAGGCTAAGTGCCAGAATGGGCGCATCCTATGAATGCGCCATTTCTGGGGCGGCTGACGGCTGGTGTTTCTAGCCTGGGAGGGGGCCAATATTCATGGCTCCCTTCCTGGGCTATTAATATCAGCCCCCAGCTGTCTGCCTAGCCTTTGCTAGCTATTAAATTAGGGGGGACCCCACGTCATTTTTTTGGGGGGGTCCCCCATTTTAATAGCTAGTAAAGGCTATGTATTCAGCTGGGGGCTGATATTAGTAGCCTGGGAAGCTCCGTGGGTATTACCCCCTTCCCAGGCTTCAAACATCTGCCCCAGCCATCTGCTTAACCTCCGCTAGAGCCTAAAATTAAGGGGAACCCCACGCCAATTTTTTTAATAATAAATCCTTTATTTTAATACTAAATGACAAGTACAGTAACCAACACTGTCACTGTACTTCATATATATGTGACTGACATGTTTCTATCTATCTAATCTATGTGTGATGCTCTATCTTTCTGTTCTAAATTGTCGGGTACCGCTGCTGAATTGCCGGCCGGCTTTTTTAAAGAGACAGTGCATGAAAACACTATTATTTTTTTAAATAAATCCTTTACACTAAATGACAAGTACAGTAAGCAACACTATCACTGTACTTATTATATTTGTGACTGACATGTTTCTATCTATCTAATCTATGTGTGAAGCTCTATTCTTTCTGTTCTAAATTGTCGGGTACAGATGCTAAATTGCCGGCCGGCTTTTTTAAAGAGACGGTGCATGAAAACACTAATATTTTTTTAATAAATCCTTTACACTAAATGACAAGTGCAGTAACCAACACTGTCACTGTGCTTCTTATATGTGTGACTGACATGTTTCTATCTATCTAATCTATGTGTGATGCTCTATTCCTTCTTGTCTAAATTGTCGGGTACCGGTGTATGCCGCTGCTGAATTTGCCGGCCAGCTTTTTTAAAGAAAGCGTCTTCTGAGCAGTTTGTCAGCTTTTGGACACCTTTGCAGGTGTTTTCTATGTGTTTCTATGTGTTTTTGTTTGCCTGCCATTGGTTTTAACGGTGTTCGACGGTGTTCTAAGGTGTTCGACGAACAGTTCGACGAACAGTTCCTCGAACATCCCGGTGTTCGACGAACCGAACCGAACCCGAACACTACGGGGGTGGCTCAACACTAGTAGATACAGAAAAAAATTATATTCAGTTTGCAACCTGATGGAGGTCAGTATAGATGGACTAATAGAACAAGTCCCACACACTGCTAGAAGGCCAAATATTTTTTCAGAGCTAGATGCAGAAAAAAATTATATTCAATTTGCAACCTGATGGAGGTCAGTATAGATGGACTAATAGAACAAGTCCCACACACTGCTAGAAGCCCAAATATTTTTTCAGAGGTAGATGCAGAAAAAAATTATATTCAGTTTGCAACCTGATGGAGGTCAGTATAGATGGACTAATAGAACATGTCCCACACACTGCTAGAAGGCCAAATATTTTTTCAGAGCTAGATGCAGAAAAATATTATATTCAATTTGCAACCTGATGGAGGTCAGTATAGATGGACTAATAGACCGAGTCCCACACACAGCTAGAAGCCCAAATATTTTTTCAGAGGTAGATGCAGAAAAAAATTATATCAGTTTGCAACCTGATGGAGGTCAGTATAGGTGGACTTATAGAACAAGTCCCACACACTGCTAGAAGGCCAAATATTTTTTCAGAGCTAGATGCAGAAAAATATTATATTCAATTTGCAACCTGATGGAGGTCAGTATAGATGGACTAATAGAACAAGTCCCACACACAGCTAGAAGCCCAAATATTTTTTCAGAGGTAGATGCAGAAAAAAATTATATTCAGTTTGCAACCTGATGGAGGTCAGTATAGATGGACTAATAGAACAAGTCCCACACACTGCTAGAAGGCCAAATATTTTTTCAGAGCTAGATGCAGAAAAAAATTATATTCAATTTGCAACCTGATGGAGGTCAGTATAGATGGACTAATAGAACAAGTTACACACACTGCTAGAAGGCCACATATTTTTTCAGAGCTAGATGCAGAAAAATATTATATTCAATTTGCAACCTGATGGAGGTCAGTATAGATGGACTAATAGGACAAGTATCACACACAGCTAGAAGCCCTAATATTTTTTCAGAGGTAGATGCAGAAAAATATTATATTCAATTTGCAACCTGATGGAGGTCAGTATAGATGGACTAAAAGAACAAGTCCCACACACAGCTAGAAGCCCAAATATTTTTGCAGAGGTAGATGCAGAAAAAAATTATATTCAGTTTGCAACCTGATGGAGGTCAGTATAGATGGACTAATAGAACAAGTCCCACACACTGCTAGAAGGCCAAATATTTTTTCAGAGGTAGATGCAGAAAAAAATTATATTCAGTTTGCAACCTGATGGAGGTCAGTATAGATGGATTAATAGAACAAGTCCCACCCACTGCTAGAAGGCCAAATATTTTTTCAGAGGTAGATGCAGAAAAAAATTATATTCAGTTTGCAACCTGATGGAGGTCAGTATAGATGGACTAATAGAACAAGTCCCACACACTGCTAGAAGGCCAAATATTTTTTCAGAGGTAGATGCAGAAAAAAATTATATTCAGTTTGCAACCTGATGGAGGTCAGTATAGATGGATTAATAGAACAAGTCCCACACACTGCTAGAAGGCCAAATATTTTTTCAGAGCTAGATGCAGAAAAATATTATATTCAATTTGCAACCTGATGGAGGTCAGTATAGATGGACTAATAGACCGAGTCCGACACACAGCTAGAAGCCCAAATATTTTTTCAGAGCTAGATGCAGAAAAAAATTATATTCAGTTTGCAACCTGATGGAGGTCAGTATAGATGGACTAATAGAACAAGTCCCACACACTGCTAGAAGGCCAAATATTTTTTCAGAGGTAGATGCAGAAAAAAATTATATTCAGTTTGCAACCTGATGGAGGTCAGTATAGATGGATTAATAGAACAAGTCCCACACACTGCTAGAAGGCCAAATATTTTTTCAGAGCTAGATGCAGAAAAATATTATATTCAATTTGCAACCTGATGGAGGTCAGTATAGATGGACTAATAGACCGAGTCCCACACACAGCTAGAAGCCCAAATATTTTTTCAGAGGTAGATGCAGAAAAAAATTATATTCAGTTTGCAACCTGATGGAGGTCAGTATAGATGGACTAATAGAACAAGTCCCACACACTGCTAGAAGGCCAAATATTTTTTCAGAGCTAGATGCAGAAAAATATTATATTCAATTTGCAACCTGATGGAGGTCAGTATAGATGGACTAATAGAACAAGTCCCACACACAGCTAGAAGCCCAAATATTTTTTCAGAGCTAGATGCAGAAAAAAATTATATTCAGTTTGCAACCTGATGGAGGTCAGTATGGATGGACTAATAGAACAAGTCCCACAGACAGCTAGAAGCCCAAATATTTTTTCAGAGGTAGATGCAGAAAAAAATTATATTCAGTTTGCAACCTGATGGAGGTCAGTACAGATGGACTAATAGAACAAGTCCCACACACTGCTAGAAGCCCAAATATTTTTTCAGAGCTAGATGCAGAAAAATATTATATTCAATTTGCAACCTGATGGAGGTCAGTATAGATGGACTAATAGAACAAGTCCGACACACAGATAGAAGCCCAAATATTTTTTCAGAGGTAGATGCAGAAAAAAATTATATTCAGTTTGCAACCTGATGGAGGTCAGTATAGATGGACTAATAGAACAAGTCCCACACACTGCTAGAAGGCCAAATATTTTTTCAGAGCTAGATGCAGAAAAATATTATATTCAATTTGCAACCTGATGGAGGTCAGTATAGATGGACTAATAGAACAAGTCCCACACACAGCTAGAAGCCCAAATATTTTTTCAGAGCTAGATGCAGAAAAAAATTATATTCAGTTTGCAACCTGATGGAGGTCAGTATGGATGGACTAATAGAACAAGTCCCACACACAGCTAGAAGCCCAAATATTTTTTCAGAGGTAGATGCAGAAAAAAATTATATTCAGTTTGCAACCTGATGGAGGTCAGTATAGATGGACTAATAGAACAAGTCCCACACACTGCTAGAAGCCCAAATATTTTTTCAGAGCTAGATGCAGAAAAATATTATATTCAATTTGCAACCTGATGGAGGTCAGTATAGATGGACTAATAGAACAAGTCCCACACACTGCTAGAAGGCCAAATATTTTTTCAGAGCTAGATGCAGAAAAATATTATATTCAATTTGCAACCTGATGGAGGTCAGTATAGATGGACTAATAGAACAAGTCCCACACACTGCTACAAGGCCAAATATTTTTTCAGAGCTAGATGCAGAAAAATATTATATTCAATTTGCAACCTGATGGAGGTCAGTATAAATGGACTAATAGGACAAGTATCACACACTGCTAGAAGCCAAAATATTTTTTCAGAGGTAGATGCAGAAAAATATTATATTCAATTTGCAACCTGATGGAGGTCAGTATAGATGGACTAATAGAACAAGTCCTACACACTGCTAGAATCCCAAATATTTTTTCAGAGGTAGATGAAGAAAAAAATTATATTCACTTTGCAACCTGATGGAGGTCAGTATAGATGGACTAATAGAACAAGTCCCCAACACTGCTAGAAGGCCAAATATTTTTTCAGAGGTAGATGCAGAAAAAAATTATATTCAGTTTGCAACCTGATGGAGGTCAGTATAGATGGATTAATAGAACAAGTCCCACACACTGCTAGAAGGCCAAATATTTTTTCAGAGCTAGATGCAGAAAAATGTTATATTCAATTTGCAACCTGATGGAGGTCAGTATAGATGGACTAATAGACCGAGTCCCACACACAGCTAGAAGCCCAAATATTTTTTCAGAGGTAGATGCAGGAAAAAATTATATTCAGTTTGCAACCTGATGGAGATCAGTATAGATGGACTAATAGAACAAGTCCCACACACTGCTAGAAGACCAAATATTTTTTCAGAGCTAGATGCAGAAAAATATTATATTCAATTTGCAACCTGATGGAGGTCAGTATAGATGGACTAATAGAACAAGTCCCACACACAGCTAGAAGCCCAAATAATCTTTCAGAGGTAGATGCAGAAAAAAATTATATTCAGTTTGCAACCTGATGGATGTCAGTATAGATGGACTAATAGAACAAGTCCCACACACTGCTAGAAGGCCAAATATTTTTTCAGAGGTAGATGCAGAAAAAAATTATATTCAGTTTGCAACCTGATGGAGGTCACAATAGATGGACTAATAGAACATGTCCCACACACTGCTAGAAGACCAAATATTTTTTCAGAGCTAGATGCAGAAAAATATTATATTTAATTTGCAACCTGATGGAGGTCAGTATAGATGGACTAATAGAACAAGTCCGACACACAGCTAGAAGCCCAAATATTTTTTCAGAGGTAGATGCAGAAAAAAATTATATTCAGTTTGCAACCTGATGGAGGTCAGTATAGATGGACTAATAGAACAAGTCCCACACACTGCTGGAAGGCCAAATATTTTTTCAGAGGTAGATGCAGAAAAAAATTATATTCAGTTTGCAACCTGATGGAGGTCAGTATAGATGGACTAATAGAACAAGTCCCACACACTGCTAGAAAGCCAAATATTTTTTCAGAGGTAGATGCAGAAAAATATTATATTCAATTTGCAACCTGATGGAGGTCAGTATAGATGGACTAATAGAACAAGTATCACACACAGCTAGAAACCCAAATATTTTTTCAGAGGTAGATGCAGAAAAATATTATATTTAATTTGCAACCTGATGAAGGTCAGTATAGATGGACTAAAAAACAAGTCCCACACACTGCTAGAAGCCCAAATATTTTTTCAGCGGTAGATGCAGAAAAAAATTATATTCAGTTTGCAACTTGATGGAGGTCAGTAAAGATGGACTAATAGAACAAGTCCCACACACTGCTGGAAGGCCAAATATTTTTTCAGAGGTAGATACAGAAAAAAATTATATTCAGTTTGCAACCTGATGGAGATCAGTATAGATGGACTAATAGAACAAGTCCCACACACTGCTAGAAGGCCAAATATTTTTTCAGAGCTAGATGCAGAAAAATATTATATTCAATTTGCAACCTGATGGAGGTCAGTATAGATGGACTAATAGAACAAGTCCCACACACAGCTAGAAGCCCAAATATTTTTTCAGAGGTAGATGCAGAAAAAAATTATATTCAGTTTGCAACCTGATGGAGGTCAGTATAGATGGACTAATAGAACATGTCCCACACACTGCTAGAAGGCCAAATATTTTTTCATAGCTAGATGCAGAAAAAAATTATTTTTAATTTGCAACCTGATAGAGGTCAGTATAGATGGACTAATAGACCAAGTCCCACACACCGCTAGAAGCCCAAATATTTTTTCATAGCTAGATGCAGAAAAAAATTATTTTTAATTTGCAACCTGATGGAGGTCAGTATAGATGGACTAATAGACCAAGTCCCACACACCGCTAGAAGCCCAAATATTTTTTCAGAGCTAGATGCAGAAAAAAATTATATTCAATTTGCAACCTGCTGGACGTCAGTATAGAAGGACTAATAGAACAAGTCCCACACACTGCTAGAAGCCCAAATATTTTTTCAGAGCTAAATGAAGAAAAAAATTATTTTTAATTTGCAACCTGATGGAGGTCAGTATAGATGGACTAATAGACCAAGTCCCACACACTGCTAGAAGCCCAAATATTTTTTCAGAGCTAGATGCAGAAAAAAATTATTTTTAATTTGCAACCTGATGGAGGTCAGTATAGATGGACTAATAGACCAAGTCCCACACACCGCTAGAAGCCCAAATATTTTTTCAGAGCTAGATGCAGAAAATTTTTTTATTCAATTTGCAACCTGATGGAGGTCAGTATAGATGGACTAATAGACCAAGTCCCACACACTGCTAGAAGCCCAAATATTTTTTCAGAGCTAGATGCAGAAAAAAAATATTTTTAATTTGCAACCTGATGGAGGTCAGTATAGATGGACTAATAGACCAAGTCCCACACACTGCTAGAAGCCCAAATATTTTTTCAGAGCTAGATGCAGAAAAAAATTATTTTTAATTTGCAACCTGATGGAGGTCAGTATAGATGGACTAATAGACCAAGTCCCACACACCGCTAGAAGCCCAAATATTTTTTCAGAGCTAGATGCAGAAAACAATTATATTCAATTTGCAACCTGCTGGAGGTCAGTATAGAAGGACTAATAGAACAAGTCCCACACACTGCTAGAAGCCCAAATATTTTTTCAGAGCTAAATGAAGAAAAAAATTATTTTTAATTTGCAACCAGATGGAGGTCAGTATAGATGGACTAATAGACCAAGTCCCACACACTGCTAGAAGCCCAAATATTTTTTCAGAGCTAGATGCAGAAAAAAATTATATTCAGTTTGCAACCTGATGGAGGTCAGTATAGATGGACTAATAGAATGATGCTATGCCCAAAAGATTTTACTTCACTAGGTGCAGTAAAAAAATTGGTATTCTATACACAGGTGGTATATCTTGCAACACAGATAGGCTACTCCACTGACTAACACACTCTGCAATAGGCCAAAAAGGATTAGCTTTGCTAGATTCAGCCAAATGCTGTGAAAAAAACTTGCACAGCACTGGCACAGACCTGCCTGGCAAAAACTGATAGGAACTGATGTAACCTAGTCCTGAAAAGGACTCCAATTACAATTAGTCTTTACTCCCACAATCTATCTATTTAAGAGCACAGACCTGCCTGATAAAAGTCATAGGAAATGCTGTAACCTATTCCTTAAAAGGACTGCAATCACAACTATTCCCTACTCCCAAGCTATCTGTATATTTGTGCGAAAATTGGCTTGAAATTAACAAGGTATAGCGCACACAGCAACAGCGGTGCCGTCTAACACGCAGCTGCAGCAGTGAGAAAATGGTGGCGACGGGGAAAATGGCTTGGTCTTATAGGGCAAGGACATGTGACATACACTGCCAATCACACATGCCCTTGCTTGTGTGAAAAAAAGCACTTCGCTCCGTGTGTGCGCTGCTGATAGGCTGACAGATTGCACCTCCCCACTGCAAATGCGGGAAAGAGAAAAAAAAATGGAGATCTTCATTGTTCCTGCAGAGATCCATCCCCTGCCCCTCCCCCCGCCCCTCTGTACACTCAAACTGCGTATTAACATTAATTTTCATCATTACTGAGAAAAAATCCAGTTATGATTTTGGTGCACGAACAGTTATCGAACATAACCTCGAACAGCCGAATTTTTCTCAAATTGTTCGTGTTCGCCGACCGGCTCGAACACCGCCCAAAACAGCTCGAATTTGAGATTGGCGAACAGTTCGAGTAGAACAACGCTCATCTCTATTTGCAACCTGATGGAGGTCAGTATAGATGGACTAATAGAACAAGTCCCACACACTGCTAGAAAGCCAAATATTTTTTCAGAGGTAGATGCAGAAAAATATTATATTCAATTTGCAACCTGATGGAGGTCAGTATAGATGGACTAATAGAACAAGTATCACACACAGCTAGAAGCCCAAATATTTTTTCAGAGGTAGATGCAGAAAAATATTTTATTTAATTTGCAACCTGATGAAGGTCAGTATAGATGGACTAAAAAACAAGTCCCACACACTGCTAGAAGCCCAAATATTTTTTCAGCGGTAGATGCAGAAAAAAATTATATTCAGTTTGCAACCTGATGGAGGTCAGTAAAGATGGACTAATAGAACAAGTCCCACACACTGCTAGAAGGCCAAATATTTTTTCAGAGGTAGATACAGAAAAAAATTATATTCAGTTTGCAACCTGATGGAGATCAGTATAGATGGACTAATAGAACAAGTCCCACACACTGCTAGAAGGCCAAATATTTTTTCAGAGCTAGATGCAGAAAAATATTATATTCAATTTGCAACCTGATGGAGGTCAGTATAGATGGACTAATAGAACAAGTCCCACACACAGCTAGAAGCCCAAATATTTTTTCAGAGGTAGATGCAGAAAAAAATTATATTCAGTTTGCAACCTGATGGAGGTCAGTATAGATGGACTAATAGAACATGTCCCACACACTGCTAGAAGGCCAAATATTTTTTCAGAGCTAGATGCAGAAAAAAATTATATTCAATTTGCAACCTGATGGAGGTCAGTATAGATGGACTAACAGAACAAGTCCCACACACTACTAGAAGCCCAAATATTTTTTCAGAGGTAGATGCAGAAAAAAATTATATTCAGTTTGCAACCTGATGGAGGTCAGTATAGATGGACTAATAGAACAAGTCCCACACAATGCTAGAAGGCCAAATATTTTTTCAGAGCTAGATGCAGAAAAATATTATATTCAATTTGCAACCTGATGGAGGTCAGTATAGATGCACTAATAGAACAAGTATCACACACAGCTAGAAGCCCAAATATTTTTTCAGAGGTAGATGCAGAAAAATATTATATTCAATTTGCAAACTGATGAAGGTCAGTATAGATGGACTAAAAGAACAAGTCCCACACACTGCTAGAAGCCCAAATATTTTTTCAGAGCTAGATGCAGAAAAAAATTATTTTTAATTTGCAACCTGATAGAGGTCAGTATAGATGGACTAATAGACCAAGTCCCACACACCGCTAGAAGCCCAAATATTTTTTCATAGCTAGATGCAGAAAAAAATTATTTTTAATTTGCAACCTGATGGAGGTCAGTATAGATGGACTAATAGACCAAGTCCCACACACCGCTAGAAGCCCAAATATTTTTTCAGAGCTAGATGCAGAAAAAAATTATATTCAATTTGCAACCTGCTGGACGTCAGTATAGAAGGACTAATAGAACAAGTCCCACACACTGCTAGAAGCCCAAATATTTTTTCAGAGCTAAATGAAGAAAAAAATTATTTTTAATTTGCAACCTGATGGAGGTCAGTATAGATGGACTAATAGACCAAGTCCCACACACTGCTAGAAGCCCAAATATTTTTTCAGAGCTAGATGCAGAAAAAAATTATTTTTAATTTGCAACCTGATGGAGGTCAGTATAGATGGACTAATAGACCAAGTCCCACACACCGCTAGAAGCCCAAATATTTTTTCAGAGCTAGATGCAGAAAATTTTTTTATTCAATTTGCAACCTGATGGAGGTCAGTATAGATGGACTAATAGACCAAGTCCCACACACTGCTAGAAGCCCAAATATTTTTTCAGAGCTAGATGCAGAAAAAAAATATTTTTAATTTGCAACCTGATGGAGGTCAGTATAGATGGACTAATAGACCAAGTCCCACACACTGCTAGAAGCCCAAATATTTTTTCAGAGCTAGATGCAGAAAAAAATTATTTTTAATTTGCAACCTGATGGAGGTCAGTATAGATGGACTAATAGACCAAGTCCCACACACCGCTAGAAGCCCAAATATTTTTTCAGAGCTAGATGCAGAAAAAAATTATATTCAATTTGCAACCTGCTGGAGGTCAGTATAGAAGGACTAATAGAACAAGTCCCACACACTGCTAGAAGCCCAAATATTTTTTCAGAGCTAAATGAAGAAAAAAATTATTTTTAATTTGCAACCAGATGGAGGTCAGTATAGATGGACTAATAGACCAAGTCCCACACACTGCTAGAAGCCCAAATATTTTTTCAGAGCTAGATGCAGAAAAAAATTATATTCAGTTTGCAACCTGATGGAGGTCAGTATAGATGGACTAATAGAATGATGCTATGCCCAAAAGATTTTACTTCACTAGGTGCAGTAAAAAAATTGGTATTCTATACACAGGTGGTATATCTTGCAACACAGATAGGCTACTCCACTGACTAACACACTCTGCAATAGGCCAAAAAGGATTAGCTTTGCTAGATTCAGCCAAATGCTGTGAAAAAAACTTGCACAGCACTGGCACAGACCTGCCTGGCAAAAACTGATAGGAACTGATGTAACCTAGTCCTGAAAAGGACTCCAATTACAATTAGTCTTTACTCCCACAATCTATCTATTTAAGAGCACAGACCTGCCTGATAAAAGTCATAGGAAATGCTGTAACCTATTCCTTAAAAGGACTGCAATCACAACTATTCCCTACTCCCAAGCTATCTGTATATTTGTGCGAAAATTGGCTTGAAATTAACAAGGTATAGCGCACACAGCAACAGCGGTGCCGTCTAACACGCAGCTGCAGCAGTGAGAAAATGGTGGCGACGGGGAAAATGGCTTGGTCTTATAGGGCAAGGACATGTGACATACACTGCCAATCACACATGCCCTTGCTTGTGTGAAAAAAAGCACTTCGCTCCGTGTGTGCGCTGCTGATAGGCTGACAGATTGCACCTCCCCACTGCAAATGCGGGAAAGAGAAAAAAAAATGGAGATCTTCATTGTTCCTGCAGAGATCCATCCCCTGCCCCTCCCCCCGCCCCTCTGTACACTCAAACTGCGTATTAACATTAATTTTCATCATTACTGAGAAAAAATCCAGTTATGATTTTGGTGCACGAACAGTTATCGAACATAACCTCGAACAGCCGAATTTTTCTCAAATTGTTCGTGTTCGCCGACCGGCTCGAACACCGCCCAAAACAGCTCGAATTTGAGATTGGCGAACAGTTCGAGTAGAACAACGCTCATCTCTATTTGCAACCTGATGGAGGTCAGTATAGATGGACTAATAGAACAAGTCCCACACACTGCTAGAAAGCCAAATATTTTTTCAGAGGTAGATGCAGAAAAATATTATATTCAATTTGCAACCTGATGGAGGTCAGTATAGATGGACTAATAGAACAAGTATCACACACAGCTAGAAGCCCAAATATTTTTTCAGAGGTAGATGCAGAAAAATATTTTATTTAATTTGCAACCTGATGAAGGTCAGTATAGATGGACTAAAAAACAAGTCCCACACACTGCTAGAAGCCCAAATATTTTTTCAGCGGTAGATGCAGAAAAAAATTATATTCAGTTTGCAACCTGATGGAGGTCAGTAAAGATGGACTAATAGAACAAGTCCCACACACTGCTAGAAGGCCAAATATTTTTTCAGAGGTAGATACAGAAAAAAATTATATTCAGTTTGCAACCTGATGGAGATCAGTATAGATGGACTAATAGAACAAGTCCCACACACTGCTAGAAGGCCAAATATTTTTTCAGAGCTAGATGCAGAAAAATATTATATTCAATTTGCAACCTGATGGAGGTCAGTATAGATGGACTAATAGAACAAGTCCCACACACAGCTAGAAGCCCAAATATTTTTTCAGAGGTAGATGCAGAAAAAAATTATATTCAGTTTGCAACCTGATGGAGGTCAGTATAGATGGACTAATAGAACATGTCCCACACACTGCTAGAAGGCCAAATATTTTTTCAGAGCTAGATGCAGAAAAAAATTATATTCAATTTGCAACCTGATGGAGGTCAGTATAGATGGACTAACAGAACAAGTCCCACACACTACTAGAAGCCCAAATATTTTTTCAGAGGTAGATGCAGAAAAAAATTATATTCAGTTTGCAACCTGATGGAGGTCAGTATAGATGGACTAATAGAACAAGTCCCACACAATGCTAGAAGGCCAAATATTTTTTCAGAGCTAGATGCAGAAAAATATTATATTCAATTTGCAACCTGATGGAGGTCAGTATAGATGCACTAATAGAACAAGTATCACACACAGCTAGAAGCCCAAATATTTTTTCAGAGGTAGATGCAGAAAAATATTATATTCAATTTGCAAACTGATGAAGGTCAGTATAGATGGACTAAAAGAACAAGTCCCACACACTGCTAGAAGCCCAAATATTTTTTCAGAGCTAGATGCAGAAAAAAATTATATTCAGTTTGGAACCTGATGGAGGTCAGTAAAGATGGACTAATAGAACAAGTCCCACACACTGCTAGAAGGCCAAATATTTTTTCAGAGGTAGATGCAGAAAAAAATTATATTCAGTTTGCAACCTGATGGAGGTCAGTATAGATGGACTAATAGAACAAGTCCCACACAATGCTAGAAGGCCAAATATTTTTTCAGAGCTAGATGCAGAAAAATATTATATTCAATTTGCAACCTGATGGAGGTCAGTATAGATGGACTAATAGAACAAGTCCCACACACAGCTAGAAGCCCAAATATTTTTTCAGAGGTAGATGCAGAAAAAAATTATATTCAGTATGCAACCTGATGGAGCTCAGTATAGGTGGACTAATAGAACAAGTCCCACACACTGCTAGAAGGCCAAATATTTTTTCACAGCTAGATGCAGAAAAAAATTATATTCAATTTGCAACCTGATGGCGGTCAGTATAGATGGACTAATAGAACAAGTCCCACACACTGCTAGAAGCCCAAATATTTTTTCAGAGGTAGATGCAGAAAAAAATTATATTCAGTTTGCAACCTGATGGAGGTCAGTATAGATGGACTAATAGAACAAGTCCCACACACTGCTAGAAGGCCAAATATTTTTTCAGAGCTAGATGCAGAAAAATATTATATTCAATTTGCAACCTGATGGAGGTCAGTATAGATGGACTAATAGAACAAGTCCCAAACACAGCTAGAAGCCCAAATATTTTTTCAGAGGTAGATGCAGAAAAAAATTATATTCAGTTTGCAACCTGATGGAGGTCAGTATAGATGGACTAATAGAACAAGTCCCACACACAGCTAGAAGCCCAAATATTTTTTCAGAGGTAGATGCAGAAAAAAATTATATTCAGTTTGCAACCTGATGGAGGTCAGTATAGATGGATTAATAGAACAAGTCCTACACACTACTAGAAGGCCAAATATTTTTTCAGAGGTAGATGCAGAAAAATATTATATTCAATTTGCAACCTGATGGAGATCAGTATAGATTGACTAATAGAACAAGTATCACACACAGCTAGAAGCCCAAATATTTTTTCAGAGGTAGATGCAGAAAAATATTATATTCAATTTGCAACCTGATGAAGGTCAGTATAGATGGACTAAAAGAACAAGTCCCACACACTGCTAGAAGCCCAAATATTTTTTCAGAGGTAGATGCGGAAAAAAATTATATTCAGTTTGCAACCTGATGGAGGTCAGTAAAGATGGACTAATAGAACAAGTCCCACACACTGCTAGAAGGCCAAATATTTTTTCAGAGGTAGATGCAGAAAAAAATTATATTCAGTTTGCAACCTGATGGAGGTCAGTATAGATGGACTAATAGAACAAGTCCCACACACTGCTAGAAGGCCAAATATTTTTTCAGAGCTAGATGCAGAAAAATATTATATTCAATTTGCAACCTGATGGAGGTCAGTATAGATGGACTAATAGAACAAGTCCCACACACAGCTAGAAGCCCAAATATTTTTTCAGAGGTAGATGCAGAAAAATATTATATTCAATTTGCAAACTGATGAAGGTCAGTATAGATGGACTAAAAGAACAAGTCCCACACACTGCTAGAAGCCCAAATATTTTTTCAGAGCTAGATGCAGAAAAAAATTATATTCAGTTTGCAACCTGATGGAGGTCAGTAAAGATGGACTAATAGAACAAGTCCCACACACTGCTAGAAGGCCAAATATTTTTTCAGAGGTAGATGCAGAAAAAAATTATATTCAGTTTGCAACCTGATGGAGGTCAGTATAGATGGAATAATAGAACAAGTCCCACACACTGCTAGAAGGCCAAATATTTTTTCAGAGCTAGATGCAGAAAAATATTATATTCAATTTGCAACCTGATGGAGGTCAGTATAGATGGACTAATAGAACAAGTACCACACACAGCTAGAAGCCCAAATATTTTTTCAGAGGTAGATGCAGAAAAAAATTATATTCAGTATGCAACCTGATGGAGCTCAGTATAGATGGACTAATAGAACAAGTCCCACACACTGCTAGAAGGCCAAATATTTTTTCAGAGCTAGATGCAGAAAAAAATTATATTCAATTTGCAACCTGATGGCGGTCAGTATAGATGGACTAATAGAACAAGTCCCACACCCTGCTAGAAGCCCAAATATTTTTTCAGAGGTAAATGCAGAAAAAAATTATATTCAGTTTGCAACCTGATGGAGGTCAGTATAGATGGACTAATAGAACAAGTCCCACACACTGCTAGAAGGCCAAATATTTTTTCAGAGCTAGATGCAGAAAAATATTATATTCAATTTGCAACCTGATGGAGGTCAGTATAGATGGACTAATAGAACAAGTCCCAAACACAGATAGAAGCCCAAATATTTTTTCAGAGGTAGATGCAGAAAAAAATTATATTCAGTTTGCAACCTGATGGAGGTCAGTATAGATGGACTAATAGAACAAGTCCCACACACAGCTAGAAGCCCAAATATTTTTTCAGAGGTAGATGCAGAAAAAAATTATATTCAGTTTGCAACCTGATGGAGGTCAGTATAGATGGATTAATAGAACAAGTCCTACACACTACTAGAAGGCCAAATATTTTTTCAGAGGTAGATGCAGAAAAATATTATATTCAATTTGCAACCTGATGGAGATCAGTATAAATGGACTAATAGAACAAGTATCACACACAGCTAGAAGCCCAAATATTTTTTCAGAGGTAGATGCAGAAAAATATTATATTCAATTTGCAACCTGATGAAGGTCAGTATAGATGGACTAAGAGAAAAAGTGCCACACACTGCTAGAAGCCCAAATATTTTTTCAGAGGTAGATGCGGAAAAAAATTATATTCAGTTTGCAACCTGATGGAGGTCAGTAAAGATGGACTAATAGAACAAGTCCCACACACTGCTAGAAGGCCAAATATTTTTTCAGAGGTAGATGCAGAAAAAAATTATATTCAGTTTGCAACCTGATGGAGGTCAGTATAGATGGACTAATAGAACAAATCCCACACACTGCTAGAAGGCCAAATATTTTTTCAGAGCTAGATGCAGAAAAATATTATATTCAATTTGCAACCTGATGGAGGTCAGTATAGATGGACTAATAGAACAAGTCCCACACACAGCTAGAAGCCCAAATATTTTTTCAGAGGTAGATGCAGAAAAAAATTATATTCAGTTTGCAACCTGATGGAGGTTAGTATAGATGGACTAATAGAACAAGTCTCACACACTGCTAGAAGGCCAAATATTTTTTCAGAGCTAGATGCAGAAAAATATTATATTCAATTTGCAACCTGATGGAGGTCAGTATAGATGGACTAATAGAACAAGTCCCACACACTGCTAGAAGGCCAAATATTTTTTCAGAGCTAGATGCAGAAAAATATTATATTCAATTTGCAACCTGATGGAGGTCAGTATAGATGGACTAATAGAACAAGTCCCACACACTGCTAGAAGGCCAAATATTTTTTCAGAGCTAGATGCAGAAAAAAATTATATTCAATTTGCAACCTGATGGAGGTCAGTATAGATGGACTAATAGAACAAGTCCCACACACAGCTAGAAGCCCAAATATTTTTTCAGAGGTAGATGCAGAAAAAAATTATATTCAGTTTGCAACCTGATGGAGCTCAGTATAGATGGTCTAATAGAACAAGTCCCACACACTGCTAGAAGGCCAAATATTTTTTCAGAGCTAGATGCAGAAAAAAATTATATTCAATTTGCAACCTGATGGAGGTCAGTATAGATGGACTAATAGAACAAGTCCCACACACAGCTAGAAGCCCAAATATTTTTTCAGAGGTAGATGCAGAAAAAAATTATATTCAGTTTGCAACCTGATGGAGGTCAGTATAGATGGACTAATAGAACAAGTCCCACACACTGCTAGAAGGCCAAATATTTTTTCAGAGGTAGATGCAGAAAAATATTATATTCAATTTGCAACCTGATGGAGGTCAGTATAGATGGACTAATAGAGCCAGTATCACACATAGCTAGAAGCCCAAATATTTTTTCAGAGGTATATGCAGAAAAATATTATATTCAATTTGCAACCTGATGAAGGTCAGTATAGATGGACTAATAGAACAAGTCCCACACACTGCTAGAAACCCAAATATTTTTTCAGAGGTAGATGCAGAAAAAAATTATATTCAGTTTGCAACCTGATGGAGGTCAGTAAAGATGGACTAATAGAACAAGTCCCACACACTGCTAGAAGGCCAAATATTTTTTCAGAGGTTGATGCAGAAAAAAATTATATTCAGTTTGCATCCTGATGGAGGTCAGTATAGATGGACTAATAGAACAAGTCCCACACACTGCTAGAAGGCCAAATATTTTTTCAGATCTAGATGCAAAAAAATATGATATTCAATTTGCAACCTGATGGAGGTCAGTATAGATGGTCTAATAGAACAAGTCCCACACACTGCTAGAAGGCCAAATATTTTTTCAGAGCTAGATGCAGAAAAAAATTATATTCAATTTGCAACATGATGGAGGTCAGTATAGATGGACTAATAGAACAAGTCCCACACACAGCTAGAAGCCCAAATATTTTTTCAGAGGTAGATGCAGAAAAAAATTATATTCAGTTTGCAACCTGATGGAGGTCAGTATAGATGGACTAATAGAACAAGTCCCACACACTGCTAGAAGGCCAAATATTTTTTCAGAGGTAGATGCAGAAAAAAATTATATTCAGTTTGCAACCTGATGGAGGTCAGTATAGATGGATTAATAGAACAAGTCCCACACACTACTAGAAGGCCAAATATTTTTTCAGAGGTAGATGCAGAAAAATATTATATTCAATTTGCAACCTGATGGAGGTCAGTATAGATGGACTAATAGAGCAAGTATCACACATAGCTAGAAGCCCAAATATTTTTTCAGAGGTATATGCAGAAAAATATTATATTCAATTTGAAACCTGATGAAGGTCAGTATAGATGGACTAAAAGAACAAGTCCCACACACTGCTAGAAGCCCAAATATTTTTTCAGAGGTAGATGCAGAAAAAAATTATATTCAGTTTGCAACCTGATGGAGGTCAGTAAAGATGGACTAATAGAACAAGTCCCACACACTGCTATAAGGCCAAATATTTTTTCAGAGGTAGATGCAGAAAAAAATTATATTCATTTTGCATCCTGATGGAGGTCAGTATAGATGGACTAATAGAACAAGTCCCACACACTGCTAGAAGGCTAAATATTTTTTCAGAGCTAGATGCAGAAAAATATTATATTCAATTTGCAACCTGATGGAGGTCAGTATAGATTGACTAATAGAACAAGTCCCACACACTGCTAGAAGCCCAAATATTTTTTCAGAGGTAGATGCAGAAAAAAATTATATTCAGTTTGCAACCTGATGGAGGTCAGTATAAATGGACTAATAGAACAAGTCCCACACACTGCTAGAAGCCCAAATTCTTTTTCAGAGGTAGATGCAGAAAAAACATATATTCAGTTTGCAACCTGATGGAGGTCAGTATAGATGGACTAATAGATCAAGTCCCACACACTGCTAGAAGGCCAAATATTTTTTCAGAGCTAGATGCAGAAAAATATTATATTCAATTTGCAACCTCATGGAGGTCAGTATAGATGGACTAATAGAACAAGTCCCACACACAGCTAGAAGACCAAATATTTTTTCAGAGGTAGATGCAGAAAAAAGTTATATTCAGTTTGCAACCTGATGGAGGTCAGTATAGATGGACTAATAGAACAAGTCCCACACACTGCTAGAAGTCCAAATATTTTTTCAGAGCTAGATGCAGAAAAATATTATATTCAATTTGCAACCTGATGGAGGTCAGTATAGATGGACTAATAGAACAAGTCCCACACACTGCTAGAAGCCCAAATATTTTTTCAGAGGTAGATGCAGAAAAAAATTATATTCAGTTTGCAACCTGATGGAGGTCAGTATAGATGGACTAATAGAACATGTCCCACACACTGCTAGAATGCCAAATATTTTTTCAGAGCTAGATGCAGAAAAATATTATATTCAATTTGCAACCTCATGGAGGTCAGTATAGATGGACTAATAGAACAAGTCCCACACACAGCTAGAAGCCCAAATATTTTTTCAGAGGTAGATGCAGAAAAAAGTTATATTCAGTTTGCAACCTGATGGAGGTCAGTAAAGATGGACTAATAGAACAAGTCCCACACACTGCTAGAAGGCCAAATATTTTTTCAGAGGTTGATGCAGAAAAAAATTATATTCAGTTTGCATCCTGATGGAGGTCAGTATAGATGGACTAATAGAACAAGTCCCACACACTGCTAGAAGGCCAAATATTTTTTCAGAGCTAGATGCAGAAAAATATTATATTCAATTTGCAACCTGATGGAGGTCAGTATAGATGCACTAATAGAACAAGTCCCACACACAGCTAGAAGCCCAAATATTTTTTCAGAGGTAGATGCAGAATAAAATTATATTCAGTTTGCAACCTGATGGAGGTTAGTATAGATGGACTAATAGAACAAGTCTCACACACTGCTAGAAGGCCAAATATTTTTTCAGATCTAGATGCAAAAAAATATGATATTCAATTTGCAACCTGATGGAGGTCAGTATAGATGGACTAATAGAAGAAGTCCCACACACTGCTAGAAGGCCAAATATTTTTTCAGAGCTAGATGCAGAAAAAAATTATATTCAATTTGCAACCTGATTGAGGTCAGTATAGATGGACTAATAGAACAAGTCCCACACACAGCTAGAAGCCCAAATATTTTTTCAGAGGTAGATGCAGAAAAAAATTATATTCAGTTTGCAACCTGATGGAGCTCAGTATAGATGGACTAATAGAACAAGTCCCACACACTGCTAGAAGGCCAAATATTTTTTCAGAGCTAGATGCAGAAAAAAATTATATTCAATTTGCAACCTGATGAAGGTCAGTATAGATGGACTAAGAGAACAAGTCCCACACACAGCTAGAAGCCCAAATATTTTTTCAGAGGTAGATGCAGAAAAAAATTATATTCAGTTTGCAACCTGATGGAGGTCAGTATAGATGGACTAATAGAACAAGTCCCACACACTGCTAGAAGGCCAAATATTTTTTCAGAGGTAGATGCAGAAAAAAATTATATTCAGTTTGCAACCTGATGGAGGTCAGTATAGATGGATTAATAGAACAAGTCCCACACACTACTAGAAGGCCAAATATTTTTTCAGAGGTAGATGCAGAAAAATATTATATTCAATTTGCAACCTGATGGAGGTCAGTATAGATGGACTAATAGAACAAGTCCCACACACTGCTAGAAGCCCAAATTCTTTTTCAGAGGTAGATGCAGAAAAAACATATATTCAGTTTGCAACCTGATGGAGGTCAGTATAGATGGACTAATAGATCAAGTCCCACACACTGCTAGAAGGCCAAATATTTTTTCAGAGCTAGATGCAGAAAAATATTATATTCAATTTGCAACCTCATGGAGGTCAGTATAGATGGACTAATAGAACAAGTCCCACACACAGCTAGAAGACCAAATATTTTTTCAGAGGTAGATGCAGAAAAAAGTTATATTCAGTTTGCAACCTGATGGAGGTCAGTATAGATGGACTAATAGAACAAGTCCCACACACTGCTAGAAGTCCAAATATTTTTTCAGAGCTAGATGCAGAAAAATATTATATTCAATTTGCAACCTGATGGAGGTCAGTATAGATGGACTAATAGAACAAGTCCCACACACTGCTAGAAGCCCAAATATTTTTTCAGAGGTAGATGCAGAAAAAAATTATATTCAGTTTGCAACCTGATGGAGGTCAGTATAGATGGACTAATAGAACATGTCCCACACACTGCTAGAATGCCAAATATTTTTTCAGAGCTAGATGCAGAAAAATATTATATTCAATTTGCAACCTCATGGAGGTCAGTATAGATGGACTAATAGAACAAGTCCCACACACAGCTAGAAGCCCAAATATTTTTTCAGAGGTAGATGCAGAAAAAAGTTATATTCAGTTTGCAACCTGATGGAGGTCAGTAAAGATGGACTAATAGAACAAGTCCCACACACTGCTAGAAGGCCAAATATTTTTTCAGAGGTTGATGCAGAAAAAAATTATATTCAGTTTGCATCCTGATGGAGGTCAGTATAGATGGACTAATAGAACAAGTCCCACACACTGCTAGAAGGCTAAATATTTTTTCAGAGCTAGATGCAGAAAAATATTATATTCAATTTGCAACCTGATGGAGGTCAGTATAGATGCACTAATAGAACAAGTCCCACACACAGCTAGAAGCCCAAATATTTTTTCAGAGGTAGATGCAGAATAAAATTATATTCAGTTTGCAACCTGATGGAGGTTAGTATAGATGGACTAATAGAACAAGTCTCACACACTGCTAGAAGGCCAAATATTTTTTCAGATCTAGATGCAAAAAAATATGATATTCAATTTGCAACCTGATGGAGGTCAGTATAGATGGACTAATAGAAGAAGTCCCACACACTGCTAGAAGGCCAAATATTTTTTCAGAGCTAGATGCAGAAAAAAATTATATTCAATTTGCAACCTGATTGAGGTCAGTATAGATGGACTAATAGAACAAGTCCCACACACAGCTAGAAGCCCAAATATTTTTTCAGAGGTAGATGCAGAAAAAAATTATATTCAGTTTGCAACCTGATGGAGCTCAGTATAGATGGACTAATAGAACAAGTCCCACACACTGCTAGAAGGCCAAATATTTTTTCAGAGCTAGATGCAGAAAAAAATTATATTCAATTTGCAACCTGATGGAGGTCAGTATAGATGGACTAATAGAACAAGTCCCACACACAGCTAGAAGCCCAAATATTTTTTCAGAGGTAGATGCAGAAAAAAATTATATTCAGTTTGCAACCTGATGGAGGTCAGTATAGATGGACTAATAGAACAAGTCCCACACACTGCTAGAAGGCCAAATATTTTTTCAGAGGTAGATGCAGAAAAAAATTATATTCAGTTTGCAACCTGATGGAGGTCAGTATAGATGGATTAATAGAACAAGTCCCACACACTACTAGAAGGCCAAATATTTTTTCAGAGGTAGATGCAGAAAAATATTATATTCAATTTGCAACCTGATGGAGGTCAGTATAGATGGACTAATAGAGCAAGTATCACACATAGCTAGAAGCCCAAATATTTTTTCAGAGGTATATGCAGAAAAATATTATATTCAATTTGAAACCTGATGAAGGTCAGTATAGATGGACTAAAAGAACAAGTCCCACACACTGCTAGAAGCCCAAATATTTTTTCAGAGGTAGATGCAGAAAAAAATTATATTCAGTTTGCAACCTGATGGAGGTCAGTAAAGATGGACTAATAGAACAAGTCCCACACACTGCTATAAGGCCAAATATTTTTTCAGAGGTAGATGCAGAAAAAAAATATATTCATTTTGCATCCTGATGGAGGTCAGTATAGATGGACTAATAGAACAAGTCCCACACACTGCTAGAAGGCTAAATATTTTTTCAGAGCTAGATGCAGAAAAATATTATATTCAATTTGCAACCTGATGGAGGTCAGTATAGATTGACTAATAGAACAAGTCCCACACACTGCTAGAAGCCCAAATATTTTTTCAGAGGTAGATGCAGAAAAAAATTATATTCAGTTTGCAACCTGATGGAGGTCAGTATAAATGGACTAATAGAACAAGTCCCACACACAGCTAGAAGCCCAAATATTTTTTCAGAGGTAGATGCAGACAAAAATTATATTCAGTTTGCAACCTGATGGAGGTCAGTATAGATGAACTAATAGAACAAGTCCCACACACTGCTAGAAGGCCAAATATTTTTTCAGGGGTAGATGCAGAAAAAAATTATATTCAGTTTGCAAACTGATGGAGGTCAGTATAGATGGACTAATAGAACAAGTCCCACACACTGCTAGAAGCCCAAATACTTTTTCAGAGGTAGATGCAGAAAAAAAATATATTCAGTTTGCAACCTGATGGAGGTCAGTATAGATGGACTAATAGATCAAGTCCCACACACTGCTAGAAGGCCAAATATTTTTTCAGAGCTAGATGCAGAAAAATATTATATTCAATTTGCAACCTCATGGAGGTCAGTATAGATGGACTAATAGAACAAGTCCCACACACAGCTAGAAGACCAAATATTTTTTCAGAGGTAGATGCAGAAAAAAGTTATATTCAGTTTGCAACCTGATGGAGATCAGTATAGATGGACTAATAGAACAAGTCCCACACACTGCTAGAAGTCCAAATATTTTTTCAGAGCTAGATGCAGAAAAATATTATATTCAATTTGCAACCTGATGGAGGTCAGTATAGATGGACTAATAGAACAAGTCCCACACACTGCTAGAAGCCCAAATATTTTTTCAGAGGTAGATGCAGAAAAAAATTATATTCAGTTTGCAACCTGATGGAGGTCAGTATAGATGGACTAATAGAACAAGTCCCACACACTGCTAGAAGTCCAAATATTTTTTCAGAGCTAGATGCAGAAAAATATTATATTCATTTTGCAACCTGATGGAGGTCAGTATAGATGGACTAATAGAACAAGTCCCACACACAACTAGAAGCCCAAATATTTTTTCAGAGGTAGATGCAGAAAAAAATTATATTCAGTTTGCAACCTGATGGAGGTCAGTATAGATGGACTAATAGAACAAGTCCCACACACTGCTAGAAGGCCAAATATTTTTTCAGCGGTAGATGCAGAAAAAAATTATATTCAGTTTGCAACCTGATGGAGGTCAGTATAGATGGACTAATAGAACAAGTCCCACACACTGCTAGAAGTCCAAATATTTTTTCAGAGCTAGATGCAGAAAAAAATTATATTCAATTTGCAACCTGATGGAGGTCAGTACAGATGGACTAATAGAACAAGTCCCACACACACCTAGAAGCCCAAATATTTTTTCAGAGGTAGATGCAGAAAAATATTATATTCAATTTCCAACCTGATGGAGGTCAGTATAGATGAACTAAAAGAACAAGTCCCACACACTGCAAGAAGCCCAAATATTTTTTCAGAGGTAGATGCAGAAAAAAATTATATTCAGTTTGCAACCTGATGGAGGTCAGTATAGATGGACTAATAGAACAAGTCCCACACACAGCTAGAAGCCCAAATATTTTTTCAGAGGTAGATGCAGAAAAAAATGATATTCAGTTTGCAACCTGATGGAGGTCAGTATAGATGGACTAATAGAACAAGTCCCACACACTGCTAGAAGCCCAATACTTTTTCAGAGGTAGATGCAGAAAAAAATTATATTCAGTTTGCAACCTGATGGAGTTCAGTATAGATGGACTAATAGATCAAGTCCCACACACTGCTAGAAGGCCAAATATTATTTCAGAGCTAGATGCAGAAAAATATTATATACAATTTGCAACCTGATGGAGGTCTGTATAGATGGACTAATAGAACAAGTCCCACACACAGCTAGAAGCCCAAATATTTTTTCAGAGGTAGATGCAGAAAAAAATTATATTCAGTTTGCAACTTGATGGAGGTCAGTATAGATGGACTAATATAACAAGTCCCACACACTGCTAGAAGGCCAAATATTTTTTCAGAGCTAGATGCAGAAAAATATTATATTCAATTTGCAACCTGGTGGAGGTCAGTATAAATGGACTAATAGAACAAGTCCCACACACAGCTAGAAACCCAAATATTTTTTCAGAGGTAGATGCAGAAAAAAATTATATTCAGTTTGCAACCTGATGGAGGTCAGTATAGATGAACTAATAGAACAAGTCCCAAACACTGCTAGAAGGCCAAATATTTTTTCAGGGGTAGATGCAGAAAAAAATTATATTCAGTTTGCAAACTGATGGAGGTCAGTATAGATGGACTAATAGAACAAGTCCCACACACTGCTAGAAGCCCAAATACTTTTTCACAGGTAGATGCAGAAAAAAATTATATTCAGTTTGCAACCTGATGGAGGTCAGTATAGATGGACTAATAGATCAAGTCCCACACACTGCTAGAAGGCCAAATATTTTTTCAGAGCTAGATGCAGAAAAATATTATATTCAATTTGCAACCTGATGGAGGTCTGTATAGATGGACTAATAGAACAAGTCCCACACACAGCTAGAAGCCCAAATATTTTTTCAGAGGTAGATGTAGAAAAAAATTATATTCAGTTTGCAACTTGATGGAGGTCAGTATAGATGGACTAATAGAACAAGTCCCACACACTGCTAGAAGGCCAAATATTTTTTCAGAGCTAGATGCAGAAAAATATTATATACAATTTGCAACCTGATGGAGGTCTGTATAGATGGACTAATAGAACAAGTCCCACACACAGCTAGAAGCCCAAATATTTTTTCAGAGGTAGATGCAGAAAAAAATTATATTCAGTTTGCAACTTGATGGAGGTCAGTATAGATGGACTAATATAACAAGTCCCACACACTGCTAGAAGGCCAAATATTTTTTCAGAGCTAGATGCAGAAAAATATTATATTCAATTTGCAACCTGGTGGAGGTCAGTATAAATGGACTAATAGAACAAGTCCCACACACAGCTAGAAACCCAAATATATTTTCAGAGGTAGATGCAGAAAAAAATTATATTCAGTTTGCAACCTGATGGAGGTCAGTATAGATGAACTAATAGAACAAGTCCCAAACACTGCTAGAAGGCCAAATATTTTTTCAGGGGTAGATGCAGAAAAAAATTATATTCAGTTTGCAAACTGATGGAGGTCAGTATAGATGGACTAATAGAACAAGTCCCACACACTGCTAGAAGCCCAAATACTATTTCACAGGTAGATGCAGAAAAAAATTATATTCAGTTTGCAACCTGATGGAGGTCAGTATAGATGGACTAATAGATCAAGTCCCACACACTGCTAGAAGGCCAAATATTTTTTCAGAGCTAGATGCAGAAAAATATTATATTCAATTTGCAACCTGATGGAGGTCTGTATAGATGGACTAATAGAACAAGTCCCACACACAGCTAGAAGCCCAAATATTTTTTCAGAGGTAGATGTAGAAAAAAATTATATTCAGTTTGCAACTTGATGGAGGTCAGTATAGATGGACTAATAGAACAAGTCCCACACACTGCTAGAAGGCCAAATATTTTTTCAGAGCTAGATGCAGAAAAATATTATATTCAATTTGCAACCTGATGGAGGTCAGTATAAATGGACTAATAGAACAAGTCCCACACACAGCTAGAAGCCCAAATATTTTTTCAGAGGTAAATGCAGAAAAAAATTATATTCAGTTTGCAACCTGATGGAGGTCAGTATAGATGAACTAATAGAACAAGTCCCACACACTGCTAGAAGGCCAAATATTTTTTCAGGGGTAGATGCAGAAAAAAATTATATTCAGTTTGCAAACTGATGGAGGTCAGTATAGATGGACTAATAGAACAAGTTCCACACACAGCTAGAAGCCCAAATATTTTTTCAGAGCTAGATGCAGAAAAATATTATATTCAATTTGCAACCTGATGGAGATCAGTATAGATGGACTAAAAGAACAAGTCCCACACACTGCTACAAGGCCAAATATTTTTTCAGAGGTAGATGCAGAAAAATATATTCAATTTGCAACCTGATGGAGGTCAGTATAGATGGACTAAAGGAACAAGTCCCACACACTGCTAGAAGCCCAAATATTTTTTCAGAGGTAGATGCAGAAAAAAATTATATTCAGTTTGCAACCTGATGGAGGTCAGTATAGATGGACTAATAGAACAAGTCCCACACACAGCTAGAAGCCCAAATATTTTTTCAGAGGTAGATGCAGAAAAAATATATATTTAGTTTGCAACCTGATGGAGGTCAGTAAAGATGGACTAATAGAACAAGTCCCACACACTGCTAGAACGCCAAAGACTTTTTCAGAGGTAGATGCAGAAAAAAATTATATTCAGTTTGCAACCTGATGGAGGTCAGTATAGATGGACTAATAGTTCAAGTCCCACACACTGCTAGAAGGCCAAATATTTTTTCAGAGCTAGATGCAGAAAAATGTTATATACAATTTGCAACCTGATGGAGGTCAGTATAGATGGACTAATAAAACAAGTCCCACACACTGCTAGAAGGCCAAATATTTTTTCAGAGCTAGATGCAGAAAAATATTATATACAATTTGCAACCTGATGGAGGTCAGTATAGATGGACTAATAGAACAAGTCCCACACACAGCTAGAAGCCCAAATATTTTTTCAGAGATAGATGCAGAAAAAAATTATATTCAGTTTGCAACCTGATGGAGGTCAGTATAGATGGACTAATAGAACAAGTCCCACACACTGCTAGAAGGCCAAATATTTTTTCAGAGGTAGGTGCAGAAAAAAATTATATTCAGTTTGCAACCTGATGGAGGTCAGTATAGATGGACTAATAGAACAAGTCCCACACACTGCTAGAAGGCCAAATATTTTTTTCAGAGCTAGATGCAGAAAAATATTATATTCATTTTGCAACCTGATGGAGATCAGTATAGATGGACTAATAGAACAAGTCCCACACACTGCTAGAAGGCCAAATATTTTTTCAGCGGTAGATGCAGAAAAAAATTATATTCAGTTTGCAACCTGAAGGAGGTCAGTATAGATGGACTAATAGAACAAGTCCCACACACAGCTAGAAGCCCAAATATTTTTTCAGAGGTAGATGCAGAAAAATATTATATTCAATTTCCAACCTGATGGAGGTCAGTATAGATGAACTAAAAGAACAAGTCCCACACACTGCTAGAAGCCCAAATATTTTTTCAGAGGTAGATGCAGAAAAAAATTATATTCAGTTTGCAACCTGATGGAGGTCAGTATAGATGGACTAATAGAACAAGTCCCACACACAGCTAGAAGCCCAAATATTTTTTCAGAGGTAGATGCAGAATAAAATGATATTCAGTTTGCAACCTGATGGAGGTCAGTATAGATGGACTAATAGAACAAGTCCCACACACTGCTAGAAGCCCAAATACTTTTTCAGAGGTAGATGCAGAAAAAAATTATATTCAGTTTGCAACCTGATGGAGGTCAGTATAGATGGACTAATAGATCAAGTCCCACACACTGCTAGAAGGCCAAATATTTTTTCAGAGCTAGATGCAGAAAAATATTATATACAATTTGCAACCTGATGGAGGTCTGTATAGATGGACTAATAGAACAAGTCCCACACACAGCTAGAAGCCCAAATATTTTTTCAGAGGTAGATGCAGAAAAAAATTATATTCAGTTTGCAACTTGATGGAGGTCAGTATAGATGGACTAATAGAACAAGTCCCACACACTGCTAGAAGGCCAAATATTTTTTCAGAGCTAGATGCAGAAAAATATTATATTCAATTTGCAACCTGGTGGAGGTCAGTATAAATGGACTAATAGAACAAGTCCCACACACAGCTAGAAACCCAAATATTTTTTCAGAGGTAGATGCAGAAAAAAATTATATTCAGTTTGCAACCTGATGGAGGTCAGTATAGATGAACTAATAGAACAAGTCCCAAACACTGCTAGAAGGCCAAATATTTTTTCAGGGGTAGATGCAGAAAAAAATTATATTCAGTTTGCAAACTGATGGAGGTCAGTATAGATGGACTAATAGAACAAGTCCCACACACTGCTAGAAGCCCAAATACTTTTTCACAGGTAGATGCAGAAAAAAATTATATTCAGTTTGCAACCTGATGGAGGTCAGTATAGATGGACTAATAGATCAAGTCCCACACACTGCTAGAAGGCCAAATATTTTTTCAGAGCTAGATGCAGAAAAATATTATATTCAATTTGCAACCTGATGGAGGTCTGTATAGATGGACTAATAGAACAAGTCCCACACACAGCTAGAAGCCCAAATATTTTTTCAGAGGTAGATGTAGAAAAAAATTATATTCAGTTTGCAACTTGATGGAGGTCAGTATAGATGGACTAATAGAACAAGTCCCACACACTGCTAGAAGGCCAAATATTTTTTCAGAGCTAGATGCAGAAAAATATTAAATACAATTTGCAACCTGATGGAGGTCTGTATAGATGGACTAATAGAACAAGTCCCACACACAGCTAGAAGCCCAAATATTTTTTCAGAGGTAGATGCAGAAAAAAATTATATTCAGTTTGCAACTTGATGGAGGTCAGTATAGATGGACTAATATAACAAGTCCCACACACTGCTAGAAGGCCAAATATTTTTTCAGAGCTAGATGCAGAAAAATATTATATTCAATTTGCAACCTGGTGGAGGTCAGTATAAATGGACTAATAGAACAAGTCCCACACACAGCTAGAAACCCAAATATATTTTCAGAGGTAGATGCAGAAAAAAATTATATTCAGTTTGCAACCTGATGGAGGTCAGTATAGATGAACTAATAGAACAAGTCCCAAACACTGCTAGAAGGCCAAATATTTTTTCAGGGGTAGATGCAGAAAAAAATTATATTCAGTTTGCAAACTGATGGAGGTCAGTATAGATGGACTAATAGAACAAGTCCCACACACTGCTAGAAGCCCAAATACTATTTCACAGGTAGATGCAGAAAAAAATTATATTCAGATTGCAACCTGATGGAGGTCAGTATAGATGGACTAATAGATCAAGTCCCACACACTGCTAGAAGGCCAAATATTTTTTCAGAGCTAGATGCAGAAAAATATTATATTCAATTTGCAACCTGATGGAGGTCTGTATAGATGGACTAATAGAACAAGTCCCACACACAGCTAGAAGCCCAAATATTTTTTCAGAGGTAGATGTAGAAAAAAATTATATTCAGTTTGCAACTTGATGGAGGTCAGTATAGATGGACTAATAGAACAAGTCCCACACACTGCTAGAAGGCCAAATATTTTTTCAGAGCTAGATGCAGAAAAATATTATATTCAATTTGCAACCTGATGGAGGTCAGTATAAATGGACTAATAGAACAAGTCCCACACACAGCTAGAAGCCCAAATATTTTTTCAGAGGTAAATGCAGAAAAAAATTATATTCAGTTTGCAACCTGATGGAGGTCAGTATAGATGAACTAATAGAACAAGTCCCACACACTGCTAGAAGGCCAAATATTTTTTCAGGGGTAGATGCAGAAAAAAATTATATTCAGTTTGCAAACTGATGGAGGTCAGTATAGATGGACTAATAGAACAAGTTCCACACACAGCTAGAAGCCCAAATATTTTTTCAGAGCTAGATGCAGAAAAATATTATATTCAATTTGCAACCTGATGGAGATCAGTATAGATGGACTAAAAGAACAAGTCCCACACACTGCTACAAGGCCAAATATTTTTTCAGAGCTAGATGCAAAAAAAAATTATATTCAATTTGCAACCTGATGGAGGTCAGTATAGATGGACTAATAGAACAAGTACCACACACAGCTAGAAGCCCAAATATTTTTTCAGAGGTAGATGCAGAAAAATATATTCAATTTGCAACCTGATGGAGGTCAGTATAGATGGACTAAAGGAACAAGTCCCACACACTGCTAGAAGCCCAAATATTTTTTCAGAGGTAGATGCAGAAAAAAATTATATTCAGTTTGCAACCTGATGGAGGTCAGTATAGATGGACTAATAGAACAAGTCCCACACACAGCTAGAAGCCCAAATATTTTTCAGAGGTAGATGCAGAAAAAATATATATTTAGTTTGCAACCTGATGGAGGTCAGTAAAGATGGACTAATAGAACAAGTCCCACACACTGCTAGAACGCCAAAGACTTTTTCAGAGGTAGATGCAGAAAAAAATTATATTCAGTTTGCAACCTGATGGAGGTCAGTATAGATGGACTAATAGTTCAAGTCCCACACACTGCTAGAAGGCCAAATATTTTTTCAGAGCTAGATGCAGAAAAATATTATATACAATTTGCAACCTGATGGAGGTCAGTATAGATGGACTAATAAAACAAGTCCCACACACTGCTAGAAGGCCAAATATTTTTTCAGAGCTAGATGCAGAAAAATATTATATACAATTTGCAACCTGATGGAGGTCAGTATAGATGGACTAATAGAACAAGTCCCACACACAGCTAGAAGCCCAAATATTTTTTCAGAGATAGATGCAGAAAAAAATTATATTCAGTTTGCAACCTGATGGAGGTCAGTATAGATGGACTAATAGAACAAGTCCCACACACTGCTAGAAGGCCAAATATTTTTTCAGAGGTAGGTGCAGAAAAAAATTATATTCAGTTTGCAACCTGATGGAGGTCAGTATAGATGGACTAATAGAACAAGTCCCATACACTGCTAGGAGGCCAAATATTTTTTTCAGAGCTAGATGCAGAAAAATATTATATTCATTTTGCAACCTGATGGAGATCAGTATAGATGGACTAATAGAACAAGTCCCACACACTGCTAGAAGGCCAAATATTTTTTCAGCGGTAGATGCAGAAAAAAATTATATTCAGTTTGCAACCTGAAGGAGGTCAGTATAGATGGACTAATAGAACAAGTCCCACACACAGCTAGAAGCCCAAATATTTTTTCAGAGGTAGATGCAGAAAAATATTATATTCAATTTCCAACCTGATGGAGGTCAGTATAGATGAACTAAAAGAACAAGTCCCACACACTGCTAGAAGCCCAAATATTTTTTCAGAGGTAGATGCAGAAAAAAATTATATTCAGTTTGCAACCTGATGGAGGTCAGTATAGATGGACTAATAGAACAAGTCCCACACACAGCTAGAAGCCCAAATATTTTTTCAGAGGTAGATGCAGAATAAAATGATATTCAGTTTGCAACCTGATGGAGGTCAGTATAGATGGACTAATAGAACAAGTCCCACACACTGCTAGAAGCCCAAATACTTTTTCAGAGGTAGATGCAGAAAAAAATTATATTCAGTTTGCAACCTGATGGAGGTCAGTATAGATGGACTAATAGATCAAGTCCCACACACTGCTAGAAGGCCAAATATTTTTTCAGAGCTAGATGCAGAAAAATATTATATACAATTTGCAACCTGATGGAGGTCTGTATAGATGGACTAATAGAACAAGTCCCACACACAGCTAGAAGCCCAAATATTTTTTCAGAGGTAGATGCAGAAAAAAATTATATTCAGTTTGCAACTTGATGGAGGTCAGTATAGATGGACTAATAGAACAAGTCCCACACACTGCTAGAAGGCCAAATATTTTTTCAGAGCTAGATGCAGAAAAATATTATATTCAATTTGCAACCTGATGGAGGTCAGTATAAATGGACTAATAGAACAAGTCCCACACACAGCTAGAAACCCAAATATTTTTTCAGAGGTAGATGCAGAAAAAAATTATATTCAGTTTGCAACCTGATGGAGGTCAGTATAGATGAACTAATAGAACAAGTCCCACACACTGCTAGAAGGCCAAATATTTTTTCAGGGGTAGATGCAGAGAAAAATTATATTCAGTTTGCAAACTGATGGAGGTCAGTATAGATGGACTAATAGAACAAGTCCCACACACTGCTAGAAGCCCAAATACTTTTTCAGAGGTAGATGCAGAAAAAAATTATATTCAGTTTGCAACCTGATGGAGGTCAGTATAGATGGACTAATAGATCAAGTCCCACACACTGCTAGAAGGCCAAATATTTTTTCAGAGCTAGATGCAGAAAAATATTATATTCAATTTGCAACCTGATGGAGGTCTGTATAGATGGACTAATAGAACAAGTCCCACACACAGCTAGAAGCCCAAATATTTTTTCAGAGGTAGATGTAGAAAAAAATTATATTCAGTTTGCAACTTGATGGAGGTCAGTATAGATGGACTAATAGAACAAGTCCCACACACTGCTAGAAGGCCAAATATTTTTTCAGAGCTAGATGCAGAAAAATATTATATTCAATTTGCAACCTGATGGAGATCAGTATAAATGGACTAATAGAACAAGTCCCACACACAGCTAGAAGCCCAAATATTTTTTCAGAGGTAAATGCAGAAAAAAATTATATTCAGTTTGCAACCTGATGGAGGTCAGTATAGATGAACTAATAGAACAAGTCCCACACACTGCTAGAAGGCCAAATATTTTTTCAGGGGTAGATGCAGAAAAAAATTATATTCAGTTTGCAAACTGATGGAGGTCAGTATAGATGGACTAATAGAACAAGTTCCACACACAGCTAGAAGCCCAAATATTTTTTCAGAGCTAGATGCAGAAAAATATTATATTCAATTTGCAACCTGATGGAGATCAGTATAGATGGACTAAAAGAACAAGTCCCACACACTGCTACAAGGCCAAATATTTTTTCAGAGCTAGATGCAAAAAAAAATTATATTCAATTTGCAACCTGATGGAGGTCAGTATAGATGGACTAATAGAACAAGTACCACACACAGCTAGAAGCCCAAATATTTTTTCAGAGGTAGATGCAGAAAAATATATTCAATTTGCAACCTGATGGAGGTCAGTATAGATGGACTAAAGGAACAAGTCCCACACACTGCTAGAAGCCCAAATATTTTTTCAGAGGTAGATGCAGAAAAAAATTATATTCAGTTTGCAACCTGATGGAGGTCAGTATAGATGGACTAATAGAACAAGTCCCACACACAGCTAGAAGCCCAAATATTTTTCAGAGGTAGATGCAGAAAAAATATATATTTAGTTTGCAACCTGATGGAGGTCAGTAAAGATGGACTAATAGAACAAGTCCCACACACTGCTAGAACGCCAAAGACTTTTTCAGAGGTAGATGCAGAAAAAAATTATATTCAGTTTGCAACCTGATGGAGGTCAGTATAGATGGACTAATAGTTCAAGTCCCACACACTGCTAGAAGGCCAAATATTTTTTCAGAGCTAGATGCAGGAAAATATTATATACAATTTGCAACCTGATGGAGGTCAGTATAGATGGACTAATAAAACAAGTCCCACACACTGCTAGAAGGCCAAATATTTTTTCAGAGCTAGATGCAGAAAAATATTATATACAATTTGCAACCTGATGGAGGTCAGTATAGATGGACTAATAGAACAAGTCCCACACACAGCTAGAAGCCCAAATATTTTTTCAGAGATAGATGCAGAAAAAAATTATATTCAGTTTGCAACCTGATGGAGGTCAGTATAGATGGACTAATAGAACAAGTCCCACACACTGCTAGAAGGCCAAATATTTTTTCAGAGGTAGGTGCAGAAAAAAATTATATTCAGTTTGCAACCTGATGGAGGTCAGTATAGATGGACTAATAGAACAAGTCCCACACACTGCTAGGAGGCCAAATATTTTTTTCAGAGCTAGATGCAGAAAAATATTATATTCATTTTGCAACCTGATGGAGATCAGTATAGATGGACTAATAGAACAAGTCCCACACACTGCTAGAAGGCCAAATATTTTTTCAGCGGTAGATGCAGAAAAAAATTATATTCAGTTTGCAACCTGAAGGAGGTCAGTATAGATGGACTAATAGAACAAGTCCCACACACAGCTAGAAGCCCAAATATTTTTTCAGAGGTAGATGCAGAAAAATATTATATTCAATTTCCAACCTGATGGAGGTCAGTATAGATGAACTAAAAGAACAAGTCCCACACACTGCTAGAAGCCCAAATATTTTTTCAGAGGTAGATGCAGAAAAAAATTATATTCAGTTTGCAACCTGATGGAGGTCAGTATAGATGGACTAATAGAACAAGTCCCACACACAGCTAGAAGCCCAAATATTTTTTCAGAGGTAGATGCAGAATAAAATGATATTCAGTTTGCAACCTGATGGAGGTCAGTATAGATGGACTAATAGAACAAGTCCCACACACTGCTAGAAGCCCAAATACTTTTTCAGAGGTAGATGCAGAAAAAAATTATATTCAGTTTGCAACCTGATGGAGGTCAGTATAGATGGACTAATAGATCAAGTCCCACACACTGCTAGAAGGCCAAATATTTTTTCAGAGCTAGATGCAGAAAAATATTATATACAATTTGCAACCTGATGGAGGTCTGTATAGATGGACTAATAGAACAAGTCCCACACACAGCTAGAAGCCCAAATATTTTTTCAGAGGTAGATGCAGAAAAAAATTATATTCAGTTTGCAACTTGATGGAGGTCAGTATAGATGGACTAATAGAACAAGTCCCACACACTGCTAGAAGGCCAAATATTTTTTCAGAGCTAGATGCAGAAAAATATTATATTCAATTTGCAACCTGATGGAGGTCAGTATAAATGGACTAATAGAACAAGTCCCACACACAGCTAGAAACCCAAATATTTTTTCAGAGGTAGATGCAGAAAAAAATTATATTCAGTTTGCAACCTGATGGAGGTCAGTATAGATGAACTAATAGAACAAGTCCCACACACTGCTAGAAGGCCAAATATTTTTTCAGGGGTAGATGCAGAGAAAAATTATATTCAGTTTGCAAACTGATGGAGGTCAGTATAGATGGACTAATAGAACAAGTCCCACACACTGCTAGAAGCCCAAATACTTTTTCAGAGGTAGATGCAGAAAAAAATTATATTCAGTTTGCAACCTGATGGAGGTCAGTATAGATGGACTAATAGATCAAGTCCCACACACTGCTAGAAGGCCAAATATTTTTTCAGAGCTAGATGCAGAAAAATATTATATTCAATTTGCAACCTGATGGAGGTCTGTATAGATGGACTAATAGAACAAGTCCCACACACAGCTAGAAGCCCAAATATTTTTTCAGAGGTAGATGTAGAAAAAAATTATATTCAGTATGCAACTTGATGGAGGTCAGTATAGATGGACTAATAGAACAAGTCCCACACACTGCTAGAAGGCCAAATATTTTTTCAGAGCTAGATGCAGAAAAATATTATATTCAATTTGCAACCTGATGGAGATCAGTATAAATGGACTAATAGAACAAGTCCCACACACAGCTAGAAGCCCAAATATTTTTTCAGAGGTAAATGCAGAAAAAAATTATATTCAGTTTGCAACCTGATGGAGGTCAGTATAGATGAACTAATAGAACAAGTCCCACACACTGCTAGAAGGCCAAATATTTTTTCAGGGGTAGATGCAGAAAAAAATTATATTCAGTTTGCAAACTGATGGAGGTCAGTATAGATGGACTAATAGAACAAGTTCCACACACAGATAGAAGCCCAAATATTTTTTCAGAGCTAGATGCAGAAAAATATTATATTCAATTTGCAACCTGATGGAGATCAGTATAGATGGACTAAAAGAACAAGTCCCACACCCTGCTACAAGGCCAAAATATTTTTTCAGAGCTAGATGCAGAAAAAAATTATATTCAATTTGCAACCTGATGGAGGTCAGTATAGATGGACTAATAGAACAAGTACCACACACAGCTAGAAGCCCAAATATTTTTTCAGAGGTAGATGCAGAAAAATATATTCAATTTGCAACCTGATGGAGGTCAGTATAGATGGACTAAAGGAACAAGTCCCACACACTGCTAGAAGCCCAAATATTTTTTCAGAGGTAGATGCAGAAAAAAATTATATTCAGTTTGCAACCTGATGGAGGTCAGTATAGATGGACTAATAGAACAAGTCCCACACACAGCTAGAAGCCCAAATATTTTTTTAGAGGTAGATGCAGAAAAAAATTATATTCAGTTTGCAACCTGATGGAGGTCAGTAAAGATGGACTAATAGAACAAGTCCCACACACTGCTAGAAGGCCAAATACTTTTTCAGAGGTAGATGCAGAAAAAAATTATATTCAGTTTGCAACCTGATGGAGGTCAGTATAGATGGACTAATAGATCAAGTCCCACACACTGCTAGAAGGCCAAATATTTTTTCAGAGCTAGATGCAGAAAAATATTATATTCAATTTGCAACCTGATGGAGGTCAGTATAGATGGACTAATAAAACAACTCCCACACACTGTTAGAAGGCCAAATATTTTTTCAGAGCTAGATGCAGAAAAATATTATATTCAATTTGCAACCTGATGGAGGTCAGTATAGATGGACTAATAGAACAAGTCCCACACACAGCTAGAAGCCCAAATATTTTTTCAGAGGTAGATGCAAAAAAAATTATATTCAGTTTGCAACCTGATGGAGGTCAGTATAGATGGACTAATAGAACAAGTCCCACACACTGCTAGAAGGCCAAATATTTTTTCAGAGGTAGGTGCAGAAAAAAATTATATTCAGTTTGCAACCTGATGGAAGTCAGTATAGATGGACTAATAGAACACGTCCCACACACTGCTAGAATGCCAAATATTTTTTTCAGAGCTAGATGCAGAAAAATATTATATTCATTTTGCAACCTGATGGAGATCAGTATAGATGGACTAATAGAACAAGTCCCACACACTGCTAGAAGGCCAAATATTTTTTCAGCGGTAGATGCAGGAAAAAATTATATTCAGTTTGCAACCTGATGGAGGTCAGTATAGATGGACTAATAGAACAAGTCCCACACACAGCTAGAAGCCCAAATATTTTTTCAGAGGTAGATGCAGAAAAAAATTATATTCAGTTTGCAACCTGATGGAGGTCAGTATAGATGGACTAATAGAACAAGTCCCACACACTGCTAGAAGCCCAAATACTTTTTCAGAGGTAGATGCAGAAAATAATTATATTCAGTTTGCAACCTGATGGAGGTCAGTATAGATGGACTAATAGATCAAGTCCCACACACTGCTAGAAGGCCAAATATTTTTTCAGAGCTAGATGCAGAAAAATATTATATACAATTTGCAACCTGATGGAGGTCTGTATAGATGGACTAATAGAACAAGTACCACACACAGCTAGAAGCCCAAATATTTTTTCAGAGGTAGATGCAGAAAAAAATTATATTCAGTTTGCAACTTGATGGAGGTCAGTATAGATGGACTAATAGAACAAGTCCCACACACTGCTAGAAGGCCAAATATTTTTTCAGAGCTAGATGCAGAAAAATATTATATTCAATTTGCAACCTGATGGAGGTCAGTATAAATGGACTAATAGAACAAGTCCCACACACAGCTAGAAGCCCAAATATTTTTTCAGAGGTAGATGCAGAATAAAATTATATTCAGTTTGCAACCTGATGGAGGTCAGTATAGATGAACTAATAGAACAAGTCCCACACACTGCTAGAAGGCCAAATATTTTTTCAGGGGTAGATGCAGAAAAAAATTATATTCAGTTTGCAAACTGATGGAGGTCAGTATAGATGGACTAATAGAACAAGTCCCACACACTGCTAGAAGCCCAAATACTTTTTCAGAGGTAGATGCAGAAAAAAATTATATTCAGTTTGCAACCTGATGGAGGTCAGTATAGATGGACTAATAGATCAAGTCCCACACACTGCTAGAAGGCCAAATATTTTTTCAGAGCTAGATGCAGAAAAATATTATATTTAATTTGCAACCTGATGGAGGTCTGTATAGAAGGACTAATAGAACAAGTCCCACACACAGGTAGAAGCCCAAATATTTTTTCAGAGGTAGATGTAGAAAAAAATTATATTCAGTTTGCAACTTGATGGAGGTCAGTATAGATGGACTAATAGAACAAGTCCCACACACTGCTAGAAGGCCAAATATTTTTTCAGAGCTAGATGCAGAAAAATATTATATTCAATTTGCAACCTGATGGAGGTCAGTATAAATGGACAAATAGAACAAGTCCCACACACAGCTAGAAGCGCAAATATTTTTTCAGAGGTAAATGCAGAAAAAAATTATATTCAGTTTGCAACCTGATGGAGGTCAGTATAGATGAACTAATAGAACAATTCCCACACACTGCTAGAAGGCCAAATATTTTTTCAGGGGTAGATGCAGAAAAAAATTATATTCAGTTTGCAAACTGATGGAGGTCAGTATACATGGACTAATAGAACAAGTTCCACACACAGCTAGAAGCCCAAATATTTTTTCAGAGCTAGATGCAGAAAAATATTATATTCAATTTGCAACCTGATGGAGATCAGTATAGATGGACTAAAAGAACAAGTCCCACACACTGCTACAAGGCCAAATATTTTTTCAGAGCTAGATGCAGAAAAAAATTATATTCAATTTGCAACCTTATGGAGGTCAGTATAGATGGACTAATAGAACAAGTACCACACACAGCTAGAAGCCCAAATATTTTTTCAGAGGTAGATGCAGAAAAATATATTTAATTTGCAACCTGATGGAGGTCAGTATAGATGGACTAAAGGAACAAGTCCCAAACAATGCTAGAAGCCCAAATATTTTTTCAGAGGTAGATGCAGAAAAAAATTATATTCAGTTTGCAACCTGATGGAGGTCAGTATAGATGGACTAATAGAACAAGTCCCACACACAGCTAGAAGTCCAAATATTTTTTCAGAGGTAGATGCAGAAAAAAATTATATTCAGTTTGCAACCTGATGGAGGTCAGTAAAGATGGCATAATAGAACAAGTCCCACACACTGCTAGAAGGCCAAAGACTTTTTCAGAGGTAGATGCAGAAAAAAATTATATTCAGTTTGCAACCTGATGGAGGTCAGTATAGATGGACTAATAGAACAAGTCCCACACACAGCTAGAAGTCCAAATATTTTTTCAGAGGTAGATGCAGAAAAATATTATATTCAATTTGCAACCTGATGGAGGTCAGTGTAGATGGACTAATAGAACAAGTCCCACACACAGCTAGAAGCCCAAATATTTTTTCAGAGGTAGATGCAGAAAAAAATTATATTTAGTTTGCAACCTGATGGAGGTCAGTATAGATGGACTAATAGAACAAGTCCCACACACTGCTAGAAGGCCAAATATTTTTTCAGAGGTAGGTGCAGAAAAAAATTATATTCAGTTTGCAACCTGATGGAGGTCAGTATAGAAGGACTAATAGAACAAGTCCCACACACTGCTAGAATGCCAAATATTTTTTTCAGAGCTAGATGCAGAAAAATATTATATTCATTTTGCAACCTGATGGAGATCAGTATAGATGGACTAATAGAACAAGTCCCACACACTGCTAGAAGGCCAAATATTTTTTCAGCGGTAGATGCAGAAAAAAATTATATTCAGTTTGCAACCTGATGGAGGTCAGTATAGATGGACTAATAGAACAAGTCCCACACACTGCTAGAAGCCCAAATATTTTTTCAGAGGTAGATGCAGAAAAAAATGATATTCAGTTTGCAACCTGATGGAGGTCAGTATAAATGGACAAATAGAACAAGTCCCACACACAGCTAGAAGCGCAAATATTTTTTCAGAGGTAAATGCAGAAAAAAATTATATTCAGTTTGCAACCTGATGGAGGTCAGTATAGATGAACTAATAGAACAATTCCCACACACTGCTAGAAGGCCAAATATTTTTTCAGGGGTAGATGCAGAAAAAAATTATATTCAGTTTGCAAACTGATGGAGGTCAGTATACATGGACTAATAGAACAAGTTCCACACACAGCTAGAAGCCCAAATATTTTTTCAGAGCTAGATGCAGAAAAATATTATATTCAATTTGCAACCTGATGGAGATCAGTATAGATGGACTAAAAGAACAAGTCCCACACACTGCTACAAGGCCAAATATTTTTTCAGAGCTAGATGCAGAAAAAAATTATATTCAATTTGCAACCTGATGGAGGTCAGTATAGATGGACTAATAGAACAAGTACCACACACAGCTAGAAGCCCAAATATTTTTTCAGAGGTAGATGCAGAAAAATATATTTAATTTGCAACCTGATGGAGGTCAGTATAGATGGACTAAAGGAACAAGTCCCAAACAATGCTAGAAGCCCAAATATTTTTTCAGAGGTAGATGCAGAAAAAAATTATATTCAGTTTGCAACCTGATGGAGGTCAGTATAGATGGACTAATAGAACAAGTCCCACACACAGCTAGAAGTCCAAATATTTTTTCAGAGGTAGATGCAGAAAAAAATTATATTCAGTTTGCAACCTGATGGAGGTCAGTAAAGATGGCATAATAGAACAAGTCCCACACACTGCTAGAAGGCCAAAGACTTTTTCAGAGGTAGATGCAGAAAAAAATTATATTCAGTTTGCAACCTGATGGAGGTCAGTATAGATGGACTAATAGAACAAGTCCCACACACAGCTAGAAGTCCAAATATTTTTTCAGAGGTAGATGCAGAAAAATATTATATTCAATTTGCAACCTGATGGAGGTCAGTGTAGATGGACTAATAGAACAAGTCCCACACACAGCTAGAAGCCCAAATATTTTTTCAGAGGTAGATGCAGAAAAAAATTATATTCAGTTTGCAACCTGATGGAGGTCAGTATAGATGGACTAATAGAACAAGTCCCACACACTGCTAGAAGGCCAAATATTTTTTCAGAGGTAGGTGCAGAAAAAAATTATATTCAGTTTGCAACCTGATGGAGGTCAGTATAGAAGGACTAATAGAACAAGTCCCACACACTGCTAGAATGCCAAATATTTTTTTCAGAGCTAGATACAGAAAAATATTATATTCATTTTGCAACCTGATGGAGATCAGTATAGATGGACTAATAGAACAAGTCCCACACACTGCTAGAAGGCCAAATATTTTTTCAGCGGTAGATGCAGAAAAAAATTATATTCAGTTTGCAACCTGATGGAGGTCAGTATAGATGGACTAATAGAACAAGTCCCACACACAGCTAGAAGCCCAAATATTTTTTCAGAGGTAGATGCAGAAAAAAATGATATTCAGTTTGCAACCTGATGGAGGTAAGTATAGATGGACTAATAGAACAAGTCCCACACACTGCTAGAAGCCCAAATACTTTTTCAGAGGTAGATGCAGAAAAAAATTATATTCAGTTTGCAACCTGATGGAGGTCAGTATAGATGGACTAATAGATCAAGTCCCACACACTGCTAGAAGGCGAAATATTTTTTCAGAGCTAGATGCAGAAAAATATTATATACAATTTGCAACCTGATGGAGGTCTGTATAGATGGACTAATAGAACAAGTCCCACACACAGCTAGAAGCCCAAATATTTTTTCAGAGGTAGATGCAGAAAAAAATTATATTCAGTTTGCAACTTGATGGAGGTCAGTATAGATGGACTAATAGAACAAGTCCCACACACTGCTAGAAGGCCAAATATTTTTTCAGAGCTAGATGCAGAAAAATATTATATTCAATTTGCAACCTGATGGAGGTCAGTATAAATGGACTAATAGAACAAGTCCCACACACAGCTAGAAGCCCAAATATTTTTTCAGAGGTAGATGCAGAATAAAATTATATTCAGTTTGCAACCTGATGGAGGTCAGTATAGATGAACTAATAGAACAAGTCCCACACACTGCTAGAAGGCCAAATATTTTTTCAGGGGTAGATGCAGAAAAAAATTATATTCAGTTTGCAAACTGATGGAGGTCAGTATAGATGGACTAATAGAACAAGTTCCACACACAGCTAGAAGCCCAAATATTTTTTCAGAGCTAGATGCAGAAAAATATTATATTCAATTTGCAACCTGATGGAGATCAGTATAGATGGACTAAAAGAACAAGTCTCACACACTGCTACAAGGCCAAATATTTTTTCAGAGCTAGATGCAGAAAAAAATTATATTCAATTTGCAACCTGATGGAGGTCAGTATAGATGGACTAATAGAACAAGTACCACACACAGCTAGAAGCCCAAATATTTTTTCAGAGGTAGATGCAGAAAAATATATTCAATTTGCAACCTGATGGAGGTCAGTATAGATGGACTAAAGGAACAAGTCCCACACACTGCTAGAAGCCCAAATATTTTTTCAGAGGTAGATGCAGAAAAAAATTATATTCAGTTTGCAACCTGATGGAGGTCAGTATAGATGGACTAATAGAACAAGTCCCACACACAGCTAGAAGCCCAAATATTTTTTCAGAGGTAGATGCAGAAAAAAATTATATTCAGTTTGCAACCTGATGGAGGTCAGTAAAGATGGACTAATAGAACAAGTCCCACACACTGCTAGAAGGCCAAAGACTTTTTCAGAGGTAGATGCAGAAAAAAATTATATTCAGTTTGCAACCTGATGGAGGTCAGTATAGATGGACTAATAGATCAAGTCCCACACACTGCTAGAAGGCCAAATATTTTTTCAGAGCTAGATGCAGAAAAATATTATATTCAATTTGCATCCTGATGGAGGTCAGTATAGATGGACTAATAAAACAAGTCCCACACACTGCTAGAAGGCCAAATATTTTTTCAGAGCTAGATGCAGAAAAATATTATATTCAATTTGCAACCTGATGGAGGTCAGTATAGATGGACTAATAGAACAAGTCCCACACACAGCTAGAAGCCCAAATATTTTTTCAGAGGTAGATGCAGAAAAAAATTATATTCAGTTTGCAACCTGATGGAGGTCAGTATAGATGGACTAATAGAACAAGTCCCACACACTGCTAGAAGGCCAAATATTTTTTCAGAGGTAGGTGCAGAAAAAAATTATATTCAGTTTGCAACCTGATGGAGGTCAGTATAGATGGACTAATAGAACAAGTCCCACACACTGCTAGAAGGCCAAATATTTTTTTCAGAGCTAGATGCAGAAAAATATTATATTCATTTTGCAACCTGATGGAGATCAGTATAGATGGACTAATAGAACAAGTCCCACACACTGCTAGAAGGCCAAATATTTTTTCAGCGGTAGATGCAGAAAAAAATTATATTCAGTTTGCAACCTGATGGAGGTCAGTATAGATGGACTAATAGAACAAGTCCCACACACAGCTAGAAGCCCAAATATTTTTTCAGAGGTAGATGCAGAAAAAAATGATATTCAGTTTGCAACCTGATGGAGGTCAGTATAGATGGACTAATAGAACAAGTCCCACACACTGCTAGAAGCCCAAATACTTTTTCAGAGGTAGATGCAGAAAAAAATTATATTCAGTTTGCAACCTGATGGAGGTCAGTATAGATGGACTAATAGATCAAGTCCCACACACTGCTAGAAGGCCAAATATTTTTTCAGAGCTAGATGCAGAAAAATATTATATACAATTTGCAACCTGATGGAGGTCTGTATAGATGGACTAATAGAACAAGTCCCACACACTGCTAGAAGGCCAAATATTTTTTCAGCGGTAGATGCAGAAAAAAATTATATTCAGTTTGCAACCTGATGGAGGTCAGTATAGATGGACTAATAGAACAAGTCCCACACACAGCTAGAAGCCCAAATATTTTTTCAGAGGTAGATGCAGAAAAAAATGATATTCAGTTTGCAACCTGATGGAGGTCAGTATAGATGGACTAATAGAACAAGTCCCACACACTGCTAGAAGCCCAAATACTTTTTCAGAGGTAGATGCAGAAAAAAATTATATTCAGTTTGCAACCTGATGGAGGTCAGTATAGATGGACTAATAGATCAAGTCCCAGACACTGCTAGAAGGCCAAATATTTTTTCAGAGCTAGATGCAGAAAAATATTATATACAATTTGCAACCTGATGGAGGTCTGTATAGATGGACTAATAGAACAAGTCCCACACACAGCTAGAAGCCCAAATATTTTTTCAGAGGTAGATGCAGAAAAAAATTATATTCAGTTTGCAACTTGATGGAGGTCAGTATAGATGGACTAATAGAACAAGTCCCACACACTGCTAGAAGGCCAAATATTTTTTCAGAGCTAGATGCAGAAAAATATTATATTCAATTTGCAACCTGATGGAGGTCAGTATAAATGGACTAATAGAACAAGTCCCACACACAGCTAGAAGCCCAAATATTTTTTCAGAGGTAGATGCAGAAAAAAATTATATTCAGTTTGCAACCTGATGGAGGTCAGTATAGATGAACTAATAGAACAAGTCCCACACACTGCTAGAAGGCCAAATATTTTTTCAGGGGTAGATGCAGAAAAAAATTATATTCAGTTTGCAAACTGATGGAGGTCAGTATAGATGGACTAATAGAACAAGTCCCACACACTGCTAGAAGCCCAAATACTTTTTCAGAGGTAGATGCAGAAAAAAATTATATTCAGTTTGCAACCTGATGGAGGTCAGTATAGATGGACTAATAGATCAAGTCCCACACACTGCTAGAAGGCCAAATATTTTTTCAGAGCTAGATGCAGAAAAATATTATATTCAATTTGCAACCTGATGGAGGTCTGTATAGATGGACTAATAGAACAAGTCCCACACACAGGTAGAAGCCCAAATATTTTTTCAGAGGTAGATGTAGAAAAAAATTATATTCAGTTTGCAACTTGATGGAGGTCAGTATAGATGGACTAATAGAACAAGTCCCACACACTGCTAGAAGGCCAAATATTTTTTCAGAGCTAGATGCAGAAAAATATTATATTCAATTTGCAACCTGATGGAGGTCAGTATAAATGGACTAATAGAACAAGTCCCACACACAGCTAGAAGCCCAAATATTTTTTCAGAGGTAAATGCAAAAAAAAATTATATTCAGTTTGCAACCTGATGGAGGTCAGTATAGATGAACTAATAGAACAAGTCCCACACACTGCTAGAAGGCCAAATATTTTTTCAGGGGTAGATGCAGAAAAAAATTATATTCAGTTTGCAAACTGATGGAGGTCAGTATAGATGGACTAATAGAACAAGTTCCACACACAGCTAGAAGCCCAAATATTTTTTCAGAGCTAGATGCAGAAAAATATTATATTCAATTTGCAACCTGATGGAGATCAGTATAGATGGACTAAAAGAACAAGTCTCACACACTGCTACAAGGCCAAATATTTTTTCAGAGCTAGATGCAGAAAAAAATTATATTCAATTTGCAACCTGATGGAGGTCAGTATAGATGGACTAATAGAACAAGTACCACACACAGCTAGAAGCCCAAATATTTTTTCAGAGGTAGATGCAGAAAAATATATTCAATTTGCAACCTGATGGAGGTCAGTATAGATGGACTAAAGGAACAAGTCCCACACACTGCTAGAAGCCCAAATATTTTTTCAGAGGTAGATGCAGAAAAAAATTATATTCAGTTTGCAACCTGATGGAGGTCAGTATAGATGGACTAATAGAACAAGTCCCACACACAGCTAGAAGCCCAAATATTTTTTCAGAGGTAGATGCAGAAAAAAATTATTTTCAGTTTGCAACCTGATGGAGGTCAGTAAAGATGGACTAATAGAACAAGTCCCATACACTGCTAGAAGGCCAAAGACTTTTTCAGAGGTAGATGCAGAAAAAAATTATATTCAGTTTGCAACCTGATGGAGGTCAGTATAGATGGACTAATAGATCAAGTCCCACACACTGCTAGAAGGCCAAATATTTTTTCAGAGCTAGATGCAGAAAAATATTATATTCAATTTGCAACCTGATGGAGGTCAGTATAGATGGACTAATAAAACAAGTCCCACACACTGCTAGAAGGCCAAATATTTTTTCAGAGCTAGATGCAGAAAAATATTATATTCAATTTGCAACCTGATGGAGGTCAGTATAGATGGACTAATAGAACAAATCCCACACACAGCTAGAAGCCCAAATATTTTTTCAGAGGTAGATGCAGAAAAAAATTATATTCAGTTTGCAACCTGATGGAGGTCAGTATAGATGGACTAATAGAACAAGTCCCACACACTGCTAGAAGGCCAAATATTTTTTCAGAGGTAGGTGCAGAAAAAAATTATATTCAGTTTGCAACCTGATGGAGGTCAGTATAGATGGACTAATAGAACAAGTCCCACACACTGCTAGAAGGCCAAATATTTTTTTCAGAGCTAGATGCAGAAAAATATTATATTCATTTTGCAACCTGATGGAGATCAGTATAGATGGACTAATAGAACAAGTCCCACACACTGCTAGAAGGCCAAATATTTTTTCAGCGATAGATGCAGAAAAAAATTATATTCAGTTTGCAACCTGATGGAGGTCAGTATAGATGGACTAATAGAACAAGTCCCACACACTGCTAGAAGGCCAAATATTTTTTCAGAGGTAGATGCAGAAAAAAATTATATTCAATTTGCAACCTGATGGAGGTCAGTACAGATGGACTAATAGAACAAGTCCCACACACAGCTAGAAGCCCAAATATTTTTTCAGAGGTAGATGCAGAAAAATATTATATTCAATTTCCAACTTGATGGAGGTCAGTATAGATGAACTAAAAGAACCAGTCCCACACACTGCTAGAAGCCCAAATATTTTTTCAGAGCTAGATGCAGAAAAAAATTATATTCAATTTGCAACCTGATGGAGGTCAGTATAGATGGACTAATAGAACAAGTACCACACACAGCTAGAAGCCCAAATTTTTTTTCAGAGGTAGATGCAGAAAAATATATTCAATTTGCAACCTGATGGAGGTCAGTATAGATGGACTAAAAGAACAAGTCCCACACACTGCTAGAAGCCCAAATATTTTTTCAGAGGTAGATGCAGAAAAAAATTATATTCAGTTTGCAACCTGATGGAGGTCAGTATAGATGGACTAATAGAACAAGTCCCATACACAGCTAGAAGCCCAAATATTTTTTCAGAGGTAGATGCAGAAAAAAATTATATTCAGTTTGCAACCTGATGGAGGTCAGTAAAGATGGACTAATAGAACAAGTCCCACACACTGCTAGAAGGCCAAAGACTTTTTCAGAGGTAGATGCAGAAAAAAATTATATTCAGTTTGCAACCTGATGGAGGTCAGTATAGATGGACTAATAGATCAAGTCCCACACACTGCTGGAAGGCCAAATATTTTTTCAGAGCTAGATGCAGAAAAATATTATATTCAATTTGCAACCTGATGGAGGTCAGTATAGACGGACTAATAAAACAAGTCCCACACACTGCTAGAAGGCCAAATATTTTTTCAGAGCTAGATGCAGAAAAATATTATATTCAATTTGCAACCTGATGGAGGTCAGTATAGATGGACTAATAGAACAAGTCCCACACACAGCTAGAAGCCCAAATATTTTTTCAGAGGTAGATGCAGAAAAATATTATATTCAGTTTGCAACCTGATGGAGGTCAGTATAGATGGACTAATAGAACAAGTCCCATACACTGCTAGAAGGCCAAATATTTTTTCAGAGGTAGGTGCAGAAAAAAATTATATTCAGTTTGCAACCTGATGGAGGTCAGTATAGATGGAATAATAGAACAAGTCCCACACACTGCTAGAAGGCCAAATATTTTTTTCAGAGCTAGATGCAGAAAAATATTATATTCATTTTGCAACCTGATGGAGATCAGTATAGATGGACTAATAGAACAAGTCCCACACACTGCTAGAAGGCCAAATATTTTTTCAGAGCTAGATGCAGAAAAAATTATATTCAATTTGCAACCTGTTGGAGGTCAGTATAGATGAACTATTAGAACAAGTCCCACACACAGCTAGAAGCCCAAATATTTTTTCAGAGGTAGATGCAGAAAAAAATTATATTCAGTTTGCAACCTGATGGAGGTCAGTATAGATGGACTAATAGAACAAGTCTCACACACTGCTAGAAGGCCAAATATTTTTTCAGAGCTAGATGCAGAAAAATATTATATTCAATTTGCAACCTGATGGAGGTCAGTATAGATGGACTAATAGAACAAGTACCACACACTGCTAGAAGGCCAAATATATTTTCAGAGCTAGATGCAGAAAAAAATTATATTCAATTTGCAACCTGATGGAGGTCAGTATAGATGGACTAATAGAACAAGTCCCACACACTGCTAGAAGGCCAAATATTTTTTCAGAGTTAGATGCAAAAAAATATTATATTCAATTTGCAACCTGATGGAGGTCAGTATAGATGGACTAATAGAACAAGTCCCACATACAGCTAGAAGCCCAAATATTTTTTCAGAGGTAGATGCAGAAAAAAATTATATTCAGTTTGCAACCTGATGGAGGTCAGTATAGATGGACTAATAGAACAAGTCCCACACACAGCTAGAAGCCCAAATATTTTTTCAGAGGTAGATGCAGAAAAAAAATATATTCAGTTTGCAACCTGATGGAGGTCAGTATAGATTGACTAATAGAACAAGTCCCACACACTGCTAGAAGGCCAAATATTTTTTCAGAGGTAGATGCAGAAAAAAAATATATTCAGTTTGCAACCTGATGGAGGTCAGTATAGATTGACTAATAGAACAAGTCCCACACACTGCTAGAAGGCCAAATATTTTTTCAGAGCTAGATGCAGAAAAATATTATATTCAATTTGCAACCTGATGGAGGTCAGTATAGATGGACTAATAGAACAAGTCCCACACACTGCTAGAAGGCCAAATATTTTTTCAGAGCTAGATGCAGAAAAATATTATATTCAATTTGCAACCTGATGGAGGTCTGTATAGATGGACTAATAGAACAAGTCCCACACACAGCTAGAAGCCCAAATATTTTTTCAGAGGTAGATGTAGAAAAAAATTATATTCAGTTTGCAACTTGATGGAGGTCAGTATAGATGGACTAATAGAACAAGTCCCACACACTGTTAGAAGGCCAAATATTTTTTCAGAGCTAGATGCAGAAAAATATTATATTCAATTTGCAACCTGATGGAGGTCAGTATAAATGGACTAATAGAACAAGTCCCACACACAGCTAGAAGCCCAAATATTTTTTCAGAGGTAAATGCAGAAAAAAATTATATTCAGTTTGCAACCTGATGGAGGTCAGTATAGATGAAGTAATAGAACCAGTCCCACACACTGCTAGAAGGCCAAATATTTTTTCAGGGGTAGATGCAGAAAAAAATTATATTCAGTTTGCAAACTGATGGAGGTCAGTATAGATGGACTAATAGAACAAGTTCCACACACAGCTAGAAGCCCAAATATTTTTTCAGAGCTAGATGCAGAAAAATATTATATTCAATTTGCAACCTGATGGAGATCAGTATAGATGGACTAAAAGAACAAGTCCCACACACTGCTAGAAGGCCAAATATTTTTTCAGAGCTAGATGCAGAAAAAAATTATATTCAATTTGCAACCTGATGGAGGTCAGTATAGATGGACTAATAGAACAAGTACCACACACAGCTAGAAGCCCAAATATTTTTTCAGAGGTAGATGCAGAAAAATATATTCAATTTGCAACCTGATGGAGGTCAGTATAGATGGACTAAAAGAGCAAGTCCCACACACTGCTAGAAGCCCAAATATTTTTTCAGAGGTAGATGCAGAAAAAAATTATATTCAGTTTGCAACCTGATGGAGGTCAGTATAGATGGACTAATAGAACAAGTCCCACACACAGCTAGAAGCCCAAATATTTTTTCAGAGGTAGATGCAGAAAAAAATTATATTCAGTTTGCAACCTGATGGAGGTCAGTAAAGATGGACTAATAGAACAAGTCCCACACACTGCTAGAAGGCCAAAGACTTTTTCAGAGGTAGATGCAGAAAAAAATTATATTCAGTTTGCAACCTGATGGAGGTCAGTATAGATGGACTAATAGATCAAGTCCCACACTCTGCTAGAAGGCCAAATATTTTTTTCAGAGCTAGATGCAGAAAAATATTATATTCATTTTGCAACCTGATGGAGATCAGTATAGATGGACTAATAGAACAAGTCTCACACACTGCTAGAAGGCCAAATATTTTTTCAGCGATAGATGCAGAAAAAAATTATATTCAGTTTGCAACCTGATGGAGGTCAGTATAGATGGACTAATAGAACAAGTCCCACACACTGCTAGAAGGCCAAATATTTTTTCAGAGGTAGATGCAGAAAAAAATTATATTCAATTTGCAACCTGATGGAGGTCAGTACAGATGGACTAATAGAACAAGTCCCACACACAGCTAGAAGCCCAAATATTTTTTCAGAGGTAGATGCAGAAAAATATTATATTCAATTTCCAACTTGATGGAGGTCAGTATAGATGAACTAAAAGAACCAGTCCCACACACTGCTAGAAGCCCAAATATTTTTTCAGAGCTAGATGCAGAAAAAAATTATATTCAATTTGCAACCTGATGGAGGTCAGTATAGATGGACTAATAGAACAAGTACCACACACAGCTAGAAGCCCAAATTTTTTTTCAGAGGTAGATGCAGAAAAATATATTCAATTTGCAACCTGATGGAGGTCAGTATAGATGGACTAAAAGAACAAGTCCCACACACTGCTAGAAGCCCAAATATTTTTTCAGAGGTAGATGCAGAAAAAAATTATATTCAGTTTGCAACCTGATGGAGGTCAGTATAGATGGACTAATAGAACAAGTCCCATACACAGCTAGAAGCCCAAATATTTTTTCAGAGGTAGATGCAGAAAAAAATTATATTCAGTTTGCAACCTGATGGAGGTCAGTAAAGATGGACTAATAGAACAAGTCCCACACACTGCTAGAAGGCCAAAGACTTTTTCAGAGGTAGATGCAGAAAAAAATTATATTCAGTTTGCAACCTGATGGAGGTCAGTATAGATGGACTAATAGATCAAGTCCCACACACTGCTGGAAGGCCAAATATTTTTTCAGAGCTAGATGCAGAAAAATATTATATTCAATTTGCAACCTGATGGAGGTCAGTATAGACGGACTAATAAAACAAGTCCCACACACTGCTAGAAGGCCAAATATTTTTTCAGAGCTAGATGCAGAAAAATATTATATTCAATTTGCAACCTGATGGAGGTCAGTATAGATGGACTAATAGAACAAGTCCCACACACAGCTAGAAGCCCAAATATTTTTTCAGAGGTAGATGCAGAAAAATATTATATTCAGTTTGCAACCTGATGGAGGTCAGTATAGATGGACTAATAGAACAAGTCCCATACACTGCTAGAAGGCCAAATATTTTTTCAGAGGTAGGTGCAGAAAAAAATTATATTCAGTTTGCAACCTGATGGAGGTCAGTATAGATGGAATAATAGAACAAGTCCCACACACTGCTAGAAGGCCAAATATTTTTTTCAGAGCTAGATGCAGAAAAATATTATATTCATTTTGCAACCTGATGGAGATCAGTATAGATGGACTAATAGAACAAGTCCCACACACTGCTAGAAGGCCAAATATTTTTTCAGAGCTAGATGCAGAAAAAATTATATTCAATTTGCAACCTGTTGGAGGTCAGTATAGATGAACTATTAGAACAAGTCCCACACACAGCTAGAAGCCCAAATATTTTTTCAGAGGTAGATGCAGAAAAAAATTATATTCAGTTTGCAACCTGATGGAGGTCAGTATAGATGGACTAATAGAACAAGTCTCACACACTGCTAGAAGGCCAAATATTTTTTCAGAGCTAGATGCAGAAAAATATTATATTCAATTTGCAACCTGATGGAGGTCAGTATAGATGGACTAATAGAACAAGTACCACACACTGCTAGAAGGCCAAATATATTTTCAGAGCTAGATGCAGAAAAAAATTATATTCAATTTGCAACCTGATGGAGGTCAGTATAGATGGACTAATAGAACAAGTCCCACACACTGCTAGAAGGCCAAATATTTTTTCAGAGTTAGATGCAAAAAAATATTATATTCAATTTGCAACCTGATGGAGGTCAGTATAGATGGACTAATAGAACAAGTCCCACATACAGCTAGAAGCCCAAATATTTTTTCAGAGGTAGATGCAGAAAAAAATTATATTCAGTTTGCAACCTGATGGAGGTCAGTATAGATGGACTAATAGAACAAGTCCCACACACAGCTAGAAGCCCAAATATTTTTTCAGAGGTAGATGCAGAAAAAAAATATATTCAGTTTGCAACCTGATGGAGGTCAGTATAGATTGACTAATAGAACAAGTCCCACACACTGCTAGAAGGCCAAATATTTTTTCAGAGGTAGATGCAGAAAAAAAATATATTCAGTTTGCAACCTGATGGAGGTCAGTATAGATTGACTAATAGAACAAGTCCCACACACTGCTAGAAGGCCAAATATTTTTTCAGAGCTAGATGCAGAAAAATATTATATTCAATTTGCAACCTGATGGAGGTCAGTATAGATGGACTAATAGAACAAGTCCCACACACTGCTAGAAGGCCAAATATTTTTTCAGAGCTAGATGCAGAAAAATATTATATTCAATTTGCAACCTGATGGAGGTCTGTATAGATGGACTAATAGAACAAGTCCCACACACAGCTAGAAGCCCAAATATTTTTTCAGAGGTAGATGTAGAAAAAAATTATATTCAGTTTGCAACTTGATGGAGGTCAGTATAGATGGACTAATAGAACAAGTCCCACACACTGTTAGAAGGCCAAATATTTTTTCAGAGCTAGATGCAGAAAAATATTATATTCAATTTGCAACCTGATGGAGGTCAGTATAAATGGACTAATAGAACAAGTCCCACACACAGCTAGAAGCCCAAATATTTTTTCAGAGGTAAATGCAGAAAAAAATTATATTCAGTTTGCAACCTGATGGAGGTCAGTATAGATGAAGTAATAGAACCAGTCCCACACACTGCTAGAAGGCCAAATATTTTTTCAGGGGTAGATGCAGAAAAAAATTATATTCAGTTTGCAAACTGATGGAGGTCAGTATAGATGGACTAATAGAACAAGTTCCACACACAGCTAGAAGCCCAAATATTTTTTCAGAGCTAGATGCAGAAAAATATTATATTCAATTTGCAACCTGATGGAGATCAGTATAGATGGACTAAAAGAACAAGTCCCACACACTGCTAGAAGGCCAAATATTTTTTCAGAGCTAGATGCAGAAAAAAATTATATTCAATTTGCAACCTGATGGAGGTCAGTATAGATGGACTAATAGAACAAGTACCACACACAGCTAGAAGCCCAAATATTTTTTCAGAGGTAGATGCAGAAAAATATATTCAATTTGCAACCTGATGGAGGTCAGTATAGATGGACTAAAAGAGCAAGTCCCACACACTGCTAGAAGCCCAAATATTTTTTCAGAGGTAGATGCAGAAAAAAATTATATTCAGTTTGCAACCTGATGGAGGTCAGTATAGATGGACTAATAGAACAAGTCCCACACACAGCTAGAAGCCCAAATATTTTTTCAGAGGTAGATGCAGAAAAAAATTATATTCAGTTTGCAACCTGATGGAGGTCAGTAAAGATGGACTAATAGAACAAGTCCCACACACTGCTAGAAGGCCAAAGACTTTTTCAGAGGTAGATGCAGAAAAAAATTATATTCAGTTTGCAACCTGATGGAGGTCAGTATAGATGGACTAATAGATCAAGTCCCACACTCTGCTAGAAGGCCAAATATTTTTTCAGAGCTAGATGCAGAAAAATATTATATTCAATTTGCAACCTGATGGAGGTCAGTATAGACGGACTAATAAAACAAGTCCCACACACTGCTAGAAGGCCAAATATTTTTTCAGAGCTAGTTGCAGAAAAATATTATATTCAATTTGCAACCTGATGGAGGTCAGTATAGATGGACTAATAGAACAAGTCCCACACACAGCTAGAAGCCCAAATATTTTTTCAGAGGTAGATGCAGAAAAAAATTATATTCAGTTTGCAACCTGATGGAGGTCAGTATAGATGGACTAATAGATCAAGTCCCACACACTGCTAGAAGGCCAAATATTTTTTCAGAGCTAGATGCAGAAAAATATTATATTCAATTTGCAACCTGATGGAGGTCAGTATAGACGGACTAATAAAACAAGTCCCACACACTGCTAGAAGGCCAAATATTTTTTCAGAGCTAGATGCAGAAAAATATTATATTCAATTTGCAACCTGATGGAGGTCAGTATAGATGGACTAATAGAACAAGTCCCACACACAGCTAGAAGCCCAAATATTTTTTCAGAGGTAGATGCAGAAAAAAATTATATTCAGTTTGCAACCTGATGGAGGTCAGTATAGATGGACTAATAGAACAAGTCCCACACATTGCTAGAAGGCCAAATATTTTTTCAGAGGTAGGTGCAGAAAAAAATTATATTCAGTTTGCAACCTGATGGAGGTCAGTATAGATGGACTAATAGAACAAGTCCCACACACTGCTAGAAGGCCAAATATTTTTTTCAGAGCTAGATGCAGAAAAATATTATATTCATTTTGCAACCTGATGGAGATCAGTATAGATGGACTAATAGAACAAGTCCCACACACTGCTAGAAGGCCAAATATTTTTTCAGAGCTAGATGCAGAAAAAAATTATATTCAATTTGCAACCTGTTGGAGGTCAGTATAGATGAACTATTAGAACAAGTCCCACACACAGCTAGAAGCCCAAATATTTTTTCAGAGGTAGATGCAGAAAAAAATTATATTCAGTTTGCAACCTGATGGAGGTCAGTATAGATGGACTAATAGAACAAGTCCCACACACTGCTAGAAGGCCAAATATTTTTTCAGAGGTAGATGCAGAAAAAAAATATATTCAGTTTGCAACCTGATCAAGGTCAGTATAGATTGACTAATAGAACAAGTCCCACACACTGCTAGAAGGCCAAATATTTTTTCAGAGCTAGATGCAGAAAAATATTATATTCAATTTGCAACCTGATGGAGGTCAGTATAGATGGACTAATAGAACAAGTCCCACACACTGCTAGAAGGCCAAATATTTTTTCAGAGCTAGATGCAGAAAAATATTATATTCAATTTGCAACCTGATGGAGGTCAGTATAGATGGACTAATAGAACAAGTCCCACACACTGCTAGAAGGCCAAATATTTTTTCAGAGTTGGATGCAGAAAAATATTATATTCAATTTGCAACCTGATGGAGGTCAGTATAGATGGACTAATTGCTATGCCCAAAAGGTTTTACTTCACTAGGTGCAGTAAAAAAAATGGTATTCTATACACAGGTGGTGTAGCTTGCAACACAGATAGGCTACTCCACTGACTAACACACTCTGCAACAGGCCAAAAAGGATTAGCTTTGCTAGATTTAGCCAAATGCTGTGAAAAAAACTTGCACAGCACTGGCACAGACCTGCCTGGCAAAAACTGATAGGAAATGCTGTAATCTAGTCCTTAAAAGGTCTGCAATCACAACTATTCCCTACTCCCAAGCTATCTGTAGATTTGTGCGAAAATTGGCTTGAAATTAACAAGGTATAGCGCACACAGCAACAGCGGTGCCGTCTAACACGCAGCGACAGCAGTGAGAAAATGGTGGCGACGGGGAAAATGGCTGGGTCTTACAGGGCAAGGACATGTGACATACACTGCCAATGACACATGCCCTTGCTTGTGTGAAAAAAAGCACTTCGCTCCGTGTGTGCGCTGCTGATAGGCTGACAGATTGCACCTCCCCGCTGTAAATGCGGGAAAGAGAAAAAAAAAATGGAGATCTTCATTATTCCTGCAGAGATCCATCCCCTGCCCCTCCCCCCGCCCCGCTGTACACTCAAACTGCGTATTAACATTCATTTTCATCATTACTGAGAAAAAATCCAGTTATGATTTTGGTGCACGAACAGTTATCGATCATAACCTCGAACAGCTGAATTTTTTTCAAATCGTTCGTGTTCGCCGAACGGCTCGAACACCGCCCAAAACAGCTCGAATTTGAGATTGGCAAACAGTTCGAGTCGAACAATGCTCATCTCTAGTCTCATCATCGCCTTCCTCATTGTCTCCAGCAACAGGAGTTACAGTTTGGGAACGAGGGTCTACATCAGGGGTCCTCAAACTACGGCCCGCGGGCCACATGCGGCCCGCGGAGGACTTTCATCCGGCCCGCCGGGCTATGGGTGGAGGAGAGTAGAGCGGTGCCATTGCCCGCCCTTCCCCCCGCTTGCTCAGGGCCCCGGCAGGCGGATACTTACTTCTCCCCGTGCCTCCGCAGATCCGCTGTCTTCCTGCTCTGCGCTTCCTGTGACGTCTCAGGTCAGAGGGCGCGGTGACGTCTTTACACCGCGCTCTCCCGAGTGCCGTCACAGGCAGCGCAGAGCGGGACAACGGCGCCGCGACGATGGAGTCTGGACCAGAGTAGAGCAGCGGCAGCGGAAGCGGCAGCCGCGGCAAGTGAGAAGTGAGGTGAGTATTGGATTTTTTTATTTTTTTTTATGTATGGAGGCATAGGTCATTATATGGGGGGGTGACATCCTACATGGGGCATGATATGGGATGGTGACATGCTGCCTGGGGCATTATATGGGGGAGTGACATGCTGCATGGGGCATTATATGGGGGGGTGACATGCTGCATGGGGCATTATATGGGGGGGTGACATGCTGCATGGGGCATTATATGGGGGGTGACATGCTGCATGTGGCATTATATGGGGGAGTGATATCCTGCATGGGACATTATATGGGGGGGTGACATCCTGCATGGGGCATTATATGGGGGGTGACATCCTGCATGGGGCATTATATGGGGGGGAAAGGGACATCCTGCATGGGGCATTATAAAGACAGGGGAGTGATATCTTGCATGGGGCATTATATGGTGTGAGAAAGGGACATCCTGTATGGGGCATTATATGGGGGGTGGCATCCAGCATGGGGCATTATAAGGGGGGAACAGCCTGCATGGGGAATTATAAGGGGTGGAACAGCCTGCATATGGCATTATAAGGAGGAAACAGCCTGCCTATTGGGAACATTTACCTGCCCATTGAGGATCTATGTTGGGTATTGGGGACCTATGCTGCCTATTGGGGACCTATGCTGCCTATTGGGGATATTTACCTGCCTATTGGGGACATTTACCTGCCTATTGGGGATATTTACCTGCCTATTGGAGACCTATGCTGCCTATTGGGTACATTTACCTGCCTATTGGGGACCTATGCTGCCTATTGGGTACAGTTACCTACCTATTGAAATACCGGTTGATTTAACTTTACTTGTTCTTCATTTTAAATATTGTATTTGTTCCTGTATTGTTTTTTTTACTTCAAAATAAGATATGTGCAGTGTGCATAGGAATTTGTTCATAGTTTTTTTTAAAAACTATATTCCGGCCCTCCAATGGTCTGAGGGACCGTAAACTGGCCCCCTGTTTAAAAAGTTAGAGGACCCCTGGTCTACATTATGGTCAGAACCTTCTGCGTCTGGTCCTTGATCCGACTCTTAAAGATTCTGGGCATCAGTGCAGATCATTTCCTCGTCTGGATTCACAGAAGCTCTGGAGCCGACCTCTGATTCCCAGGCTATAGTATGAGTAAACAGCTCTGCAGACTCAACCATCTGTTCTACCCCATACTCAGACGGGCAGCAGGAGACTTGGGAGCTGTGAGGAAGCAAGTGCGATTGGGGTGACACCTCTGAGGACTGGAGTATTTGTGATGTTGAAGTTGAGGTGAAGGAGAGCCCACTTAAAGGAGCACTTGATATCCATTGAAGCACCTGCTGTTTTTGTGCCTCATCTGGTATTTGTAGCAATTGGCGTGGCCGTAAGAAAGGGATCGTATCACATTGTCCGCTAAAAGAAGTAGACATCTTAGTTTGGCTGGAAGATGGTCTTTCTTCTGCAGATGTTACTGTTGCTTTAACACCTACCCCATGGACACAGCCTTTTTTTCCCTTCCCAACACGCCTATTCCCCTTTCCACCGGCAGCAGGCCTTTGTCCACTCATTTTGGTGGTTAACTAATTGACAACTCTGGAGTTGTTTGCACAAAAAACGATGGATGGGAACCGAGCAGAGCTGAGTGGCCAAACTGTGGTATTAGCCCAAAAGGATTGGCTGGGTTAGATGCAGTAAAACAATTTTATTACATACACAGGTGGTGGAGCTTAGTATAGATGGACTAATAGAATGAGTCCCACACACTGCTACAAGCCCAAAATTATTTTCCGAGCTAGATGCAGATAAAAATTATTTGTAATTTGCAAGCTGGAGGAGCTTAGTATAGATGGACTAAGAATAAGTCCCACACACTGCTACAAGCCCAAAATTATTTTCCGAGCTAGATGCAGATAAAAATTATTTGTAATTTGCAAGCTGGAGGAGCTTAGTATAGATGGACTAAGAATAAGTCCCACACACTGCTACAAGCCCAAAATTATTTTCCAAGCTAGATGCAGATAAAAATTATTTGTAATTTGCAAGCTGGAGGAGCTTAGTATAGATGGAGTAAGAATAAGTCCCACACACTGCTACAAGCCCAAAATTATTTTCCGAGCTAGATGCAGATAAAAATTATTTGTAATTTGCAAGCTGGAGGAGCTTAGTATAGATGGACTAAGAATAAGTCCCACACACTGCTACAAACCCAAAATTATTTTCCGAGCTAGATGCAGATAAAAATTATTTGTAATTTGCAAGCTGGAGGAGCTTAGTATAGATGGACTAAGAATAAGTCCCACACACTGCTACAAGCCCAAAATTATTTTCCGAGCTAGATGCAGATAAAAATTATTTGTAATTTGCAAGCTGGAGGAGCTTAGTATAGATGGACTAAGAATAAGTCCCACACACTGCTACAAGCCCAAAATTATTTTCCGAGCTAGATGCAGATAAAAATTATTTGTAATTTGCAAGCTGGAGGAGCTTAGTATAGATGGACTAAGAATAAGTCCCACACACTGCTACAAGGCCAAAATTATTTTCCGAGCTAAATGCAGATAAAAATTATTACTAATTTGCAAGCTGGTGGAGCTTAGTATAGATGGCCTAATAGAATGATGCTATGCCCAAAAGGTTTTACTTGGCTAAGTGCAGTAAAAAAAATTGTATTCTATACACAGGTGGTGTAGCTTGCAACACAGATACGCTACTCCACTGACTAACACACACTGCAAGAGGCCAAAAAGGATTTGCTTAGCTAGATTTAGCCAAATGCAGTGAAAAACACTTGCACAGCACTGGCACAGACCTGCCTGGCAAAAGTCCTAGGAAATGCTGTAAAATAGTCCTCAAAAGGACTGCAATTACAATTAGTCCCTACTCCCAACCTATCTATTTAAGAGCAAAGACCTGCCTGCTAAAAGTCGTAGGAAATGCTGTAACCTAGTCCTCAAAAGGACTGCAATCACAACTATTCCCTACTCCCAAGCTATCTGTATATTTCAGAAAAAAATTGGCTTGAAATTAACACTGAAAGTATAGCGCACACAGCAACAGCGGTGCCGTCTAACACGCAGCTGCAGCAATGAGAAAATGGAGGTGACGGGAAAAATGGCTGGGTCTTATAGAGCAAGGACATGTGACATACACAGCCAATGACACATGCCCTTGCTTGTGTGAAAAAAAGCAGTTCGCTCCGTGTGTGCGCTGCTGATAGGCTGACAGATTGCACCTCCCCACTGTAAATGCGGAAAAGAGAAAAAAAAATGGAGATCTTCATTATTTCTGCAGAGATCCATCCCCTGCAACTCCCCCCGCCCCGCTGTACACTCAAACTGCGTATTAACATTGATTATCAGCATTACTGTGAAAAAATCCAATTATGATTTTTGTGCACGAACAGTTGTCGAACATAACCTCGAACAGCCGGATTTTTTTCAAATCATTCGTGTCCGCCGAACGGCTCGAACACCGCTCAAAACAGCTCGAATTTGAGATTGGCGAACAGTTCGAGTCGAACACCGCTCATCTCTACACTTAAACAACAGAATATAACTCCAAGTAAATCAAACTTCTGTGAAATCAAACTGTCCACTTAGGAAGCAACACTGATTGACAATCAATTTCACATGCTGTTGTGCAAATGGAATAGACAATAGATGGAAATTATTGGCAATTATCAAGACACACTCAATAAAGGAGTGGTTGTGCAGGTGGGGACCACAGACCACATCTCAGTACCAATGCTTTCTGGCTGATGTTTTGGTCACTTTTGAATGTTGGTTGAGCTTTCACACTCGTGGTAGCATGAGACAGACTCTACAACCCACAGAAGTTGCTCAGGTAGTGCAGCTCATCCAGGATGGCACATCAATGCGAGCTGTGGCAAGAAGGTTTGCTATGTCTGTCAGCGTAGTGTCCAGAGGCTGGAGGCTACCAGGAGACAGGCCAGTACACCAGGAGAGGTGGAGGGGGCCGTAGGAGGGCAACAACCCAGCAGCAGGACTGCTATCTCCGCCTTTGTGCAAGGAGGAACAGGAGGAGCACTGCCAGAGCCCTGCAAAATGACCTCCAGCAGGCCACAAATGTGCATGTGTCTGCACAAATGGTTAAAAACAGACTCCATGAGGGTGGTATGAGGGCTCAACGTCCACAGATGGGGGTTGTGCTCACAGCCCAACACCATGCTGTATGCTTGGCATTTGCCACAGAACACCAGTGTTACGCACACGTCCAGACTGACTGGCGTGAGCATGATTAGTGATCCCACTGGACCATGAACCGAGGAGTGCTTGGAGGGGTGTAACTAAGTATCAACTCGGTCCAACCAAGGTCACACGGCAGCTCAGTCGACTCCCTGAACCAGGGGAGGAACCGAGCAGAGGGACCAGGTGCTACTCCAGGTCAGACCCCGGTCACAGCTTTTGACCTACACCGGGGAATGCAGGAACAGGCTGGTTAGGCTGGCATACAGACAGGTGGGTACTGGCAGTCACGGCTGGTATGCAGACAGGTGGGTATTGGCAGACACGGCTGGTATGCAGACACGTGGGCACTGACAGGCACGGCTGGCATGCAGACAGGTGGGCACTGGCAGGCACAACTGGCATGCAGACAGGTGGGTACTGGCAGGTAGGAACACAGGCAGGATAGGGACCTGTACAGACTGGGACACAGGAACGGAGCCGCAGGTGCGGTAGAAGAGCAGAGCCAAACCCGCAGATGCGGTAGACAAGCAGAGCAAAGCAAAACTCGCAGATGCGGTAGACAAGCAGAGCAGAGCAAAACCAGGAGGTGCGGTAGACAAGCAGAGCAGAGTAAAAACCCGCAGATGCGGTAGACAAGTAGAGCAGAGCAAAACCCTCAGATGCGGTAGACGAGCAAAGCAGAGCAAAACCCGCAGGTGCAGTAGACAAGCAGAGCAGAGCAAAACAAGCAGGTGTGGTAGACAAGCAGAGCAGAGCAAAACCCGCAGGTGCGGTAGACAAGCAGAGCAGAGCAAAGCCCGCAGGTGCGGTAGACAAGCAGAGCAGAGCAAAACCCGCAGGTGCGGTAGACAAGCAGAGCAGAGTAAAAACCCGCAGATGCGGTAGACAAGTAGAGCAGAGCAAAACCCTCAGATGCGGTAGACAAGCAGAGCAGAGCAAAACCCGCAGGTGCGGTAGACAAGCAGAGCAGAGCAAAACCAGCAGGTGCGGTAGACAAGCAGAGCAGAGCAAAACCCGCAGATGCGGTAGACAAGCAGAGCAGAGCAAAACCCGAGAATGAGGGTAGACAAGCAGAGCAGAGCAAAACCCGCAGATGCGGTAGACAAGCAGAGCAGAGCAAAACCCACAGGTGCGGTAAACAAGCAGAGCAGAGCAAAACCCGCATATGCAATGAACAAGCTGAACAGAGCGAAAACGCAGGTGCGGTGAACAAGCAGGGCAGAGCGAAACCGCCGGTGCGGTGAACAAGCAGAACCAGATACACACAAGGTACTTACAATGAAGTAGCGAGTGTACACAAAACTCACAAACAGAAGTTCAGAGACAACGAGTTGGAGTTAGGTGCAGGTTCAGACACTGCAGGAAAAGGGAAGGTTCGGACATAGAGGTAAACAGGTAACAGGCTAGGACACAGTTCAGACAGGAACTGAACCAGGAATAAGATACAGGAACGAGCCTGGGAACTCAGCCCCCAGGGTGGCGCAGACAGACTAGAAGTCACAGATACAGGTAACAGGCCTGGGGTTACAGCCCCCAGGGGCGGAAACAGACAAGATACATGACAGGACCTGGCAACTCAATTGCACTGAACACACTGAATGAAAGCGTTGCTCAGGCACCCCCTACTGGATGGAGGGGGTTTAAGTATCCAGTGACTCACAGCAATAGGCTGGGGAGACATTAGGAGTTCACACACAGCAACTATAAGAATCAGGCAGCAGCCACGCCGCAGCCCTAAGCAATCAGACAAGAGACACAGCAGGTACTGGAGCAAAGTGTGCAGCCTGGATTGATAGGTAATATGGCAGTCTTGCATGGTGGGAGGTGGTAAGTCATGCCAGCACGCCGCCAGGGATGTTACAACCAGGATTGGCAAAGCCACCACTGGTGCCCTGTGCTCTTCACAGATGAAAGCAGGTTCACATTGAGCACATGTGACAGACGTGACAGAGTCTGGAGACTCCGTGGAGAGCAATCTGCTGCCTGCAACATCCTTCAGCATGACCGGTTTGGCAGTGGGTCAGTAATGGTGTGGGGTGGCATTTCTTTGGAGGGCCGCACAGCCCTCCATGTGCTCGCCAGAGGTAGCCTGACTGCCATTAGGTAGCGAGATGAGATGCTCAGACCCCTTGTGAGACCATATGCTGGTGCAGTTGGCCCTGGGTTCCTCCTAATGCAGGACAATGCCAGACCTCATGTAACTGGAGTGTGTCAGCAGTTCCTGCACGATGAAGGCATTGAAGCTTTGGACTGGCCCGCCCATTCCCCAGACCTGAATCCGATTGAGCACATCTGGGACATCATGTCTCGCTCCATCCACCAACGTCACATTGCACCACAGACTGTCCAGGAGTTGGTGGATGCTTTAGTCCAGGTTTGGGAGGAGATCCCACAGGAGACCATCCGCAACCTCATCAGGAGCATGCCCAGGCATTGTAGGGAGGTCATACATGCACGTAGAGGCTACACACAATACTGAGCCTCATTTTGACTTGTTTTGAGGACATTACATCAAAGCTGGATCAGCCTGTAGTGTGTTTTTCCACTTTAATTTTGGGGGTGACTCCAAATCGAGGCCTCCATTGGCTAATAAATTTGATTTCCGTTGATGATTTTTGTGTGAATTTGTTGTCAGCACATTCAACTTTGTACAGAACAAAGTATTCAATGAGAATATTTCATTGATTCAGATCTAGGATATGTTATTTGAGTGTTCCCTTTATTTTTTTGAGCAGTGTATATATATATACATATATATATATATATATATATATATATATATATATATATATATATATAAGATCATTGTGGTTCGGTCCCGATGAAGAGGTTTGGAGACCTTGAAACACATTGACACAATAAACCACATTCATGCTTAATCCTTGTGTGTGACTACACCTTTTGAACTTTGGGCAGTGCGGACTCTGAATCACTGTATTCCTCTCATTTTCTTCATGTCAATTTATTGGTGGTCCTGTGTCAAGGGTGTGACAGGTGTAATAGACCTGGCTGTAGAAGGTCTCTGCGCTTGGCATTACAGATGCCTTCTTAATCCTTCTGCCTTTACGACCCAGTGGCAATCTCCCTCCTGCTGCTGGTTGACATACCCTTGCATGGGAGTTAAAAGCACTCAGTTTGCTCCAGGGAATCGCCGGTGATACTTCTATGTACCGGCTTGGAGCATTAGCAGTCGGCTAACGTCTTCTCTGGTGCCCTTGGAGGACAGTTGGCATTACTCCTCTGGTGTCTGCTTAAGCTAAGTTAATCCCTTTTGTTTGTCTACCTTGTTGTCTTTAGTTTGTAGTGGGTCCTGACCAGTGCTCACCCTTCCCCCTCCCTATCTAGGGCCTAGCTCTAGGGACATTCAGGGATTAAGTTTCCTGCTCTGCGATTGGAGATGAACCTATATAAGGATGATAGGGTAGTCAGGGTGATATTAGATCTGCCTAGAGGTCTCCACTCCCCCTTTCTCTAGATGTTGGGCTCCCTTCCCCTTCCCCCTATTCCTGTCCTTGTACACTGTTCCTTCCCTCACCTTGCATGACAATAAGACACTATTTTACCAGTGCCCCCAGCAACAGAGCAGATTGTAAAGTATTGATTTACTCCCATGTCTTATTGGGGAGCTAAGGTATCAGAACACAGATGTGATTGCTATCACTGTTCTGTTGTTTGTAAAGATAAATGTGCTCTTATGAGTAGTGATGGGCGAGCACTAAAATGCTCGATGCTTGGGCCGAGCACATTGGAATACTCGGGTGCTCGACCCGAGCAACGAGCCCAATGTAAGTCTATGGGAAACTCGAGCATTTTTCAGGCGCCTCCCCCTGGCGGTCTGAAAATTGCAAATTGCCCAAATCGATGGGAACAGTGCTCAAATGACATGGGGACAGTATAGGAAAGACCCCTGGAAGCATTTCTGACTCCCAGGTCACTTCTGTCAACAATGTTCATCAGGCGGCCTTTACTATTCTTAAAGGGACAGCAATCGGCCCTCACTATTCTTAGAGAGCCATCAGCCGGCTAAGTTTTATTGTTCCCATTACTAAAGAGTAGGTCTCCTCTACTGTTATTGCGTATGCAGTGAGTGGCAGGGCTGCCCAAAATTTAGACGCACCCCAATACCTCTTTGAAAATTTGGACGCACCCCAATACCCCTTTGAAGAGACTTAGAGGAGGGCCTCCTGAAAACAAATTTCCCATTATTAGGAAGTAGGTCTCCCATTGTGTTTGCATATGCAGTGAATGCAAGGGTTGCCAAAAATTTGGAGGCACTCCAATGCTCCTTTGAAAAGACGTGGAGGTCAGCGGGCCTCCTGAAAACAATGTTCCCATTATTAGGAAGTGGGTGTCCCATTATGTTTGCCTATGCAGTCAATGCAAGGGTTGCCAAAAATTTGGAGGCACTCCAATGTCCCTTGGAAGAGACGTGGAGGTCAGAGGGCCTACTGAAAACAATGTTCCCATTATTAGGAAGTGGGTCTCCCATTGTGTTTGCTATGCAGTGAATGCAAGGGCTGCCAAAAATTGGGAGTTACTCCAATGCCCCTTGGAAGAGACGTGGAGGAGTGCCTCATAAAAAATGTTCCCATTAGAAAGGAGCGGGTTTCCTATACTTGTAATGCCCATGGGCCCCATAATCAGCTGTTTTTTAACACATTGTACCTTCAGGTGAAGAATAAAGATTAAGGATTGTGGGTGGCTTAAAAATGGGTCAATCACTCCCCTAAACTAATTAAAGAAGTTATTCAGGTGTGTGATAATTGGTGGAATATCTTTAGAATAGGTCATCAATATCAGATCAGTGAGGGTCCAGCACCGTGCACATCCGCTGATCAGCTGTTTCTCCGTTCGTGACGATAATGGAGAGATACCCCTTATGAATGCCCTGGAAAAATTTGTGACGTTTGAGGTGCCACATTAGGATGGAAAGTTGAGCTGTGCCCTTTAAAGCATTAATGCTTAATGCACTATGTTGCTGGTGACATAAATGAATCAGAGAGCAGCATAGGTTCAGCATTAGAAATCGCGAGCATGCCCGTGGACAGGTGACGAAGCGCATTGAAGACAATATTTCATTCTGTATCGAAAGTATATGTCATAAATGTTTGATTGATGCAGGTCCCATTGCTGAGATCAGGGACCCACATGCAACTCAAGAACGACCCCGTTACACACTGTCAGAAATGGAAAGATGCGCATGTGCGGCTATCACCATTCATTTCTATGGGAGCTCTGAAACTTGATGACTTTGCTTGGTTTGATGTGTGTGAGTCGTTGTGGGTGTATATGCTGTATATTACCAGTGTAAGCCTGTCCTGCCTGTCAATGTAGGTGTTAGCACCCGCATGCCTGTCCCTGGCCATCGGTATGGCGAAATCCGTGTTCTCACCTCCAGACGTCCCACTATAGGACATAACTTTTTTGTAAATAATCTGTGTATAAAATGACTGACACAAGGCAACATTACAATAATAAGTTTGTTTAAAGCATTTGTATTTAATGATGAATTTGATTCCCCTCGATAATATAGCACTGACATAGTCTGTAGCGCTGTACAGGGACAACCATCATTCATGTTAGGGACAATTTGGAATAAGCCAATTAACCTATCAGTATATTTTTAGAGTGCGGGAGGAAACCGGAGAACCCGGAGGAAACCCACGCAGACACGGGGAGGACATACAAACTCCATGCAGATGTCCGTGGTCAGATTTGTTTCCACCACCTGAGTGCTGCAGACACCAGTGCTAACCACTGAGTCACCGTGCCGCCCGAGAAATGGTGGAAGACTGAGATGTGACTTTCCACTAGTCTTCTGGATGACTTCATCTGTGTGCTGCTATCTTGGCCGAGCCGATGATGGAACTGGATGGTCCCTGATGGATCTTCTCAGGTTGGGGTTACTAGAACCAACTTGTTCTTACAGTAGCCGCACCCAAACTTCTCGGTGTCGAGAGAAACAGTCCAACGTCCGACTCTGGAGTGGGAGATAAAGCTTATTAAAGATATTAAAGACTGATCCTAAAGGTACACACACATCCAACATCAATGACAGAGCCCCTTCATATTGATTGCAGAAGTCATGAAGCAAGCAGTGGTAGTAGCACATACACCCACGACCAGTATCAGACGCCCGTCTGTCTATAGTTTATTTGAGTCGTATCTTACCTGTACTGGCACCCTGAGCATTGGTACACCACCGGGTAGTGGTACTCCCAACTGTGGAATACAGTAATGGGTGGAAGGTCAGGGTGGATCTGTGCGACCTTCTCACAATACTGCTCCCATAGTCGGTGATGGGCAAGTTCTCCATTGCCATCGATGACCCAGCAGGCAGCATGACACATCTCATGGATCAATGTGTCTCGGAGTCGTTCTAAGGACAAAGCAGCATATAATAACAATCAGGAGTAAAGATGTGGGGAAGATTTCACCACAGCTAATCTATAAATTGTGCCGGATGTGACGACTACCTGCTGAATCGCAGACTTTATCCGATAACTGGATGATGGCGTAGCGGTCCCCGTTGTTCTCCTGCAATCCAGTGCGACCAGCTGTTTTACGCAGCCTTTTATTCCAGCTGATGTCCATATATGCAGGAAGCTACAGAGGAAGTAGAAATACAGAATATAGAGATATATACTGTATATAGTGGATACACTAACCCTAGCTCTAACCCTCTATTCACTATCCCCCACATCACCCCATACCTACAGAATATAGAGGTATATACTATATACACTGGATACACTAACCCCTGCTCTAACCCTCCATTCACTATCTTCAATATCACCCCATACCTACAGAATATAGAGGTATATACTATATATACTGTATACATTAATCCTAGTTCTAACCATCCATTCATCATCCCTCATATCACCCTACACCTACAGAATATAGAGGTATATACTATGTACACTGGATACCCTAACCCTATTTTTAACCATCTACTCACTATCTCCCATATCACCCCATACCTACAGAATATAGAGGTATATGCTATTTACACTGGATACACCATCCCTAGCTGTAGCCCTTTATCCTCCTATCACAATATACGTATGTACTGAATATAGAGGTATATACTATATACACTGGATACACTAACCCTAGCTCTAACCCTTCATCCCCTATCAACCTATACATACAGAATGTAGAGGTATATGCTATATACACTGGATACACTATCCCTAGCTCTAACCCTTCGCCTCATATTACCATATACATACAGAATATAGAGGTATACACTATATACACTGGATACACTATCCCTAGCTCTAACCCTTCGCCTCGTATCACCATATACATACAGAATATAGAGGTATATACTATATACACTGGATACACTATCCCTAGCTCTAACCCTTCGCCTCATATCACCATATACATACAGAATGTAGAGGTATATACTATATACACTGGATACACTATCCCTAGCTCTAACCCTTCGCCTCATATTACCATATACATACAGAATATAGAGGTATACACTATATACACTGGATACACTATCCCTAGCTCTAATCCTTTGCCTCATATCACCATATACATACAGAACATAGAGGTATATGCTATATACACTGGATACACTATCCCTAGCTCTAACCCTTCGCCTCATATCACCATATACATACAGAATTTAGTGGTATATGCTATGTACACTGGATACACTATCCCTAGCTCTAACCCTTAGCCTCGTATCACCATATACATACAGAATGTAGAGGTATATTCTATATACACTGGATACACTATCCCTAGCTCTAATCCTTTGCCTCGTATTACCCTATACATACAGAATATAGAGGTATGTACTATATACACAGGATACACTATCCCTAGCTCTAACCCTTCATCCCCTATAACCCTATTCCAAGCTGTGTGTTATAGCTGAATACCTGGTTCTCAAAGACGGTCCTGTTATAAAACTTGTACAGACGTCGTACCAGCTCCTGTTTGTTCTTACGGAAGTCGGTGACATATTTGGACGTGGGTGAAGACAGATTTCTCAGGAAACAGTAATTGATGGGACGTTCCTGTCTCCTGGTAACAAAGCATTAAAGAGGATCACACATCACTACTGGATATATACTAAGACCGTACACGACCTGCAGACACACAGCTGACACCTTATCTGAAAATATGCTAATAATAGCGCCATCTAGCGACCAGATAACATGAACATGACCCAGATAAAACGGATATATAGGAATACATTACCTTGCTGTCTCCTCCTGCACAAAGCTGAATCGGGGAGAATTGGGCTCTGGAGAAAAGAAGAAACATCGTCATTTACTTCTGTGTCGTTCAGTTTTCCTAATCAATAAAAATCTAATTTTCTTATTTTACAGGAAGGAATTTATGATCCTTCCAGATGCTTTATTACATGCCTGACTCTATGTATAGCAGGTGGGGACCAGAGCCACAATCTTCATCTTCAAGGCTCCTTGGAGACCTTCAAATAAGTGGATGAGACTGAAATAAAGAAATATAAAGACCTTGAGAATGAAGGAGTAGCAGCGATACAGTGGCATAATCACAGAATGGGGCGTCCCCTGATCTCCAGTAGACCCCCAGAGCCGCAGATAGTGCTGGAGAGAAGTGAGCGCTCACCTGATGGAGATTCTCATCACCGCTGCTGTCCTCTGTGTCGGACGCAAAAACTCTGCGGCATTTTTTATTGACCAGTAACTGGGAAAAGGAAATAATAAAAAGTTAAAAAAAGTCTTCAAATTTCCATAATTTCAAATAGACAACATACTCCAGAATCCGCCACTCACCTGGTCATCAATACCGCTGCTCTCTGTAATAGACTCAATAATAAAGCGACGTTTGCGCTTATACTCAGACATTTTGCTCACTCAATCAGAATTGCAAAAATATCCTCACACCACAAATTCTATAACCCTCAGTGGAGGAGGCCGTGAGCAGAAGTTTTATCAGTTCTTCATATTGTGACTTCATGACTTGTGTGACATCAACATTCTAGAACTCTGATATTGTGACATCGCTAAGAGCAGTTGTTCTGATGGATGTACACATGTAGATAGAAATATTTATATATATATTTACAACCCCAATTCCAAAAAACTTGTGACGCTGTGTAAATGTAAAGAGAACAGGAATGTAATGATTTGGAAATCTCTTTTAGCCATATTATATTCACTGTAGAACATAGAAATCAGATCAGAAGATATTAACTGTTCTGAGGTCGGATGAATAAAAATATGAAATTATTTATGGAAACTGTGGACGCCTTGTCCTGCAAACTGCAGAGCAGAGGGACCATCCAGCTTGTTATCACCGCTTAGTTCCTGCATCTCTGATGGTCTGGGGCTGCATTAGTGCCTCTGACATGGGCAGCTTACACATGAAAGGAGTGATCAATGATGAGCCTTATACAGAGGTGTTGCAAAATGAGGGATCACCTAAAAATAGTCAATGTATATTAACCTACAAGCCAAACAAGACATATTAAAAATATTTAAAAAGCACAAATGACAAATTTTCCATACCGCAGCTCTGTAATGCTAGGATCTACCCTGTCTGTCAATAAGGTAATTTAGGAAACCAAAAGTTGATACCACCTTAATAAAGGTATATTATAATATACCCCAAATCACAGCTATACCATTAATATGAAAATTAAAATATACCTATGACCCAGGTGGCACAAACTTCACATTTACCTTCACTCTGTGTGGCTATTTGCTATTGTGCCGGTAGTAGGATTTTTTTGCAACTTTTCTGACTCTATCATACAATTGTTGTATACACTCCTCTTTATCATCTTTTATTTTGTGCTTTTGTGCATTATTTATTGGGCGTGTATATCTTTAACCCACTATGCACTTTAATACTTGCCCTTATTTTAGGGCCTGGGTCATTGATGTAACAATTTTCATATTATTGGTATATTATACAGTAATATATCTGTATTAAGGTGGTATTAACTTTTGGGTTCCTAAATTACCTTATTGACAGACAGGGTAGATCCTAGCACTATAGTGCTGTGGTCTGGAAAATTTATGTTACAGGCTTACAGCCATTTGTGCTTTTTAAATATTTTTAATATGTCTTGCATGTTAATAAGCATTGACTATTTTTAGATTTTTAGGTTATCCCTCTTTTTGCATACTTTTTTTCTGTGTATTTGTTGGATCGTTTTTTGCATATTTTGGCAAGACAATGCTAAACCACATACCACATCCATCACAGCAGCATGGCATCGAAGAGGAAGAGTTCAGGTGAAGAACCGGCCACCTGCAGTCCAGACCTTTCACCAGGAGAAAACATTTGATGCATTATAAAATAAAAAATCCAGCAGAATTCCCAGACTGGGGAGCAGCGAGAATCTGACATCAGACAAGAATGGGACATTTATCTTTTCATCCAGAAAAATGGATGATTTTCATCAGTTTGTTGGTCAGTTGTGGTGTGTACACCATCCTTCTTTTCCATCAACAGTTATTATCATTCACAAGACCAAATACAGATTTCTAGGTTAATAATGGAAATGTATCCATAAATAAATGGAAGCTATATGGATGATCTGTATGGGATCTGTTTTTTTGCGCACCTTTGGACTTGAATGGCTTACTCTCATCCATTTTAAGGAAGAACCTATGCGTGCTATGATTTTTTTCACTTGCTTTTTTTCAAACACTTATCTAAACAGCCCAATGGACCTAGATCTGTCTGTGTCTAGTTCTGTCAGTTTTTTCACGGAAAACACTGGGACCGACAATACAGTCATATGAACGTACCCTACAGATGATGTTGGAGGAGAGAAGGAGCCTGCATGTCGTATTTCCAATGGTAGCTCATTCTGTTTTCCAGCAGATAAGCCGCTGCCAGTGGAATCTATTAGTCGCTCTCATAGAGAACACGGGAGCCAAGCTGAGCATTCTTGTATATAAGGGGCTCAGAAGAGATGGCTGTCAGTTGAACAATCTTTTGGCCGACAGCTACCTAATGTGTTATGAGTGGGGGGCTTTACCAGTGAAGATCTTGATTTTGACATGTTTAGGATCATTATCCATTTGTAGAAGCCATCCTCTTTTCAACTTCAGCTTATTACAGATGGTGTTATGTTTACATCAGGGAAAATATATATTTTTGTACTGTGTTAGCCACGGAAAAATTATTAGAAAAATATTAAGATTTGAGAATCCTCAGTGGCTGATACCTTTTAATGATTAACTGAAAAGATGGTAAGAAGTTGCAAGCTTTCGAGACTACTCAGGTCTCTTCATCAGGCATAGTATGACACAAAATCTGAAGAGTCACATATTTATACACAATAGGACACAGAAATAATGCAATAGATGAGACAGGTAACGTAAAGCCGAGCTATTACTGTGGGAGAAAGGTAAACAGTTCTGGCTGTAAATATTGGATTAGCTCATAGATAAGGACTGTGAAAGTTTTATTGTCCAGTGATTGAGGTCTGGTCCAGGGTTATGATGACCCCAAAGCTCTGAGTAGCACATTCCTTAGTTGATGTAGAATAACATAAATCCATGCAACACATTCATTCCTGCTCTGAAGGTGTCAAAGGTCACCATTAGTTTATATTCCCAAATTTTTCTGTCTCCCTGAGAATTGAAATGACCTTTTAATACCAATAATTACATGTCTGTGATGTTGTGATCAGGGAAACAAAAATGCTTGGCCACAGGTAGATCTATTTTTTCTTCTTTTATTGTGTGGCGATGAGAATTCATCCTTGTCCTAAGTTTTTTCCCTGTCTCCCCTACAGTACATACAGACCCCCGGATGGACTTTTGGTGCACTTCTTCAGGTACAAAGCTGCTACTTGTTACAACATGGAAGGTATATGTACACAAATGCTAGCACATGGAGTGAAGAAAAAAACTGCCAAAGCACCCCTTGGCGCCAAAAAGAGGAAAATAAAAAAAAAGGAGCGAGAGAGAAAAAAAAAATGCACGTGAACATTGGCTCAAACAGAAAACAGAAGTACAAAGTAATTTAAAATATGTAGAGAATAATTAAAACATATTTTCTTTTAAACATAATAAAATATGGCATTACTCCTCTGGTGTCTGCTTAAGCTAAGTTAATCCCTTTTTTTTGTCTACCTTGTTGTCTTTAGTTTGTAGAGGGTCCTGACCAGTGCTCACCCTTCCCCCTCCCTATCTAGGGCCTAGCTCTAGGGACATTCAGGGATTAAGTTTCCTGCTCTGCGATTGGAGATGAACCTATATAAGGATGATAGGGTAGTCAGGGTGATATTAGATCTGCCTAGAGGTCTCCACTCCCCCTTTCTCTAGATGTTGGGCTCCCTTCCCCTTCCCCCTATTCCTGTCCTTGTACACTGTTCCTTCCCTCACCTTGCATGACAATAAGACACTATTTTACCAGTGCCCCCAGCAACAGAGCAGATTGTAAAGTATTGATTTACTCCCATGTCTTATTGGGGAGCTAAGGTATCAGAACACAGATGTGATTGCTATCACTGTTCTGTTGTTTGTAAAGATAAATGTGCTCTTATGAGTAGTGATGGGCGAGCACTAAAATGCTCGATGCTTGGGCCGAGCACATTGGAATACTCGGGTGCTCGACCCGAGCAACGAGCCCAATGTAAGTCTATGGGAAACTCGAGCATTTTTCAGGCGCCTCCCCCTGGCGGTCTGAAAATTGCAAATTGCCCAAATCGATGGGAACAGTGCTCAAATGACATGGGGACAGTATAGGAAAGACCCCTGGAAGCATTTCTGACTCCCAGGTCACTTCTGTCAACAATGTTCATCAGGCGGCCTTTACTATTCTTAAAGGGACAGCAATCGGCCCTCACTATTCTTAGAGAGCCATCAGCCGGCTAAGTTTTATTGTTCCCATTACTAAAGAGTAGGTCTCCTCTACTGTTATTGCGTATGCAGTGAGTGGCAGGGCTGCCCAAAATTTAGACGCACCCCAATACCTCTTTGAAAATTTGGACGCACCCCAATACCCCTTTGAAGAGACTTAGAGGAGGGCCTCCTGAAAACAAATTTCCCATTATTAGGAAGTAGGTCTCCCATTGTGTTTGCCTATGCAGTGAATGCAAGGGTTGCCAAAAATTTGGAGGCACTCCAATGCTCCTTTGAAAAGACGTGGAGGTCAGCGGGCCTCCTGAAAACAATGTTCCCATTATTAGGAAGTGGGTGTCCCATTATGTTTGCCTATGCAGTCAATGCAAGGGTTGCCAAAAATTTGGAGGCACTCCAATGTCCCTTGGAAGAGACGTGGAGGTCAGAGGGCCTACTGAAAACAATGTTCCCATTATTAGGAAGTGGGTCTCCCATTGTGTTTGCTATGCAGTGAATGCAAGGGCTGCCAAAAATTGGGAGTTACTCCAATGCCCCTTGGAAGAGACGTGGAGGAGTGCCTCATAAAAAATGTTCCCATTAGAAAGGAGCGGGTTTCCTATACTTGTAATGCCCATGGGCCCCATAATCAGCTGTTTTTTAACACATTGTACCTTCAGGTGAAGAATAAAGATTAAGGATTGTGGGTGGCTTAAAAATGGGTCAATCACTCCCCTAAACTAATTAAAGAAGTTATTCAGGTGTGTGATAATTGGTGGAATATCTTTAGAATAGGTCATCAATATCAGATCAGTGAGGGTCCAGCACCGTGCACATCCGCTGATCAGCTGTTTCTCCGTTCGTGACGATAATGGAGAGATACCCCTTATGAATGCCCTGGAAAAATTTGTGACGTTTGAGGTGCCACATTAGGATGGAAAGTTGAGCTGTGCCCTTTAAAGCATTAATGCTTAATGCACTATGTTGCTGGTGACATAAATGAATCAGAGAGCAGCATAGGTTCAGCATTAGAAATTGCGAGCATGCCCGTGGACAGGTGACGAAGCGCATTGAAGACAATATTTCATTCTGTATCGAAAGTATATGTCATAAATGTTTGATTGATGCAGGTCCCATTGCTGAGATCAGGGACCCACATGCAACTCAAGAACGACCCCGTTACACACTGTCAGAAATGGAAAGATGCGCATGTGCGGCTATCACCATTCATTTCTATGGGAGCTCTGAAACTTGATGACTTTGCTTGGTTTGATGTGTGTGAGTCGTTGTGGGTGTATATGCTGTATATTACCAGTGTAAGCCTGTCCTGCCTGTCAATGTAGGTGTTAGCACCCGCATGCCTGTCCCTGGCCATCGGTATGGCGAAATCCGTGTTCTCACCTCCAGACGTCCCACTATAGGACATAACTTTTTTGTAAATAATCTGTGTATAAAATGACTGACACAAGGCAACATTACAATAATAAGTTTGTTTAAAGCATTTGTATTTAATGATGAATTTGATTCCCCTCGATAATATAGCACTGACATAGTCTGTAGCGCTGTACAGGGACAACCATCATTCATGTTAGGGACAATTTGGAATAAGCCAATTAACCTATCAGTATATTTTTAGAGTGCGGGAGGAAACCGGAGAACCCGGAGGAAACCCACGCAGACACGGGGAGGACATACAAACTCCATGCAGATGTCCGTGGTCAGATTTGTTTCCACCACCTGAGTGCTGCAGACACCAGTGCTAACCACTGAGTCACCGTGCCGCCCGAGAAATGGTGGAAGACTGAGATGTGACTTTCCACTAGTCTTCTGGATGACTTCATCTGTGTGCTGCTATCTTGGCCGAGCCGATGATGGAACTGGATGGTCCCTGATGGATCTTCTCAGGTTGGGGTTACTAGAACCAACTTGTTCTTACAGTAGCCGCACCCAAACTTCTCGGTGTCGAGAGAAACAGTCCAACGTCCGACTCTGGAGTGGGAGATAAAGCTTATTAAAGATATTAAAGACTGATCCTAAAGGTACACACACATCCAACATCAATGACAGAGCCCCTTCATATTGATTGCAGAAGTCATGAAGCAAGCAGTGGTAGTAGCACATACACCCACGACCAGTATCAGACGCCCGTCTGTCTATAGTTTATTTGAGTCGCATCTTACCTGTACTGGCACCCTGAGCATTGGTACACCACCGGGTAGTGGTACTCCCAACTGTGGAATACAGTAATGGGTGGAAGGTCAGGGTGGATCTGTGCGACCTTCTCACAATACTGCTCCCATAGTCGGTGATGGGCAAGTTCTCCATTGCCATCGATGACCCAGCAGGCAGCATGACACATCTCATGGATCAATGTGTCTCGGAGTCGTTCTAAGGACAAAGCAGCATATAATAACAATCAGGAGTAAAGATGTGGTGAAGATTTCACCACAGCTAATCTATAAATTGTGCCGGATGTGACGACTACCTGCTGAATCGCAGACTTTATCCGATAACTGGATGATGGCGTAGCGGTCCCCGTTGTTCTCCTGCAATCCAGTGCGACCAGCTGTTTTACGCAGCCTTTTATTCCAGCTGATGTCCATATATGCAGGAAGCTACAGAGGAAGTAGAAATACAGAATATAGAGATATATACTGTATATAGTGGATACACTAACCCTAGCTCTAACCCTCTATTCACTATCCCCCACATCACCCCATACCTACAGAATATAGAGGTATATACTATATACACTGGATACACTAACCCCTGCTCTAACCCTCCATTCACTATCTTCAATATCACCCCATACCTACAGAATATAGAGGTATATACTATATATACTGGATACATTAATCCTAGTTCTAACCATCCATTCATCATCCCTCATATCACCCTACACCTACAGAATATAGAGGTATATACTATGTACACTGGATACCCTAACCCTATTTTTAACCATCTACTCACTATCTCCCATATCACCCCATACCTACAGAATATAGAGGTATATGCTATTTACACTGGATACACCATCCCTAGCTGTAGCCCTTTATCCTCCTATCACAATATACGTATGTACTGAATATAGAGGTATATACTATATACACTGGATACACTAACCCTAGCTCTAACCCTTCATCCCCTATCAACCTATACATACAGAATGTAGAGGTATATGCTATATACACTGGATACACTATCCCTAGCTCTAACCCTTCGCCTCATATTACCATATACATACAGAATATAGAGGTATACACTATATACACTGGATACACTATCCCTAGCTCTAACCCTTCACCTCGTATCACCATATACATACAGAATATAGAGGTATATACTATATACACTTGATACACTATCCCTAGCTCTAACCCTTCGCCTCATATCACCATATACATACAGAATGTAGAGGTATATACTATATACACTGGATACACTATCCCTAGCTCTAACCCTTCGCCTCATATTACCATATACATACAGAATATAGAGGTATACACTATATACACTGGATACACTATCCCTAGCTCTAATCCTTTGCCTCATATCACCATATACATACAGAACATAGAGGTATATGCTATATACACTGGATACACTATCCCTAGCTCTAACCCTTCGCCTCATATCACCATATACATACAGAATTTAGTGGTATATGCTATATACACTGGATACACTATCCCTAGCTCTAACCCTTAGCCTCGTATCACCCTATACATACAGAATATAGAGGTATGTACTATATACACTGGATACACTATCCCTAGCTCTAACCCTTCATCCCCTATAACCCTATTCCAAGCTGTGTGTTATAGCTGAATACCTGGTTCTCAAAGACGGTCCTGTTATAAAACTTGTACAGACGTCGTACCAGCTCCTGTTTGTTCTTACGGAAGTCGGTGACATATTTGGACGTGGGTGAAGACAGATTTCTCAGGAAACAGTAATTGATGGGACGTTCCTGTCTCCTGGTAACAAAGCATTAAAGAGGATCACACATCACTACTGGATATATACTAAGACCGTACACGACCTGCAGACACACAGCTGACACCTTATCTGAAAATATGCTAATAATAGCGCCATCTAGCGACCAGATAACATGAACATGACCCAGATAAAATGGATATATAGGAATACATTACCTTGCTGTCTCCTCCTGCACAAAGCTGAATCGGGGAGAATTGGGCTCTGGAGAAAAGAAGAAACATCGTCATTTACTTCTGTGTCGTTCAGTTTTCCTAATCAATAAAAATCTAATTTTCTTATTTTACAGGAAGGAATTTATGATCCTTCCAGATGCTTTATTACATGCCTGACTCTATGTATAGCAGGTGGGGACCAGAGCCACAATCTTCATCTTCAAGGCTCCTTGGAGACCTTGAAATAAGTGGATGAGACTGAAATAAAGAAATATAAAGACCTTGAGAATGAAGGAGTAGCAGCGATACAGTGGCATAATCACAGAATGGGGCGTCCCCTGATCTCCAGTAGACCCCCAGAGCCGCAGATAGTGCTGGAGAGAAGTGAGCGCTCACCTGATGGAGATTCTCATCACCGCTGCTGTCCTCTGTGTCGGACGCAAAAACTCTGCGGCATTTTTTATTGACCAGTAACTGGGAAAAGGAAATAATAAAAAGTTAAAAAAAGTCTTCAAATTTCCATAATTTCAAATAGACAACATACTCCAGAATCCGCCACTCACCTGGTCATCAATACCGCTGCTCTCTGTAATAGACTCAATAATAAAGCGACGTTTGCGCTTATACTCAGACATTTTGCTCACTCAATCAGAATTGCAAAAATATCCTCACTCCACAAATTCTATAACCCTCAGTGGAGGAGGCCGTGAGCAGAAGTTTTATCAGTTCTTCATATTGTGACTTCATGACTTGTGTGACATCAGCATTCTAGAACTCTGATATTGTGACATCGCTAAGAGCAGTTGTTCTGATGGATGTACACATGTAGATAGAAATATTTATATATATATTTACAACCCCAATTCCAAAAAACTTGTGACGCTGTGTAAATGTAAAGAGAACAGGAATGTAATGATTTGGAAATCTCTTTTAGCCATATTATATTCACTGTAGAACATAGAAATCAGATCAGAAGATATTAACTGTTCTGAGGTCGGATGAATAAAAATATGAAATTATTTATGGAAACTGTGGACGCCTTGTCCTGCAAACTGCAGAGCAGAGGGACCATCCAGCTTGTTATCAGCGCTTAGTTCCTGCATCTCTGATGGTCTGGGGCTGCATTAGTGCCTCTGACATGGGCAGCTTACACATGAAAGGAGTGATCAATGATGAGCCTTATACAGAGGTGTTGCAAAATGAGGGATCACCTAAAAATAGTCAATGTATATTAACCTACAAGCCAAACAAGACATATTAAAAATATTTAAAAAGCACAAATGACAAATTTTCCATACCGCAGCTCTGTAATGCTAGGATCTACCCTGTCTGTCAATAAGGTAATTTAGGAAACCAAAAGTTGATACCACCTTAATAAAGGTATATTATAATATACCCCAAATCACAGCTATACCATTAATATGAAAATTAAAATATACCTATGACCCAGGTGGCACAAACTTCACATTTACCTTCACTCTGTGTGGCTCTTTGATATTGTGCCGGTAGTAGGATTTTTTTGCAACTTTTCTGACTCTATCATACAATTGTTGTATACACTCCTCTTTATCATCTTTTATTTTGTGCTTTTGTGCATTATTTATTGGGCGTGTATATCTTTAACCCACTATGCACTTTAATACTTGCCCTTATTTTAGGGCCTGGGTCATTGATGTAACAATTTTCATATTATTGGTATATTATACAGTAATATATCTGTATTAAGGTGGTATTAACTTTTGGGTTCCTAAATTACCTTATTGACAGACAGGGTAGATCCTAGCACTATAGTGCTGTGGTCTGGAAAATTTATGTTACAGGCTTACAGCCATTTGTGCTTTTTAAATATTTTTAATATGTCTTGCATGTTAATAAGCATTGACTATTTTTAGATTTTTAGGTTATCCCTCTTTTTGCATACTTTTTTTCTGTGTATTTGTTGGATCGTTTTTTGCATATTTTGGCAAGACAATGCTAAACCACATACCACATCCATTACAGCAGCATGGCATCGAAGAGGAAGAGTTCAGGTGAAGAACCAGCCACCTGCAGTCCAGACCTTTCACCAGGAGAAAACATTTGATGCATTATAAAATAAAAAATCCAGCAGAATTCCCAGACTGTGGAGCAGCGAGAATCTGACATCAGACAAGAATGGGACATTTATCTTTTCATCCAGAAAAATGGATGATTTTCATCAGTTTGTTGGTCAGTTGTGGTGTGTACACCATCCTTCTTTTCCATCAACAGTTATTATCATTCACAAGACCAAATACAGATTTCTAGGTTAATAATGGAAATGTATCCATAAATAAATGGAAGCTATATGGATGATCTGTATGGGATCTGTTTTTTTGCGCACCTTTGGACTTGAATGGCTTACTCTCATCCATTTTAAGGAAGAACCTATGCGTGCTATGATTTTTTTCACTTGCTTTTTTTTCAAACACTTATCTAAACAGCCCAATGGACCTAGATCTGTCTGTGTCTAGTTCTGTCAGTTTTTTCACGGAAAACACTGGGACCGACAATACAGTCATATGAACGTACCCTACAGATGATGTTGGAGGAGAGAAGGAGCCTGCATGTCATATTTCCAATGGTAGCTCATTCTGTTTTCCAGCAGATAAGCCGCTGCCAGTGGAATCTATTAGTCGCTCTCATAGAGAACACGGGAGCCAAGCTGAGCATTCTTGTATATAAGGGGCTCAGAAGAGATGGCTGTCAGTTGAACAATCTTTTGGCTGACAGCTACCTAATGTGTTATGAGTGGGGGGCTTTACCAGTGAAGATCTTGATTTTGACATGTTTAGGATCATTATCCATTTGTAGAAGCCATCCTCTTTTCAACTTCAGCTTATTACAGATGGTGTTATGTTTACATCAGGGAAAATATATATTTTTGTACTGTGTTAGCCACGGAAAAATTATTAGAAAAATATTAAGATTTGAGAATCCTCAGTGGCTGATACCTTTTAATGATTAACTGAAAAGATGGTAAGAAGTTGCAAGCTTTCGAGACTACTCAGGTCTCTTCATCAGGCATAGTATGACACAAAATCTGAAGAGTCACATATTTATACACAATAGGACACAGAAATAATGCAATAGATGAGACAGGTAACGTAAAGCCGAGCTATTACTGTGGGAGAAAGGTAAACAGTTCTGGCTGTAAATATTGGATTAGCTCATAGATAAGGACTGTGAAAGTTTTATTGTCCAGTGATTGAGGTCTGGTCCAGGGTTATGATGACCCCAAAGCTCTGAGTAGCACATTCCTTAGTTGATGTAGAATAACATGAATCCATGCAACACATTCATTCCTGCTCTGAAGGTGTCAAAGGTCACCATTAATTTATATTCCCAAATTTTTCTGTCTCCCTGAGAATTGAAATGACCTTTTAATACCAATAATTACATGTCTGTGATGTTGTGATCAGGGAAACAAAAATGCTTGGCCACAGGTAGATCTATTTTTTCTTCTTTTATTGTGTGGCGATGAGAATTCATCCTTGTCCTAAGTTTTTTCCCTGTCTCCCCTACAGTACATACAGACCCCCGGATGGACTTTTGGTGCACTTCTTCAGGTACAAAGCTGCTACTTGTTACAACATGGAAGGTATATGTACACACATGCTAGCACATGGAGTGAAGAAAAAAACTGCCAAAGCACCCATTGGCGCCAAAAAGAGGAAAATAAAAAAAAAGGAGCGAGAGAGAAAAAAAAAATGCACGTGAACATTGGCTCAAACAGAAAACAGAAGTACAAAGTAATTTAAAATATGTAGAGAATAATTAAAACATATTTTCTTTTAAACATAATAAAATATGGCATTACTCCTCTCGTGTCTGCTTAAGCTAAGTTAATCCCTTTTGTTTGTCTACCTTGTTGTCTTTAGTTTGTAGTGGGTCCTGACCAGTGCTCACCCTTCCCCCTCCCTATCTAGGGCCTAGCTCTAGGGACATTCAGGGATTAAGTTTCCTGCTCTGCGATTGGAGATGAACCTATATAAGGATGATAGGGTAGTCAGGGTGATATTAGATCTGCCTAGAGGTCTCCACTCCCCCTTTCTCTAGATGTTGGGCTCCCTTCCCCTTCCCCCTATTCCTGTCCTTGTACACTGTTCCTTCCCTCACCTTGCATGACAATAAGACACTATTTTACCAGTGCCCCCAGCAACAGAGCAGATTGTAAAGTATTGATTTACTCCCATGTCTTATTGGGGAGCTAAGGTATCAGAACACAGATGTGATTGCTATCACTGTTCTGTTGTTTGTAAAGATAAATGTGCTCTTATGAGTAGTGATGGGCGAGCACCAAAATGCTCGATGCTTGGGCCGAGCACATTGGAATACTCGGGTGCTCGACCCGAGCAACGAGCCCAATGTAAGTCTATGGGAAACTCGAGCATTTTTCAGGCGCCTCCCCCTGGCGGTCTGAAAATTGCAAATTGCCCAAATCGATGGGAACAGTGATCAAATGACATGGGGACAGTATAGGAAAGACCCCTGGAAGCATTTCTGACTCCCAGGTCACTTCTGTCAACAATGTTCATCAGGCGGCCTTTACTATTCTTAAAGGGACAGCAATCGGCCCTCACTATTCTTAGAGAGCCATCAGCCGGCTAAGTTTTATTGTTCCCATTACTAAAGAGTAGGTCTCCTCTACTGTTATTGCGTATGCAGTGAGTGGCAGGGCTGCCCAAAATTTAGACGCACCCCAATACCTCTTTGAAAATTTGGACGCACCCCAATACCCCTTTGAAGAGACTTAGAGGAGGGCCTCCTGAAAACAAATTTCCCATTATTAGGAAGTAGGTCTCCCATTGTGTTTGCCTATGCAGTGAATGCAAGGGTTGCCAAAAATTTGGAGGCACTCCAATGCTCCTTTGAAAAGACGTGGAGGTCAGCGGGCCTCCTGAAAACAATGTTCCCATTATTAGGAAGTGGGTGTCCCATTATGTTTGCCTATGCAGTCAATGCAAGGGTTGCCAAAAATTTGGAGGCACTCCAATGTCCCTTGGAAGAGACGTGGAGGTCAGAGGGCCTACTGAAAACAATGTTCCCATTATTAGGAAGTGGGTCTCCCATTGTGTTTGCTATGCAGTGAATGCAAGGGCTGCCAAAAATTGGGAGTTACTCCAATGCCCCTTGGAAGAGACGTGGAGGAGTGCCTCATAAAAAATGTTCCCATTAGAAAGGAGCGGGTTTCCTATACTTGTAATGCCCATGGGCCCCATAATCAGCTGTTTTTTAACACATTGTACCTTCAGGTGAAGAATAAAGATTAAGGATTGTGGGTGGCTTAAAAATGGGTCAATCACTCCCCTAAACTAATTAAAGAAGTTATTCAGGTGTGTGATAATTGGTGGAATATCTTTAGAATAGGTCATCAATATCAGATCAGTGAGGGTCCAGCACCGTGCACATCCGCTGATCAGCTGTTTCTCCGTTCGTGACGATAATGGAGAGATACCCCTTATGAATGCCCTGGAAAAATTTGTGACATTTGAGGTGCCACATTAGGATGGAAAGTTGAGCTGTGCCCTTTAAAGCATTAATGCTTAATGCACTATGTTGCTGGTGACATAAATGAATCAGAGAGCAGCATAGGTTCAGCATTAGAAATCGCGAGCATGCCCGTGGAGAGGTGACGAAGCGCATTGAAGACAATATTTCATTCTGTATCGAAAGTATATGTCATAAATGTTTGATTGATGCAGGTCCCATTGCTGAGATCAGGGACCCACATGCAACTCAAGAACGACCCCGTTACACACTGTCAGAAATGGAAAGATGCGCATGTGCGGCTATCACCATTCATTTCTATGGGAGCTCTGAAACTTGATGACTTTGCTTGGTTTGATGTGTGTGAGTCGTTGTGGGTGTATATGCTGTATATTACCAGTGTAAGCCTGTCCTGCCTGTCAATGTAGGTGTTAGCACCCGCATGCCTGTCCCTGGCCATCGGTATGGCGAAATCCGTGTTCTCACCTCCAGACGTCCCACTATAGGACATAACTTTTTTGTAAATAATCTGTGTATAAAATGACTGACACAAGGCAACATTACAATAATAAGTTTGTTTAAAGCATTTGTATTTAATGATGAATTTGATTCCCCTCGATAATATAGCACTGACATAGTCTGTAGCGCTGTACAGGGACAACCATCATTCATGTTAGGGACAATTTGGAATAAGCCAATTAACCTATCAGTATATTTTTAGAGTGCGGGAGGAAACCGGAGAACCCGGAGGAAACCCACGCAGACACGGGGAGGACATACAAACTCCATGCAGATGTCCGTGGTCAGATTTGTTTCCACCACCTGAGTGCTGCAGACACCAGTGCTAACCACTGAGTCACCGTGCCGCCCGAGAAATGGTGGAAGACTGAGATGTGACTTTCCACTAGTCTTCTGGATGACTTCATCTGTGTGCTGCTATCTTGGCCGAGCCGATGATGGAACTGGATGGTCCCTGATGGATCTTCTCAGGTTGGGGTTACTAGAACCAACTTGTTCTTACAGTAGCCGCACCCAAACTTCTCGGTGTCGAGAGAAACAGTCCAACGTCCGACTCTGGAGTGGGAGATAAAGCTTATTAAAGATATTAAAGACTGATCCTAAAGGTACACACACATCCAACATCAATGACAGAGCCCCTTCATATTGATTGCAGAAGTCATGAAGCAAGCAGTGGTAGTAGCACATACACCCACGACCAGTATCAGACGCCCGTCTGTCTATAGTTTATTTGAGTCGCATCTTACCTGTACTGGCACCCTGAGCATTGGTACACCACCGGGTAGTGGTACTCCCAACTGTGGAATACAGTAATGGGTGGAAGGTCAGGGTGGATCTGTGCGACCTTCTCACAATACTGCTCCCATAGTCGGTGATGGGCAAGTTCTCCATTGCCATCGATGACCCAGCAGGCAGCATGACACATCTCATGGATCAATGTGTCTCGGAGTCGTTCTAAGGACAAAGCAGCATATAATAACAATCAGGAGTAAAGATGTGGGGAAGATTTCACCACAGCTAATCTATAAATTGTGCCGGATGTGACGACTACCTGCTGAATCGCAGACTTTATCCGATAACTGGATGATGGCGTAGCGGTCCCCGTTGTTCTCCTGCAATCCAGTGCGACCAGCTGTTTTACGCAGCCTTTTATTCCAGCTGATGTCCATATATGCAGGAAGCTACAGAGGAAGTAGAAATACAGAATATAGAGATATATACTGTATATAGTGGATACACTAACCCTAGCTCTAACCCTCTATTCACTATCCCCCACATCACCCCATACCTACAGAATATAGAGGTATATACTATATACACTGGATACACTAACCCCTGCTCTAACCCTCCATTCACTATCTTCAATATCACCCCATACCTACAGAATATAGAGGTATATACTATATATACTGGATACATTAATCCTAGTTCTAACCATCCATTCATCATCCCTCATATCACCCTACACCTACAGAATATAGAGGTATATACTATGTACACTGGATACCCTAACCCTATTTTTAACCATCTACTCACTATCACCCATATCACCCCATACCTACAGAATATAGAGGTATAGGCTATTTACACTGGATACACCATCGCTAGCTGTAGCCCTTTATCCTCCTATCACAATATACGTATGTACTGAATATAGAGGTATATACTATATACACTGGATACACTAACCCTAGCTCTAACCCTTCATCCCCTATCAACCTATACATACAGAATGTAGAGGTATATGCTATATACACTGGATACACTATCCCTAGCTCTAACCCTTCGCCTCATATTACCATATACATACAGAATATAGAGGTATACACTATATACACTGGATACACTATCCCTAGCTCTAACCCTTCGCCTCGTATCACCATATACATACAGAATATAGAGGTATATACTATATACACTGGATACACTATCCCTAGCTCTAACCCTTCGCCTCATATCACCATATACATACAGAATATAGAGGTATATACTATATACACTGGATACACTATCCCTAGCTCTAACCCTTCGCCTCATATTACTATATACATACAGAATATAGAGGTATACACTATATACACTGGATACACTATCCCTAGCTCTAATCCTTTGCCTCATATCACCATATACATACAGAACATAGAGGTATATGCTATATACACTGGATACACTATCCCTAGCTCTAACCCTTCGCCTCATATCACCATATACATACAGAATTTAGTGGTATATGCTATATACACTGGATACACTATACCTAGCTCTAACCCTTAGCCTCGTATCACCCTATACATACAGAATATAGAGGTATATACTATATACACTGGATACACTATCCCTAGCTCTAAACCTTCATCCCCTATAACCCTATTCCAAGCTGTGTGTTATAGCTGAATACCTGGTTCTCAAAGACGGTCCTGTTATAAAACTTGTACAGACGTCGTACCAGCTCCTGTTTGTTCTTACGGAAGTCGGTGACATATTTGGACGTGGGTGAAGACAGATTTCTCAGGAAACAGTAATTGATGGGACGTTCCTGTCTCCTGGTAACAAAGCATCAAAGAGGATCACACATCACTACTGGATATATACTAAGACCGTACACGACCTGCAGACACACAGCTGACACCTTATCTGAAAATATGCTAATAATAGCGCCATCTAGCGACCAGATAACATGAACATGACCCAGATAAAACGGATATATAGGAATACATTACCTTGCTGTCTCCTCCTGCACAAAGCTGAATCGGGGAGAATTGGGCTCTGGAGAAAAGAAGAAACATCGTCATTTACTTCTGTGTCGTTCAGTTTTCCTAATCAATAAAAATCTAATTTTCTTATTTTACAGGAAGGAATTTATGATCCTTCCAGATGCTTTATTACATGCCTGACTCTATGTATAGCAGGTGGGGACCAGAGCCACAATCTTCATCTTCAAGGCTCCTTGGAGACCTTGAAATAAGTGGATGAGACTGAAATAAAGAAATATAAAGACCTTGAGAATGAAGGAGTAGCAGCGATACAGTGGCATAATCACAGAATGGGGCGTCCCCTGATCTCCAGTAGACCCCCAGAGCCGCAGATAGTGCTGGAGAGAAGTGAGCGCTCACCTGATGGAGATTCTCATCACCGCTGCTGTCCTCTGTGTCGGACGCAAAAACTCTGCGGCATTTTTTATTGACCAGTAACTGGGAAAAGGAAATAATAAAAAGTTAAAAAAAGTCTTCAAATTTCCATAATTTCAAATAGACAACATACTCCAGAATCCGCCACTCACCTGGTCATCAATACCGCTGCTCTCTGTAATAGACTCAATAATAAAGCGACGTTTGCGCTTATACTCAGACATTTTGCTCACTCAATCAGAATTGCAAAAATATCCTCACTCCACAAATTCTATAACCCTCAGTGGAGGAGGCCGTGAGCAGAAGTTTTATCAGTTCTTCATATTGTGACTTCATGACTTGTGTGACATCAACATTCTAGAACTCTGATATTGTGACATCGCTAAGAGCAGTTGTTCTGATGGATGTACACATGTAGATAGAAATATTTATATATATATTTACAACCCCAATTCCAAAAAACTTGTGACGCTGTGTAAATGTAAAGAGAACAGGAATGTAATGATTTGGAAATCTCTTTTAGCCATATTATATTCACTGTAGAACATAGAAATCAGATCAGAAGATATTAACTGTTCTGAGGTCGGATGAATAAAAATATGAAATTATTTATGGAAACTGTGGACGCCTTGTCCTGCAAACTGCAGAGCAGAGGGACCATCCAGCTTGTTATCAGCGCTTAGTTCCTGCATCTCTGATGGTCTGGGGCTGCATTAGTGCCTCTGACATGGGCAGCTTACACATGAAAGGAGTGATCAATGATGAACCTTATACAGAGGTGTTGCAAAATGAGGGATCACCTAAAAATAGTCAATGTATATTAACCTACAAGCCAAACAAGACATATTAAAAATATTTAAAAAGCACAAATGACAAATTTTCCATACCGCAGCTCTGTAATGCTAGGATCTACCCTGTCTGTCAATAAGGTAATTTAGGAAACCAAAAGTTGATACCACCTTAATAAAGGTATATTATAATATACCCCAAATCACAGCTATACCATTAATATGAAAATTAAAATATACCTATGACCCAGGTGGCACAAACTTCACATTTACCTTCACTCTGTGTGGCTATTTGCTATTGTGCCGGTAGTAGGATTTTTTTGCAACTTTTCTGACTCTATCATACAATTGTTGTATACACTCCTCTTTATCATCTTTTATTTTGTGCTTTTGTGCATTATTTATTGGGCGTGTATATCTTTAACCCACTATGCACTTTAATACTTGCCCTTATTTTAGGGCCTGGGTCATTGATGTAACAATTTTCATATAATTGGTATATTATACAGTAATTTATCTGTATTAAGGTGGTATTAACTTTTGGGTTCCTAAATTACCTTATTGACAGACAGGGTAGATCCTAGCACTATAGTGCTGTGGTCTGGAAAATTTATGTTACAGGCTTACAGCCATTTGTGCTTTTTAAATATTTTTAATATGTCTTGCATGTTAATAAGCATTGACTATTTTTAGATTTTTAGGTTATCCCTCTTTTTGCATACTTTTTTTCTGTGTATTTGTTGGATCGTTTTTTGCATATTTTGGCAAGACAATGCTAAACCACATACCACATCCATCACAGCAGCATGGCATCGAAGAGGAAGAGTTCAGGTGAAGAACCGGCCACCTGCAGTCCAGACCTTTCACCAGGAAAAAACATTTGATGCATTATAAAATAAAAAATCCAGCAGAATTCCCAGACTGGGGAGCAGCGAGAATCTGACATCAGACAAGAATGGGACATTTATCTTTTCATCCAGAAAAATGGATGATTTTCATCAGTTTGTTGGTCAGTTGTGGTGTGTACACCATCCTTCTTTTCCATCAACAGTTATTATCATTCACAAGACCAAATACAGATTTCTAGGTTAATAATGGAAATGTATCCATAAATAAATGGAAGCTATATGGATGATCTGTATGGGATCTGTTTTTTTGCACACCTTTGGACTTGAATGGCTTACTCTCATCCATTTTAAGGAAGAACCTATGCGTGCTATGATTTTTTTCACTTGCTTTTTTTCAAACACTTATCTAAACAGCCCAATGGACCTAGATCTGTCTGTGTCTAGTTCTGTCAGTTTTTTCACGGAAAACACTGGGACCGACAATACAGTCATATGAACGTACCCTACAGATGATGTTGGAGGAGAGAAGGAGCCTGCATGTCGTATTTCCAATGGTAGCTCATTCTGTTTTCCAGCAGATAAGCCGCTGCCAGTGGAATCTATTAGTCGCTCTCATAGAGAACACGGGAGCCAAGCTGAGCATTCTTGTATATAAGGGGCTCAGAAGAGATGGCTGTCAGTTGAACAATCTTTTGGCTGACAGCTACCTAATGTGTTATGAGTGGGGGGCTTTACCAGTGAAGATCTTGATTTTGACATGTTTAGGATCATTATCCATTTGTAGAAGCCATCCTCTTTTCAACTTCAGCTTATTACAGATGGTGTTATGTTTACATCAGGGAAAATATATATTTTTGTACTGTGTTAGCCACGGAAAAATTATTAGAAAAATATTAAGATTTGAGAATCCTCAGTGGCTGATACCATTTAATGATTAACTGAAAAGATGGTAAGAAGTTGCAAGCTTTCGAGACTACTCAGGTCTCTTCATCAGGCATAGTATGACACAAAATCTGAAGAGTCACATATTTATACACAATAGGACACAGAAATAATGCAATAGATGAGACAGGTAACGTAAAGCCGAGCTATTACTGTGGGAGAAAGGTAAACAGTTCTGGCTGTAAATATTGGATTAGCTCATAGATAAGGACTGTGAAAGTTTTATTGTCCAGTGATTGAGGTCTGGTCCAGGGTTATGATGACCCCAAAGCTCTGAGTAGCACATTCCTTAGTTGATGTAGAATAACATAAATCCATGCAACACATTCATTCCTGCTCTGAAGGTGTCAAAGGTCACCATTAGTTTATATTCCCAAATTTTTCTGTCTCCCTGAGAATTGAAATGACCTTTTAATACCAATAATTACATGTCTGTGATGTTGTGATCAGGGAAACAAAAATGCTTGGCCACAGGTAGATCTATTTTTTCTTCTTTTATTGTGTGGCGATGAGAATTCATCCTTGTCCTAAGTTTTTTCCCTGTCTCCCCTACAGTACATACAGACCCCCGGATGGACTTTTGGTGCACTTCTTCAGGTACAAAGCTGCTACTTGTTACAACATGGAAGGTATATGTACACACATGCTAGCACATGGAGTGAAGAAAAAAACTGCCAAAGCACCCCTTGGCGCCAAAAAGAGGAAAATAAAAAAAAAGGAGCGAGAGAGAAAAAAAAAATGCACGTGAACATTGGCTCAAACAGAAAACAGAAGTACAAAGTAATTTAAAATATGTAGAGAATAATTAAAACATATTTTCTTTTAAACATAATAAAATATGGGTCTAACATTAATCATGATGAACGATGGAGGGCTGGAACTTAAATACTTGCTCAAGTTGTTGTGTACAGTCACTCTAGACACATAGCCCACTACACTAGGGCTCCTGATTTGTTTTGTCAGCTGAAAAACGGAGCTGTAAGAGTGGAGAGAGGTAACTGGAAGGCTATAATGTGGGTGGTGCTAACAGGATTGTAGGTTTGGGGAGAGGTGGCTATATGTTGGGTATTGAAAAAGAACTGGGGAGGTGTAAAAAGTGACTGCTGGAATTCTCAAAGAAAAACTTCTGTGATTTTGTGTAACCCCTGCGGTTTAAGCGTCTTTAGTTTATAAATCCAGTAGATTTCTTTTAAACATTGCACCCTATTTGGAATGTCAATAGGAATGTGTTCAATAGGTAATACCCTTAATTCCCTAAGGTCCTGTTTGTGATGAAGGACCATATGTCGGGACAGCCCATGTTTATTAAATCCTGTGGTGATATTATGTCTATGTGAATTCAACCTATTATGTAGTGCCTGGGTGGTTCTGCCCACATACTGTTTGGGGCAACTGTACTCGATGACATATATCTCATAATAAGTTCCACATGAGATGGGATGAAAGATATTGAAATTCTCACTAGTGGCTACAGAAGTGAAATTGTCTATGGAACGCAAAATAGATTCACACCTCTTTTACCACACTTGGTGACCATATTGTCCCTTACTTTTTCATTATTCTTATTAATCAATGTTCCATGTCCACGCAATCTACTGGGGCCCAAGATATTCCTAAGTGTCGGCGCCCTTCTAAAGATTAGAGAGGGTTTTTTTGGTAATGTCTGTTTTAATGTCTGGTCATTTAATGGAATATGCCAGTTTTTTTTTAATAATTTCTCTAATTTTCTTGTGTTGTTGATTGTATGTAGTAATGAATTTCTGTTCATGTTCAAAACCCACATCTTTTTTGTGTGTTGAACCCATAAGTAATGAGCCCTGGTCATATCTTTCTTTGACCTGTTTGCAAGATTCTACAACCAAGGTCTCAGGATATTTCTGTTGGAACCTTTTTTTGAGAATTTCTGACTGTTTGTCATATTCGATTTCTGTTGAGCAGCTCCTACGAAGTCTTTGAAACTGACAGCGGGGAATATTGGTGAGCCATTTTCTGTAGTGACCAATAGTGAAATGAATATAGCTATTAGTGTCCACTGATTTGAAGAAAGTTTTGCTAAGTATCCTGTCTTCCTCTACATATAAAACTAGATCTAAAAAAATTAATCGTGAGTTCATTACTGTCCTGATTGAAAGAGATGCCCCAATTATTTGTATTGAGGAAATTAAAGAACATGGTGGGATCAGTGATGTTCCTGTTAATGATGAAGATCAGATCGTCTATGTATCTTCTATAAAATACAACCCCCTTATGGAAGTCTCCCTGGTAAATAAAAACTTGCTCAAATAATCCCATGAATAAATTAGCAAAGGTAGGTGCTACTTTAGAGCCCATTGCTACTCCCTTAATTTGATGGTAGGTCTTATCTAGAAAGGTAAAAAATATGTTTTTTAGGATGAAAGATAAACCTGCTATATTAAAAGATCTCTGGCTGGAAGACAGCCGTATGTCTCTGGAAATTACATACTCTATGCATAATAGACCAACATCAACATCAATATTGGTATATAAAGAGTTAACATCTAGGCTAAGGAAAGTGTATGATTTTTTCCATTTGATGTCATAGGTTAATCTAAGAAGATGGCTGGAGTCTTGCAGGTAACTCTTTAAATTTTTGACAGGTGGTTGTAGTAGTATATCAAAGTATTCAGCCAGATTTGATGTAAGGGAGCCTATCCCCGATATAATCGGTCTCCCTGGAGGTTTTTTTTCATCTTTATGAATTTTGGGAAGATGATAAAAGAAGGGCATCCAAGGACTTTGGACAGTCAAGAACTTTCTTTCGTTGTCATTTAATATATTCTCATCTACTGCTTTAGATATCAGTTTCTTATATATAGGGATCATTTTCAAAATGGGATTATCCAAAATCTCTTTGTAATAGTTATCATCACTCAATATCTGGAGTGCTTCTTTTGTATGCACATCATAATCCTGGATAACTATACCACCCCCCTTTTCCGCTGATCTGAGGACTATGTCCCTATTATTTCAAAGATTATTAAGTGCTAACTTCTCTTGTCGGTTTAGATTATTATCTCTGTATGAGATTGGAGTCCTCATAACCTCCTTGAAATCTTGGAGAGTGATGTCGCAAAAAGTATCTATCTGGTGGCTTTTACTCTCCACAGGATAGAAGTTGGATTTTTTTCTTAATTTAGTGTGTAATGTTGTGTCATAAGGATTGACTGCTATACTATCATTATTCATCTCCTCCTGATGTTTATCGGGTTTAACCATGAAGTGCCTTTTAATGGTTAATTTCCTAATAAAAGATTGCAAATCCAAAAAAATATCAAATTCCTTTAGCTTGTATGTGGGACAGAAAGATAAGCCCTTGGATAATAGGTTTTGCTCATCTTTGCTCAAATTATAGGAAGATAGATTGTATATATTGGATTTCTCACTCTTGTAACCTATTGTTTTTTTCTCTTTTGTTGCTCTTTTTGTTTTTGATTCCTCCTCTAGTACCTCTGAAGAATTTTTTCTTTTTCCTAGTCTGTGAAAGAACCGATCTATCGTCTCTTGTCCCAGGGAAATGGCCTGGGGTAAAAAATCAGTGACACAGATGGACTTCTCGATCCCCGTGTTATCAACTACTACCCTCTGATTGATTCTAGGGCTGACAAAATCCGTAGCAAAATTCATTACCGTCTCCATGTTTTCTGATGGAGACTATGTAACGGACACAGGGGTACAATGAAGTGAGAGATTCAATAAATCCGGAATATCTGAGGGCATATGATTTTGGGATATATCATTATTAACCAGCGTGAGAGATCTTCTCCTCTCCTCATGTATCTGATTGATCTGTTGTTTTACATCCTCTAAATTCTTTTTAGCTTTGGCCAGCATTTCATAAGCTATGAGAGAATTTAGGGATTTAAGTGGACTCTTGTCAGTGATAGGAGGTATTAAGGTTGATAAAGAGACAGGAACGGGGTTTATTACCTTAGGGAAACCCATTTCCCCAATAGGTATTGCACGGGAGGGTGAACTAGCCTGTGTAGGCATTACCAGCCTTTTAGGAACTGCACTACCCATAGTATTGCAGGTGGGAGACATGATAGAGGCCAGACTCTTATTACCGCTATTGCTCTGTGGAGAGTTAACAGTAGTAGATATGCGCATATTAATTACATCCTTCTGTCCATCTTTCGTTCTATTGTTAGTATTTGACAACGTGAGTTGTTTTTTGCTATGTGTGAATGCAGGTGTGCGGTTGTAAGTCTTATTGTTATTGTTCTTATTCTTATGGTAATAACTATTAGAGAACATCCTTCCTTTGTGGGGAGGAGGATAGGAACCCACTGTTCTCAAAGGATCAGATGACTGATCACTGGATATGACCTACGTTTTAGTAGGTGAGGTAGTACTAGTTAGTCCTTTGTAATCATCCCTATCTCTCTGTAGTTTTTTTGCCTTTTTGATGATAATTTCATGCACATTCTGTAAAATACTTGTTGCAATATTGCTATCAATCTTTCCAAACACAGGATGGGTTTCAAATGGTAATAGGTTTTTAGCGATATCAAATATTCTATTAGTAATTGTTAGACATATTTCTGACCTTTTTGTATGTATGCTTTTTAGCAGATTGTGCATGCACGTGTCCAAAATAGTAGTCCATTCCTTATTAAATGGTTTGTCCTCAGGGAATGGTGAGGGAATTGTTATTCTCAAACCCTGAGGACATAGTTTCTCCTCCATATAAATCCTTAGAAAACGAATGTCCAGGTCGAGACGTAGCTCATCTTTAAGTGATTTCTCAAATTCATTAAATAAATTGTTCACAGTGTTGGTGTCCTCTTCATTGAAGTCCATTGAATTTAAGGTGAAAGATTCATCAGAGTATGGGATAGTGATTCCTATGGCTTGTTTAATAAGCCGTTCTCTGGTTGACATGCGTCTGTTAAAATATTCCATGTTAACGGTATGGATTCGCTAATGCTGCTCCCAAATTAGCCAAAGTGCGCTGCAGTCCCCAGCTCAGTTGGCAATAACTCAAATAAGTAAAGAAAGGAGCGCAAGTAGCGCTGTTATCCAATAGACAACAGTAAAGATAAAAGGGAAATTGCTCACCTTTGTGGGTTGTGAAATGCACAACTCATGAGAAAGTATATGCTGAGGTCCTGCAGCAGGCACAGGTCACTTGGGATCTTCGAGTAGTCTAGTATACAGATGATAAAGGTGCCATTAAGCACCTGCGCTCCTCCATGAAAAAATGTATATATATGCAAGAGATGGATAATGTTCCCAGCATTTATTGGAGACTGTAAAAGCTATAAAAGACTGCGTGCTTCGTTGACATCCCGTCCACTTCTTCAGGTACATAGCTGCTACTTGTTACAACATGGAAGGTATATATACACACATGCTAGCACATGGAGTGAAGAAACAAACTGCCAAATCACCCCTCAGCGCCAAAAAGAGGAAAAAAAAAAAGGAGCGAGAGAGAGAGAAAAAAAAAGGGAAGGAAATCTTGGAAACACATCTAAAATCATAATGCACATGAACATTTGCTCAAAAGGAGAAAAGAAGTACAAAGTAATTTAAAATATTTAGAGATTAATTAAAAAATCTTTTCTTTTAAACATAATGAAATATGGGTCTAATATTAATCATGATGAACCATGGAGGGCTAGAACTTAAATACTTGCTCAAGTTGATGTGTGCAGTCACACTAGGCACATAACTCGCTACACTAGGGCTCTTGATTTGTTTTGTCAGCTGAAAAACGGAGCTGTAAGAGTGGTGAGAGGTAACTGGAAGGCTATAATGTGGGTGGTGCTAACAGGAATGTGGGTTTGGGGATAGGTGGCTATATATCGGGTGATGAAAAAGAACTGGGGAGGTGTAAAAAGTGACTGCTGGAATTCTCAAAGAAAAACTTCTGTGATTTCGTTTAGCCCCTGCGGTTTAAGGGTCTGCTGGAATTCTCACAGAGGTGAGCAATTTCCCTTATATCTTTACTGCTGTCTATTGGATAACAGTGCTATCTGCGCTCCTTTCTTTGCTTTCTTTACTTACATCAAATAAGGAATGAGCTCCTCAGAGCTTTGGGGTCATCATAACCCTGGAAATCTCAATCATTAGACAATAAAACTTTCACAGTCCTTATCTATGAACTAAACCAATATTTACAGCCAGAACTGTTTACCTTTCTCCCACAGTAATAGCTCTGCTTTACATTACCTGTCTCATCTATTGCATTATTTCTGTGTCCTATTGTGTATGAATATGTGACTCTTCAGATTTTGTGTCATACTATGCCTGATGAAGAGACCTGAGTAGTCTCGAAAGCTGGCCACTTGTTACCATCTTTTCAGTTAACCATTAAAAGGTATCAGCCACTGAGGACTCTCAAATCTTAATGTTTACATCAAGAATTTGTTGAAATTTCTTTGAATGGGGGGGCGTGGCCTGGCTATGGAGGAGTGAAGTCGCATGGTTGTCTGCTCCCGTCCCAAGACCAGCTTCAGGGCATGCCTATCACTTCAAATCAGGCCAAAACACTGCCAATGCCGGCAAAAAAAGAAGAAGAATATAATGCAGACCAGTGTGAGTACTCAGCGGGCCCCTCCAACAAATATTACTCGCTACCTAAGAAATTGCAGCATCTGCTTCTCCTGCAAGAGTGGGATCTAAGATGGCGTAGGCTATCCCTGCCCAGCGCTCCTCATCTCCTGCATCGGAGGTCCAAAGCTCCTGGGGTAAATGCTCCCCCACATCAACATTAGCAGAGCGGATGATACCTTCATCGGCGGAGGACGCGGACCTGGCTTCCCGGACTTGGGGAGACGCAGGAGGCCTCGTTGCTGCTGCGGGGATCTCCCTCAGTCCAAGATGGCGGATTCCGGCTTTGCGCCTTTGGAGCTCAGGTGCGTGGTAGAGGATCCCTTGGTGCCCCGGCCCCTGGACACACCAGATTGGGCAGTACTTATCTCTGCTGCGGGTCCAGACCTGCAGAGGCCCCAGTCACACACTGATGCCCGGAGTTCCCCTGAGAGAGGCTCCTTCCCTGCATTATTACATTCTTCTTCCCCTGGCTGCTCAGAGGAGAGCCAACAGGATGACTCATTACAATGTGAGGCAGTGTGGAGAGACCTCAGAGATCGAATACGAGCTATTCCAATCAGAGGGACATGGAGAATTATATGTCTAGACTGGAGTCCTCTTACAGGGCTGAAGCAGCCTCCATTAGAGGGGGCATGCAAGAATTAACAGAAAAAGTGTCTGCTGCTGAATCACATACAGCATCCATCAAGTAAATTCTCATGAACAAACTTTGTCTTCTCACTCATACCAACTGGAATACCTAACAGATTTGATAGATGATATTGAAAACAGAGGAAGGCGCAACAATATTAGGATTAGAGGACTTCCAGAGACAACTGAACACCATGAACTGGATGAGACACTACGTCATTTGTTTAACTCTATCTTGGGTCTGCCCTTAGAGAATGAGTTGGAGCTAGATAGGGCTTATAGATCCTTGGGCCCCAGATCCTCTGATGCGACAAAACCTCATGATGTGACTCTATTTTATATCAAGAATATCCTATACAACTCATGTCTGATCTATCTCGCCACACACTACAGAAGAGGAAGGCATTAAAGACTCTATTAGAGGTTCTGAGACAGCAGAACATTCTATACGCTTGGGGTTTCCCTTTCTATCTACAGGTCCGCCATTCAGGGGCTTTACATGTGATACGTTGCCCTGGAGACATTCCGGCTTTTGTTACAGGTTTGGGGATTCCCCACGTATCTATACCAACAGAGGATTGGCCGAGCCTCCCGGGAGGCCCCAAGTCGGATCTCAATCCACGACCATAAAGAGCGACAAGAAACAAATCCAGAGAAGAATTCAGGAGAGGGAACAATGGAAAACATATCCCTCACTCCCCATATTGAATCGTCTATTACAAATGGATCCTGTGTTCAATACGCTAGCCTTCAGCGCTAGTCAATCTTGTGAAAGATATTAGAGTGTTATATTCCTCTAAAATGTTTTCAGCAATGAGTATAGTTGATATTACGAATAATTCATTTATATGACTGGCTCTCAATAATACGATTTGATTATATTATGTCAATAATATTCCGTTCTTGGACAGTATGGATTTTATTCCATAAGGATATGTGATATACTGATTCAACGTTTAATATTATGATAAGTAGATGCTAATCTTTGACAGCTTTTGGCTGCTTTTCTATCATAGGTTTTAAGACAAAATGGTATGGCCTGATGTCTGGTTTGGGGGGGGCTCCCCAGTAGAAAGCCCATCCTCCCAGGGGGGTTTACACTCCGCTGTGCAGGTATGAAATATACCTATTTCCCCTCATCAGATTGTTTTTCTTTCATTTTGTTATATAATTTTGTTTTGGTTTTTATTTTATATATCCCGTAATTTCTTCTTATTTTTCTGTGTATTTCCGTTTCCCATCTTGCCCCACTCCTTTCGTCCCCCTTGGTAATCATGTCCTCTGTTAAAGTAGGCTCACTGAATGTAAGAGGCATTTAATGTCCCACAGAAACTTTCACAAATTTTGTACTCTATGCACAAACAAAGAGTCCAGGTTCTTATGTTACCGTAAATGCACTTTAAAACTGGGAATATGCCTGTTTTTCTAGATAGGTATTACTCTCGGTGGTTCCACAGCACTAATCCGGATTCACGCTCTAAGGGTGTATCCATAGCCATACACAAGTCGTTGGCCTATACTCTCATAGATTCTCTCATTGATGATCAAGGCAGATATGTGTTCCTCAAACTCAAAACAGCAGAATCTACATATACAATAGCAAACTGGTACCTCCCTAACAAAGATCAGATCTGCACATGTAGGTCCTTTTTAACGTCCCTCTCTGATTTTGCAGAAGGAGTTCTGATTGCAGGTGGAGACTTCAACTTCACATGGAATCCCGCGTTAGACTCCTCCGTAGGAAGGGGTGTAGTCCCTCTGAGACAGCTTCGTTCATTGAAATGGGTCATCTATGCCCTCAGGTTGACAGATGTTTGCTGCATTTTAAATCCTCAGGGTAAGGATTATACATATTTTTCTCCTACCCATGGCTCATATAGTCGCATTGATTTCTTCCTGTTGAGTCATCACGCTCTGTCTTGGAACCCATCTGCTACAATAGGTGACATATTGTGGTCTGACCATGCCCCAATCTTCCTATCTATTTCCATTCCCTCCTACAGTGTCCATTTTAGGACATGATCAGATATCAAAATCAAACATCAGAATGATGTCAATTTGAGGCTAAATACCCTGTCTGAGAACTGATTTTGATAAGCGATTCTGACAAGTGATTTTGACGAATGATTTTGATGAGTGATTCTGACGAGTGATTCTGACGAGTGATTCTGACGAGTGATTCTGACGAGTGATTTTGAAAAGTGATTTTGATGAGTGATTCTGATGAGTGATTTTGATGAGTGATTTTGACGAGTGATTCTGACTAGTGATTCTGACGAGTGATTCTGACGAGTGATTTTGAAAAGTGATTTTGATGAGTGATTCTGATGAGTGATTTTGATGAATGATTTTGACGAGTGATTCTGACGAGTGATTCTGATGAGTGATTCTGAAAGTGATTTTGACGAGTGATTTTGACAATTGATTTTGACGATTGATTCTGACGAGTGATTTTGACGAGTGATTTTGACGAGTGATTCTTACGAGTGATTCTGACAAGTGATTTTGACAAATGATTTTGACAAGTGATTTTGACAAGTGATTCTGCCAAGTGATTTTGACAAATGATTTTGACGAGTGATTCTGACGAGTGATTCTGACGGGTGATTCTGACGAGTGATTCTGACGAGCGATTTTGCCGAGCGATTTTGCCAAGCGATTTTGACGAGCTATTTTGACGAGCGATTTTGACGAGCGATTCTGACGAGCGATACTGACATCAAAATCAAACATCATTTGAATTTTGCTTGCTTGCAGTCTGTGTATAAGCCCCAATGAGTTATAGACAAGTTTGCACTGAAAATAATATAAGGAAATAAACACCCAAGGTTTTAACTGCTGAGTTTCTAGCTTAGTGGTTAGTGCACTGGCCTTGGGATACAGAACTTTGGATTCAAGTCCCATCAGCAAAGTTATTTTTTTTTATTATTATTATTATAGTTGTAAAAGTCACTTGTCAGAATCACTTGTCAAAATCACTCATCAGAATCACTCGTTAGAATCACTCGTCAGGATCACTCGTCAGGATCACTTGTCAGACAGGGTATTTAGCCTCAAACTGACATCATTCTGATGCTTGATTTTGATATGTGATCATGTCCTAAAATGGACTCTGTACCCTCCCTGGTCCAGCGTTCATGGACATGGAAAATGAATGATCACTTTCTAAAAGACAAAATCTGTAAGGCAGAATTAAAGGATTCTATTGATTCTTTTTTGCAGATCAGACCTCAATACCTCTGCAATGGGAAACTTTAAAATGTGTCATGAGAGGCGTGTTGATTAAGCATGGTTCAAAACTCAAAAGGAGAGAACTCTAAAGGTAAATGACCTTTTGAGACAGATACACACACTTGAGGTCTCGCATAAACATATGTTGTCGCCTAACACTCTTGCAGAATTATCCAAAAAAAGAAATGATCTCAAGATCTTGCTAGACCAAAAATATCTAAGGCACAGGGAGCTAATTAAAAACTTTTTTTATGCATCTTCAGTTAAATGTGGACGGGCACTCTCAAGGTTGCTTCACCCTCGCTCTGTGGCTGCATACGTTCCATATATCAAAAAACAAAATGGGGAGGATGCTCATAATCCTACAGAAATCATTGACATATTCCGCTCATACTGTGAGAAGTTGTACAATATTAAAGGGCAATACTCTGATCTCTCTCTTTCTGACCTATCTATCCGAATTAAGGAGTACATACAAAATACTTCTTTACCCTCTTTAGATAGTCAGGTTTCTGAGGCACTGGAAAAGGACATTACAGAGGAGGAGGTCAATCTTGCAATTCAATCTACACCATCTGGTAAAAGTCCTGGCCCAGACGGATTTACTCCAGCATTCTATAAGTCCCTTAAAACTCAGCTATCCCCTGTTATGAACAAAACCTTTAATTCATTAAATGATAAGACATGTTTTGTCCCCCAATCATTGGAAGCTCATATTAACGTTCTCCCTAAACCAGGTAAGGATCTTACAATCACAGCTAATTATAGACTCATATCATTAATAAATGTGGACATTAAAATACTCTCAAAAATACTAACAGAAAGACTTGCCCCATTGTTGCCCTCTCTTATAAATACTGATCAAGTAGGATTTATTCAGGGCCGAGAGACAACACTATTATGACCATGTTGCTAATCTCTAAAGCTAAAAGTAGCTCCATATCTAAGGCCTTTTATCTGTTGATGCAGAGAAGGCCTTTGACAGGGTTCATTGGGGGTTTATGAAGGAGGCATTATGTCAAATAGGCATTGGACCACAATTTTTACAGTTAATTTTTTCCCTGTACTCTGGCCCTACTGCTAGAGTTAGAGTCAATGGAATCTTGTCATCACCTTTTGCGATACGAAACGGGACTAGACAAGGGTGCCCTCTGTCCCCCTTTCTGTACGTGATAGTGATGGAACTCTTGGCCAATGCAATAAGGAAAAACAGCAACATTCATGGGGTTAAACATGGACATATAAGACAGCATTATATGCAGATGACCTTCTCCTCTATGTGTCTCAGCCTCAGACATCTCTTCCTGCTTTAATGAAGGAGTTTGATAGATCCTGAGTAATTTTAAAGTTAATTATTCAAAATCGGAGGCATTAAATGTATCGCTGTCACAGAGAGAAGTTGAACATGTAATGGATAACTTCCCTTTTAAATGGAAGTCAGAAGCGATAAAATACTTAGGCGTGCTCATTTCTCCTGACTTTTCAAAACTTTTTGCACTAAATTACCAATCGCTTTTGGATCATACATATAAAGACCTACTGAATTACAGTAAACTGAGACTATCCTGGTTTGGTAAAATGAACGCAGTAAAAATCGATATATTGCCCCGCTTTTTATACATTTTTCAAACTGTTCCCATTTCTCGCCATGCATCTTCTTCAGCAAACTACGTACAGCATTAATCAGGTTTGTGTGGGGTAAATATAGACCCAGGATAAGTATGCAGACATTAAACCGCCCTAAAATAGCTGGTGGAGCTGGATTTCCGAATTTTAAAATATACTTTCAAGCTTCTGTTTTAGGTCACTTTATAGACTGGCATGTCAACTCTCTGACAAAACAATGGGTCACTATTGAGCAGGAAGGGGTGGATGTTCCTTTGAAGCACCTTCCTTGGCTTTTTGCCTCTGATGTTTTCTCGATAGGAGGCTTGACAGAATTGACTAGGGGAACAATTAAAATTTGGCATGCAACTATGAAAAAATACCTTCCCTCTAGAACATTCAGCCCTCTTACGCCACTTTTCTCTAATCTTTTCTTTCCTCCTGGATATCTGAGAGAATCTTTCTTGGGATGGAGAGCTATGGAGGACACTCGCCTCCTACAGATATTAGAAAATGGTAAAATACCGTCATTCAATACATTACAGGATAGGTCTCTGTCTAGAAAATTGCTGTGGATGGAATACTTACAGTTGCAATCATTCTTTTTTTCTCAGAGGATGGCACCCCCATTCCAGTGTATATGTGGCACCCCAGGGGTCTGGTTACCACAGTAATAGAAATATTACATCTGAGAGCAAGTGGGAGGTTTCCTGGTCAGGAGCCCTTAAGCATGCAACTGACTCACCCCCTGGGCCATGTTGGGCAGCGTTGCGCATGCGGGGAATACCCGGAGCCGGATCTGATAGGGGTAGTAGTCCTCGTGGCGGTGACCCGGTCCGTGCCCAGGGTGTCAAACCAAGTGGCAGAACTTAGAATAAGATGTTATAGAGTTCGACTATGCCACCCGTTGAATGCGGTTATGAAACCGCCGCTGCAGGGCAGACCGCTGAGGCCGGTGGTACAGTTGTGCAGCGTGGATAGTATAACCCCCAACGGGAGGGGTATGGCCTCAGGGCAGCGGACGTGGATGATGGGGATAGCAGAATTGCACGCGGGCACCAGGAACCACTCAGAGACGGTGCGGTGTAGTTCAGGGTCTTTACTGGTGGCAAAGGTAGACCCTCCCGGATTACTGGCTAGCGATCGGGGCCTGGTCAGTCCGTGAGCAGATGGGATCTCACCTGGCCAGGCGGAGTTGTAGGCCTCCCCAACTAATTGTACTCTTCTGGCTACCTTGCTAGAGGTGGGTAAAAGTAGCCCACGTCACTGAGTGTACCGTGTGGTGCTCACCCGTATGGCCGGTGACTCGGGGCCTTCTGGTAGCCTCCGCTCCGGGATGGCGGTGCTGGTCCCTTGCGTGTGACCGTGCCTTCGGGTTTCTTGGCCAGAGGACCTGAAATCCCCTGCCGGTCGGTTTCTGCTGCTGGGTAAGGATTAGTCCCCACAGCCTCGGACTCCGGGTCCGGTGAGAACTCTTCAATCAGGGCGAGCTCTACAGCTTCCAGCCCCTGACCTCTTTTAGCACGGCTCCTACAGAGCTCCTGATCTCTCTTTTCCTATAGCTGCCTCACTCCAGACCAGACTGTGTCTCTGTCTGGGACTCCTCTTCTTCTCTTTCTCTTCTCTCTAACCCTGCCTCAGCCCCAGTTTATATAGGGGAAGTTCTTCCCCTCCCAGGACTGGGCAGGAGGTGTGGCATGCTTAGGATTCCTGACCAGGAGACCTCCCACCTGCTCTCAGACGTAATATTGCTATTACTGTGGAAATCAGACCCCTGGGGTGCCACATTCCCCCCTAGTAAAATTTAGTACTCCGGGACTAAACATATTTTTTTTTTTTTTAAACATAACAAGTTATAAACAGAAACAGTACAATAAAGAAAAACACATTAGGATGGTCACGGCGTGTCCGCAACCGGGTGCAGTTTTTGAAGAAAACAAGGGTGCCCATTTCACCAAAGAACAGGGAGCCGTAACCAAGTAGGGGTCTGTCCTACCCCGAGTCTTTAACAGTCTTAGTCCTTTCCTGGGTTACGCTCCAAACATATATACAAAGGATTCCGGATAATCCATAAAATACACCTATAAAATAACTAGAAATACATAATTATTTACAAGCAACTATAAACAGGTACATACAAATAAAACAGTCTAAACACTTTAGATCCTCCAACGTACGGGCAACTGGCCTCTAGTGGCCCTAGTAGACCTACGGAGCTGACTGACTGGTCCTGAGCTACAGGGTGTAGGAGCTGTCAAAGGTGAGCTGGGCAACTGTCTACGGGTTCTTTGGCTCACTAGGGGCACGGCAGGCTCACTATAAGCAGAGGGTCGATTCTCCTGGTCTGCTTGTGTGAGGTCTTCTGCCTCCTGGACCGGCTGCTCTTCCAGCTCTACCTGTTTTTCCGTAGGCACTTGGGATGCTGGCTGGAGGAAGGTGAGGACGGGTACCACAACAGCACCATTTACTTGAGTCCAAGACCGAGGGAAGTCTCCGAGTACAGTACTGACCATCTCCTCCCTTTCCTCTGCGGGTTGAGGGTTTTCTTGATCTCCTTCAGGGTTTCGTAGCTGCTCGGGACACTTCTTCAGGTGATCTCGGGAAACAATGGCTGTGGTTTCTCCTCCGTCCTTACTGATTGTGCAGACTTTTGGGTTCTCATGGCTTGAGGGCAGTACGGTGTACGGGTCCTTCTCCCACTGGTCGTCCAACTTGTGGAGCCGTCTCTTCCTTTTCAAGACCTGCTCTCCAGGTACCAGGGGAACAGCGGGAGCATACTGGTTGTAAGTCTTCTCCTGTCTTTCTCTTGCTTGACAGAGACTTCGCTCAACGCTCTCCTGTACTTTCCGGTACTGCTGCTGCCTCTCTGTGTCCCAGTCTGCTTCTGGTGAAGTGTCCTCGGGTGTCAGGACTCCCATATCCAGATCAACAGGCAGCTTACCAGGTCTTGCTCTCATTAGGTAAGCCGGGGTACAGTTGGTAGAACCTACAGGGATGTGGTTGTATAGGTCCACCAGATCAGGCAGTTTCTCAGGCCACAGACTGCGTTCTTCCAGGGGCAACGTTTTCAGAAGGTCTATCACCACCTGGTTCATCTTCTCGCAGAGCCCATTGGTTTGCGGATGATAGGGTGTTGTTCTTATCTTCCGGCAGCCATACAGAGTGCAGAACTCCTGGAAGACTTCCGCTTCAAAGGCAGGTCCCTGGTCCGTCAGCACCTGCTCTGGGTATCCGTGTGGACGGCAGAAGTGCTGCTGGAAGGCTCTAGCTGCTGTTTGAGCCGTTAAGTCCTTGACGGGGACTACAACCAAGAACCGGGAGTAGTGATCCACGATGGTTAATGCATAGACGTAGCCACTTCTGCTGGGGGTCAGTTTTACATGATCCAAGGCTATCAGTTCCAACGGCTGCCTGGTGACGATGGACTGCAGGGGAGTCTTCTGACTGGCACGGTCCTTCCTTCTTAGGTTGCATGGGCCACAGTCTCTGCACCACCTCTCGATGGTTCCTCTCATGCCTACCCAGTGGAACCGCCCGCGCAGCAGGAACTCCAGCTTCTTCCATTCGAAGTGCCCAGCCCCGTCGTGGTATGCCTCCAGTACCATAGCCGCGTCTCTTCTTGGCACCACTACTTGCCAGATCAGTTCATGCGTCCGGGAGTTAACCATTCTTCGGCACAACTTCCCCTTGTAAAGGAACAGTCGACTTTTCTCAGCCCACAGTTGCTTGGTTTCCTCCGGAGCGTCTGGGTCAAGGCGAGCATCTGACTGAGTCAGCATCTCCTTCACCAGTCGGACGGCGGGGTCACTGTCTTGCGTTTCCGCCCAGTTGTAATGAGGTAAGGGGTTGAACGTAGCGGATTGCTTACCCCTTACACGGTGGGAATACTGGGTAGTCCCATGACGGTGGAACGCGGGGAGTTCAACTTCTTCCAGCTCCTCTGGATCTTCCCCTACGTCCGGTAGGTTCGGCATTCTGGACAAGGCATCCGCGTTGGTATTGGAGTGTCCTGCCCGGTATTTGATTGTGAACTCATAGTTGGACAGGCGGGCCATCCATCTCTGCTCCAGGGCACCGAGTCTTGCAGTGTCCAGATGTGTCAACGGGTTGTTATCCGTGTACACGGTGAACCGGGAAGAGGCGAGGTAGTGCCTAAAGCATTCGGTGACTGCCCACACCACTGCCAGGAACTCTAGCTTGAATGAGCTGTAATTCTCAGGGTTTCTTTCGGTGGGTCGCAGTTTTCGGCTGGCGTAAGCAATTACCCGTTCTCTTCCCTGCTGGATCTGGGACAGTACGGCTCCTAGCCCGATGTTACTTGCGTCGGTGTAGAGGATAAAGGGCTGGCTGTAATCAGGGTACGCCAGGATTTCATCCCCCGTGAGGGCCATCTTCAGCTGGCGGAAGGACTCTTCCTCCAGCTTCTCCCATCTGAAGGGCGGCTTCTGGTTCTTGGCCTTCCTGGACTGGCCTATCAGGAGGTCCTGCATAGGAGCTGCCTTTTTGGTGAAACCGGGAATGAACCTTCGGTAGTAGCCTACCAACCCGAGGAACTGCCGCACTTCCTTTATGCTGGAGGGTCTTGGCCATTCCTTAATCGCGGTGATCTTATCAGGGTCGGGAGCCACTCCGTCAGCACTCACCACGTGTCCCAGGTACTGCACTTTTAGTTTTAGCAGGTGACACTTCGACGGTTTCACCTTCAGACCGTAGTTTGCCAGGGCTTCAAACACTTCCGCCAGGTGTTTCAGGTGGTCCTCGTAGGTTTTGGAATAAACTATAACATCATCCAGGTACAGCAGGACCGTCTCAAAGTTCCGGTGTCCCAGACAGCATTCCATCAATCGTTGGAAGGTTCCTGGTGCGTTGCAGAGTCCGAACGGCATGCAGGTAAACTCGCTAAGTCCCATCGGGGTGGTGAATGCGGTCTTCTCCCGGTCCGCTTCTGCTACAGGAACCTGCCAGTACCCGCTAGTGAGATCCAAAGTGGAGAAGAAGTTAGCAGATTTTAAAGCAGCCAAAGACTCCTCTATCCTTGGTAAGGGGTACGCATCTTTGTGTGTGATACGGTTGATTTTCCGGTAATCTACACACATTCTCATGGTGTTGTCCTTCTTTTTAACCAAGACTAGTGGAGCTGCCCAGGGGCTACAGCTATCCCTGATTACTCCAGCCTCCTTCATGTCTCTAAGCATCCCCTTGGCGTGTTGGTAGTGTGCAGGGGGTACGGGTCGGTATCTCTCCTTTATGGGAGGATGGTCTCCCGTGGGGATGTGGTGTTCTACCCCCTTTACTCGCCCGAAGTCTAACGGGTGTTTACTAAAAACTCTCTCGTACTCCTGAACCACCCGATAGACTCCCTGTTTCTGGTGTGAGGGAGTGGAGTCAGTACCCAAATGTAGTTGCTGACACCAGTCCTCCATTTGTTGCTTAGAGCCGTTACCTTCCTCTGGTTGAGATGGAGGCAAGGGTTCCACGGCCTGTACAGAATTCTGGTTTATGGTGAACAATTTGGCTAGCGTGGCATACCGGGGCAGGTGTACTTCTCTCTCCCCGATATTTATGATGCGAACTGGCACCCTCCCATGGCGTACATCGACCACCCCCCGTGCTGTCAAAATGGTGGGCCTACTGTCTGAGTAGACGGGTTCTACCATTGCTTGGTAGTCTCTACCTCTTAGACCAATAGCTGCCTGGCACCAAATCATCATTTCACTTTTCGGGGGCATGGCAATAGGGAAAGGGTCACACATTCTCACGCTACCAATCTCACCACCGGAGAGTTCCACCTGTTGCCGTCGCATCAGTGCCCGGATCTCTTTTTGGAGCACTCGCTGCTGGCCGGAGCTGGCGTTCTTGGCAACCTGCTGTAAAATGAGAATCACCTCTGCAAGACAATTTTCAATCACATTAGTTCCTAGAGTTATCTTTGGGTGACTCTCGCGCTTGTCAATGTCCACAATGATCAGTCCCTGTGCTGCCAGTTCGACTTTACCGATTTTAATGGTCACCTCTTTAAATCCGATCTGTGGCACGGGCTGACCATTGCTGGCGATGATACTCAAGTCGTCGTCAGGGGAGCGGGTTATATCCGAGTCATTCCAGTACTGCTTGAAGAGCACGTACGGGATGGTGGTGACCTGTGACCCGGTGTCCAGTAGGGCACTCATAGGAATGCCATCCAGTACCACAGGCAAGACTGGACGTCCTCCCACATATTTGTCACGCCAGTTCGATGGGCCTGGTGATCTTATTCCTAGGGGTTGGCCCTCTACCCCAGGTTGTGCCAGTTTAAAGGACAGTACCTTGCCATATGTCCGGGTTGATTGCAGCGGCGGCAGATGGGTTGTCCGTCCTCGTTGTATCGGTCGCTGGGTCTTCCTCTGGCCGGTAGGGTCCTCCTTGGTCGTCGCCACGGGATATCCTCCGGTCCGGATGCCAGCTGAATCTTCCCTGGAGTAGAAACCTGTAAAGACTGCACAGTTCGGGTTAGCGCAGCAATGCTTTTAGTTAGCTCTTGGACCTGATGGTGCAAGTCTGTATCTGGGTCATTGTTTAAAGCCTGCGCATCAGCTTCCACAGGCCCTGCCGACAAGGGCGCCGTCTCCTGGTGGTAAGTGGTAGTAGGGCGTCTGTGGGTCACAGCGCCACCTGGTGCCGGTTCTCGGAGCACCCGGATGGCTCTGTCCTTGAACTGTGCAAAGTCCAGATGAGGGTCCTGTAAGGCCATTGCCCGCAATTGGGTTCGGTGGGCATTGTAATGTAGACCCTCTATAAATTGTTCAGTCAACAACTTGTCTTCGTTTCCCAGGCCGTCAGGGTCGGCCTGCTTAATGGCTCTCAGGGCCTCTTGTAGGTTTAGTGCATAGTCCCTTATATTCTCATGTGCTCGCTGCTTGCACCCGTAGAATCTAAGCTTGATCTCGGCTGAGGTACGGGTATCAAAGGTGTCCTTCAGCCGGGCTAGTATCTCTGCGACAGTCCTCCTCCTCCCAAGTGGCCAGGACTTTACCTCCCTTTGGGCTGCCCCTGTTAATTGAGCCACCAGGATGCTCACTTTTTGCTCTTCTGTGAGGGGGTACACCTGGAAGAGGCTATCCAGCTTTTCTCTGAAGTCAGTTAGGGTATGTGACTCCCCTGAGTACTGGGGTAGCCAGGCTGCCCCCGGGATATAGGGCATAGTGAAAGGCATGACCCCAGCAGCGGTGGCGCTGGCGGTGGCTGTGGCAGTGAAGCTCTCCTCTGTATCCGACATCCTCCTCCCCCCTAGTGGACCGTGGCCTACCTTGCGATGATCCTCTTCCGTAGGCCGCGGCTCCGCAGTGGATCGTCAGGGTCGAGGACCTTCCGTCGCGCTCCTGTGACGTCGGCGTCTGCTGGGCTCCTTCCAGGACCTTACGCAACGTCCGGACGAGAGGCGGAGCTTCAGTTCTCGCGCGCTTTCGGAGTCCACGCCCCTCTTCTTCCCGCGCGGCGTCCTCAAGATGGCGTCCAATGGTGGGAAAACTCCACGGATGGCGGGAAGAAGGCAGAAGATGGCGTCGGATGGCGGGAAAACTCCACGGATGGCGGGAAGAAGGCAGAAGATGGCGTCGGATGGCGGGAATCTTCACCACAGGTAAGTTTAACAGTCTTTTTCAGGCACGCAGTACCCGGTGGTTGCGGTCACGAAATCCTGCCGACTACGCCAAAGTTGACTCACCCCCTGGGCCATGTTGGGCAGCGTTGCGCATGCGGGGAATACCCGGAGCCGGATCTGATAGGGGTAGTGTTAGAACCTTGCTCTTAGGTTTTTTTTCCTTTGCTGGTCACATGACCTTGTTGGCCTATTTAATCCTGCTCCGCCCTTCTGGCTTTGGTGGACTTCATTGTATATCTACTTTCTAGTTAGCCTGTGCTCTGTGTCTTGCTCTGTTAGTTTGCTTGGTCTACTGACCTCTATGTTCTATATATTTTGTTTGTTCGTCTGTCTGCTACTATTTCTGTTAGGAGGTGTCCCATATTCCTCCCAGTCCTTAGTACTTGTAGGGATTCCTTCCCCACATCTATAGGTCTCCGTACAGACTAGCTTAGGACTTTAGCAGGTCTGATCGCAGGATCAGGTCCCCTGTTACATCGTAGGGATTAAGCTGAGTTCTATCGTAGGGACAGATCTCCTCTCTTTCCTTAGCTCTGGTAGCAGAACATAACAGTAAGTCCAGCCAGCAAATTCTCTAAGGAAAGATTTTTCTGTTCCATCATGGTGTCGGTTCAGGATTTGGTTCATCGCCTGCAGGGACTCTCTCTGGAGGTGGCCGAGCTCCGTCAGCACGTGAGTAACTGTCCTGGAGCACATTTCTTGGAGCCTAAGGTATGTTTGCCGGATTTATTTTTTGGTGAACACCGAGAATTTTTTTCATTCAAAAATGCTTGCTTATTGTATTTTCGTTTGAGACCTAAGTCCTCTGGGGATGAATCCCAGCGCGTAGGGTTCATAATGTCACTTTTGCGCAAAGAGCCTCAGGAGTGGGCCTTTTCTTTGCAACCTAGTGATACATGCTTCAGATCAGTGGATAGTTTTTTTTCTGCTTTGGGACTATTATATGATGATCCTGACCGTGTCGCATCAGCTGAGACTGAGTTGAGACGTTTAAAACAGGGATCAGGTAATGTGGAAAAATATTGTACTCATTTCCGTCGTTGGTCTACTCAAACAGGGTGGAACGATTCTGCTCTGAAAAGTCTATTTCTTGCTGGGCTCAGTGAAAGGGTTAAAGACCTGCTAATTGCTTATCCTACACCTGAAGATTTGCAACAGGCTATGCAATTAGCTATACGGGTGGATAGGAGACTGCGTGCTAGGGTTAATGAGAGCAAATCCTCTGCTATGTCAGTTTCTGGTTATGAGAATGTGTGTACTAACAGTGGTGAACCGATGGAGATTGGATCGGTGGCACCTCGCTCTCAAGAAAAAGACCGTCGATTTTCTGAAGGCTTGTGTTTCTATTGCGGAAAATCTGGTCATTTGATTAAAGGCTGTGAGCTTCGTATGAAGAAAGAAAAAAAAATGGTCAGTCACGCCCGTATTGCCTGTTTAAATTCCAAGGGTATATTTTTAGCTGCTTCCACGATTGCTCAGAAAAAATTAATGGAATTTCGGGTGTTTGTTGATTGCGGGTCTACTCTGAATGTAATTGATGGGGGATTCGTGAAAAGACTCAATTTAGAACCTGAACCTTTATCATCCCCCATTGCTGTGGTTTCTGTGGATGGTTCCCCTTTGAAGAATATTACTCTCAAGGTCTGTGAATTTCCTCTCACTATTAATGGTGTTCACCATGAGAAATTGGATTTGGTAGTGTTGAATAACTTGCCTTCTCCAGTAATATTGGGATTGCCCTGGTTAAAATTTCACAATCCTGTACTGGATTGGTCTACCAGTGAAATTAAATCCTGGAGCCATAAATGTTATGACAAGTGTTGTAACGGGCGTATTGCAGCTTTGGATAGGGGAGAATTGCCTGTTCCTATTCAGGATTTTTGGAGAGTTTTTTCTGAGAAGGAATCGCAGGTTTTGCCTCCCCATAGAGACTATGATTGTTCTATTGAATTTGTCCCTGGAGCGACTCTTCCTAAAAGTCGTTTATTTAACCTTACTATTCCTGAGAGGAAGGCTTTGGAGGAATACATACAGACAAGTTTGGCCGCCGGTCACATTAGGCCCTCTAAGTCTCCTGTGGCGGTTGGATTTTTTTTTTGTAAAAAAAAAGGACGGCGGTTTACGTCCTTGTCTGGATTTTCGTGAGATTAACAAAATTACTGTACGCAATCCTTACCCACTGCCATTGATTCCTGATCTGTTTAACCAGTTAATGGGGGCCAAGTGGTTCTCTAAAATTGACCTTAAGGGGGCATACAATCTGTTGCGCATGAAGGAGGGTGACGAATGGAAGACTGCTTTTAACACTCCTGTGGGTCATTTTGAGAATCTGGTTATGCCTTTTGGTCTTACTAATGCTCCTGCATTTTTTCAGAATCTGATTAATGACATCCTTAGACCTTTGATCGGCAAAAATGTGGTTGTGTATTTGGATGACATTTTGATTTATTCGCCGGATCTGGAGTCTCATTGGCGGAGCGTGCGTGAGGTATTACAGTTATTAATGGACAATTCGCTTTTTGCTAAGCTGGAGAAATGTGAGTTCGCTGTACAGAGAATTAGTTTTTTGGGCTACATTATCTCCAGCAAAGGTTTTGAGATGGATCCGGTTAAGGTTCAGGCTGTGCAGGAATGGCCTAGGCCTATTGGTTTGAAATCGATACAGAGGTTTTTGGGTTTCGCCAATTACTACAGAAAATTCATAAAAATTTTTTCTAGTATTGTCAAACCTCTGACTGATCTCACCAGGAAAGGTGCTGATGCGGTTCAGTGGTCTTCTGAGGCCATTGAAGCTTTTGTGTATCTCAAGGAGAGGTTCACCTCTGCTCCCATCCTTATGCAGCCTGATGTGACTAGGCCGTTTTTGGTTGAGGTTGATGCTTCCTCTGTGGGGGTTGGCGCAGTATTGTCTCAGGATAATGGGGATGGATTACATCCCTGTGCCTTTTTTTCAAAAAAATTTTCGGAGACTGAACTGAATTACGATATTGGTAATCGGGAATTATTGGCTATTAAACTCGCATTTGAACACTGGCGCCACTTCTTGGAAGGTGCGGAATTTCCCGTTCAGGTTCTTACGGATCATAAAAATCTGATATATCTTGATGCTGCCAAGCGCCTGAATGCCCGTCAGGCTAGGTGGGCACTGTTTTTCTCGCGGTTTAATTTCTCCGTTACTTACATCCCTGGTACTAAGAATGTTAAGGTGGATGCCTTGTCTCGCAGTTTTTCTCCCATAGTCGGTGCTGAGAAAGAGGAGAACATTTTACAAGAAGGTGTTGTGATAGCTGCTTTGGACTCCGTTTTGGAAAATGAGATTCTTAAAGCACAGGAGAATGCCCCTTCTAACACTCCTCATGGGAGGTTGTTTGTGCCTGGGACCTTTAGGAGAGATTTGTTTGTTGAGTGTCACGAATCTCGGTTGGCAGGTCATCCCGGAATCTCTGAGACCAAGAGACTGGTGGGTCGCAGTTTTTGGTGGCCTGGATGGCAGAAGGAAGTCATTAAGTGGGTGCGTCAATGTACTATATGTGCTAGATCTAAGTCCTCACATACTCCTGCTGCGGGGTTGCTTTGTCCTTTGGAGGTTCCCAGTGCTCCTTGGACACATTTGGCTATGGACTTTATAACTGACCTTCCCCCCTCTGAGGGTTTTACTGTCATCTGGGTGGTCGTGGACCGTTTTAGCAAGATGTGTCACTTGGTTCCTTTCGTCAAACTGCCCTGCGCTAAAACTCTCGCTAAGGCCTTTGTCAAGGAAATTGTCAGACTTCATGGCGTTCCTACTGACATTGTTTCTGATAGGGGTCCTCAGTTCGTGGCTCGTTTTTGGCGTGCCTTTTGTGATAGGTTGGGAGTTCATTTGTCGTTCTCGTCCGGATATCATCCTGAATCTAATGGCCAGACAGAAAGGAAAAACCAGGATGTTGAGCAGTTCTTGCGTTGTTTTGTGGCAGACAATCAAGAGGGGTGGTCTGAGTTTCTGCCACTTGCTGAATTTGCTCTGAACAATCATACATCTTCTTCTGCTGGTTGTTCGCCTTTTTTTTGTTGTTCTGGGAGACATCCGTCGTTTGGGTCGTTCTCCAAGTTGGGATCTGCCGTGCCTGAGGAGGAGAATTTTTCCGGTGATTTGGAGAGAGTTTGGACGGATGTGCGTGGTAATCTTCAGGAGGCCAACAGAAAATCTAAAGACTACTTTGATAGGAAACGACAGGAGGTTTTGTTCGCTGTTGGTGACATGGTTTGGTTGTCCTCTAGGAATCTGCGGTTGAGGATTCCTTCTAAGAAATTGGGTCCCAAGTTTGTAGGGCCCTTTAAGGTGCTTCAGGTTGTCAACCAATCTGCTGTTAGGTTGGAGGTTCCTACCTCCTGGAAAATTAATCCGGTATTTCATGTCTCTCTGTTGAAAAAAGCTGTTGTATCGGATTGTGACGCCTCTGCCTCTGTTCCTACGGTGGTGGAGGACGGGGAATATGAAATTTCTCGCATCCTTAACTCTAGACGGTATAGAGGTAGTTTGCAGTATCTTGTGGCCTGGAAAGGTTTCGGTCCCGAGGATAACTCTTGGGTGAGGTCGGATGATGTTTCCGCGTCCAGACTTATCAGAGCGTTTCACAGGAGATTTCCTGATAAGCCTGGTCCTAGGGGATCCGGAGGATCCTCTTAGAAGGGGAGGTACTGTTAGAACCTTGCTCTTAGGTTTTTTTTCCTTTGCTGGTCACATGACCTTGTTGGCCTATTTAATCCTGCTCCGCCCTTCTGGCTTTGCTGGACTTCATTGTATATCTACTTTCTAGTTAGCCTGTGCTCTGTGTCTTGCTCTGTTAGTTTGCTTGGTCTACTGACCTCAGTGTTCTATATATTTTGTTTGTTCGTCTGTCTGCTACTATTTCTGTGAGGAGGTGTCCCATATTCCTCCCAGTCCTTAGTATTTGTAGGGATTCCTTCCCCACATCTATAGGTCTCCGTACAGACTAGCTTAGGACTTTAGCAGGTCTGATCGCAGGATCAGGTCCCCTGTTACATCGTAGGGATTAAGCTGAGTTCTATCGTAGGGACAGATCTCCTCTCTTTCCTTAGCTCTGGTAGCAGAACATAACAGGTAGTATTCCTCGTGGCGGTGACCCGGTCCGTGCCCAGGGTGTCAAACCAAGTGGCAGAACTTAGAATAAGATGTTATAGAGTTCGACTACGCCACCCGTTGAATGCGGTTATGAAACCGCCGCTGCAGGGCAGACCGCTGAGGCCGGTGGTACAGTTGTGCAGCGTGGATAGTATAACCCCCAACGGGAGGGGTATGGCCTCAGGGCAGCGGACGTGGATGATGGGGATAGCAGAATTGCACGCGGGCACCAGGAACCACTCAGAGACGGTGCGGTGTAGTTCAGGGTCTTTACTGGTGGCAAAGGTAGACCCTCCCGGAGTACTGGCTAGCGATCGGGGCCTGGTCAGTCCGTGAGCAGATGGGATCTCCCCTGGCCAGGCGGAGTTGTAGGCCTCCCCAACTAATTGGCTACCTTGCTAGAGGCGGGTAAAAGTAGCCCACATCCCTGAGTGTACCGTGTGGTGCTCACCCGTATGGCCGGTGACTCGGGGCCTTCTGGTAGCCTCCGCTCCGGGATGGCGGTGCTGGTCCCTTGCGTGTGACTGTGCCTTCGGGTTTCTTGGCCAGAGGACCTGAAATCCCCTGCCGGTCGGTTTCTGCTGCTGGGTAAGGATTAGTCCCCACAGCCTCGGACTCCGGATCCAGTGAGAACTCTTCAATCAGGGCGAGCTCTACAGCTTCCAGCCCCTGACCTCTTTTAGCACGGCTCCTACAGAGCTCCTGATCTCTCTTTTCCTATAGCTGCCTCACTCCAGACCAGACTGTGTCTCTGTCTGGGACTCCTCTTCTTCTCTTTCTCTTCTCTCTAACCCTGCCTCAGCCCCAGTTTATATAGGGGAAGTTCTTCCCCTCCCAGGACTGGGCAGGAGGTGTGGCATGCTTAGGATTCCTGACCAGGAGACCTCCCACCTGCTCTCAGACGTAATATTGCTATTACTGTGGAAACCAGACCCCTGGGGTGCCACACAACACCCCCTGTCCCAGACCAGATAGGCGAGGGACCTGCCCTATATAAACTGGATCTGGGGCAGGGTTAGTCAGTCAGAGCCTGGAGTGAAGTTCCAGACACAGGGCAAGAGACAGCTAGGAGCTCTGTAGGAGCAGGAGCTGAGTGCCAGGGACTGGAAGCAGATATATTGCTCGTCCTGGCTGAAGAGACTACTACCGGACAACGGAGTCCGAGGCTGTGGGAACCTATAAGTCCAGCAGCAGAACCCAGCCGGCAGGGGATTCCAGGTCCTCTGGCCATAGAAGCCCGGAGGCTCAGTCACAAGGAAGGGACCAGCACCGCCATCGAGGAGCGGCACTATCAGAAGGCCCCAAGTCACCAGCCATACGGTTGAGCACCACACGGTATACTCAGGGACGTGGACTACTTCCACTCACTTACAGCAAGGTACCAAGGAAGAGTGCAGATAGACGGGGAGGCCTACAACTCCACCTGGCCAGGGGAACTCCTGCTTGCTCGCAGACTGACCAGGCCCCTCATGCAAGCCAGTACTCCCGGGAGGGTCTGCCTTAATATCATCAGTAAAGACCCTGAACTGCACTGCAAAGACTCTGAGTCGTTCCTGCTTTCTCACCGCATACAGCACTACTAGTACTGGGACGCCCGCGCACCATCACTCCCATCATCCACATTCCCTGCCCTGAGTCCATACTCTTCCACGGGGAGTTATCCCATCTTTAGCTGCGCCCACCACACCAGCCTCAGCGGACTGCCTCACAGCGGCGGTACACCCTGACCGCAATCCACGGGTGGCGTAGTCGGACATTAAAACCACAAAACCCTATAAAGACTGCCACTAGTTTGACCACCCTGAGCCACGGGACCGGGTCGCCGCCACGGAGACTACAACCCCCAGAGACCCGGCTCCGGGTAACCCACACGCGTGTACACACGGCCCAGGGGGCGCGTCAACTTTTGGTGTAGTCGGCAGGATTTCATGCCCACAACCACCGGGTACTGCGTGCCTTCCAAAGACTGTCATACCTGCCGTTTCCCGCCATCTTCAGAAGTTTCCCGCCATCCGCAGCTGTTTTCCCGCCATCCGCAGTCGTTTTCCCGCCATCGGATGCCATCTTCGGGACGCCGCGCGGGAAGAAGAGGGGCGTGGACGCCGAAAGCGCGTGAGACCCGAAGCTCTGCCCCACGCACCAATGCTGCGCAAGGTCCTGGAAGGGAGAGAGAGCAACGCTGACGTCACCAGGACGCGACTCAAGGTCCTCGTCCGGAGCAGCACCAGCGGAGCCGCGGCCTACAGAAGAGGATCGTCGGAAGGTAGGCCACACTTAACTAGGGGGAGGAAGATGACGGACACGGAGGGACCCTCTACCACCAGCGCGGCCACTGCCGCAGTAATGCCGTTCACAATGCCTTACATCCTCAGAGCGGCCTGGCTGCCCCAATACTCAGGGGAGTCGCATACCCTAAGCGACTTTAAAGAGAGACTGTACAGCCTATTTAAGGTATACCCCCTGACGGAGGGCCAGAAAGTGAGCATATTGATAGGCCAGCTAACCGGCGCAGCCCAACGCGAAGTAAAGTCCTGGTCAGTCCGGGACAAGGAGACCGTAAAGGAGATCTTGGCCCGTCTGAAGGACACTTTTGATACCTGCACCTCAGCCGAGATCAAAATGAGATTTTATGGGTGCAAGCAGCGGGCCCAAGACAGTATAAGAGACTATGCTTTGAGTTTGCAAGAGGCCCTGGGAGCCATTAAACAGGCAGACCCTGACAGTGTGCGGAATGCAAATGAACTGTTAACTGAGCAATTCATTGAGGGTCTGCTGTCCAACGCCCACCAAACCCAGTTACGTGCAATGGCCTTGCAGAACCCTGGTTTAGACTTTGCAAAGTTCAAAGACAGGGCCATCCGGGTGCTCAGAGAACCGGCACCGGGTAGCGCTGTAACCCACCGGCGCCCTGCTATTACCTATCATCAAGAGGTGGCGCCCTTGTCTGCAGAGCCTGTAGGAGCTGGTGCGCAGGATTTGGACAACAACCCAGCTACAGACCTGCACCATCAGGTCCAAGAGCTAACTAAAAGCGTAGCCGCGCTAACCCGAACTGTGCAGTCTTTACAGGTCTCTCCTCCAGGAAGGATCAAGCTGGCCACCAGTCCGGAGGACGTCCCGTGGCACCAACAGAGGAGGATCCCATCGTCCAGAGGAAGACCCAGTGACAGATACAACGAGGACGGACAACCCATCTGCCGCCGCTGCAATCAACCCGGACATATGGCAAGGTACTGTCATTTAAACGGGCACAACCTGGGGCAGAGGGCCAGCCCCCAGGCATAAGATCATCAGGCCCATTGAACTGGTGTGAAAAATACGTAGGGGGACGTCCGGTCATGCCTGTGGTACTGGATGGCATTCCTATGAGTGCCCTACTAGACACTGGGTTACAGGTGACTACCATCCCGTACGTGCTATTTAAGTGGTACTGGAATGACTCGGACATAACCCGCTACCCAGATGACGACCTGAGTATCATCGCCAGCAATGGTCAGCCCGTGCTGCAGGTGGGGTTCAAAGAGGTGACCATTAAGGTCGGTAAGGTCGAACTGGCGGCACAAGGACTGATTATTGTGGACATTGACCGTCATGAGAGTCACCCTAGAATAACCTTGGGAACTAACGTGATTGAAAATTGTCTTGCAGAGGTGATTCTCATTTTACAGCAGGTTGCCAAGAATGCCAGTTCCAGCCAGCAGCGTGTCCTCCAAAAAGAGATCCGGGCACTGATGAAACGGCAACAGGTGGAATTATCTGGTGGTGAGATTAGTAGCGTGAGAATGTGTGACCCGTTCCCTATTGCCATGCCCCCGAAAAGTGAGATGATGATCTGGTGCCGGGCAGCTATTGGTCTAAGAGGTAGAGACTACCAAGAAATGGTAGAGCCCGTCTAGTCAGACAGTAGGCCCACCATTTTGACTGCACGGGGAGTGGTCGATGTACGCCATGGGAGGGTGCCCGTCCGCATCGTTAATATCGGGGAGAGAGAAGTACACCTGCCCCGGTATGCCACGCTAGCCAAATTGTTCACCATAAACCAAAATTCTGTAAAGGCCGTAGAACCCTTGCCTCTATCTCAACCAGAGGAAGATAACGGCTCTAAGAAACAAATGGAGGACTGGTGTCAGCAACTGCATTTGGGTACTGACTCCACTCCCTCACACCAAAAGCAGGGAGTCTACCGGGTGGTTCAGGAGTACGAAAGAGTCTTTAGTAAACACCCGCTAGACTTCGGGCGAGTAAAGGGGGTAGAACATCACATCCCCACAGGAGACCATCCACCCATAAAGGAAAGATACCGACCTGTACCCCTTGCACACTATCAGCATGCAAAGGGGATGTTGTGGGACATGAAGGAGGCTGGGATAATCAGGGACAGCTGTAGCCCCTGGGCAGCTCCACTAGTTCTAGTGAAAAAGAAAGACAACACCATGAGAATGTGTGTGGACTACAGAAAGGTCAACCGTATCACACACAAAGATGCGTACCCGTTACCTAGAATAGAAGAATCTTTAGCTGCATTAAAATTTGCTAACTTCTTCTCCACTTTGGATCTTACTAGCGGGTACTGGCAGGTTCCTGTAGCAGAGGCGGACAAGGAGAAGACTGCGTTCACCACCCCGATGGGTCTCAGCGAATTCAACTGTATGCCGTTCGGGCTCTGCAACGCACCAGGAACCTTCCAGCGGTTGATGGAATGCTGTCTGGGACACCGGAATTTCGAGACGGTCCTGTTATACCTGGACAATGTCATCGTTTATTCCAAGACCTACGAGGACCATCTGAAACACCTGGCAGAAGTGTTTGACGCCCTGGCAAGCTACGGCCTAAAGGTGAAACCCTCCAAGTGTCACCTGCTGAAACCAAAGGTGCAGTACCTAGGACATGTGGTGAGTGCTGACGGAGTGGCTCCCGACCCCGATAAGATCACCGTGATTAAAGACTGGCCAAGACCCTCCAGCATAAAGGAAGTGCGGCAGTTCCTCGGGTTGGTAGGCTACTACCGAAGATTCATTCCCGGTTTCACCAAAATGGCAGCTCCTATGCAAGTACCTCCTGATAGGTCAATCCAGGAAGGCCAAAAACCAGAAGCCGCCCTTCAGGTGGGAAAAGCTGGAAGAGGAGTCCTTCCACCAGCTGAAGATGGCCCTCACGGGGGATGAAATCCTGGCGTACTCTGACTACGGCCAGCCGTTTATCCTCCACATGGACGCGAGCAACATCGGGCTAGGAGCCGTACTGTCCCAGATCCAGCAGCGGAAAGAACGGGTAATCGCTTACTCCAGCCGAAAACTACGGCCCACAGAGAGAAACTCTGTGAATTATAGCTCATTCAAGCTAGAGTTCCTCGCAGTGGTGTGGGCAGTGACCGAACGTTTCAAGCATTACCTTGCCTCTTCCAAGTTCACCGTGTACACGGATAACAACCCGTTGACACACCTGGACACTGCAAGACTTGGTGCCCTGGAGCAGAGATGGATGGCCCGCCTGTCCAACTATGAATTCACCATCAAATACCGGGCAGGACGCTCAAATGCCAATGCGGATGCCCTGTCCAGAATGCCAAACTTACCGGACGTAGGGGAAGATCCAGAAGAACTGGAAGAAGTCGAGCTCCCTGCATTCCACCGTCATGGGATTACCCTGTATTCCCACCGTGTAATGGACAGGCACTCTGCTACGTTCAATCCCTTACCCCACTACAGCTGGGCGGAGACACAAGACAGTGATCCCGCAGTCCATCTGGTGAAGGAAATGCTGACACAGGCTGATGCCCGTCTTGACCCAGACGCTCCGGAGGAGACAAAGCAACTGTGAAAGGAGAAAAGTAAACTGTTTCTTTACAAGGAGAAGCTGTGTCGGAGAATGGTCAACTCTAGAACACATGAGCTGACCTGGCTGGTAGTGGTCCCAAGACGAGATGCGGCTATGGTTCTGGAGGCATACCACGACGGAGCAGGACACTTCGGATGGAAGAAGCTGGAGTTCCTGTTGCGTGGACGGTTCTACTGGGTGGGCATGAGAGGAGCCATCGAGAGATGATGCAGAGACTGTGGCCCGTGCAACCTAAGAAGGAAGGACCGTGCCAGCCAGAAGACTCCCCTGCAGCCCATCATCACCAGACAGCCACTGGAACTGGTAGCCCTGGACCATGTGAAACTGGCTCCAAGCAAATCTGGGTACGTCTACGCCCTCACCATCGTAGATCACTTCTCCCGGTTCCTGGTGGTGGTCCCAGTCAAGGACTTAACGGCTCAAACAGCAGCTAGAGCCTTCCAGCAGCACTTCTGCCATCCACACGGGTATCCGGAGCAAGTGTTGACTGACCAAGGGCCAGCCTTCGAAGCGGAGGTCTTCCAAGAGTTCTGCAATCTGTTTGGCTGCAGGAAGATAAGAACAACGCCCTATCACCCTCAGACCAACAGACTATGTGAGAAAATGAACCAGGTGGTGATAGACTTGCTAAAAACGTTGCCCCTGGAAGAATGCAGTCTCTGGCCTAAAGAACTGCCTGATCTGGTGGACTTATATAATCACATCCCTGTAGGTTCCACCAACTGTACCCCGGCTTACCTAATGAGAGGAAGACCTGGTAAGCTGCCTATTGACCTGGATATGGGAGTCCTGACACCTGAGGACACCTGGCCAGAGGCGGACTGGGATACAGAATGGCAGCAGCAGTATCGGAAAGTACAGGAGAGCGTCGAGCGGAGTCTGTCTCAAGCAAGAGAAAGGCAAGAGAAGACTTATAATCAGCATGCTCCCGCTGTTCGCCTGGTACCTGGAGAGCAGGTCTTGAAGAGAAAGAGGCGGCTCCACAAGTTGGACGACCAGTGGGAGAAGGACCCGTACACCGTACTGCCCTCAAGCCATGACAATCCAAACGTCTGCATAATCAGTAAGGATGGAGGAGAGCCCACAGCCATTGTTTCCAGAGACCACCTGAAAAAGTGTCCCGAGCAGCTGCAAAGCCCTGACGAAGATCAAGAGAACCCTCAACCCGCAGAGGAAAGGGAAAAAATGATCAGTACCGTACTCGGAGACTTTCCCCGGTCCTGGACTCAAATCAACAACGCAGTCATGGTACCCGTCCTCACCTTTCTCCAGTCAACCTCTCAAGGGCCTACAGAAGAACAGGTAGTGTCAGAAGAGCAGCCGGCCCAGGAGGCAGAAGAATCCATGCCAGCAGCCCAGGAGAATCAACCCTCTGCTAGTAGTGAGTAGTGTTGAGCCACCCCCGTAGTGTTCGAGTTCGGTTCGGTTCGTCGAACACCCGTGTGTTCGCCGAACTGTTCGTCGAACTGTTCGTCGAACACCTTCGAACACCGTTAAAACCAATGGCAGGCAAACAGAAGCACATAGAAACACATAGAAAACACCTTCAAAGGTGTCCAAAAGCTGACAAACTGCTCAGAAGACATAACTAACACATGGAAAAGTGACAAGTACATATAGTCATGCGAAAATAAAAGAGGTGGAGGAGTAAAAGGAGGGGGAGACACAGATATAGGCATGTCATGCCCTTCTAAAATCCAAAAAGTGAGAAGCCGACACGGCCAGTCCGCTCCTGCCCGTGCCACCTCCGTGTCGCCGGGTTTGTTCCAGAGCCGCGGTGAACCCTGACGGCCAGCCCCCCTCTCCCAATACTGGTGCCTGTCCGCTGGTCGGTCGAGCGAGCCCCCCTGTGGTGGAGGCAGCTCTAAGCTTTTTAATTTAAATTGTCTCTCTAATTTGAATGAATACACTTTAAATCCATTTACAAGGATCTATTGGAGGGCAAGTCTCATGCCAGCAGCCGCGGTAATTCCAGCTCCAGTAGCGTCCACTAAAGCTGCTGCAGTTAAAAAGCTTTTATAAGGATCGAGCTCGGCTGTCCACCGCAAGGCATCCTACTGCCAGTCCCAGCCCCTATGTCTTGGGGTGCCTCCTGATGCTCTTCACTAAGTATCCCACGATCCCGAAGCATTTCCTTTGAAAAAATTAAGTGTCTAAACTACAGGTGGTGTAGCTTGCTTAACAGCCGGGATAATCCGCTGACTAGCAGACACTGCTACTAGGCACAAAGTATTTCCTGGGCTAGATGCAGTTAAAAATTTGTAATTAGATACTCTCGTTGGATGCTGAGAAAGCATTCCATAGAGTCTCCTGGCACTCCATATATGATTCTCTTAAAAAGCTTGGGGTAGGGGTCTAGGGGACCCTTTTATAGCCAAAATCACGGCCCTGTATCGCAATACGTCACCTAGGCTGAAGATAAATGGAACTGTAGCACCCTGAGGGCTCGGTTGCTACAGACGTATTGCACCTCACCCAGAGGTGTGATATCTCACTCTCAGGTAAGGATGGAGTGTGGATCAGGACCCGACACCTGCATGCATTACACCACATTGCCGTGGGGCAGGGCGACCAATATGCCCCTGAGATGGGCACGACAGTCCCTGTCCCTGGCTGGAGTGGGGGGAGGGAACACTGAGGAAGGGGAACCCTGTAGTGCAGGAGCAGGGAGGAAGCAGTTCCTGGGTGCATTGAGAACGGAGTATAAAAGGTGGGCACCATCTTAGTTCAGTGCAGAGAAGTCTGAGCAGAAGTGGCAGGGAGCAGGGGCTCTGCATGAGCTCTGTTCCGGAGGCGGGCCTAGTAACAGAGGCCCAGGCCTGGAAGAGGGAGAAGGAAGGAAGAGGAGCGGAGAAGGCTCCAGGAACGAGGAATGAAGGGATCCCAGGGGTGCGGACGGGCGAGTCGCCACCGCACGCCCGAATCCACCTGCGTGGAGGGGTCAGGCCAAAGGGGGAGACCGGTCCCCGAACTAGTGGAGGCAGGAAACGACCCTCAGCTAGAAACCGGAGGCTCTGACATTTTATGTGGCGCAGCCCCTCGCTACACCCGCTAGGAAGGCACCACATAGGGTCAGGGAAACTGGCGCCAAGTTTACCAAGAGGAGGCCCGAGGCAGCCGGACAGAAGTGTTGGTAAGAAAGGCCAGACAAAGGACACACAAAGGGGGTCCTGTGAAGTGCTCCAAAGTTATCTGGGAGTTGTCTGAGCCCCTCACCTGGTGAGCACAGTACGACGTGGGCAGCCGTTACCTGCAGACGTGGTCTGGATAATAAGAACTGTGAGTAAAGGCCCTGGACTGCATCACTGACTCCGTGTCATTACTGCTGCTGCCCTGCACCATCACCCCCATCCTCCGCATACACTGCCCTGAGGCTATACTCCTCCCGTGGGGAGTTATGCTACGCTCTGCTGCACCCACAACACCAGCCTCAGCGGTCTGCCCTGTAGCGGCGGTTCACTCTGACCGCAATCCACGGGTGGCGTAGTCGGACATTTAAACATCAAAACCACATAAATAGTTCCGCCACTGGTTTGACCGCCCTGAGCCACGGAACCGGGTCGCCGCCACGAAGACTACAACCACCAGCATCCACCAAAAAGGGTCCGGCTCCGGGTGTCCCAAGGCCCAGGGGGTGCGTCAGAACATTTTCATCACCTTTCACAATCACCAATGGGACAAGGCAGGGATGTCCTCTGTCCCCTCTCTTATACATCCTAGTGACGGAGCACCTGCTCTCATCAATTCGCCATAACCCCAATATTAGGTGGATTGAGATGGGAGGCACCGAGTACAAGTGCTCTCTATTTGCTGATGATGTCCTAGTATATATCACTCAATCACATATATCCATCCCTGCTGTTATGGCTGAAATAGATCACTTTGTTACATGGTAAAATTTTAAAATCAATGCAGCGAAGTCTGAGGCCCTCGATGTCTCCCTCCCCAAATCCATATAGGATTCCATCCAGTCCAACTTTCCCTTTGCCTGGCCCTCACAGGGTATCAAATACTTAGGAATTCCTATTCATAGAGACCTCTCCCATCTATGTTATCTTAATTTTGGGCCCTTTATTGAACAATTCCATACAGACCACGGTTGGCAAGTTAGAACTGTAAGATTCACTACGTGAACCACTGGTGTTTTGTGGAAAAGCACATGTACACTGCGTTCCAAATTATTATGCAAAAAGTGTTTAGGAGTGATAAGGGAAGAATTTGTTTGTTTGTCAGTTAAACTCATTGATGGTGATGTGTGTCAGGGCTCTTTATATCACTGTAAGCAATTGCAGACACCTGTGCTAATTAGTTTGGCAGGTGTGTCCAATGAAAGGCAAGACTACTTAAGAAGGCTCTCTCACATTATTAAGCAGCCTACATTTTCTGCCAAAATGGGAAAGAAAAAGGATGTGTCGGCTGCTGAGAAGCAACAAATTGTGGAGTGTTTAGGTCAAGGCATGACTACAATCAACATTGTGCGATGATCAGGATGAAGTGTCTTGGCAATCAAGAAGTATGTAGCTGATTCACAGTACACACGTGTGTGTGCTGATAAGGGCAAATTGAGGACTCTTTCCTACAGGCAATTATGTCAGGTTGAAAGAGCAGCGGCAAAAAAGCCTTGTCATAGCAGCAGACAAGTTTTTGAAGCTGCTTGTGCCTCCAACGTCCCCCGAACAACAAGATGCAGGGTCCTTCAGAGGTTTGCAGCTGTGCATACGCCATCCTGTCGACCTCCTCTATCCACTTCACACAAGCAGAAACGGCTCCAGTGGGCCAAACATTACATGAAGACTGATTTCAAAACTGTTTTGTTCACGGATGAGTGCCGTGCAGCGCTCGATGGTCCAGATGGATGGAGTGGAGGATGGCTGGTTGATGGACACCCCACGCAAACACGGCTACAGCGCCAACAAGGAGGAGGTGGAGTAATGTTTTGGGCTGGAATCATGGGGAGAGAGATTGTCGGCCCCTTTAGGATCCCTGAAGGCGCTAAAGATGAACTCCATAATGTATGTGGATTTTCTCAAACAGCACTTCCTGCCATGGTTCAAGAAGAAGAACCGTGTATTTCACAGCAAGATCATTTTTCTGCATGATAATGCACCATCTCATGCTGCACATAAAACATCTGCATCTCTGGCTGATATGGGCATAAAAGGGGACAAACTTATGGTGTGACCCCCATGCTCCCCTGACCTCTACCCCATTCAGAACCTTTGGAGCATCATTAAAAGGAGTGTCTATGATGGCGGGAGGCAGTTCACATCTAAGCAACAGCTCTGGGAGGGTATTCTGTCCTCATGCAAAACAATTGAAGCAGAAACCATCCAAAACCTGACAAATTCAATGGACGAGAGAGTTCAGAAGCTCCTTTCAAACAAGGGGTCCTATGTGAAAATGTAACATCACCTAGAATAAAGTTTTGAGTTGAAAACTGTTTGATTTCAGTTTCTAACAACCTGCTAATGCTTATAATTTCAAAAATGACCATTTTTTTGGTCTTTATTAAAATGAAAAGGTTGATCGAAAAGTTTGGGGGATCTAAGAGTGTGGCAACCCAGTAGTCATGATTACTTCGAATTCTGACAATATGAGGGTCATGCTGCAGGTAGTGCAGCAAGAAGGCACTTATGTGTCTTGCGCATCTCGGAGCCCCAAAATTATTTTCCGGGCTAGATGCAGCTAAAAATTATTTTTAATTTTAAATCTGGTGGAGCTTATTATAGATGGCCTAATAGGATCAGTGCTGCACACTGCTACAAAGCCCAAATTATTTTCCAGTCAAGATACAGATAAACATGATTAGTAATTTGAAAGCTTAAAACGGTTGGTAGGGTGATTTTAACCAATCATCAAGCTTTTACTCTCCCCAGGATGACACAGGGGTAGAAAAGTCGTTTCGGATCCATGATTTGTTCATCTTTATGAACGTGAGTCTGTCTACATTATCAGTGGAGAGCCGCGTGCGCTTATCTGTCAGCACACCACCAGCAGCGCTGAACACACGTTCAGACAGAACGCTGGCTGCGGGGCATGACAAGATCTCCAAGGCGTAAGTGGCTAGCTCCGGCCATTTATCCAGATTGGAAGCCCAAAAAGAGCAAGGGTCCAGTGACACAGTCGTGGCTTCAATGTTTACTTGGAGATACTCCTGTACCATCGTCTCTAGGCGTTGACTATGTGTCAGACTTCTTGTCTCCTGTGGCCTTGCAAAGGATGGGCTAAAAAAGTGGTGAAATGATTCCGCAAAATTGATGTTACCAGCAGATACTGTGGTTCTGTTACGGTTTGAGTGCTGAACACTTGACGGTCCCACGGTTGGCAAGTTGGAACTGTGAGATTCACTACGTGCACCACTGGTGTTTTGTGGAAAAGCACATGTAAGATTCTGCAACAGTCTCTGCTGATACTCTTGCATGCGTGCATCCCTTTCTATGGCAGGAATAATTTCGGCAAATTTACTTTTGTACAGGGGATCTAACAGTGTGGCAACCCAGTAGTCAGGATTATTTCTAATTCTCACAATTCGAGGGTCATGTTGCAGGTACTGCAGCAAGAAGGCACTCATGTGTGTTGCGCATCCAGGAGCACCAAGTCCCTGTTGTGTTGGTGGCGAGGTAACAATCATGCTTCCTTCCTCTGTCCTCTCCCCCCAACCTCGCACAACAGAAATGTGATCAAGGTCTCCCTCATCTGATGAGTCTTCCATCAGTTCGTCCTCCACTTCTTCCTGGGCTCCTGCACCTTCCTCACTAGTTTGGCTGCTACCATGCGCCCTGGTAAAACCATCTCCCCCACCCTCACATGCCTGCCGCCTTGGTGCTGCCGACCGTCTGGACCTTGCAGATGTTAGCCCTTCCGCATACAACTCCTCCTCCTCTACTTCCTCCACCTCCTCTTGTGCCACCACCTGACTCCGAATTCTGTTTAACATGTGCTCCAGCATGTAAATCACCGGAATAGTCATGCTGATAATGGCATCATCAGCACTAAACATCTTCGTTGCCATTTCAAAACTGTTCCGAAGGGTGCATAGGTCCCTGATCTGAGACCACTCCTCCAGCGTGATTTGCCCCACCTCTGGATCTCGTTGGCCCAGGCTATACGTCAGAACGTATTGCACCAGGGCTTGTCGGTGCTGCCACAGTCGCTGCAACATGTGCAGAGTTGAATTCCACCGGGTAGGCACATCGCATTTTAGCCGGTGAAGTGGCAGGCCCAACGACTTCTGTAGAGATGTAAGTCGCTGAGCTGCGGGATGCGAACGGCGGAAGTGAGCACACAGCGACCGTGCCCTCTGCAGAAGGCCATCTAGTCTGGGATAGTGGGCTAAAAATTGCTGGACAACCAGGTTCAACACGTGAGCCATACAAGGCACGTGTGTGACATTGCCCCGGCGAAGGGCCGCACCCAGGTTTGCAGCATTGTCGCACACGGCCTTCCCTGGTTTCAGGTCCAGTGGAGACAGCCATTCATGAAATTGTTTCTCCAGAGCTGACCACAACTCCTCAGCTGTGTGACTCACATTTCCCAGACATTTCAAAGTAAAAACCGCCTGATGATGTTGAGCCCTACTGCCAGCATAGTAAGGAGGTGTGCAGGATCCCTTCTGCGCAGTTAGAAAGCTTGTGGCATGACCAGACAGGCTTTGGGTGCAGGTGGAAGACCGAGAGGAGGTTGAGGAGGCAGAAGCAGTGGAGGAACTTTGACATAAAGAGGATTGACGCACAACTCGTGGGGACGGCAAGACTTGGACAGCAGCCCCTTGTCCTGCTGTCACCATAGTTACCCAGTGCCCAGTCAGCGACATGTAACGCCCCTGTCCATGCCTACTCGTCCAAGTGTCTGTGGTGAAATGCACCCTGTCACACACAGAGTTTCTCAAAGAAGCGGTGATGTTGTGTGCGACATGCTGGTGGAGCGCAGGCACACCTTTCTTTGAGAAGTAGTGCCGACTGGGCATCTGGTACTGGGGCACTGCGACGGACATAAGGTCTCGAAAATCCTCTGTGTCCACCAGGCGGAAAGGCAGCATTTCTGTAGCCAAGAGCTTGCAGATGGTGAAATTCAACCTCTTAGCTTTCTCATGGCTAGGAGGAAATGGTCTTTTACTTGTCCACATCTGAGGGACCGAGGGCTGGCTATTGTGCTTAGACGGGGTTGATAAGGGTGTCCCCGGCAAACTGCCGGTCTGTGAGGAAGATGCAGGCGGACATGTTAGGTTGCCTTGATCCAAAGGTGGTGCTATCGATGTCGGACAGCGCTCAACACCAGCTGGTGTTACCACCTCCAAAGAAAATGATGACCTGCCAATCACGCTGGCTGTTGCGGGTAAAGAGGTGGCAGGTCTGCGCCCCAAAACAGGTGTGACTGCTGTCCCCCCAGTCACAGAGGATCAAGAGGCCGCGGATGCACAAGATACGGCTGACGGTGGTTGACCCGGCCGGCTAGGCCGCATTGTAGCACACTGAGCTTCCCACTGCAACTTATGCTTCATGTCCATGTGCCGGTTCATGCATGAAGTACTCAAACTATGTATTTTTTGGCCTCTACTTAGCTTTTGCTGACAAATGTTACAGATAACACGAGTTGGGTCATCTTTATCGATCTGAAAAAATGCCAAGGCTATGCAAGGCTTAGCACCCATGCGACCTGAAGAGCCACCACGACTTGTGGTGAGAGGCAGAGTTGTGTTTGAGGATGCAGTTGTTGACGTGCTTCCAGTACTACGTCTCTGTCCAGGAAGGCGCAACCTCACCTCGTCGTCACTAGCATCTTCCTCCACCTCCTCTGCTGACCTCATCTCTTGGCTGACTGTGGGTTGACAGTAAGTGGGATCTCCAACCTCATCATCATCACCCTGTGTGTTATCACACCCGTCGTCCTCAGAGCCAACCTGTTCCTGCCCTGACAAAAAACTAAAGTTGTCGCTCCAATCAGGTATTTGAGTCTTATCATCGTCTTCCTCATTGTCTCCACCAACAGGAGTTACAGTTTGGAAATGAGGGTCTACATTATGGTCAGAACCTTCTGCGTCTGGTCCTGGATCCGACTCATAAAGATTCTGGGCATCAGTGCAGATCATTTCCTCGTCTGGATTCACAGAAGCGCTGGGGTCGACCTCTGATTCCCAGGCTATAGTATGAGTAAACAGCTCTGCAGACTCAACCATCTGTTCTACCTCATACTCAGACGGGCAGCTGGAGATTTGGGAGCTGTGAGGAAGCAAGTGCGATTTGGGTGACACCTTTGAGGACTGGAGTATTTGTGATGTTGAAGTTGATGTGGAGGAGAGCCCACTTAAAGGAGCACTTGATATCCGTTGAAGCACCTGCTGTTTTTGTGCCTCATCTGGAATTTGTAGCGATTGGCGTGGCCGTAAGAAAGGGATCTTATCACATTGTCCGCTAAAAGAAGTAGACATTTTAGTTTGGCTGGAAGATGGTCTTTCTTCTGCAGATGTTACTGTTGCTTTAACACCTACCCCACGGACACAACCTTTTTTCCCCTTCCCAACACGCCTATTCCCCTTTCCACCAGCAGCAGGCCTTTTTCCACTCATTTTGGTGGTTAACTAATTCACAACTCTGGAGTTGTTTGCACAAAAAAACAATGGATGGTAACCGAGCAGAGCTGAGTGGCCAAACTGTGGTATTAGGCCAAAACTATTGGCTGGGTTAGATGCAGAAAAAAATTATATTCAATTTGCAACCTGATGGAGGTCAGTATAGATGGACTAATACAACAAGTCCCACACACAGCTAGAAGCCCAATATTTTTTCAGAGGTAGATGCAGAAAAAAATATATTCAGTTTGCAACCTGATGGAGGTCAGTATAGATGGACTAATACAACAAGTCCCACACACAGCTAGAAGCCCAATATTTTTTCAGAGGTAGATGCAGAAAAAAATATATTCAGTTTGCAACCTGATGGAGGTCTGTATAGATGTATTAATAGAACAAGTCCCACACACAGCTAGAAGCCCAATATTTTTTCAGAGGTAGATGCAGAAAAAAATATATTCAGTTTGCAACCTGATGGAGGTCAGTATAGATGGACTAATACAACAAGTCCCACACACAGCTAGAAGCCCAATATTTTTTCAGAGGTAGATGCAGAAAAAAATTATATTCAGTTTGCAACCTGATGGAGGTCTGTATAGATGGATTAATAGAACAAGACCCACACACAGCTAGAAGCCCAATATTTTTTCAGAGGTAGATGCAGAAAAAAATATATTCAGTTTGCAACCTGATGGAGGTCAGTATAGATGGACTAATACAACAAGTCCCACACACAGCTAGAAGCCCAAATATTTTTTCAGAGGTACTGTAGATGCAGATAAAAATTATTTTTAATTTGCAACCTGATGGAGGTCAGTATAGATGGACTAATAGAGAAAGTCCGACACACTGCTAGAAGGCCAAATATTTTTTCAGAGCTAGATGCAGAAAAAAATTAGATTCAGTTTGCAACCTGATGGAGGTCAGTATAGATGGACTAACAGAGAAAGTCCCACACACTGCTAGAAGGCCAAATATTTTTTCAGAGCTAGATGCATACAAAAAATTATTTTGAATTTGCAACCTGATGGAGGTCAGTATAGGTGGACTAATAGAACAAGTCCCACACACTGCTAGAAGGCCAAATATTTTTTCAGAGCTAGATGCAGAAAAAAATTATATTCAGTTTGCAACCTGATGGAGGTCTGTATAGATGGATTAATAGAACAAGACCCACACACAGCTAGAAGCCCAATATTTTTTCAGAGGTAGATGCAGAAAAAAATATATTCAGTTTGCAACCTGATGGAGGTCAGTATAGATGGACTAATACAACAAGTCCCACACACAGCTAGAAGCCCAATATTTTTTCAGAGGTAGATGCAGAAAAAAATATATTCAGTTTGCAACCTGATGGAGGTCAGTATAGATGGACTAATACAACAAGTCCCACACACAGCTAGAAGCCCAAATATTTTTTCAGAGGTACTGTAGATGCAGATAAAAATTATTTTTAATTTGCAACCTGATGGAGATCAGTATAGATGGACTAATAGAGAAAGTCCGACACACTACTAGAAGGCCAAATATTTTTTCAGAGCTAGATGCAGAAAAAAATTATATTCAGTTTGCAACCTGATGGAGGTCAGTATAGATGGATTAATAGAACAAGACCCACACACAGCTAGAAGCCCAATATTTTTTCAGAGGTAGATGCAGAAAAAAATATATTCAGTTTGCAACCTGATGGAGGTCAGTATAGATGGACTAACAGAGAAAGTCCCACACACTACTAGAAGGCCAAATATTTTTTCAGAGCTAGATGCAGAAAAAAATTATATTCAGTTTGCAACCTGATGGAGGTCTGTATAGATGGATTAATAGAACAAGACCCACACACAGCTAGAAGCCCAATATTTTTTCAGAGGTAGATGCAGAAAAAAATATATTCAGTTTGCAACCTGATGGAGGTCAGTATAGATGGACTAATACAACAAGTCCCACACACAGCTAGAAGCCCAATATTTTTTCAGAGGTAGATGCAGAAAAAAATATATTCAGTTTGCAACCTGATGGAGGTCAGTATAGGTGGACTAATAGAACAAGTCCCACACACTGCTAGAAGGCCAAATATTTTTTCAGAGCTAGATGCAGAAAAAAATTAGATTCAGTTTGCAACCTGATGGAGGTCAGTATAGATGGACTAATAGAATGATGCTATGCCCAAAAGATTTTACTTCACTAGGTGCAGTAAAAAAATTGGTATTCTATACACAGGTGGTATATCTTGCAACACAGATAGGCTACTCCACTGACTAACACACTCTGCAATAGGCCAAAAAGGATTAGCTTTGCTAGATTCAGCCAAATGCTGTGAAAAAAACTTGCACAGCACTGGCACAGACCTGCCTGGCAAAAACTGATAGGAACTGATGTAACCTAGTCCTGAAAAGGACTCCAATTACAATTAGTCTTTACTCCCACAACCTATCTATTTAAGAGCACAGACCTGCCTGATAAAAGTCGTAGGAAATGCTGTAACCTAGTCCTTAAAAGGACTGCAATCACAACTATTCCCTACTCCCAAGCTATCTGTATATTTGTGCGAAAATTGGCTTGAAATTAACAAGGTATAGCGCACACAGCAACAGCGGTGCCGTCTAACACGCAGCTGCAGCAGTGAGAAAATGGTGGCGACGGGGAAAATGGCTTGGTCTCATAGGGCAAGGACATGTGACATACACTGCCAATGACACATGCCCTTGCTTGTGTGAAAAAAAGCACTTCGCTCCGTGTGTGCGCTGCTGATAGGCTGACAGATTGCACCTCCCCACTGTAAATGCGGGAAAGAGAAAAAAAAATGGAGATCTTCATTGTTCCTGCAGAGATCCATCCCCTGCCCCTCCCCCCACCCCGCTGTACACTCAAACTGCGTATTAACATTAATTTTCATCATTACTGAGAAAAAATCCAGTTATGATTTTGGTGCACGAACAGTTATCGAACATAACCTCGAACAGCCGAATTTTTCTCAAATTGTTCGTGTTCGCCGAACGGCTCGAACACCGCCCAAAACAGCTCGAATTTGAGATTGGCGAACAGTTCGAGTAGAACAACGCTCATCTCTAGTAGTGAGCCTGCCATCTCCCTAGTGAGCCAAAGAGTACGCAGAAAGCTGCCAGACCTACCCGCAACACCTTCTACACCCTGTAGTGCAGAACCAGATAGTGGGTTACGTAGATCCACCAGGAGCACTAGAGGACAAATGCCCGCTCGCTGGAGAATCTAAAATGTAATGTGAATTTGCTTGTAAATTGTCAATGTTGAAAAAGGTTTATGTTTTTGTTACCTGGTTACTAATTATGTTTCTCTAGTTACCCTTCAGGTTTATTTGGACTGACAGGTTATGGACGCTGAGTAACTGGAACTACATTGTAGATAGTTGCACCTTGGTGCCTCTTGCGAAGATGGCCGGGGAAGAGAAAAACCTGTCTGGCGTGTCCTCCTTGTGGCCCAAAGTAGCTAGCCTCAGCCTTGCAGCCACGCCCAAGGCCAACGTTTGGGGTTTGCTTTGGACAGGTCCCCTATTCTGCTCCAAGACTTCACCTTGTTGGGTGACATGGACACCCGGTTACGGACACGCCGTGACCTCTAAAGACTAAAGCTTCTTGTACATATGTTGCTGTATTATTGTTTATACCCTGTATTGTGTTTTCTTAAAAATGTGTTTAGTCCCGGAGTACTAAAATTTACTAGGGGGGAATGTGGCACCCCAGGGGTCTGGTTACCACAGTAATAGAAATATTACGTCTGAGAGCAAGTGTGAGGTATCCTGGTCAGGAGCCCTTAAAAATGCAACACCTCCTGTCCCAGGCCAGATAGGGGAGGAACCTGCCCTATATAAACTGGATCTGGCGAGGGGTTAGTCAGACAGAGCCTGGAGTGAAGTTCCAGACACAGGGCAAGAGACAGCTAGGAGCTCTGTAGGAGCAGGAGCTGAGTGCCAGGGACTGGAAGCAGATATATTGCTCGTCCTGGCTGAAGAGACTACTACCGGACAACGGAGTCCGAGGCTGTGGGAACCTCTAAGTCCAGCAGCAGAACCCAGCCGGCAGGGGATTCCAGGTCCTCTGGCCATAGAAGCCCGGAGGCTCAGTCACAAGGAAGGGACCAGCACCGCCATCGAGGAGCGGAGGCTATCAGAAGGCTCCAAGTCACCAGCCATACGGGTGAGCACCACACGGTATACTCAGGGACGTGGGCTACTTCCACTCGCTTACAGCAAGGTAGCCAGGAAGAGTGCAGATAGACGGGGAGGCCTACAACTCCACCTGGCCAGGGGAACTCCTGCTTGCTCGCAGACTGACCAGGCCCCTCATGCAAGCCAGTATTCCCAGGAGGGTCTGCCTTAATATCATCAGTAAAGACCCTGAACTGCACTGCAAAGACTCTGAGTCGTTCCTGCTTTCTCACCGCATACAGCACTACTAGTACTGGGACGCCCGCGCACCATCACTCCCATCATCCACATTCCCTGCCCTGAGGCCATACTCTTCCCGTGGGGAGTTATCCCATCTTTAGCTGCGCCCACCACACCAGCCTCAGCGGACTGCCTCGCAGCGGCGGTACACCCTGACCGCAATCCACGGGTGGCGTAGTCGGACATTAAAACCACAAAACCCTATAAAGACTGCCACTGGTTTGACCACTCTGAGCCACGGGACCGGGTCGCCGCCACGGAGACTACAACCCCCAGAGACCCGGCTCCGGGTAACCCACACGCGTGTACACACGGCCCAGGGGGCGTGTCATATACCATCTTCTTTTAAGAGGTTATTCTTACAGGAATCTCCCCCTAATCATATAATATCCCTGCTTTATAATTATTTGATTGGGGAAAGTATCTCAGGAAAGTTACAATTTCAACACATATGAGAACAAGAATTGGGGGTAGTCATATCTTCAACAGATTGGGAAAAAGGATTCTTGTTTACACACAAAATGTCGGTTACATGTAATGCGCAGGAGAAAAATTTCAAAATTATGGCAAGATGGTACCAGTGTCCAGTAAAACTTCACACCATATTTCCGGCAGCCTCAGACTTATGTTGGCGATGTAAAGTGGAAAAAGGATCTATGCTTGAAATATGGTGGGAGTGTAGTAAGATCAAACCTTTGTGGGAAAAAATATTTTCCAATTATAATCTAATTACCGGAAGTAGGGTCGAAAATCGTCCTGAGAAAGCTTGGCTTTCTATCCTGCCCTCATCAATAGGATCTCAAAAAATGAAATGGTTAATATCTGCAGAATGGAGGAACTTTCTGCCGACTTTAATTGATGTGCTGATAAATTCAGGAAGATCTGGAGTGTCTGGATTCTGTTTCAGGACTCATCGGAGTTTCACAGGCTGTTTGAGTGAGAGACTGATAAATTGGTGAATTGGATCTGGGTTGGTGTTGGGAACTAATTAGAGAGTCTAAAAATGAGTCTTAGTTTATGTTCTCCTTCTCCTCTTCAATTTCTTCATCGTATCCTCCTCTCTTATCTTTATTTCTCTTTTTCTTCTTCCCCCCTCACCACCCCTTCTTTTTTTTCTTTTTTCTCTTTTTGTTTTTGTACTGTTGTATTGTTGATTTATGTAGTGGTCTGCACTGTTGGATATGATTAAAAGTAATGTTTACATTATTAGATAAGAGGTGTAGGAGTCTTATCAGAGAAGTGATAGAGACTATGTTATTTTCATCGCCATGATGACTAAACACCGACATTTATTAATGTATGTTATATATGTTAATGTCCATTTCTATTTCAATAAAAAGAGATTATACTGAAATTTCATTGAATCCATTCTTCCCTCTACCCGTTAAATGTTCCCCGTGCCATTGGCTGCAACACAACCCCAAAGCATTGATTGATCCACCCCCATGCTTAATGGTTGGCGAGATATTACTTTCCTGAAATTCTGTGCCCTTTTTCTCAACACATACCTATGATCATTGTGGCAAAAGAGTTCTATTTTAACCTCATCGGTCCACAGTACATGCTTCCAAAATGCATCCGACTTGTTTAGATGTTCTTTTGCATACTTCTGATGCTGATTTTTATGGTGAGGATGCAGGAGAGGGTTTCTTCTCATGACTCTTCCATGAAGGCCATATTTGTGCACGTGTCTCCGAACAGTAGAACAATGTACCACAAATACAAGGTCTGATAAATCTTTCTGAAGGTCTTTTGCAGTCAACCGAGTGTTCTGATTTGCCTCTCTAGCAATCCTCAGGAAGTCTGTGTTTCTCATGATGTCATCTGTGTGACAGCGTGAGAAACACTGGCAGCTCTGATCGGCGGTAACATCGTTACCACCAGTTAGAGCACTGCAGGATCATGCTGTCAGATGTCAGTGTGAGCCCACAGCGGTGACTATGACCCACGGTAAAAAGCTTACCGCGGGTCACAGGCATTGGCTGATGAGTGTACTTCTCCTATCAGATCAGCCTATGCCTGCTTTCACTAATAACGGCGAGAGCAGGCGCCGCTGATGGAAGTAGTCATCAGCCAGGGCCTGTTCTCAAAGTAAAACAGATAAATACATATTGAATTAAAAATAAAAAATACAGATATAGTCATCTATCATCTAACGCCTTGTCTCTCTGAGATGATCATGATCAGGCGACAATCATGGGAGTTTTAGTCAGCACTAGTGTTGAGCATTCCGATACTGAAATATCGGGTATCGGCCGATATTCGCGGTATCGGAATTCCGATACTTAATTCTGATACTTTTGCAATATCGTATACCGGAATCGGAAGTTCCCATAATGCAATGAGCCATTTTAATTTTATTCAGCCAATGAGGATCCTAAGAAGTGTGGGCACATCCTGTTAGGCATGTAGGCATCTTAACTAATGGCATGGCTGTGATTGGCTGCTGAAATGATGTCATGATGCACTATAAAAGCCGCCGCCGCCATTTTGAGCTCACTCTGCTGTGAATTCAGTTAGGGATAGGATGCTGTTGTTCTGAGGGACAGTTTTAGCTACCTATTTGGTCTATTCTGCTTTACCCAAGCTACTTTATAAATCGCTGTGCCTTGCAGTGCTAGTGCACAGTTCTCTGTGCTGTTCACCGCTTTCTGCAAGGTCTCTGTGTGTGAGTGCAGCTCACCCTCTAGTGTGTGCTTCAGCCACGTCTGGTTATAGTGCACTCAGTGTGTGTCACTGCCTCATACATTGTCCTTTTTTGCCAATTCATAATTTTTCCTGATATCTCCTATTAGTGTGGTGGTTCCATCCGTATTCAGCTAAATTGGTTCCAAACACACTATATAGGAGTAGATAGAGACATTTTTTTGGTCTTGCAGCGCTAGTGCACAGTGCTCTGCATCTGTACTGTTCACCGCTGTCTGCAAGGTCTGGTGTGTGAGTGCAGCTCACCCTGTAGTGTGTGCTTCAACCACGTCTGGTTGTAGTGCACTCAGTGTGTGTCACTGCCTCATACATTGTCCTTTTTTGCCAATTCATAATTTTTCCTGATTTCTCCTATTAGTGTGGTGGTTCCATCCGTATTCAGCTAAATTGGTTCCAAACACACTATATAGGAGTAGATAGAGACATTTTTTTGGTCTTGCAGCGCTAGTGCACAGTGCTCTGCATCTGTACTGTTCACCGCTGTCTGCAAGGTCTGGTGTGTGAGTGCAGCTCACCCTGTAGTGTGTGCTTCAACCACGTCTGGTTGTAGTGCACTCAGTGTGTGTCACTGCCTCATACATTGTCCTTTTTTGCCAATTCATAATTTTTCCTGATTTCTCCTATTAGTGTGGTGGTTCCATCCGTATTCAGCTAAATTGGTTCCAAACACACTATATAGGAGTAGTTAGAGGAGCCTTTCTGCAGCATTGGGCCCAGCAGCCCCAACCAGATTAGTATTAGCCTATTTTTTGCAGCCTCATCTATTGCATTGTAGGTTACCTTCCTACATTGTAATAGCTACAAAAAGTTTGTGATACTATCGTTATTACATCTTTAGGCACATCCAGTGTCTTTTTGTGACAAAAAAAACCTAAATAAAGTTCACCAAACACTCCACTTTACAGTTGTGTAGGCCACATTAGCTCATATTAAAGTCTAGTCCACAATTTATAAAATTAGTGTTTCTTATACCTGTTAGCAGCTGTTCAGGAATAAGCACACTAAGCCCTTAGTACTTTTCTGCCTATCTTTATTAGTCTACCAAGATGAAGAAGGCAGGGAGTAAGGCATGTGGTCGTGGGCGTGGGCGTGGGAGTGAGCGTGGAGTTTCTGCAGGGAGAGGACGTGAGGATTCTGTGCCTGCAGGGAGAGGACGTGGGGATTCTGTGCCTGCTGCGGGCACCAGTGACTCAGCATCCCCCAGTTTTACCAGGGAACAGTCCTTTATGCGCAGCTTTGTAGGAGCTAGCCGTACCCCACTGCTGTGGGAGGACCAAATTGAAGCCGTTGTCGGATGGATGGCAGCTAACGCATCGACTTCAATTAGTTCCAGATCCTCTCAGGTCCTGAGCACTGAAGAGCACCCATCTGTCTCTTCACCACCTGCCAAATTGCCCAGGCAGTCATAGAGCCCTGGACAGGAGCCATCTCTACTTCTGTTCTCTGAATCTCTTGGCTTGGAAAGAGGGGGCCAGCCAAGCAGAATTCGAGAATTTGAAGAAGAGGTAGTATGCAGTGATGAGCAACCGTTTTGTCTCTCTGAATCTGAAGAGGCGGGTGGGCCAGTGCCTATGGTCAGCAGCACACCTCAGTACGCATCTGATGATGAGACTCAGGTGCCACTTTCTGGTGCGTACTGTGCTGTCGAGACTACCCAGGAGAAGCAGTTGTTTGAAGAGGGTGGTGTAGACGATGAGGTCCTTGACCCATCATGGCGTGAGGGACAGGAAGGTGGTGGGAGCAGCTCTGAGGAAGAGATTCCCTGAGCAGCCCAAAAAGGAGGGAGAGGGAGGGGGCAGACTTGGTTGCCTGTAGCCTCCACTTCGGCACCCATTAGGAGCATGGCTCTTCCAAAATCCAAAGCGGGCGCTCCCAAGACTTGCAGTGCCTGGTCCTTTTTTGACACAGTTGCAGGTGACATTTGCTTTGTCAAATGCAAGCTGTGTAATCAGAAGGTGAAAAGAGGGAAAAGTGTCAGCAACCTCAATACCACAAATATGTGGAAACATGTGCGGACCAAGCACGTGGTGGAGTTACAAAAACACACTGAAGACCTAGGCCAACCTACAGCGCCACCTACCACCTCTTCAGCTCATGTTGTAGCCTCTTCCTCCAGCTCACGCACAGCTGGTTCGGCTTCCTCACAGGATCGCCATGGAAGAATCTCTGGCACTGTTGTACAGAGACACAGTGTAATTCCACCCACAGCACCACTTTCCCAGTCATCCTCACACTCCCAGGCCAGTCTACAGCCATCGTTAGCACAGGCATGGGAGAAAAGGCGCCCACACTCGGCAAACCACCCCCGAGCACAGGCTCTGAATGCTGGCATTGCTAAACTACTGGCCCTTGAAATGCTATCATTCAGGCTGGTGGAGACTGACACATTCCGTAACTTTATGGCATTGGCAGTCCCACAATACAACGTGCCCAGCCGATTTTATTTCAGCAGGCAAGCCGTCCCTGCCCTGCAACATCATGTGGAGGGAAAAATTAAACATGCGCTACAAAACGCCGTCAGTAGCAAGGTCCACCTGACCACCGATGCGTGGACCAGTAACCATGGACAGGGACGATACCTTTCCCTCACTGCCCATTGGGTAAATGTTGTGGAGCCGGGTACAGATCTTGAGAGTGGCGCTGTACGTGTTCTGCCAACTCCAAGGATTGCAGGAATCCAGTCTGTACACATTGACTCCTCCTCATACTCCAGTTCCTCTGAATCAGCGCTGCAGGAGCCGTCACGGTCTACCTCCACATCGACCCGTGAACGGTTACCTGCTATGGTGACCAATATGAGCACAGCCGTGGCCAAACGTCAGCAGGCCGTATTAAAATTAATTTCTTTGGGGAATCGAAGCCACACAGCGCAGGAGCTCTGGAATGCCATCAAGCAGCAGAGCGATGTGTGGATTGTGCCAGCGAATCTCCAGCCAGGCATGGTAGTGTGTGACAATGGCCGAAATCTGGTGGCAGCTCTGGGCCTAGGCAACCTCACTCACATCCCATGTCTGGCACATGTGCTCAACTTGGTCGTGCAGAGTTTTTTGAGGGACTATCCGGATCTTGATGCACTGCTTCACAAGGTCCGCATAGAGTGCGCTCACTTGCGGCGTTCCAGCAATGCAAGATCACGCATTGCAGCTCTGCAGCGCCGATTACGTCTTCCGGAACATCGCATCATATGTGACCTACCCACCAGGTGGAATTCAACGTTACATATGTTGGAGAGGTTGTGTGAGCAGCAGGCAGCAGTAATGGAGTACCAGCTGCAGCAGGCGCAAACAAGTCGCAGTGCGCGCCGTTCACACTTCACCACCACTGAGTGGGCCTCTATGAAGGACATTTGCCACGTTTTGCGTGCCTTCGATTATTCCACTCGGATGGCGAGTGGAGATGATGCACTAGTCAGCATGACTATCCCCCTTATCTGCCTGCTTGAAAAAACACTGCAAGCACTAAGGGACGAGGTTTTGGAAGAGGTGGAGGATGAGGAGTCACAAATGCCATCTGCTTCTCTACAGTCTGCGCAACGTGGTTCCTCACAAAGGCCTAGGCAGGGGACACTTTTTGAGGAGGATGAGGAGGAGTCAATGGATGAGGAAGACATCTGTCCAGAGGATGGAGGTACACAATTCTCTAGTAGCCAGTATCTAGAGTGAGGGTGGGGTGATGCAGAGCAGGCAGAGATCACGCCTCAAGCAGGGGACAGCGTTTCTTGGCCAGTTGGCAGTCTGCAGCACATGGTTGATTTCATGCTGCAGTGCCTGAGAAACGACCGCCGCATAGCCCACATTCTCAACACGGCTGATTATTGGGTGTCCACCCTCCTAGATACTCGCTACCGGGACAACTTACAAAGCCTCATAACACCGTTGAACCGGGAGCGTAAAATGCGGGAGTACCAAGACGCACTGGTGCATTCCATCATGTTCTCCATTCCAACCGAGAGCAGTGCTGCTAGTGCTTTACAAAGCAGCTCAGTGCGTCGAGGCAGTGGAGGAAGCTCTGCACAAAGAGGGAGCAGAAGCAGCGCCTCAGCACAAGGCAAGACCAGTATGGCCGAAATGTGGCAAAGTTTTGTGTCCCCGCCGCCAAAAATGTCTACACCATCACAGACGGCTCCAGTCAGCAGTAGGCAACGTTTCCGTCAGATGGTGACAGACTACATGTCTTGCCCTCTTAGTGTACTCCCAGACGGCTCTTCTCCCTTCAAGTTTTGGGTCTGTAAGCTAGATACATGGCCAGAACTAAGTCAGTATGCATTGGAGGTGCTAGCTTGCCCTGCTGCTAGTGTATTATCGGAACGCGTCTTTAGTGCCGCAGGTGGTGTACTAACAGACCGTCGCATGCGACTATCCTCCGATAACGTTGACCGGCTTACTTTTCTCAAAATGAACAAGGCCTGGATCTCTCATGAATTTGCCAGTCTTCTACCAGAATAAATAATTGTTGGCAAAAGTATCCAGGTCTACTGTTCTGTTCATGTTTCTACCACCTGAACTGTAATCCCTGAGCTCCAACACCGCCAGTTGGCGCTCGGAAGTGCCGTCTGCACAGTCAACACTTGCTGCCGTGTCATTGGGGTTCAGTAACGTCAGCTGTTCCCCGGCTGTGCGGACGGCAATTTCTCCTGCTCTGTCCACATTCTCACTACTACAGATTTTAAAGTTGCTCCAATTACACCTCTGGCTCCTCTGTTTTCAGTATTATCCCTGAGCTCCAACACCGCCAGTTGGCGCTCGGAAGTGCCGTCTGCACAGTCAACACTTGCTGCCGTGTTATTGGGGTTCAGTAACGTCAGCTGTTCCCCGGCTGTGCGGACGGCACTTTCTCCTGCTCTGTCCACATCCACTGTACTACTGATTTAAAACCTCCTCCAAATACACCTCTGGCTCCTCTGTTTTCAGTATTATCCCTGAGCTCCAACACCGCCAGTTGGCGCTCGGAAGTGCCGTCTGCACAGTCAACACTTGCTGCCATGTTATTGGGGTTCGGTAACGTCAGCTGTTCCCCTACTGTGCGGACGGCAATTTCTCCTGCTCTGTCCACATTCTCACAACTACAGATTTTAAAGTTGCTCCAATTACACCTCTGGCTCCTCTGTTTTCAGTATTATCCCTGAGCTACAACACCGCCAGTTGGTGCTCGGAAGTGCCGTCTGCAAAGTCAACACTTGCTGCCGTGTTATTGGGGTTCAGTAACGTCAGCTGTTCCCCTGTTGTGCGGACGGCAATTTCTCCTGCTCTGTCCACATTCTCACTACTACTGATTTTAAAGTTGCTCCAATTACACCTCTGGCTCCTCTGTTTTCAGTATTATCCCTGAGCTCCAACTCCGCCAGTTGGCGCTCGGAAGTGCCGTCTGCACAGTCAACACTTGCTGCCATGTTATTGGGGTTCAGTAACATCAGCTGTTCCCCTGCTGTGCGGACGGCACTTTCTCCTGCTCTGTCCACATCCACTGTACTACTGATTTAAAACCTCCTCCAAATACACCTCTGGCTCCTCTGTTTTCAGTATTATCCCTGAGCTCCAACACCGCCAGTTGGTGCTCGGAAGTGCCGTCTGCACAGTCAACACTTGCTGCCGTGTTATTGGGGTTCAGTAACGTCAGCTGTTCCCCTGCTGTGCGGACGGCAATTTCTCCTGCTCTGTCCACATCCACTGTACTACTGATTTAAAACCTCCTCCAAATACACCTCTGGCTCCTCTGTTTTCAGTATTATCCCTGAGCTCCAACACCGCCAGTTGGCGCTCGGAAGTGCCGTCTGCACAGTCAACACTTGCTGCCATGTTATTGGGGTTCGGTAACGTCAGCTGTTCCCCTGCTGTGCGGACGGCAATTTCTCCTGCTCTGTCCACATTCTCACAACTACAGATTTTAAAGTTGCTCCAATTACACCTCTGGCTCCTCTGTTTTCAGTATTATCCCTGAGCTCCAACACCGCCAGTTGGTGCTCGGAAGTGCCGTCTGCACAGTCAACACTTGCTGCCTTGTTATTGGGGTTCAGTAACGTCAGCTGTTCCCCTGCTGTGCGGACGGCAATTTCTCCTGCTCTGTCCACATTCTCACTACTACTGATTTTAAAGTTGCTCCAATTACACCTCTAGCCCCCCTGTTTTCAGTATTATCCCTGAGCTCCAAAACCACCAGTTGGCGCTCGGAAGTGCCGTCTGCACAGTCAACACTTGCTGCCGTGTTATTGGGGTTCAGTAACGTCAGCTGTTCCCCTGCTGTGCGGACGGCAATTTCTCCTGCTCTGTCCACATCCACTGTACTACTGATTTAAAACCTCCTCCAAATACACCTCTGGCTCCTCTGTTTTCAGTATTATCCCTGAGCTCCAACACCGCCAGTTGGCGCTCGGAAGTGCCGTCTGCACAGTCAACACTTGCTGCCATGTTATTGGGGTTCGGTAACGTCAGCTGTTCCCCTGCTGTGCGGACGGCAATTTTTCCTGCTCTGTCCACATTCTCACTACTACTGATTTTAAAGTTGCTCCAATTACACCTCTGGCTCCTCTGTTTTCAGTATTATCCCTGAGCTCCAACACCGCCAGTTGGCGCTCGGAAGTGCCGTCTGCACAGTCAACACTTGCTGCCATGTTATTGGGGTTCAGTAACATCAGCTGTTCCCCTGCTGTGCGGACGGCACTTTCTCCTGCTCTGTCCACATCCACTGTACTACTGATTTAAAACCTCCTCCAAATACACCTCTGGCTCCTCTGTTTTCAGTATTATCCCTGAGCTCCAACACCGCCAGTTGGTGCTCGGAAGTGCCGTCTGCACAGTCAACACTTGCTGCCGTGTTATTGGGGTTCAGTAACGTCAGCTGTTCCCCTGCTGTGCGGACGGCAATTTCTCCTGCTCTGTCCACATCCACTGTACTACTGATTTAAAACCTCCTCCAAATACACCTCTGGCTCCTCTGTTTTCAGTATTATCCCTGAGCTCCAACACCGCCAGTTGGCGCTCGGAAGTGCCGTCTGCACAGTCAACACTTGCTGCCATGTTATTGGGGTTCGGTAACGTCAGCTGTTCCCCTGCTGTGCGGACGGCAATTTCTCCTGCTCTGTCCACATTCTCACAACTACAGATTTTAAAGTTGCTCCAATTACACCTCTGGCTCCTCTGTTTTCAGTATTATCCCTGAGCTCCAACACCGCCAGTTGGTGCTCGGAAGTGCCGTCTGCACAGTCAACACTTGCTGCCGTGTTATTGGGGTTCAGTAACGTCAGCTGTTCCCCTGCTGTGCGGACGGCAATTTCTCCTGCTCTGTCCACATTCTCACTACTACTGATTTTAAAGTTGCTCCAATTACACCTCTAGCCCCCCTGTTTTCAGTATTATCCCTGAGCTCCAACACCACCAGTTTGCGCTCGGAAGTGCCGTCTGCACAGTCAGCACTTGCTGCCGTGTTATTGGGGTTCAGTAACGTCAGCTGTTCCCCTGCTGTGCGGACGGCAATTTCTCCTGCTCTGTCCACATCCACTGTACTACTGATTTAAAACCTCCTCCAAATACACCTCTGGCTCCTCTGTTTTCAGTATTATCCCTGAGCTCCAACACCGCCAGTTGGCGCTCGGAAGTGCCGTCTGCACAGTCAACACTTGCTGCCATGTTATTGGGGTTCGGTAACGTCAGCTGTTCCCCTGCTGTGCGGACGGCAATTTTTCCTGCTCTGTCCACATTCTCACTACTACTGATTTTAAAGTTGCTCCAATTACACCTCTGGCTCCTCTGTTTTCAGTATTATCCCTGAGCTCCAACACCGCCAGTTGGCGCTCGGAAGTGCCGTCTGCACAGTCAACACTTGCTGCCATGTTATTGGGGTTCAGTAACATCAGCTGTTCCCCTGCTGTGCGGACGGCACTTTCTCCTGCTCTGTCCACATCCACTGTACTACTGATTTAAAACCTCCTCCAAATACACCTCTGGCTCCTCTGTTTTCAGTATTATCCCTGAGCTCCAACACCGCCAGTTGGTGCTCGGAAGTGCCGTCTGCACAGTCAACACTTGCTGCCGTGTTATTGGGGTTCAGTAACGTCAGCTGTTCCCCTGCTGTGCGGACGGCAATTTCTCCTGCTCTGTCCACATCCACTGTACTACTGATTTAAAACCTCCTCCAAATACACCTCTGGCTCCTCTGTTTTCAGTATTATCCCTGAGCTCCAACACCGCCAGTTGGCGCTTGGAAGTGCCGTCTGCACAGTCAACACTTGCTGCCATGTTATTGGGGTTCGGTAACGTCAGCTGTTCCCCTGCTGTGCGGACGGCAATTTCTCCTGCTCTGTCCACATTCTCACTACTACAGATTTTAAAGTTGCTCCAATTACACCTCTGGCTCCTCTGTTTTCAGTATTATCCCTGAGCTCCAACACCGCCAGTTGGTGCTCGGAAGTGCCGTCTGCACAGTCAACACTTGCTGCCGTGTTATTGGGGTTCAGTAACGTCAGCTGTTCCCCTGTTGTGCGGACGGCAATTTCTCCTGCTCTGTCCACATCCACTGTACTACTGATTTAAAACCTCCTCCAAATACACCTCTGGCTCCTCTGTTTTCAGTATTATCCCTGAGCTCCAACACCGCCAGTTAGCGCTCGGAAGTGCCGTCTGCACAGTCAACACTTGCTGCCATGTTATTGGGGTTCGGTAACGTCAGCTGTTCCCCTGCTGTGCGGACGGCAATTTCTCCTGCTCTGTCCACATTCTCACTACTACAGATTTTAAAGTTGCTCCAATTACACCTCTGGCTCCTCTGTTTTCAGTATTATCCCTGAGCTCCAACACCGCCAGTTGGTGCTCGGAAGTGCCGTCTGCACAGTCAACACTTGCTGCCGTGCTATTGGGGTTCAGTAACGTCAGCTGTTCCCCTGCTGTGCGGACGGCAATTTCTCCTGCTCTGTCCACATTCTCACTACTACTGATTTTGAAGTTGCTCCAATTACACCTCTGGCTCCTCTGTTTTCAGTATTATCCCTGAGCTCCAACACCGCCAGTTGGCGCTCGGAAGTGCCGTCTGCACAGTCAACACTTGCTGCCATGTTATTGGGGTTCGGTAACGTCAGCTGTTCCCCTGCTGTGCGGACGGCAATTTCTCCTGCTCTGTCCACATCCACTGTACTACTGATTTAAAACCTCCTCCAAATACACCTCTGGCTCCTCTGTTTTCAGTATTATCCCTGAGCTCCAACACCGCCAGTTGGCGCTCGGAAGTGCCGTCTGCACAGTCAACACTTGCTGCCATGTTATTGGGGTTCGGTAACGTCAGCTGTTCCCCTGCTGTGCGGATGGCAATTTCTCCTGCTCTGTCCACATTCTCACTACTACAGATTTTAAAGTTGCTCCAATTACACCTCTGGCTCCTCTGTTTTCAGTATTATCCCTGAGCTCCAACACCGCCAGTTGGTGCTCGGAAGTGCCGTCTGCACAGTCAACACTTGCTGCCGTGTTATTGGGGTTCAGTAACGTCAGCTGTTCCCCTGCTGTGCGGACGGCAATTTCTCCTGCTCTGTCCACATCCACTGTACTACTGATTTAAAACCTCCTCCAAATACACCTCTGGCTCCTCTGTTTTCAGTATTATCCCTGAGCTCCAACACCGCCAGTTGGCGCTCGGACGTGCCGTCTGCACAGTCAACACATGCTGCCGTGTTATTGGGGTTCAGTAACGTCAGCTGTTCCCCTGCTGTGCGGACGGCAATTTCTCCTGCTCTGTCCACATCCACTGTACTACTGATTTAAAACCTCCTCCAAATACACCTCTGGCTCCTCTGTTTTCAGTATTATCCCCGAGCTCCAACACCGCCAGTTGGCGCTCGGAAGTGCCGTCTGCACAGTCAACACTTGCTGCCATGTTATTGGGGTTCGGTAACGTCAGCTGTTCCCCTGCTGTGCGGACGGCAATTTCTCCTGCTCTGTCCACATTCTCACTACTACAGATTCTAAAGTTGCTCCAATTACACCTCTGGCTCCTCTGTTTTCAGTATTATCCCTGACCTCCAACACCGCCAGTTGGCGCTTGGAAGTGCCGTCTGCACAGTCAACACTTGCTGCCGTGTTATTGGGGTTCAGTAACGTCAGCTGTTCCCCTGCTGTGCGGACGGCAATTTCTCCTGCTCTGTCCACATCCACTGTACTACTGATTTAAAACCTCCTCCAAATACACCTCTGGCTCCTCTGTTTTCAGTATTATCCCTGAGCTCCAACACCGCCAGTTGGCGCTCGGAAGTGCCGTCTGCACAGTCAACACTTGCTGCCATGTTATTGGGGTTCGGTAACGTCAGCTGTTCCCCTGCTGTGCGGACGGCAATTTCTCCTGCTCTGTCCACATTCTCACTACTAAAGATTTTAAAGTTGCTCCAATTACACCTCTGGCTCCTCTGTTTTCAGTATTATCCCTGAGCTCCAACACCGCCAGTTGGTGCTCGGAAGTGCCATCTGCACAGTCAACACTTGCTGCCGTGTTATTGGGGTTCAGTAACGTCAGCTGTTCCCCTGCTGTGCGGACGGCAATTTCTCCTGCTCTGTCCACATCCACTGTACTACTGATTTAAAACCTCCTCCAAATACACCTCTGGCTCCTCTGTTTTCAGTATTATCCCTGAGCTCCAACACCGCCAGTTAGCGCTCGGAAGTGCCGTCTGCACAGTCAACACTTGCTGCCATGTTATTGGGGTTCGGTAACGTCAGCTGTTCCCCTGCTGTGCGGACGGCAATTTCTCCTGCTCTGTCCACATTCTCACTACTACAGATTTTAAAGTTGCTCCAATTACAAATCTGGCTCCTCTGTTTTCAGTATTATCCCTGAGCTCCAACACCGCCAGTTGGTGCTCGGAAGTGCCGTCTGCACAGTCAACACTTGCTGCCGTGTTATTGGGGTTCAGTAACGTCAGCTGTTCCCCTGCTGTGCGGACGGCAATTTCTCCTGCTCTGTCCACATTCTCACTACTACTGATTTTAAAGTTGCTCCAATTACACCTCTGGCTCCTCTGTTTTCAGTATTATCCCTGAGATCCAACACCGCCAGTTGGCGCTCGGAAGTGCCGTCTGCACAGTCAACACTTGCTGCCGTGTTATTAGGGTTCAGTAACGTCAGCTGTTCCCCTGCTGTGCGGACGGCAATTTCTCCTGCTCTGTCCACATCCACTGTACTACTGATTTAAAACCTCCTCCAAATACACCTCTGGCTCCTCTGTTTTCAGTATTATCCCTGAGCTCCAACACCGCCAGTTGGCGCTCGGAAGTGCCGTCTGCACAGTCAACACTTGCTGCCATGTTATTGGGGTTCGGTAACGTCAGCTGTTCCCCTGCTGTGCGGACGGCAATTTCTCCTGCTCTGTCCACATTCTCACTACTACAGATTTTAAAGTTGCTCCAATTACACCTCTGGCTCCTCTGTTTTCAGTATTATCCCTGAGCTCCAACACCGCCAGTTGGTGCTCGGAAGTGCCGTCTGCACAGTCAACACTTGCTGCCGTGTTATTGGGGTTCAGTAACGTCAGCTGTTCCCCTGCTGTGCGGACGGCAATTTCTCCTGCTCTGTCCACATCCACTGTACTACTGATTTAAAACCTCCTCCAAATACACCTCTGGCTCCTCTGTTTTCAGTATTATCCCTGAGCTCCAACACCGCCAGTTAGCGCTCGGAAGTGCCGTCTGCACAGTCAACACTTGCTGCCATGTTATTGGGGTTCGGTAACGTCAGCTGTTCCCCTGCTGTGCGGACGGCAATTTCTCCTGCTCTGTCCACATTCTCACTACTACTGATTTTAAAGTTGCTCCAATTACACCTCTGGCTCCTCTGTTTTCAGTATTATCCCTGAGCTCCAACACCGCCAGTTGGCGCTCGGAAGTGCCGTCTGCACAGTCAACACTTGCTGCCGTGTTATTGGGGTTCAGTAACGTCAGCTGTTCCCCTGCTGTGCGGACGGCAATTTCTCCTGCTCTGTCCACATCCACTGTACTACTGATTTAAAACCTCCTCCAAATACACCTCTGGCTCCTCTGTTTTCAGTATTATCCCTGAGCTCCAACACCGCCAGTTGGCGCTCGGAAGTGCCGTCTGCACAGTCAACACTTGCTGCCATGTTATTGGGGTTCGGTAACGTCAGCTGTTCCCCTGCTGTGCGGACGGCAATTTCTCCTGCTCTGTCCACATTCTCACTACTACAGATTTTAAAGTTGCTCCAATTACACCTCTGGCTCCTCTGTTTTCAGTATTATCCCTGAGCTCCAACACCGCCAGTTGGTGCTCGGAAGTGCCGTCTGCACAGTCAACACTTGCTGCCGTGTTATTGGGGTTCAGTAACGTCAGCTGTTCCCCTGCTGTGCGGACGGCAATTTCTCCTGCTCTGTCCACATTCTCACTACTACTGATTTTAAAGTTGCTCCAATTACACCTCTGGCTCCTCTGTTTTCAGTATTATCCCTGGGCTCCAACACCACCAGTTGGTGCTCGGAAGTGCCGTCTGCACAGTCAACACTTGCTGCCATGTTATAGGGGTTCAGTAACGTCAGCTGTTCCCCTGCTGTGCGGACGGCAATTTCTCCTGCTCTGTCCACATCCACTGTACTACTGATTTAAAACCTCCTCCAAATACACCTCTGGCTCCTCTGTTTTCAGTATTATCCCTGAGCTCCAACACCGCCAGTTAGCGCTCGGAAGTGCCGTCTGCACAGTCAACACTTGCTGCCATGTTATTGGGGTTCGGTAACGTCAGCTGTTCCCCTGCTGTGCGGACGGCAATTTCTCCTGCTCTGTCCACATTCTCACTACTACAGATTTTAAAGTTGCTCCAATTACACCTCTGGCTCCTCTGTTTTCAGTATTATCCCTGAGCTCCAACACCGCCAGTTGGTGCTCGGAAGTGCCGTCTGCACAGTCAACACTTGCTGCCGTGTTATTGGGGTTCAGTAACGTCAGCTGTTCCCCTGCTGTGCGGACGGCAATTTCTCCTGCTCTGTCCACATTCTCACTACTACTGATTTTGAAGTTGCTCCAATTACACCTCTGGCTCCTCTGTTTTCAGTATTATCCCTGAGCTCCAACACCGCCAGTTGGCGCTCGGAAGTGCCGTCTGCACAGTCAACACTTGCTGCCATGTTATTGGGGTTCGGTAACGTCAGCTGTTCCCCTGCTGTGCGGACGGCAATTTCTCCTGCTCTGTCCACATCCACTGTACTACTGATTTAAAACCTCCTCCAAATACACCTCTGGCTCCTCTGTTTTCAGTATTATCCCTGAGCTCCAACACCGCCAGTTGGCGCTCGGAAGTGCCGTCTGCACAGTCAACACTTGCTGCCATGTTATTGGGGTTCGGTAACGTCAGCTGTTCCCCTGCTGTGCGGATGGCAATTTCTCCTGCTCTGTCCACATTCTCACTACTACAGATTTTAAAGTTGCTCCAATTACACCTCTGGCTCCTCTGTTTTCAGTATTATCCCTGAGCTCCAACACCGCCAGTTGGTGCTCGGAAGTGCCGTCTGCACAGTCAACACTTGCTGCCGTGTTATTGGGGTTCAGTAACGTCAGCTGTTCCCCTGCTGTGCGGACGGCAATTTCTCCTGCTCTGTCCACATCCACTGTACTACTGATTTAAAACCTCCTCCAAATACACCTCTGGCTCCTCTGTTTTCAGTATTATCCCTGAGCTCCAACACCGCCAGTTGGCGCTCGGACGTGCCGTCTGCACAGTCAACACATGCTGCCGTGTTATTGGGGTTCAGTAACGTCAGCTGTTCCCCTGCTGTGCGGACGGCAATTTCTCCTGCTCTGTCCACATCCACTGTACTACTGATTTAAAACCTCCTCCAAATACACCTCTGGCTCCTCTGTTTTCAGTATTATCCCCGAGCTCCAACACCGCCAGTTGGCGCTCGGACGTGCCGTCTGCACAGTCAACACTTGCTGCCATGTTATTGGGGTTCGGTAACGTCAGCTGTTCCCCTGCTGTGCGGACGGCAATTTCTCCTGCTCTGTCCACATTCTCACTACTACAGATTCTAAAGTTGCTCCAATTACACCTCTGGCTCCTCTGTTTTCAGTATTATCCCTGACCTCCAACACCGCCAGTTGGCGCTTGGAAGTGCCGTCTGCACAGTCAACACTTGCTGCCGTGTTATTGGGGTTCAGTAACGTCAGCTGTTCCCCTGCTGTGCGGACGGCAATTTCTCCTGCTCTGTCCACATCCACTGTACTACTGATTTAAAACCTCCTCCAAATACACCTCTGGCTCCTCTGTTTTCAGTATTATCCCTGAGCTCCAACACCGCCAGTTGGCGCTCGGAAGTGCCGTCTGCACAGTCAACACTTGCTGCCATGTTATTGGGGTTCGGTAACGTCAGCTGTTCCCCTGCTGTGCGGACGGCAATTTCTCCTGCTCTGTCCACATTCTCACTACTACAGATTTTAAAGTTGCTCCAATTACACCTCTGGCTCCTCTGTTTTCAGTATTATCCCTGAGCTCCAACACCGCCAGTTGGTGCTCGGAAGTGCCGTCTGCACAGTCAACACTTGCTGCCGTGTTATTGGGGTTCAGTAACGTCAGCTGTTCCCCTGCTGTGCGGACGGCAATTTCTCCTGCTCTGTCCACATCCACTGTACTACTGATTTAAAACCTCCTCCAAATACACCTCTGGCTCCTCTGTTTTCAGTATTATCCCTGAGCTTCAACACCGCCAGTTAGCGCTCGGAAGTGCCGTCTGCACAGTCAACACTTGCTGCCATGTTATTGGGGTTCGGTAACGTCAGCTGTTCCCCTGCTGTGCGGACGGCAATTTCTCCTGCTCTGTCCACATTCTCACTACTACAGATTTTAAAGTTGCTCCAATTACACCTCTGGCTCCTCTGTTTTCAGTATTATCCCTGAGCTCCAACACCGCCAGTTGGTGCTCGGAAGTGCCGTCTGCACAGTCAACACTTGCTGCCGTGTTATTGGGGTTCAGTAACGTCAGCTGTTCCCCTGCTGTGCGGACGGCAATTTCTCCTGCTCTGTCCACATTCTCACTACTACTGATTTTAAAGTTGCTCCAATTACACCTCTGGCTCCTCTGTTTTCAGTATTATCCCTGAGCTCCAACACCGCCAGTTGGCGCTCGGAAGTGCCGTCTGCACAGTCAACACTTGCTGCCGTGTTATTGGGGTTCAGTAACGTCAGCTGTTCCCCTGCTGTGCGGACGGCAATTTCTCCTGCTCTGTCCACATCCACTGTACTACTGATTTAAAACCTCCTCCAAATACACCTCTGGCTCCTCTGTTTTCAGTATTATCCCTGAGCTCCAACACCGCCAGTTGGCGCTCGGAAGTGCCGTCTGCACAGTCAACACTTGCTGCCATGTTATTGGGGTTCGGTAACGTCAGCTGTTCCCCTGCTGTGCGGACGGCAATTTCTCCTGCTCTGTCCACATTCTCACTACTACAGATTTTAAAGTTGCTCCAATTACACCTCTGGCTCCTCTGTTTTCAGTATTATCCCTGAGCTCCAACACCGCCAGTTGGTGCTCGGAAGTGCCGTCTGCACAGTCAACACTTGCTGCCGTGTTATTGGGGTTCAGTAACGTCAGCTGTTCCCCTGCTGTGCGGACGGCAATTTCTCCTGCTCTGTCCACATTCTCACTACTACTGATTTTAAAGTTGCTCCAATTACACCTCTGGCTCCTCTGTTTTCAGTATTATCCCTGGGCTCCAACACCACCAGTTGGCGCTCGGAAGTGCCGTCTGCACAGTCAACACTTGCTGCCATGTTATAGGGGTTCAGTAACGTCAGCTGTTCCCCTGCTGTGCGGACGGCAATTTCTCCTGCTCTGTCCACATCCACTGTACTACTGATTTAAAACCTCCTCCAAATACACCTCTGGCTCCTCTGTTTTCAGTATTATCCCTGAGCTCCAACACCGCCAGTTGGCGCTCGGAAGTGCCGTCTGCACAGTCAACACTTGCTGCCATGTTATTGGGGTTCGGTAACGTCAGCTGTTCCCCTGCTGTGCGGACGGCAATTTCTCCTGCTCTGTCCACATTCTCACTGCTACTGATTTTAAAGTTGCTCCAATTACACCTCTGGCTCCTCTGTTTTCAGTATTATCCCTGAGCTCCAACACCGCCAGTTGGCGCTCGGAAGTGCCGTCTGCACAGTCAACACTTGCTGCCGTGTTATTGGGGTTCAGTAACGTCAGCTGTTCCCCTGCTGTGCGGACGGCAATTTCTCCTGCTCTGTCCACATCCACTGTACTACTGATTTAAAACCTCCTCCAAATACACCTCTGGCTCCTCTGTTTTCAGTATTATCCCTGAGCTCCAACACCGCCAGTTGGCGCTCGGAAGTGCCGTCTGCACAGTCAACACTTGCTGCCATGTTATTGGGGTTTGGTAACGTCAGCTGATCCCCTGCTGTGCGGACGGCAATTTCTCCTGCTCTGTCCACATTCTCACTACTACAGATTTTAAAGTTGCTCCAATTACACCTCTGGCTCCTCTGTTTTCAGTATTATCCCTGACCTCCAACACCGCCAGTTGGCCCTTGGAAGTGCCGTCTGCACAGTCAACACTTGCTGCCGTGTTATTGGGGTTCAGTAACGTCAGCTGTTCCCCTGCTGTGCGGACGGCAATTTCTCCTGCTCTGTCCACATCCACTGTACTACTGATTTAAAACCTCCTCCAAATACACCTCTGGCTCCTCTGTTTTCAGTATTATCCCTGAGCTCCAACACCGCCAGTTGGCGCTCGGAAGTGCCGTCTGCACAGTCAACACTTGCTGCCATGTTATTGGGGTTCGGTAACGTCAGCTGTTCCCCTGCTGTGCGGACGGCAATTTCTCCTGCTCTGTCCACATCCACTGTACTACTGATTTAAAACCTCCTCCAAATACACCTCTGGCTCCTCTGTTTTCAGTATTATCCCTGAGCTCCAACACCGCCAGTTGGCGCTCGGAAGTGCCGTCTGCACAGTTAACACTTGCTGCCATGTTATTGGGGTTCGGTAACGTCAGCTGTTCCCCTGCTGTGCGGGCGGCAATTTCTCCTGCTCTGTCCACATTCTCACTACTACAGATTTTAAAGTTGCTCCAATTACACCTCTGGCTCCTCTGTTTTCAGTATTATCCCTGAGCTCCAACACCGCCAGTTGGTGCTCGGAAGTGCCGTCTGCACAGTCAACACTTGCTGCCGTGTTATTGGGGTTCAGTAACGTCAGCTGTTCCCCTGCTGTGCGGACGGCAATTTCTCCTGCTCTGTCCACATTCTCACTACTACTGATTTTAAAGTTGCTCCAATTACACCTCTGGCTTCTCTGTTTTCAGTATTATCCCTGAGCTCCAACACCACCAGTTGACGCTCGGAAGTGCCGTCTGCACAGTCAACACTTGCTGCCATGTTATTGGGGTTCAGTAACGTCAGCTGTTCCCCTGCTGTGCGGACGGCAATTTCTCCTGCTCTGTCCACATCCACTGTACTACTGATTTAAAACCTCCTCCAAATACACCTCTGGCTCCTCTGTTTTCAGTATTATCCCTGAGCTCCAACACCGCCAGTTGGCGCTCGGAAGTGCCGTCTGCACAGTCAACACTTGCTGCCATGTTATTGGGGTTCGGTAACGTCAGCTGTTCCCCTGCTGTGCGGACGGCAATTTCTCCTGCTCTGTCCACATCCACTGTACTACTGATTTAAAACCTCCTCCAAATACACCTCTGGCTCCTCTGTTTTCAGTATTATCCCTGAGCTCCAACACCGCCAGTTGGCGCTCGGAAGTGCCGTCTGCACAGTTAACACTTGCTGCCATGTTATTGGGGTTCGGTAACGTCAGCTGTTCCCCTGCTGTGCGGGCGGCAATTTCTCCTGCTCTGTCCACATTCTCACTACTACAGATTTTAAAGTTGCTCCAATTACACCTCTGGCTCCTCTGTTTTCAGTATTATCCCTGAGCTCCAACACCGCCAGTTGGTGCTCGGAAGTGCCGTCTGCACAGTCAACACTTGCTGCCGTGTTATTGGGGTTCAGTAACGTCAGCTGTTCCCCTGCTGTGCGGACGGCAATTTCTCCTGCTCTGTCCACATTCTCACTACTACTGATTTTAAAGTTGCTCCAATTACACCTCTGGCTTCTCTGTTTTCAGTATTATCCCTGAGCTCCAACACCACCAGTTGACGCTCGGAAGTGCCGTCTGCACAGTCAACACTTGCTGCCATGTTATTGGGGTTCAGTAACGTCAGCTGTTCCCCTGCTGTGCGGACGGCAATTTCTCCTGCTCTGTCCACATTCTCACTACTACTGATTTTAAAGTTGCTCCAATTACACCTCTGGCTTCTCTGTTTTCAGTATTATCCCTGAGCTCCAACACCACCAGTTGACGCTCGGAAGTGCCGTCTGCACAGTCAACACTTGCTGCCATGTTATTGGGGTTCAGTAACGTCAGCTGTTCCCCTGCTGTGCGGACGGCAATTTCTCCTGCTCTGTCCACATCCACTGTACTACTGATTTAAAACCTCCTCCAAATACACCTCTGGCTCCTCTGTTTTCAGTATTATCCCTGAGCTCCAACACCGCCAGTTGGCGCTCGGAAGTGCCGTCTGCACAGTCAACACTTGCTGCCATGTTATTGGGGTTCGGTAACGTCAGCTGTTCCCCTGCTGTGCGGACGGCAATTTCTCCTGCTCTGTCCACATTCTCACTGCTACTGATTTTAAAGTTGCTCCAATTACACCTCTGGCTCCTCTGTTTTCAGTATTATCCCTGAGCTCCAACACCGCCAGTTGGCGCTCGGAAGTGCCGTCTGCACAGTCAACACTTGCTGCCGTGTTATTGGGGTTCAGTAACGTCAGCTGTTCCAGTGCTGTGCGGACGGCAATTTCTCCTGCTCTGTCCACATCCACTGTACTACTGATTTAAAACCTCCTCCAAATACACCTCTGGCTCCTCTGTTTTCAGTATTATCCCTGAGCTCCAACACCGCCAGTTGGCGCTCGGAAGTGCCGTCTGCACAGTCAACACTTGCTGCCATGTTATTGGGGTTCGGTAACGTCAGCTGTTGCCCTGCTGTGCGGACGGCAATTTTTCCTGCTCTCTCCACATTCTCACTACTACTGATTTTAAAGTTGCTCCAATTACACCTCTGGCTTCTCTGTTTTTAGTATTATCCATGAGCTCCAATACCGCCAGTTGGCGCTCGGAAGTGCCGTCTGCACAGTCAACACTTGCTGCCATGTTATTGGGGTTCAGTAACGTCAGCTGTTCCCCTGCTGTGCGGACGGCACTTTCTCCTGCTCTGTCCACATCCACTGTACTACTGATTTAAAACCTCCTCCAAATACACCTCTGGCTCCTCTGTTTTCAGTATTATCCCTGAGCTCCAACACCGCCAGTTGGCGCTCGGAAGTGCCGTCTGCACAGTCAACACTTGCTGCCATGTTATTGGGGTTCGGTAACGTCAGCTGTTCCCCTGCTGTGCGGACGGCAATTTCTCCTGCTCTGTCCACATTCTCACTACTACAGATTTTAAAGTTGCTCCAATTACACCTCTGGCTCCTCTGTTTTCAGTATTATCCCTGAGCTCCAACACCGCCAGTTGGTGCTCGGAAGTGCCGTCTGCACAGTCAACACTTGCTGCCGTGTTATTGGGGTTCAGTAACATCAGCTGTTCCCCTGCTGTGCGGACGGCAATTTCTCCTGCTCTGTCCACATCCACTGTACTACTGATTTAAAACCTCCTCCAAATACACCTCTGGCTCCTCTGTTTTCAGTATTATCCCTGAGCTCCAACACTGCCAGTTGGCGCTCGGAAGTGCCGTCTGCACAGTCAACACTTGCTGCCATGTTATTGGGGTTCGGTAACGTCAGCTGATCCCCTGCTGTGCGGACGGCAATTTCTCCTGCTCTGTCCACATTCTCACTACTACAGATTTTAAAGTTGCTCCAATTACACCTCTGGCTCCTCTGTTTTCAGTATTATCCCTGAGCTCCAACACCGCCAGTTGGTGCTCGGAAGTGCCGTCTGCACAGTCAACACTTGCTGCCGTGTTATTGGGGTTCAGTAACGTCAGCTGTTCCCCTGCTGTGCGGACGGCAATTTCTCCTGCTCTGTCCACATCCACTGTACTACTGATTTAAAACCTCCTCCAAATACACCTCTGGCTCCTCTGTTTTCAGTATTATCCCTGAGCTCCAACACCGCCAGTTGGCGCTCGGAAGTGCCGTCTGCACAGTCAACACTTGCTGCCATGTTATTGGGGTTCGGTAACGTCAGCTGTTCCCCTGCTGTGCGGACGGCAATTTCTCCTGCTCTGTCCACATCCACTGTACTACTGATTTAAAACCTCCTCCAAATACACCTCTGGCTCCTCTGTTTTCAATATTATCCCTGAGCTCCAACACCGCCAGTTGGCGCTCGGAAGTGCCGTCTGCACAGTCAACACTTGCTGCCATGTTATTGGGGTTCGGTAACGTCAGCTGTTCCCCTGCTGTGCGGGCGGCAATTTCTCCTGCTCTGTCCACATTCTCACTACTACAGATTTTAAAGTTGCTCCAATTACACCTCTGGCTCCTCTGTTTTCAGTATTATCCCTGAGCTCCAACACCGCCAGTTGGTGCTCGGAAGTGCCGTCTGCACAGTCAACACTTGCTGCCGTGTTATTGGGGTTCAGTAACGTCAGCTGTTCCCCTGCTGTGCGGACGGCAATTTCTCCTGCTCTGTCCACATTCTCACTACTACTGATTTTAAAGTTGCTCCAATTACACCTCTGGCTCCTCTGTTTTCAGTATTATCCCTGAGCTCCAACACCGCCAGTTGGTGCTCGGAAGTGCCGTCTGCACAGTCAACACTTGCTGCCGTGTTATTGGGGTTCAGTAACGTCAGCTGTTCCCCTGCTGTGCGGACGGCAATTTCTCCTGCTCTGTCCACATCCACTGTACTACTGATTTAAAACCTCCTCCAAATACACCTCTGGCTCCTCTGTTTTCAGTATTATCCCTGAGCTCCAACACCGCCAGTTGGCGCTCGGAAGTGCCGTCTGCACAGTCAACACTTGCTGCCATGTTATTGGGGTTCGGTAACGTCAGCTGTTCCCCTGCTGTGCGGACGGCAATTTCTCCTGCTCTGTCCACATCCACTGTACTACTGATTTAAAACCTCCTCCAAATACACCTCTGGCTCCTCTGTTTTCAGTATTATCCCTGAGCTCCAACACCGCCAGTTGGCGCTCGGAAGTGCCGTCTGCACAGTCAACACTTGCTGCCATGTTATTGGGGTTCGGTAACGTCAGCTGTTCCCCTGCTGTGCGGGCGGCAATTTCTCCTGCTCTGTCCACATTCTCACTACTACAGATTTTAAAGTTGCTCCAATTACACCTCTGGCTCCTCTGTTTTCAGTATTATCCCTGAGCTCCAACACCGCCAGTTGGTGCTCGGAAGTGCCGTCTGCACAGTCAACACTTGCTGCCGTGTTATTGGGGTTCAGTAACGTCAGCTGTTCCCCTGCTGTGCGGACGGCAATTTCTCCTGCTCTGTCCACATTCTCACTACTACTGATTTTAAAGTTGCTCCAATTACACCTCTGGCTCCTCTGTTTTCAGTATTATCCCTGAGCTCCAACACCACCAGTTGGCGCTCGGAAGTGCCGTCTGCACAGTAAACACTTGCTGCCATGTTATTGGGGTTCAGTAACGTCAGCTGTTCCCCTGCTGTGCGGACGGCAATTTCTCCTGCTCTGTCCACATCCACTGTACTACTGATTTAAAACCTCCTCCAAATACACCTCTGGCTCCTCTGTTTTCAGTACTATCCCTGAGCTCCAACACCGCCAGTTGGCGCTCGGAAGTGCCGTCTGCACAGTCAACACTTGCTGCCATGTTATTGGGGTTCGGTAACGTCAGCTGTTCCCCTGCTGTGCGGACGGCAATTTCTCCTGCTCTGTCCACATTCTCACTGCTACTGATTTTAAAGTTGCTCCAATTACACCTCTGGCTCCTCTGTTTTCAGTATTATCCCTGAGCTCCAACACCGCCAGTTGGCGCTCGGAAGTGCCGTCTGCACAGTCAACACTTGCTGCCGTGTTATTGGGGTTCAGTAACGTCAGCTGTTCCCCTGCTGTGCGGACGGCAATTTCTCCTGCTCTGTCCACATCCACTGTACTACTGATTTAAAACCTCCTCCAAATACACCTCTGGCTCCTCTGTTTTCAGTATTATCCCTGAGCTCCAACACCGCCAGTTGGCGCTCGGAAGTGCCGTCTGCACAGTCAACACTTGCTGCCATGTTATTGGGGTTCGGTAACGTCAGCTGTTCCCCTGCTGTGCGGACGGCAATTTTTCCTGCTCTGTCCACATTCTCACTACTACTGATTTTAAAGTTGCTCCAATTACACCTCTGGCTTCTCTGTTTTTAGTATTATCCCTGAGCTCCAATACCGCCAGTTGGCGCTCGGAAGTGCCGTCTGCACAGTCAACACTTGCTGCCATGTTATTGGGGTTCAGTAACGTCAGCTGTTCCCCTGCTGTGCGGACGGCACTTTCTCCTGCTCTGTCCACATCCACTGTACTACTGATTTAAAACCTCCTCCAAATACACCTCTGGCTCCTCTGTTTTCAGTATTATCCCTGAGCTCCAACACCGCCAGTTGGCGCTCGGAAGTGCCGTCTGCACAGTCAACACTTGCTGCCATGTTATTGGGGTTCGGTAACGTCAGCTGTTCCCCTGCTGTGCGGACGGCAATTTCTCCTGCTCTGTCCACATTCTCACTACTACAGATTTTAAAGTTGCTCCAATTACACCTCTGGCTCCTCTGTTTTCAGTATTATCCCTGAGCTCCAACACCGCCAGTTGGTGCTCGGAAGTGCCGTCTGCACAGTCAACACTTGCTGCCGTGTTATTGGGGTTCAGTAACATCAGCTGTTCCCCTGCTGTGCGGACGGCAATTTCTCCTGCTCTGTCCACATCCACTGTACTACTGATTTAAAACCTCCTCCAAATACACCTCTGGCTCTTCTGTTTTCAGTATTATCCCTGAGCTCCAACACCGCCAGTTGGCACTCGGAAGTGCCGTCTGCACAGTCAACACTTGCTGCCATGTTATTGGGGTTCGGTAACGTCAGCTGATCCCCTGCTGTGCGGACGGCAATTTCTCCTGCTCTGTCCACATTCTCACTACTACAGATTTTAAAGTTGCTCCAATTACACCTCTGGCTCCTCTGTTTTCAGTATTATCCCTGAGCTCCAACACCGCCAGTTGGTGCTCGGAAGTGCCGTCTGCACAGTCAACACTTGCTGCCGTGTTATTGGGGTTCAGTAACGTCAGCTGTTCCCCTGCTGTGCGGACGGCAATTTCTCCTGCTCTGTCCACATTCTCACTACTACTGATTTTAAAGTTGCTCCAATTACACCTCTGGCTCCTCCGTTTTCAGTATTATCCCTGAGCTCCAACACCGCCAGTTGGCGCTCGGAAGTGCCGTCTGCACAGTCAACACTTGCTGCCGTGTTATTGGGGTTCAGTAACATCAGCTGTTCCCCTGCTGTGCGGAAGGCAATTTCTCCTGCTCTGTCCACATTCTCACTACTACTGATTTTAAAGTTGCTCCAATTACACCTCTGGCTTCTCTGTTTTTAGTATTATCCCTGAGCTCCAATACCGCCAGTTGGCGCTCGGAAGTGCCGACTGCACAGTCAACACTTGCTGCCATGTTATTGGGGTTCAGTAACGTCAGCTGTTCCCCTGCTGTGCGGACGGCACTTTCTCCTGCTCTGTCCACATCCACTGTACTACTGATTTAAAACCTCCTCCAAATACACCTCTGGCTCCTCTGTTTTCAGTATTATCCCTGAGCTCCAACACCGCCAGTTGGCGCTCGGAAGCGCCGTCTGCACAGTCAACACTTGCTGCCATGTTATTGGGGTTCGGTAACGTCAGCTGTTCCCCTGCTGTGCGGACGGCAATTTCTCCTGCTCTGTCCACATTCTCACTACTACAGATTTTAAAGTTGCTCCAATTACACCTCTGGCTCCTCTGTTTTCAGTATTATCCCTGAGCTCCAACACCGCCAGTTGGTGCTCGGAAGTGCCGTCTGCACAGTCAACACTTGCTGCCGTGTTATTGGGGTTCAGTAACATCAGCTGTTCCCCTGCTGTGCGGACGGCAATTTCTCCTGCTCTGTCCACATCCACTGTACTACTGATTTAAAACCTCCTCCAAATACACCTCTGGCTCCTCTGTTTTCAGTATTATCCCTGAGCTCCAACACCGCCAGTTGGCGCTCGGAAGTGCCGTCTGCACAGTCAACACTTGCTGCCATGTTATTGGGGTTCGGTAACGTCAGCTGATCCCCTGCTGTGCGGACGGCAATTTCTCCTGCTCTGTCCACATTCTCACTACTACAGATTTTAAAGTTGCTCCAATTACACCTCTGGCTCCTCTGTTTTCAGTATTATCCATGAGCTCCAACACCGCCAGTTGGTGCTCGGAAGTGCCGTCTGCACAGTCAACACTTGCTGCCGTGTTATTGGGGTTCAGTAACGTCAGCTGTTCCCCTGCTGTGCGGACGGCAATTTCTCCTGCTCTGTCCACATTCTCACTACTACTGATTTTAAAGTTGCTCCAATTACACCTCTGGCTCCTCTGTTTTCAGTATTATCCCTGAGCTCCAACACCGCCAGTTGGTGCTCGGAAGTGCCGTCTGCACAGTCAACACTTGCTGCCGTGTTATTGGGGTTCAGTAACATCAGCTGTTCCCCTGCTGTGCGGACGGCAATTTCTCCTGCTCTGTCCACATCCACTGTACTACTGATTTAAAACCTCCTCCAAATACACCTCTGGCTCCTCTGTTTTCAGTATTATCCCTGAGCTCCAACACCGCCAGTTGGCGCTCGGAAGTGCCGTCTGCACAGTCAACACTTGCTGCCATGTTATTGGGGTTCGGTAACGTCAGCTGTTCCCCTGCTGTGCGGTCGGCAATTTCTCCTGCTCTGTCCACATTCTCACTACTACAGATTTTAAAGTTGCTCCAATTACACCTCTGGCTCCTCTGTTTTCAGTATTATCCCTGAGCTCCAACACCGCCAGTTGGTGCTCGGAAGTGCCGTCTGCACAGTCAACACTTGCTGCCGTGTTATTGGGGTTCAGTAACATCAGCTGTTCCCCTGCTGTGCGGACGGCAATTTCTCCTGCTCTGTCCACATTCTCACTACTACTGATTTTAAAGTTGCTCCAATTACACCTCTGGCTCCTCTGTTTTCAGTATTATCCCTGAGCTCCAACACCGCCAGTTGGTGCTCGGAAGTGCCGTCTGCACAGTCAACACTTGCTGCCGTGTTATTGGGGTTCAGTAACATCAGCTGTTCCCCTGCTGTGCGGACGGCAATTTCTCCTGCTCTGTCCACATCCACTGTACTACTGATTTAAAACCTCCTCCAAATACACCTCTGGCTCCTCTGTTTTCAGTATTATCCCTGAGCTCCAACACCGCCAGTTGGCGCTCGGAAGTGCCGTCTGCACAGTCAACACTTGCTGCCATGTTATTGGGGTTCGGTAACGTCAGCTGTTCCCCTGCTGTGCGGTCGGCAATTTCTCCTGCTCTGTCCACATTCTCACTACTACAGATTTTAAAGTTGCTCCAATTACACCTCTGGCTCCTCTGTTTTCAGTATTATCCCTGAGCTCCAACACCGCCAGTTGGTGCTCGGAAGTGCCGTCTGCACAGTCAACACTTGCTGCCGTGTTATTGGGGTTCAGTAACATCAGCTGTTCCCCTGCTGTGCGGACGGCAATTTCTCCTGCTCTGTCCACATTCTCACTACTACTGATTTTAAAGTTGCTCCAATTACACCTCTGGCTCCTCTGTTTTCAGTATTATCCCTGACCTCCAACACCGCCAGTTGGCGCTCGGAAGTGCCGTCTGCACAGTCAACACATGCTGCCGTGTTATTGGGGTTCAGTAACGTCAGCTGTTCCCCTGCTGTGCGGACGGCAATTTCTCCTGCTCTGTCCACATCCACTGTACTACTGATTTAAAACCTCCTCCAAATACACCTCTGGCTCCTCTGTTTTCAGTATTATCCCTGAGCTCCAACACCGCCAGTTGGCGCTCGGAAGTGCCGTCTGCACAGTCAACACTTGCTGCCATGTTATTGGGGTTCGGTAACGTCAGCTGTTCCCCTGCTGTGCGGACGGCAATTTCTCCTGCTCTGTCCACATTCTCACTGCTACTGATTTTAAAGTTGCTCCAATTACACCTCTGGCTCCTCTGTTTTCAGTATTATCCCTGAGCTCCAACACCGCCAGTTGGCGCTCGGAAGTGCCGTCTGCACAGTCAACACTTGCTGCCGTGTTATTGGGGTTCAGTAACGTCAGCTGTTCCCCTGCTGTGCGGACGGCACTTTCTCCTGCTCTGTCCACATCCACTGTACTACTGATTTAAAACCTCCTCCAAATACACCTCTGGCTCCTCTGTTTTCAGTATTATCCCTGAGCTCCAACACCGCCAGTTGGCGCTCGGAAGTGCCGTCTGCACAGTCAACACTTGCTGCCATGTTATTGGGGTTCGGTAACGTCAGCTGATCCCCTGCTGTGCGGACGGCAATTTCTCCTGCTCTGTCCACATTCTCACTACTACAGATTTTAAAGTTGCTCCAATTACACCTCTGGCTCCTCTGTTTTCAGTATTATCCCTGAGCTCCAACACCGCCAGTTGGTGCTCGGAAGTGCCGTCTGCACAGTCAACACTTGCTGCCGTGTTATTGGGGTTCAGTAACGTCAGCTGTTCCCCTGCTGTGCGGACGGCAATTTCTCCTGCTCTGTCCACATTCTCACTACTACTGATTTTAAAGTTGCTCCAATTACACCTCTGGCTCCTCTGTTTTCAGTATTATCCCTGAGCTCCAACACCGCCAGTTGGCGCTCGGAAGTGCCGTCTGCACAGTCAACACTTGCTGCCGTGTTATTGGGGTTCAGTAACGTCAGCTGTTCCCCTGCTGTGCGGACGGCAATTTCTCCTGCTCTGTCCACATTCTCACTACTACTGATTTTAAAGTTGCTCCAATTACACCTCTGGCTCCTCTGTTTTCAGTATTATCCCTGAGCTCCAACACCGCCAGTTGGCGCTCGGAAGTGCCGTCTGCACAGTCAACACTTGCTGCCGTGTTATTGGGGTTCGGTAACGTCAGCTGTTCCCCTGCTGTGCGGACGGCAATTTCTCCTGCTTTGTCCACATCCACTGTACTACTGATTTAAAACCTCCTCCAAATACACCTCTGGCTCCTCTGTTTTTAGTATTTACCCTGGGCTCCAATACCACTAGTTGCTGCTCAGAAGTGCCGTCTGCACAGTCAACGCTTTCTCCAGTGTTATTGGGGTTCAGTAACGTCACCTGTTCCCCTGCTGTGTGTCCGGCAAATTCTCCTGCTTTGTCCACATCCACTGTACTACTGATCTAAAACTTGCTCCAATTACACCTCTGGCTCCACTCTGTTTTTAGTATTTACCCTGGGTTCCAGCACCGCCAGCTGGTTCTCGGTAGTTCCATTTGCTCTTGTACCTTCTACTACCCATCCGGGTTCCAGTGCCGTCAGCTGGTTCTCGGCAGTGCCTTTGGATTACGTGCCTCCTTCTCGGTATCCAAGTTCCACCAACGTCTGCTGGTTCTTGGTAGTGCTTTCTGGCACAGGTACCTCCTGCTTAGTAACCGAGTTCCAGTACCGTCAGCTGGTCTTCGGCAGTTCCATTGGCTCTTGTACCTTCTGCTACCCATCCGGGTTCCAGTACCGTCAGCTGGTCCTCGGTAGTTCAATTTGTTCTTGTACCTGCTACTACACATCCGGGTTCCAGTACCGTCAGCTGGTTCTCGGGAGTGACTTTGGCACGGGTACTCCCTCCTGCCCAGCCTGGTTCCAGCACGCCAGCTGTTTCCGGGTAGTGTCAACGTCACTTTGCCTCCAATGCGTTGTCCTGTCGTGTTGCGGTCGGGTTAGCCGACTCTATGGTGCCTGCAGTTTAGGTGACTCCTATGTGGGCTGTGGGATCTGGCAATGAATGCTGGTTCCATAGTGCCAATAGGACAAGCACCCCCTGTAGGACTGTGGGTTTTGGTAACTGCGGCCGGCTCAGCACTAGTGTTGAGCGATACCTTCCGATATCGAGAAATATCGGATCGGATTGGATCGGACCGATACCGAAAAAGTATCTGATATCGCCGATTCCGATACCGGAAACCAATGCAAGTCAATGTGACAGAAATATCGGAATGAAAATAAACCCTTTCTTTCCTTGTAGGTTAATTCTACATGAAGGAAAACAACTAAGAATAATGTAGAATGTATTGGGGGAGGTGGGGGACACAATAAAGGCATAGAGGTTTAGCCCAATCAAATGGAATAGCAGGAATTAATATTTTTTTTAAGACGTTCTGAGTTACGGAAATATTGACTATGTTAAGTATTTTTATATTTTGTCAGATATTTATGCTTCACTACTTCCATGCTCTTCACCTTTTTTTTTACTTCTCCCACACTTTCTCCTTCATCATCCTCAGCATCTTTTTCATGCTCTTCTTCTTCACCTTCTTCATCTTCTTCTTCTTCACCTTCTTCGTATTATTCTTTTTTTTTACATTCTTCATATTCTACTTCTTCATCTTCTTCATATTCTTCTTCTTCATCATATTCTCATTTGTGACAGGCATTCCTGTAGTTGTTATCTATAAAAGGTTGGACATTACACCTTTCGTTCTGCCCGTCACAAAAGATTTACAACAGGATTTGTCCGCGTTCAGTTTGGCCTGCAGCAGCAGGTCTTTTCCAGGGGCACCACGAGGAGGAACGGACTCACCCCCATACACTGCTTAGTCATCTTCTGCTTATAATTTAGATATTATCTTTTGCTCTGATTTTTAGTCTTATGCTTAATGTTCTTCCGCTTTTTGTTCTGCAGCTTCTTGTATTTCTGCTTCTTGTTTTTCTGTCTCTTGTTCTTCTGTATCTTGGTGCTTGTCTTCTCTTCTTTGTCCTCTTGGTCAACTTCTTCAGGGTCATCTTCTTGGTCTTCTTCGGGGTGGTCTTCAGGGTCCTCGTCTTCTTCGGGGTGGTCTTCAGGGTCCTCGTCTTCTTCGGGATGGTCTTCAGGGTCCTCGTCTTCAGGGTCGTTGTCTTCGGGGTCCTCGTCTTCTTAGGGTTGGTCTTCAGGGTCCTCGTCTTCAGGGTCCTCGTCAGGGAGATCCAGAGTGATTACCAAGAATCATTTCAAAAAGCTTGAACTTGGAAATGTAGCAGAAGGTACAAGAAAGCTGAGGAACTACCGAGAACCAGCTGACGGTACTGGAACCCGGATGGGTAGCAGAAGGTACAAGATCCAATGGAACTGCCGAAGACAAGCTGACGGTACTGGAACTCGGTTACTAAGCAGGAGGTACCTGTGCCAGAAAGCACTACCAAGGACCAGCAGACGTTGGTGGAACTTGGATACCGAGAAGGAGGCACCTAATCCAAAGGCACTGCCGAGAACCAGCTGACGGTACTGGAACCCGGATGGGTAGCAGAAGGTACCCATGTAAAAAAAAGTTCAAGGCCGCGAGCCGGCCGCAGTTACCAAAGCCCACAGTCCTACAGGGGGTGCTTGTCCTATTGGCAATATGGAACCAGCCTTCATTGCCTGATCCCGCAGCCCACATAGGAGTCACCTAAACTGCAGGCACCATAGAGTCGGCTAACCCGACCGCAACACGACAGGACAATGCATTGGAGGCAAAGTGACGTTGACACTACACGGAAACAGCTGGCGTGCTGGAACCAGGCTGGGCAGAAGGGAGTACCCATGCCAAAGTCACTGCCGAGAACCAGCTGACGGTACTGGAACCCGGATGGGTAGTAGAAGGTACAAGAGCAAATGGAACTACCGAGGACCAGCTGACGGTACTGGAACCCGGATGGGTAGCAGAAGGTACAAGAGCCAATGGAACTGCCGAAGACCAGCTGACGGTACTGGAACTCGGTTACTAAGCAGGAGGTACCTGTGCCAGAAAGCACTACCAAGGACCAGCAGACGTTGGTGGAACTTGGATACCGAGAAGGAGGCACCTAATCCAAAGGCACTGCCGAGAACCAGCTGACGGTACTGGAACCCGGATGGGTAGTAGAAGGTACAAGAGCAAATGGAACTACCGAGAACCAGCTGGCGGTGCTGGAACCCAGGGTAAATACTAAAAACAGAGTGGAGCCAGAGGTGTAATTGGAGCAAGTTTTAAATCAGTAGTACAGTGGATGTGGACAAAGCAGGAGAATTTGCCGGACACAGCAGGGGAACAGCTGACGTTACTGAACCCCAATAACACTGGAGCAAGCGTTGACTGTGCAGACGGCACTTCTGAGCAGCAACTAGCGGTATTGGAGCCCAGGGTAAATACTAAACACAGAGGAGCCAGAGGTGTATTTGGAGGAGGTTTTAAATCAGTAGTACAGTGGATGTGGACAAAGCAGGAGAAATTGCCGTCCGCACAGCAGGGGAACAGCTGACGTTACCGAACCCCAATAACACGGCAGCAAGTGTTGACTGTGCAGACGGCACTTCCGAGCGCCAACTGGCGGTGTTGGAGCTCAGGGATAATACTGAAAACAGAGGAGCCAGAGGTGTATTTGGAGGAGGTTTTAAATCAGTAGTACAGTGGATGTGGACAGAGCAGGAGAAATTGCCGTCCGCACAGCAGGGGAACAGCTGACGTTACTGAACCCCAATAACACGGCAGCAAGTGTTGACTGTGCAGACGGCACTTCCAAGCGCCAACTGGCGGTGTTGGAGCTCAGGGATAATACTGAAAACAGAGGAGCCAGATGTGTAATTGGAGCAACTTTAAAATCTGTAGTAGTGAGAATGTGGACAGAGCAGGAGAAATTGCCGTCCGCACAGCAGGGGAACAGCTGACGTTACCGAACCCCAATAACATGGCAGCAAGTGTTGACTGTGCAGACGGCACTTCCGAGCGCCAACTGGCGGTGTTGGAGCTCAGGGATAATACTGAAAACAGAGGAGCCAGAGGTGTATTTGGAGGAGGTTTTAAATCAGTAGTACAGTGGATGTGGACAGAGCAGGAGAAATTGCCGTCTGCACAGCAGGGGAACAGCTAACGTTACTGAACCCCAATAACACGGCAGCAAGTGTTGACTGTGCAGACGGCACTTCCGAGCGCCAACTGGCGGTGTTGGAGCTCAGGGATAATACTGAAAACAGAGGAGCCAGAGGTGTAATTGGAGCAATTTTAAAATCAGTAGTAGTGAGAATGTGGACAGAGCAGGAGAAATTGCCGTCCGCACAGCAGGGGAACAGCTGACGTTACTGAACCCCAATAACACGGCAGCAAGTGTTGACTGTGCAGACGGCACTTCCGAGCACCAACTGGCGGTGTTGGAGCTCAGGGATAATACTGAAAACAGAGGAGCCAGAGGTGTAATTGGAGCAACTTTAAAATCTGTAGTAGTGAGAATGTGGACAGAGCAGGAGAAATTGCCGTCCGCACAGCAGGGGAACAGCTGACGTTACCGAACCCCAATAGCATGGCAACAAGTGTTGACTGTGCAGACGGCACTTCCGAGCGCCAACTGGCGGTGTTGGAGCTCAGGGATAATACTGAAAACAGAGGAGCCAGAGGTGTATTTGGAGGAGGTTTTAAATCAGTAGTACAGTGGATGTGGACAGAGCAGGAGAAAGTGCGTCCGCACAGCAGGGGAACAGCTGACGTTACTGAACCCCAATAACACGGCAGCAAGTGTTGACTGTGCAGACGGCACTTCCGAGCACCAACTGGCGGTGTTGGAGCTCAGGGATAATACTGAAAACAGAGGAGCCAGAGGTGTAATTGGAGCAACTTTAAAATCTGTAGTAGTGAGAATGTGGACAGAGCAGGAGAAATTGCCGTCCGCACAGCAGGGGAACAGCTGACGTTACTGAACCCCAGTGACATGGCAGCAAGTGTTGACTGTGCAGACGGCACTTCCGAGTGCCAACTGGCGGTGTTGGAGCTCAGGGATAATACTGAAAACAGAGGAGCCAGAGGTGTAATTGGAGCAACTTTAAAATCAGTAGTAGTGAGAATGTGGACAGAGCAGGAGAAATTGCCGTCCGCACAGCCGGGGAACAGCTGACGTTACTGAACCCCAATGACACGGCAGCAAGTGTTGACTGTGCAGACGGCACTTCCGAGCGCCAACTGGCGGTGTTGGAGCTCAGGGATTACAGTTCAGGTGGTAGAAACATGAACAGAACAGGAGACCTGGATACTTTTGCCAACAATTATTTATTCTGGAAGAGGACTGGCAAATTCATGAGAGATCCAGGCCTTGTTCATTTTGAGAAAAGTAAGCCGGTCAACGTTATCGGAGGATAGTCGCATGCGACGGTCTGTTAGTACACCACCTGCGGCACTAAAGACGCGTTCCGATAATACACTAGCAGCAGGGCAAGCTAGCACCTCCAATGCATACTGACTTAGCTCTGGCCATGTATCTAGCTTACAGACCCAAAACTTGAAGGGAGAAGAGCCGTCTGGGAGTACACTAAGAGGGCAAGACATGTAGTCTGTCACCATCTGACGGAAACGTTGCCTCCTGCTGACTGGAGCCGTCTGTGATGGTGTAGACATTTGTGGCGGCAGGGACACAAAACTTTGCCACATTTCGGCCATACTGGTCTTGCCTTGTGCTGAGGCGCTGCTTCTGCTCCCTCTTTGTGCAGAGCTTCCTCCACTGCCTCGACGCACTGAGCTGCTTTGTAAAGCACTAGCAGCACTGCTCTCGGTTGGAATGGAGAACATGATGGAATGCACCAGTGCATCTTGGTACTCCCGCATTTTACGCTCCCGGTTCAACGGTGTTATGAGGCTTTGTAAGTTGTCCCGGTAGCGAGGAACTAGGAGGGTGGACACCCACTAATCAGCAGTGTTGAGAATGTGGGCGATGCGGCGGTCGTTTCTCAGGCACTGCAGCATGAAATCAACCATGTGCTGCAGACTGCCAACTGGCCAAGAAACGCTGTCCCCTGCTTGAGGCGTGATCTCTGCCTGCTCTGCATCACCCCACCCTCGCTCTAGATACTGACTACTAGAGCATTGTGTACTTCCCTCCTCTGGACAGATGTCTTCCTCATCCATTGACTCCTCCTCATCCTCCTCACAAAGTGTCCCCTGCCTAGGCCTTTGTGAGGAACCACGTTGCGCAGACTGTAGAGAAGCAGATGGCATTTGTGACTCCTCATCATCCACCTCTTCCAAAACCTCGTCCCTTAGTGCTTGCAGTGTTTTTTCAAGCAGGCAGATAAGGGGGATAGTCATGCTGACTAGTGCATCATCTGCACTCGCCATCCGCGTGGAATAATCGAAGGCACGCAAAACGTGGCAAATGTCCTTCATAGAGGCCCACTCAGTGGTGGTGAAGTGTGAACGGCGCGCACTGCGACTTGTTTGCGCCTGCTGCAGCTGGTACTCCATTACTGCTGCCTGCTGCTCACACAACCTCTCCAACATATGTAACGTTGAATTCCACCTGGTGGGTAGGTCACATATGATGCGATGTTCCGGAAGACGTAATCGGTGCTGCAGAGCTGCAATGTGTGATCTTGCATTGCTGGAACGCCGCAAGTGAGCGCACTCTATGCGGACCTTGTGAAGCAGTGCATCAAGATCCGGATAGTCCCTCAAAAAACTCTGCACGACCAAGTTGAGCACATGTGCCAGACATGGGATGTGAGTGAGGTTGCCTAGGCCCAGAGCTGCCACCAGATTTCGGCCATTGTCACACACTACCATGCCTGGCTGGAGATTCGCTGGCACAAACCACACGTCGCTCTGCTGCTTGATGGCATTCCAGAGCTCCTGCGCTGTGTGGCTTCGATTCCCCAAAGAAATTAATTTTAATACGGCCTGTTGACGTTTGGCCACGGCTGTGCTCATATTGGTCACCATAACAGGTAACCGTTCACGGGTCGATGTGGAGGTAGACCGTGACGGCTCCTGCAGCGCTGATTCAGAGGAACTGGAGTATGAGGAGGAGTGAATGTATACAGACTGGATTCCTGCAATCCTTGGAGTTGGCAGAACACGTACAGCGCCACTCTCAAGATCTGTACCCGGCTCCACAACATTTACCCAATGGGCAGTGAGGGAAAGGTATCGTCCCTGTCCATGGTTACTGGTCCACGCATCGGTGGTCAGGTGGACCTTGCTACTGATGGCGTTTTGTAGCGCATGTTTAATTTTTCTCTCCACATGATGTTGCAGGGCAGGGACGGCTTGCCTACTGAAATAAAATCGGCTGGGCACGTTGTATTGTGGGACTGCCAATGCCATAAAGTTACGGAATGTGTCAGTCTCCACCAGCCTGAATGATAGCATTTCAAGGGCCAGTAGTTTAGCAATGCCAGCATTCAGAGCCTGTGCTCGGGGGTGGTTTGCCGAGTATGGGCGCCTTTTCTCCCATGCCTGTGCTAACGATGGCTGTAGACTGGCCTGGGAGTGTGAGGATGACTGGGAAAGTGGTGCTGTGGGTGGAATTACACTGTGACTCTGTACAACAGTGCCAGAGATTCTTCCATGGCGATCCTGTGAGGAAGCCGAACCAGCTGTGCGTGAGCTGGAGGAAGAGGCTACAACACGAGCTGAAGAGGTGGTAGGTGGCACTGTAGGTTGGCCTAGGTCTTCAGTGTGTTTTTGTAACTCCACCACGTGCTTGGTCCGCACATGTTTCCGCATATTTGTGGTATTGAGGTTGCTGACACTTTTCCCTCTTTTCACCTTCTGATTACAGAGCTTGCATTTGACAAAGCAAATGTCATCTGCAACTGTGTCAAAAAAGGACCAGGCACTGCAAGTCTTGGGAGCGCCCGCTTTGAATTTTGGAAGAGCCATGCTCCTAATGGGTGCCGAATTAGAGGCTACAGGCAACCAAGTCTGCCCCCTCCCTCTCCCTCCTTTTTGGGCTGTTCGGGGAATCTCTTCCTCAGAGCTGCTCCCACCACCTTCCTGTCCCTCACGCCATGATGGGTCAAGGACCTCATCATCTACACCACCCTCTTCAAACAACTGCTTCTCCTGGGTAGTCTCGACAGCACAGTACGCACCAGAAAGTGGCACCTGAGTCTCATCATCAGATGCGTACTGAGGTGTGCTGCTGACCATAGGCACTGGCCCACCCGCCTCTTCAGATTCAGAGAGACAAAACGGTTGCTCATCACTGCATACTACCTCTTCTTCAAATTCTCGAATTCTGCTTGGCTGGCCCCCTCTTTCCAAGCCAAGAGATTCAGAGAACAGAAGTAGAGATGGCTCCTGTCCAGGGCTCTCTGACTGCCTGGGCAATTTGGCAGGTGGTGAAGAGACAGATGGGTGCTCTTCAGTGCTCAGGACCTGAGAGGATCTGGAACTAATTGAAGTCGATGCGTTAGCTGCCATCCATCCGACAACGGCTTCAATTTGGTCCTCCCGCAGCAGTGGGGTACGGCTAGCTCCTACAAAGCTGCGCATAAAGGACTGTTCCCTGGTAAAACTGGGGGATGCTGAGTCACTGGTGCCCGCAGCAGGCACAGAATCCCACGTCCTCTCCCTGCAGGCACAGAATCCTCACGTCCTCTCCCTGCAGAAACTCCACGCCCACGCCCACGACCACATGCCTTACTCCCTGCCTTCTTCATCTTGGTAGACTGATAAAGATAGGCAGAAAAGTACTAAGGGCTTAGTGTGCTTATTCCTGAACAGCTGCTAACAGGTATAAGAAACACTAATTTTATAAAGTGTGGACTAGACTTTAATATGAGCTAATGTGGCCTACACAACTGTAAAGTGGAGTGTTTGGTGAACTTTATTTAGGTTTTTTTTGTCACAAAAAGACACTGGATGTGCCTAAAGATGTAATAACGATAGTATCACAAACTTTTTGTAGCTATTACAATGTAGGAAGGTAACCTACAATGCAATAGATGAGGCTGTAAAAAATAGGCTAATACTAATCTGGCTGGGGCTGCAGGGCCCAATGCTGCAGAAAGGCTCCTCTAACTACTCCTATATAGTGTGTTTGGAACCAATTTAGCTGAATACGGATGGAACCACCACACTAATAGGAGAAATCAGGAAAAATTATGAATTGGCAAAAAAGGACAATGTATGAGGCAGTGACACACACTGAGTGCACTACAACCAGACGTGGTTGAAGCACACACTACAGGGTGAGCTGCACTCACACACCAGACCTTGCAGACAGCGGTGAACAGTACAGATGCAGAGCACTGTGCACTAGCGCTGCAAGACCAAAAAAATTTCTCTATCTACTCCTATATAGTGTGTTTGAAACCAATTTAGCTGAACACGGATGGAACCACCACACTAATAGGAGATATCAGGAAAAATTATGAATTGGCAAAAAAGGACAATGTATGAGGCAGTGACACACACTGAGTGCACTACAACCAGACGTGGTTGAAGCACACACTACAGGGTGAGCTGCACTCACACACCAGACCTTGCAGACAGCGGTGAACAGTACAGATGCAGAGCACTGTGCACTAGCGCTGCAAGACCAAAAAAAATTCTCTATCTACTCCTATATAGTGTGTTTGGAACAAATTTAGCTGAATACGGATGGAACCACCACACTAATAGGAGATATCAGGAAAAATTATGAATTGGCAAAAAAGGACAATGTATGAGGCAGTGACACACACTGAGTGCACTATAACCAGACGTGGCTGAAGCACACACTACAGGGTGAGCTGCACTCACACACAGAGACCTTGCAGAAAGCGGTGAACAGCACAGAGAACTGTGCACTAGCACTGCAAGGCACAGCGATTTATAAAGTAGCTTGGGTAAAGCAGAATAGACCAAATAGGTAGCTAAAACTGTCCCTCAGAACAACAGCATCCTATCCCTAACTGAATTCACAGCAGAGTGAGCTCAAAATGGCGGCGGCGGCTTTTATAGTGCATCATGACATCATTTCAGCAGCCAATCACAGCCATGCCATTAGTTAAGATGCCTACATGCCTAACAGGATGTGCCCAAACTTCTTAGGATCCTCATTGGCTGAATAAAATGAAAATGGCTCATTGCATTATGGGAACTTCCGATTCCGGTATACGATATTGCAAAAATATCGGAATTAAGTATCGGAATTCCGATACCGCGAATATCGGCCGATACCCGATATTTCAGTATCGGAATGCTCAACACTAGTCAGCACCCACAGTGTACATTATGTGTAAAATACAGAATTAAATAAAAAATCATCGTGGGCTACTGCCTATTATTCATAATCAGCAGAAGGAAATTCGCCCACTGTAGGCTGATATTACTAATCCAGTTAAAGAGGTCATTAGGCCCAAATGTTCCCTGGTTTCACTGTTGGGATTGTATTGGGCAGGTAATGAGCAGTGCCTGGTTTTCTCCACACATACCGTTTAGAATTATCACCAACAAGTTTTATCTTCGTCTCATCAGACCAGAGAATCTTATTTCTCATAGTCTGGGAGTCCTTCATGTGTTTTTGAGCAAACTCGATGCAGGCTTTCATATGTCTTGCACTGAGGAGAGGCTCCCGTTGGGCCACTGTGCCATAAAGGCCTGACTGGTGGAGGGCTGCAGTGATAATTGACTTTGTGGAACTTTCTCCCATCTCCCTACTGCATCTCTGGAGCTCAGCCACAGTGATCTTGAGGTTCTTCTTTACTTTTCTCACCAAGGCTTTTCTCCCACAATTGCTCAGTTTGGCTGGACGGCCAGGTCTAGGAAGACTTCTGGTGGTCCCAAACTTCTTCTATTTAAGGATTATGGAGGCCACTGTGCTCTTAGGAACCTTGAGTACTGCAGAAATTCTTTTGTAACTTTGGCCAGATCTGTGCCTTGCCACAACTCTGTCTCTGAGCTCCTTGGGCAGTTCCTTTGAGTTCATGATTCTTATTTGGTCTGACATGCACTGTGAGCTATGAGGTCTTATATAGACAGGTGTGTGCCATTCCAAATAAAGTCCTATCAGTTTAATTAAACACAGCTGGACTCCAGTGAAGGAGTAGAACCATCTCAAGGAGGATCACAAGGAAATGGACAGCATGTGACTTAAATATGACTGTCTGAGCAAAGGGTCTGAATACTTGTTATCACGTGATATTTCAGTTTTTCATTTTTGATAAATTTGCAAAAATTTCTACATTTCTGTTTTTTTCAGTCAAGATGGGGTGCAGAGTGTACATTAATGAGAAAAAATATTGAACTTTTTAGAATTTACCAAATGGCTGCAATGAAGCAAAGAGTGAAAAATTTAAAGGGGTCTGAATACTTTCCATACCCACTGTATCTAATTTTGTTCGCATATTATGCAGTCATAGCAGCTTGCACCTGTTCACACTTGCTGTACATTCTGGTTGGAGGTGCCGATAAGCTTACCAGTTACATACAGTATACACATAAATATATATATATATATATATATATATATATATACACTGCTCAAAAAAATAAAGGGAACACTTAAACAACAGAATGTAACTCCAAGTAAATCAAACTTCTGTGAAATCAAACTATCCACTTAGGAAGCAACACTGATTGACAATCAATTTCACATGCTGGTGTGCAAATGGAATAGACAATAGATGGAAATTATTGGCAATTATCAAGACACACTCAATAAAGGAGTGGTTCTGCAGGTGGGGACCACAGACCACATCTCAGTACCAATGCTTTCTGGCTGATGTTTTGGTCACTTTTGAATGTTGGTTGTGCTTTCACACTCGTGGTAGCATGAGACGGACTCTACAACCCACAGAAGTTGCTCAGGTAGTGCAGCTCATCCAGGATGGCACATCAATGCGAGCTGTGGCAAGAAGGTTTGCTATGTCTGTCAGCGTAGTGTCCAGAGGCTGGAGGCTACCAGGAGACAGGCCAGTACACCAGGAGAGGTGGAGGGGGCCGTAGGAGGGCAACAACCCAGCAGCAGGACTGCTACCTCTGCCTTTGTGCAAGGAGGATCAGGAGGAGCACTGCCAGAGCCCTGCAAAATGACCTCCAGCAGGCCACAAATGTGCATGTTAGAAACCGACTCCATGAGGGTGGTATGAGGGCCCGACTTCTACAGATGGGGGTTGTGCTCACAGCCCAACACTAGAGATGAGCGGTGTTCGACTAGAACTGTTCGCCAATCTCAAATTCGAGCTGTTTTGGGTGGTGTTCGAGTTGATCGACGAACCCGAACAATTTGCAAAAAATTCGGCTGTTCGAGGTTATGTTCGATAACTGTTCGTGCACCAAAAGCGTGTCCTGCATGTCTGGCGCTATTTAGAGCACCAATCAAGGAGGGATTGTCTGCCACTCACTGTAATGCCACAGCCATGGTGGTTGTGGCATTACAGTGATTGCCCAAATCGATGGGAACAGTGCTCACAGTGAAACATGAAAAGCCGGCAATTCAGCAGCGGCATACACCGGTACCCGACAAATTAGAACAGAAGGAATAGAGAATCACACATAGATTAGAAAGATAGAAACAAGTCAGTCACATATATATGAAGTACAGTGACAGTGTTGCTTACTGTACTTGTCATTTAGTGTAAAGGATTTATTAAAAAAAATAATAGTGTTTTCATGCACCGTCTCTTTAAAAAAGCCGGCCGGCATTTCAGCAGCGGTACCCAACAATTTAGAATAGAAGGAATAGAGAATCACACATAGATTAGATAGATAGAAACATGTCAGTCACATATATATGAAGTACAGTGACAGTGTTGATTACTGTACTTGTCATTTATTGTTAAAATAAAGGATTTATTAAAAAAAAAATTGGCGTAGGGTTCCCCATAATTTTAGTCTCTAGCGGAGGTTAAGCAGATGGCTAGGGCAGATGTTTGAAGCCTGGGAAGGGGGTAATACCCACGGAGCTTCCCAGGCTACTAATATCAGCCCCCAGCTGAATACCTAGCCTTTACTAGCTATTAAAATGGGGGACCCCCCCAAAAAAATGGCGTGGGGTCCCCCCTATTTTAATAGCTAGCAAAGGCTAGGCAGACAGCTGGGGGCTGATATTAATAGCCCAGGAAGGGTGCCATGAATATTGTCCCCTTCCCAGGCTAGAAACACCAGCCGTCAGCCGCCCCAGAAATGGCGCATCCATAGGATGCGCCAATTCTGGCACTTAGCCTCGCTCTTCCCACTGCCCTGTAGCGGTGGCAGTGGGGTAATAGGGTTGGGGTTGATGTCAGCTTATAATGCCAGCTGACATCAAGCCCAGGTTAGTAATGGAGAGGCGTCTATAAGACACTCCCATTACTAACCCCATAGTCAAAGTTAAAAAAAAAACACAAACACCCAGAATAAAGTCCTTTAATTGAAATAAAGACACAATTCTTTATTGTTCTAAATTAAACCATACTTACCATCACGCCCATTCCAGCTGAAGCCAACGATCTCCTGCAATAAAAGTAAAATAATAAAGCAACATCATCCTTACCTTTCCATGGTTCCCAGGACAGCTTCAGCTCTGCTACATCGAGATGACAGGCTGGACCGCAGCAGAACGCTGCCATCCAGCCTGTCATCCCGCACACACTGAGAAGCGCAGGCATGCTTGCGCTCCTCAGTGTCTCGCTGTGACGGCATCCAGATGAGTCGAGTTCATGTCCAATGAACTCAGCTCACTTCATGCACGTCACTGACAGCGTGGGAGAATTCTCACGCTGAAGCGCTGAGTGCAGGAGAATTTTCCCACGCTGTCAGTGACGTGCATGAGGTGAGCCGAGATCATTGGACATGAACTCGACTCATCTGGATGCCGTCACAGCGAGACACTGAGGAGCGCAAGCATGCCTGCGCTTCTCAGTGTCTGCGGGATGACAGGCTGGATGGCAGCGTTCTGCTGCGGTCCAGCCTGTCATCTCGATGTAGCAGAGCTGAAGCTGTCGTGGGAACCATGGAAAGGTAAGGATGATGTTGCTTTATTATTTTTCTTTTATTGCAGGAGATCGTTGGCTTCACCTGGAATGGGCGTGATGGTAAGTATGGTTTAATTTAGAACAATAAAGAATTGTGTGTTTATTTCAATTAAAGGACTTTATTCTGGGTGTTTGTGTTTTTTTTAACTTTGACTATGGGGCTAGTAATGGGGGTGTCTTATAGACGCCTCTCCATTACTAACCTGGGCTTGATGTCAGCTGGCATTATAAGCTGACATCAACCCCAACCCTATTACCCCACTGCCACCACTACAGGGCAGTGGGAAGAGAGAGGCTAAGTGCCAGAATTGGCGTATGGATGCGCCATTTCTGGGGTGGCTGACGGCTGGTGTTTCTAGCCTGGGAGGGGGCCAATATTCATGGCACCCTTCCTGGGCAATTAATATCAGCCCCCAGCTGTCTGCCTAGCCTTTGCTAGCTATTAAAATAGGGGGACCCCACGTCATTTTTTGGGGGGGTCCCCCATTTTAATAGCTAGTAAAGGCTAGGTATTCAGCTGGGGGCTGATATTAGTAGCCTGGGAAGCTCCGTGGGTATTACCACCTTACCAGGCTTCAAACATCTGCCCCAGCCGTCTGCTTAACCTCCGCTAGAGACTAAAATTACGGGGAACCCCACGCCAATTTTTTTTTAATAAATCCTTTATTTTAACACTAAATGACAAGTACAGTAACCAACACTGTCACTGTGCTTCATATATATGTGACTGACATGTTTCTATCTATCTAATCTATGTGTGAAGCTCTATTCTTTCTGTGGTAAATTGTCGGGTACCGCTGCTGAATTGCCGGCCGGCTTTTTTAAAGAGACAGTGCATGAAAACACCAATATTGTTTTTAATAAATCCTTTACACTAAATGACAAGTACAGTAACCAACACTGTCACTGTGCTTCATATATATGTGACTGACATGTTTCTATCTATCTAATCTATGTGTGATGCTCTATTCCTTCTTGTCTAAATTGTCGGGTACCGGTGTATGCCGCTGCTGAATTGCCAGCCGGCTGTTTTAAAGAGAGTGTCTTCTGAGCAGTTTGTCAGCTTTTGGACACCTTTGAAGGTGTTTTCTAAGTGTTTCTATGTGTTTTTGTTTGCCTGCCATTGGTTTTAACGGTGTTCGGCGGTGTTCTAAGGTGTTCGACGAACAGTTCGACGAACAGTTCCTCGAACATCCCGGTGTTCGACGAACCGAACCGAACCCGAACACTAGGGGGGTGGCTCAACACTACCCAACACCGTGCTGGACGCTTGGCATTTGCCACAGAACACCAGTGTTACGCACACGTCCAGACTGACTGGCGTGAGCATGATTAGTGATCCCACTGGACCATGAACCGAGGAGTGCTTGGAGGGGTGTAACTAAGTATCAACTCGGGCCAACCAAGGTCACACGGCGGCTCAGTCGACTCCCTGAACCAAGGGAGGAACTGAGCAGAGGGACCAGGTGCTACTCCAGGTCAGACCCCGGTCACAGCTTTTGACCCACACCGGGGAATGCAGGAAGAGGTTGGTTAGGCTGGCATACAGACAGGTGGGTACTGGCAGGCACGGCTAGTATGCAGACAGGTGGGTATTGGCAGGCACAGCTGGTATGCAGACAGGTGGGCACTGGCAGGCACGGCTGACATGCAGAGAGGTGGCTACAGGCAGGTAAGAACACAGGCAGGATAGGGACCTGTACAGAGTGGGACACAGGAACGGAGCCGCAGGTGCGGTAGACAAGCAGAGCAGAGCAAAACTAGCAGATGCAGTAGACAAGCAGAGCAGAGCAAAACCCGCAGATGCGGTAGACAAGCAGAGCAGAGCAAAACCCGCAGATGCGGTAGACAAGCAGAGCAGAGCAAAACTCGCAGATGCGGTAGACAAGCAGAGCAGAGCAAAACCCGCGGGTGCGGTAGACAAGCAGAGCAGAGCAAGACCCGCAGATGCGGTAGACAAGCAGTGCAGAGCAAAACCCGCAGGTGCGGTAGACAAGCAGAGCAGAGCAAAACCCGCAGGTGGGGTAGACAAGCAGAGCAGAGCAAAACCCGCAGGTGCGGTAGACAAGCAGAGCAGAGCAAAACTCGCACGTGGGGTAGACAAGCAGATCAGAGCAAAACCCGCAGGTGCGGTAGACAAGCAGAGCAGAGCAAAACCCGCAGGTGGGGTAGACAAGCAGAGCAGAGCAAAACCCGCTGGTGCGGTAGACAAGCAGAGCAGAGCAAAACTCGCAGGTGCGGTAGACAAGCAGAGCAGAGCAAAATCTGCAGGTGCGGTAGACAAGCAGAGCAGAGGAAAACCCGCAGATGCGGTAGACAAGCAGAGCAGAGCAAAACCCGCAGGTGCGGTAGATAAGCAGAGCAGAGCAAAACCTGCAGGTGGGGTAGACAAGCAGAGCAGAGCAAAACCCGCAGGTGCGGTAGACAAGCAGAGCAGAGCAAAACTCGCAGGTGGGGTAGACAAGCAGAGCAGAGCAAAACCCGCAGGTGCGGTAGACAAGCAGAGCAGAGCAAAACCCGCAGATGCGGTAGACAAGCAGAGCAGAGCAAAACCCGCAGGTGCGGTAGACAAGCAGAGCAGAGCAAAACCCGCAGGTGGGGTAGACAAGCAGAGCAGAGCAAAACCCGCAGGTGCGGTAGACAAGCAGAGCAGAGCAAAACTCACAGGTGCGGTAGACAAGCAGAACAGAGCAAAACCCGCAGATGCGGTAGACAAGCAGAGCAGAGGAAAACCCGCAGATGTGGTAGACAAGCAGAGGAGAGCAAAACCCGCAGATGCGGTAGACAAGCAGAGCAGAGCAAAACCCGCAGGTGCGGTAGACAAGCAGAGCAGAGCAAAACCCGCAGGTGCGGTAGACAAGCATAGCAGAACAAAACCAGCAGGTGCGGTAGACAAGCAGAGCAAAGCAAAACCCGCAGATGCGGTAGACAAGCAGAGCGGAGCAAAACCCGTGGATGCGGTAGACAAGCAGAGCAGAGCAAATCCCGCAGATGCGGTAGACAACCAGAGCAGAGCAAAACCCGCAGGTGCGGTAGACAAGCAGAGCAAAGCAAAACCCGCAGGTGCGGTAAACAAGCAGAGCAGAGCAAAACCCGCAGGTGCGATGAACAAGCTGAGCAGAGCGAAACCGCAGATGCGGTGAACAAGCAGAGCAGAGCAAAACCGCAGGTGCGGTGAACAAGCAGAACCAGATACACACAAGGTACTTACAATGAAGTAGCGAGTGTACACAAAACTCACAAACAGAAGTTCAGAGACAACGAGTTGGAGTTAGGTGCAGGTTCAGACACTGCAGGAAAAGGGAAGGTTCGGACATAGAGAGAAACAGGTAACGGGCTAGGACACAGTTCAGACAGGAACTGAACCAGGAATAAGATACAGGAACGAGCCTGGGAACTCAGCCCCCAGGGTGGCGGAGACAGACTCGAAGTCACAGATACAGGTAACAGGCCTGGGTATACAGCCCCCAGGGGCGGAAACAGACAAGATACAGGACAAAAACCTGGCACTCAAATAGACTTGAAGATTTTTTAAGAAATAATTGTTTAATGATAATGTAGTACAGTAAGCAGACGTTTCGGTCCCAAGGACCTTCATCGGTGTACCGAAGATGTAGATCTAATGGATAAGGCAGAAGCCTAGATGGGGTGAACTGTGGGGTATAGTGACCAAATGTGGCTGTAATGGAGGGAGAACGCGGTGTCTTCAAGTCTATTTGAGTGCCAGGTTTTTGGTTTAATATTACGTCGGGCTTGCAACCCTACCTGAGCACCTCACTACTCCAGGAGTGCGGTAGTTTCTCTAAGATACAGGACAAGACCTGGCAACTCAGTTGCACAGAACACACTGAATGAAAGTGTTGCTCAGGCACCCCCTACTGGGTGGAGGGGGTTTAAGTATCCAGTGACTTACAGCAAGAGGCAGGGGAGGCATTAGGAGTGCACACACAGCAACTATAAGAACAGGCAGCAGCCACGCCACCGCCCTAAGCATTCAGACAAGAGACACAGCAGGTACTGGAGCAAAGTGTGCAGCCTGGATTGATAGGTAAGATGGCGGTCTTGCATGGTGGGAGGTGGTAAGCCATGCCAGCACGCTGCCAGGGATGTTACAACCAGGATTTACAACCAGGATTGGCAAAGTCACCACTGGTGCCCTGTGCTCTTCACAGATGAAAGCAGGTTCACATTGAGCACATGTGACAGACGTGATAGAGTCTGGAGACGCCATGGAGAGCAATCTGCTGCCTGCAACATCCTTCAGCATGACCGGTTTGGCAGTGGGTCAGTAATGGTGTGGGGTGGCATTTCTTTGGAGGGCCGCCCAGCCCTCCATGTGCTTGCCAGAGGTAGCCTGACTGCCATTAGGTACCGAGATGAGATCCTCAGACCCCTTGTGAGACCATATGCTGGTGCGGTTGGCCCTGGGTTCCTCCTAATGCAGGATAATGCCAGACCTCATGTAGCTGGAGTGTGTCAGGAGTTCCTGTAAGATGAAGGCATTGAAGCTATGGACTGGCCCGCCCGTTCCCCAGACCTGAATCTGATTGAGCACATCTGGAACATCATGTCTCGCTCCATCCACCAACGTCACGTGGCACCACAGACTGTCCAGGAGTTGGTGGATGCTTTAGTCCAGGTTTGGGAGGAGATCCCACAGGAGACCATCCGCAACCTCATCAGGAGCATGCCCAGGTGTTGTAGGGAGGTCATACATGCACGTAGAGGCTACACACAATACTGAGCCTCATTTTGACTTGTTTTGAGGACATTACATCAAAGTTGGATCAGCCTGTAGTGTGTTTTTCCACTTTAATTTTGGGGGTGACTCCAAATCGAGGCCTCCATTGGCTAATAAATTTGATTTCCATTGATGATTTTTGTGTGATTTTGTTGTCAGCACACTCAACTTTGTACAGAACAAAGTATTCAATGAGAATATTTCATTCATTCAGATCTAGGATGTGTTACTTGAGTGTTCCCTTTATTTTTTGAGCAGTGTATATATATATATATATATATATATAAAGATCATTGTGGTTTGGTCCTGATGAAGAGGTTTGGAGGCCTTGAAACGCATTGACACAATAAACCACATTCATGCTTAATCCTAGTGTGTGACTACACCTTTTGAACTTTGGGCAGTGCGGACTCTGAACCACCGTATTCCTCTCATTTTCTTCATGTCAATTTATTGGTGGTCCTGTGTCAAGGGTGTGACAGGTGTAATAGACCTGGCTGTAGAAGGTCACTGTGCTTGGCATTACAGATGCCTTCTTAATCCTTCTGCCTTTATGACCCAGTGGCAATCTCTCTCCTGCTGCTGATTGACACACCCTTGCCAGGGAGTTAAAAACACTCAGTTTGCTCCAGGGAATCGCCGGTGATACTTCTATGTACAGGCTTGGAGCATTAGCAGTCGGTTAGCGTCTTCTCTGGTTCCCTTGGAGGACAGTTGGCATTACTCCTCTGGTGTCTGCTTAAGTTAAGTTATTCCCCTTTGTTTGTCTACCTTGTTGTCTTTAGTTTGTAGTGGGTCCTGACCAGTGCTCACCCTTCCCCCTCCCTATCTAGGGCCTAGCTCTAGGGTCATCCAGGGTTTAGGGTCCTGTTCGGAGATAAGTGTGGAACCTTTATAGGGATGGTAGGGTAGGCAGGGTGATATTAGATCTGCCTAGGGGTCTACAATCCCACTTTCCCTAGTGTTTTGTCTTCCTCCCCTTCTTCCCTTCGTGTTGCACTTAGTCTTTCCCACACCGTGCGTGACATCCTGCAGCAGCCTTTACATGCTTTTATAGGAGTTGTGACTGTTGCAACCCTTTCAGGTGAGCGTACTTACAACATTTTATTTATTTTGTTTATCAGATATCACTGGTGTATCAAATGTGACAGACAGTCACTCTGGATCCGGCTGTAGAAGGTCACTGCGCTTGGCATTACAGACACCTTCTTGATCCTCTCATCTCTGTAGTGTAGTGATATCCTTCTTCCTTTAGGACCCAGCGGTGACCTCCACCTTCTGCTGCTGGTTGACACACCCTTGCTTGGTAGTTAAAAACTCTCTGTCTCCAGAGAGTCGCTGGTGATAGTTCTATGTTCTGCGGTCTATGCCTGGAGTACTAGTAGCCAGCTAGTTCATTCTTGGACTTCCTTTGGAGGACAGTTGGCGCTACCTCTCTGGTGTCTTCTCAAGCTAAATGTATCCCCTTTGTTTGTTTACCTTGTTTTCTTTAGTTACAGTGTGGCCTGGCTAGTGTTCAGTTAAACACCTTAGCAAAAAATATGTAAACAGGGCCTAATTTAGCATGAAAAACCTATAGAAGATTAGACCCCTAAAATTTAACTTTTAATAAATTATCTGAAAAGGACTATAACAATCCACAATAGACAAAACAACAAAAATACAAAATAAAGTATTAGGGAATATCCAAATTAGGTTACACACTGATCAGGAGAGAGTGCAGTCTAAACCTGTCCCTACTTTATCCCTAATGTCTCTACCTTCCTGGCAGAGGAGGTTGGCACCCTAATTTGTGTTAAGTGGCGCCCCTGCTCAACGACGGTGTCCCTTATGTCCTTAAAAATTCTCCTATACTAATAAATACATTTATCCTAATAAATACAAAACTACAGTCGTGAAAAAAGATAGGAAGAAGTGAACGTATAGATTCAGAGGCCGACCATTTCAATAAACATTAAAAGGCGACAACTGTTCAATAAAGCAAAATGACAGCTCTAGGGAAATTTAGAGACAATACATACAGTTATATGAAAAAGTTTGGGCACCCCTATTAATCTTAAGCTTAATGTTTTATAAAAATTGGTGTTTTTGCAACAGCTATTTCAGTTTTGATATATGTAATAACTGTTGGACACAGTAATGTTTCTGCCTTGAAATTAGGTTTATTGTACTAACAGAAAATGTGCAATCTGCATTCAAACAAAATTTGACAGGTGCATAAGTATGGGCACCCTTATCATTTTCTAGTTTTAAATACTCCTACCTACTTTTTACTGACTTACTAAAGCACTTTTTTTGGTTTTGTAACCTCATTGAGCTTTGAACTTCATAGCCAGGTGTATGCAATCATGAGAAAAGCTACTTAAAGTGGCCAATTGCAAGTTGTTCTCCTGTTTGAATCTCCTCTGAAGAGTGGCATCATGGGCTCCTCAAAACAACTGTCAAATGATCTGAAAACAAAGATTATTCAACATAGTTGTTCAGGGGAAGGATACAAAAAGCTGTCTCAGAGATTTAACCTGTCAGTTTCCACTGTGAGGAACATAGTAAGGAAATGGAAGAACACAGGGACAGTTCTTGTTAAGGCCAGAAGTGGCAGGCCAAGAAAAACATCAGAAAGGCAGAGAAGAAGAATGGTGAGATCAGTCAAGGACAATCCTCAGACCACCTCCAGAGAGCTGCAGCATCAACTTGCTGCAGATGGTGTCACTGTGCATCGGTCAACTATACAACGCACTTTGCACAAGGAGAAGCTGTATGGGAGAGTGATGCGAAAGAAGCCATTTCAGCAAGCACGCCACAAACAGAGTCGGCTGAGGTATGCAAAAGCACAATTGGAGAAGCCAATTTCTTTTTGGAAGAAGGTCCTGTAGACTGATGAAACCAAGATTGAATTGTTTGGTCATACAAAAAGGCGTTATGCATGGCGTCAAAAAAACACAGCATTCCAAGAAAAACTCTTGCTACCCACAGTAAAACTTGGTGGAGGTTCCATCATGCTTTGGGGCTGTGTGGCCAATGCCGGCACGGGGAATCTTGTTAAAGTTGAGGGACACATGGATTCCACTCAGTATCAGCAGATTCTTGACAATAATGTTCAAGAATCAGTGACAAAGTTGAGGTTACGCAGGGGATGGATCTTTCAGCAAGACAATGATCCAAAACACCGCTCCAAATCTACTCAGGCATTCATGCAGAGGAACAATTACAATGTTCTGGAATGGCCATCCCAGTCCCCAGACCTGAATATCATTGAACATCTGTGGGATCATTTGAAGAGGGCTGTCCATGCTCGGCGACCATCAAACTTAACTGAACTGGAATTGTTTTGTAAAGAGGAATGGTCAAAAATACCTTCATCCAGGATCCAGGAAATCATTAAAAGCTACAGGAAGTGACTAGAGGCTGTTATTTTTGCAAAAGGAGGATCTACTAAATATTAATGTCACTTTTCTAGTGAGGTGCCCATACTTATGCACCTGTCAAATTTTGTTTGAATACAGATTGCACATTTTCTGTTAGTACAATAAACCTCATTTCAAGGCAGAAACATTACTGTGTCCAACAGTTATTACATATATCAATCTGAAATAGCTGTTGCAAAAACACCAATTTTTATAAAACATTAAGCTTAAGATTAATAGGGGTGCCCAAACTTTTTCATATAACTGTAACTACAAATAACTGGGCTAGTAGGGCTTATAAATTCATGAATAAGTTCTATCAATCATTACCCGAGCCCAGTATATAACCCCTATCACATGCAGTGGTTAATCTTTTTTTTTCTTATATTGTTAAGAGAATCCCTAAAGCTGATTCTCCACAGAGAGGTATCAGATATACAGCAAACTTCTGAATCATCAGAGCAAGAATATAATAGGGGCTGTTCACACAAGTCTATGAAGAACATCAGCCCACAATAGCACCATCAATTTGGTATCATGTAAAGAAAAGAGAAGTAACACTTCCTAGGGCCTAGCTCTAGGGACATTCAGGGATTGTTTCCTGCTCTGCAATTGGAGATGAACCTATATAAGGATGATAGGATAGTCAGGGTGATATTAGATCTGCCTAGGGGTCTCCACTCCCCTTTCTCTAGATGTTGGGCTCCCTTCCCCTTCCCCCTATTCCTGTCCTTGTACACTGTTCCTTCCCTCGCCTTGCATGACAATAAGACACTATTTTACCAGTGCCCCCAGCCACAGAGCAGCTTGTAAAGTATTGATTTACTCCCATGTCTTATTGGGGAGCTAAGGTATCAGAACACAGATGTGACTGCTATCACTGTTCTTTTGTTTGTAAAGATAAATGTGCTCTTATGAGTAGTGATGGGCGAGCACTAAAATGCTCGGGTGCTCGATGCTCGGGCTGAGCACATTGGAATACTCGGGTGCTCAACCCAAGCAACGAGCCCAATGTAAGTCTATGGGAAACTCGAGCATTTTTCAGGCGCCTCCCCCCGGCGGTCTGCAAATTGCAAATTGCCCAAATCGATGGGAACAGTGCTCAAATGACATGGGGACAGTATGGGAAAGACCCCTGGAAGCATTTCTGACTCCCAGGTCACTTCTGTCAACAATGTTCATCAGGCGGCCTTTACTATTCTTAAAGGGCCAGCAATCGGCCCTCACTATTCTTAGAGAGCCATCAGCCGGCTATGTTTTATTGTTCCCATTACTAAAGAGTAGGTCTCCTATACTGTTATTGCGTATGCAGTGAGTGGCAGGGCTGCCCAAAGTTTTGACGCACCCCAATACCACTTTGAAAATTTGGACGCATCCCAATACCCCTTTGAAGAGACTTAGAGGAGGGCCACCTGAAAACGAATTTCCCATTATTAGGAAGTAGGTCTCCCATTGTGTTTGCCTATGCAGTGAATGCAAGGGTTGCCAAAAATTTGGAGGCACTCCAATGCCCCTTGGAAGAGACGTGGAGGAGGGCCTCATAAAAAAATGTTCCCATTAGAAAGGAGCGGGTCTCCTATACTTGTAATGCCCATGGGCCCCATAATCAGCTGTTTTTTAACACATTGTACCTTCAGGTGAAGAATAAAGATTAAGGATTGTGGGTGGCTTAAAAATGGGTCAATCACTCCCCTAAACTAATTAAAGAAGTTATTCAGGTGTGTGATAATTGGTGGAAAATCTTTAGAATAGGTCATCAATATGACGCGCCCCCTGGGCCTGTGTTGTGCAGGGGAACCCGGAACCGGGCCTGTTGTAGAATGCTGGGGGTTGTAGTCTCCGTGTGGCGGTGACCCGGTCCGTGCCCAGGGTGGTCAAACCAGTGGCAGTCTTAATGTATAGCAAATGTCCGACTACGCCACCCGTGGATTGCGGTCAGTGGGGACCGCCGCTGCGCTGCCGACCGCTGAGGCTGATGTTGTTTGCGCAGCCGAGTATGGGATAACTCCCCACGGGAGAAGTATTGCCTCAGGGCAGCTAATGTGAGAGATGATGGGAGTGATGGTGTGAGGGTCCCAGTGCTAATGGTGCTGGTGCGGCAAGGAATCACAGAGACGTGAGGTGCAGTTCAGGGTCTTTACTGATGGTACAAGGCAGACCCTCCCGGGAGTACTGGCTAGTATAAGGGGCCTGGTCAGTCTGCGAGCAAGCAGGAGTTCCCCTGGCCAGGTGGAGCTGTAGGCCTCCCCATTTATCTGCACTCTTCCTGGCTACCTTGCTGTCAGCGGTTACAAGTAGCCCACGTCCCTGAGTATACCGTGTGGTGCTCACCCGTATGGCTGGTGACTTGGGGCCTTCTGTTAGCCTCCGCTCCTGGATGGCAGCGCTGGTCCCTTCTTTGTGACTGAGCCTCCGGGCTTCTATGGCCAGAGGACCTGGAATCCCCTGCCGGCTGGTTTCTGCTGCTGGGTATATATCAGTCCCCACAGCCTCGGACTCCTGTGTCCGGTTTTAGTAACTTCAGCCAGGGCGAGCTATATCTCTGCTCACAGCCCTTGGCCTTCTGCCTCTGCTCCTACAGAGCTCCTGATGTATCTTTTCCTGTGTTTGCAGCTTCACTCTAGGCTCTGACTGCTCTGCTTGTTCTGCAGGCTCTGTCTAACCTAATCCCGCCCCAGACCCAGTTTATAAGGGCAGATTCCTCCCCTCCCAGGTCTGGGTGGGCCGTGTTGCATGCTTAGGGTTCCTGACCAGAGAAACCTCCCACTTGCTCTCAGACATAATATCTCTATTACTGTGGCAACCAGACCCCTGGGGTGTCACAAATATCAGATCAGTGAGGGTCCAGCACCGTGCCCATCCGCTGATCAGCTGTTTCCCCGTTCGTGACGATAATGGAGAGATACCCATTATGAATGCCCTGGAACAATTTGTGACGTTTGAGGTGCCACATTAGGATGGAAAGTTGAGCTGTGCCCTTTAAAGCATTAATGCTTAATGCACTATGTTGCTGGTGACATAACTGAATCAGAGAGCAGCATAGGGTCAGCATTAGAGATCGCGAGCATGCCCGTGGACACGTGACGAAGGTCATTGAAGACATTATTTCATCCTATATCGAAAGCATATGTCATAAATGTTTGATAGATGCAGGTCCCATTGCTGAGATCAGGGACCCACATGTAACTCAAGAACGACCCCGTTACACACTGTCAGAAATGGAAAGGTGGCTGCGCATGTGCGGCTATCACCATTCATTTCTATGGGAGCTCTGAAACTTGATGACTTTGCTTGGTTTGATGTGTGTGAGTCGTTGTGGGTGTATACGCTGTATATTACCAGTGTAAGCCTGTCCTGCCTGTCCATATAGGTGTTAGCACCCGCATGCCTGTCCCTGGCCATTGGTATGGCGGAATCCGTGTTCTCACCTCCAGACGTCCCACTATAGGACATAACTTTTTTGTAAATAATCTGTGTATGAAATGACTGACACAAGGCAACATTACAATAATAAGTTTGTGTAAAGCATTTGTATTTTATGATGAATTTGATTCCCCTCGATAATATAGCGCTGACATAGTCTGTAGTGCTGTACAGGGACAACCATCATTCATGTTAGGGACAATTTGGAATAAGCCAATTAACCAATCAGTATATTTTTGGAGTGCGGGAGGAAACCGGAGAACCCGGAGGAAACCCACGCAAACACGGGGAGGACATACAAACTCCATGCAGATGTCCGTGGTCGGATTTGTTTCCACCACCTGAGTGCTGCAGACACGAGTGTTAACCACTGAGTCACCGTGCCGCCCGAGAAATGGTGGAAGACTGAGATGTGACATTCCACTAGTCTTCTGGAAGACTTCATCTGTGTGCTGCTATCTTGGCCGAGCCGATGATCGGACTATTGATGGAGCTGGATGGTCGCTGATGGATCTTCTCAGGTTGGGGTTACTAGAACCAAATTGTTCTCACAGTAGCCGCACCCAAACTTCTCGGTGTTGAGAGAATCCGTCCAACGTCCGACTCTGGAGTGGGAGATAAGGCTTATTAAAGATATTAAAGACTGATCCTAAAGGTACACACACATCCAACATCAATGACAGAGCCCCTTCATATTGATTGCTGAAGTCATGAAGCAAGCAGTGGTAGTAGCACATACACCCACGACCAGTATCAGACGCCCGTCTGTCCATAGTTTATTTGAGTCGTATCTTACCTGTACTGGCACCTTGAGCATTGGTACACCACCGGGTAGTGGTACTCCCAACTGTGGAATACAGTAATGGGTGGAAGGTCAGGGTGGATCTGTGCGACCTTCTCACAATACTGCTCCCATAGTCGGTGATGGGCAAGTTCTCCATTGCCATCGATGACCCAGCAGGCAGCATGACACATCTCATGGATCAATGTGTCTCGGAGTCGTTCTAAGGACAAAGTAGCATATAATAACAATCAGGAGTAAAGATGTGGGGAAGATTTCACCACAGCTAATCTATAAATTGTGCCGGATGTGACGACTACCTGCTGAATCGCAGACTTTATCCGATAACTGGATGATGGCGTAGCGGTCCCCGTTGTTCTCCTGCAATCCAGTGCGACCAGCTGTTTTACGCAGCCTTTTATTCCAGCTGATGTCCATATATGCAGGAAGCTACAGAGGAAGTAGAAATACAGAATATAGAGGTATATACTGTATATAGTGGATACACTAACCCTAGCTCTAACCCTCTATTCACTGTCCCCCACATCACCCCATACCTACAGAATATAGAGGTATATACTATATACACTGGATACACTAACCCTTGCTCTAACCCTCCATTCACTATCTTCAATATCACCCCATACCTACAGAATATAGAGGTATATACTATATATACTGGATACATTAATCCTAGCTCTAACCATCCATTCATTATCCCTCATATCACCCCACACCTACAGAATATAGAGGTATATACTATGCACACTGGATACCCTAACCCTATCTTTAACCATCTACTCACTATCTCTGATATCACCCCATACCTACAGAATATAGAGGTATATGCTATTTACACTGGATACACCATCACTAGCTGTAACCCTTTATCCTCCTATCACAATATACGCACAGAATATAGAGGTATATACTATATACACTGGATACACTAACCCTAGCTCTAACCCTTCATCTCCTATCAACCTATACATACAGAATGTAGAGGTATATGCTATATACACTGGATACACTAACCCTAGCTCTAACCCTTCATCTCCTATCACCCTATGCATACAGAATGTAGAGGTATATGCTATATACACTGGATACACTATCCCTAGCTCTAACCCTTCGCCTCATATCACCATATACATACAGAATGTAGAGGTATATGCTATATACACTGGATACACTATCCCTAGCTCTAACCCCTCGCCTCATATCACCATATACATACAGAATATAGAGGTATATACTATATACACAGGATACACTATCCCTAGCTCTAACCCTTTGCCTCGTATCACCCTATACATACAGAATATAGAGGTATATAGTATATTCACTGGATACACTATCCCTAGCTCTAACCCTTCGCCTCATATCACCATATGCATACAGAATGTAGAGGTATATACTATATACACTGGATACACTATCCCTAGCTCTAATCCTTCTCCTCATATCACCATATACATACAGAATGTAGAGGTATATGCTATATACACTGGATACACTATCCCTAGCTCTAACTCTTTGCCTCGTATCACCCTATACATACAGAATATAGAGGTATATACTATATACACAGGATACACTATCCCTAGCTCTAACCCTTTGCCTCGTATCACCCTATACATACAGAATATAGAGGTATATACTATATACACTGGATACACTATCCCTAGCTCTAACCCTTCGCCTCATATCACCATATACATTGATGGCCAAAAGTATTGAGAATGAGACAAATAGTAATTTTTCCAAAGTTTACTGCTTCATTTTTTGTAATGGCAATTTGCATATACTCCTGAATGTCAAAGAGTGATCAGCTTAACAGCAATTACTGTACTTGAAAAGTCAATATTTGCCCAGAAAATGAACTTTAACCCCCAAAACACATTTCAACATCATTGCAGTCCTGCCTTAAAAGGAGCAGCTAGCATCGTTTTAGTGATTGATCCATTAACACAGGTGTGGGTGTTGATGAGGACAGGGCTGGCGATCAATCAGTCATGATTAAGTAAGAATTACATCACTGGACACTTTAAAAGGAGGCTGGTTCTTGGTATCATTGTTTCTCTTCAGTTAACCATGGTTATCTCTAAAGAAACACGTGCAGCCATCATTGCACTGCACAAAAATGGCCTAGCAGGGAAGAGTATCGCAGCTACAAAGATTGCACCTCAGTCAACAATCTATCGCATCATCAATAACTTCAAGGAGAGAGCTTCCATTGTTGTCAAAAAGGCTCCAGGGCGCCCAAGAAAGACCAGCAAGCGCCAGGACCGTATCTTAAAACTGTTTCAGCTGCGGGATCGGACTACCAGCAGTGCCGAGCTTGCTCAGGAATGGCAGCAGGCTGGTGTGAGTGCTTCTGCACGCACTGTGAGGCGGAGACTCTTTGAGCAAGGGCTGGTTTCAAGGAGGGCAGCAAAGAAGCCACTTCTCTCCAGAAAAATCGTCAGGGACCGACTGATATTCTGCAAAAGGTACAGGGAGTGGACTGCTGAGGACTGGGGCAAAGTAATTTTCTCTGATCAATCCCCTTTTCGATTGTTTGGGACATCTGGAAAACAGCTTATTCGGAGAAGAAGAGGTGAGCGCTACCACCAGTCTTGTCTCATGCCAACTGTAAAGCATCCTGAAACCATTCATGTGTGGGGTTGCTTCTCAGCCAAGGGAATCGGCTCACTCACAGTCTTGCCTAAAAACACAGCCATGAATAAAGAATGGTACCAGAATGTCCTCCAAGAGCAACTTCTCCCAACCGTCCAAGAGCAGTTTGGCGCCCAACAATGCCTTTTCCAGCATGATGGAGCACCTTGCCATAAAGCAAAGGTGATAACTAAATGGCTCATGGAACAAAACATAGAGATTTTGGGTCCATGGCCTGGAAACTCCCCAGATCTTAATCCCATTGAGAACTTGTGGTCAATCATCAAGAGACGGGTGGACAAACAAAAACCAACAAATTCTGGCAAAATGCAAACATTGATTATGCAAGAATGGACTACTATCAGTCAGGATTTGGTCCAAAAGTTGATTGAGAGCATGCCAGGGAGAATTACAGAGGTCTTGAAGAAGAAGGGGCAACACTGCAAATATTGACTTGCTGCATTAACTCATTCTAACTGTCAATATAACCTATTGGTACTCACAATATGATTGCAATTATATTTCTGTATGTGATATAAACATCAGACAAACACTAATAAAAACCAGAGGCCAGCAGATCATGTGAAAATATAATTTTGGTGTCATTCTCAAAACTTTTGGCCATGACTGTACATGCAGAATGTAGATGTATATACTATATACACTGGATACACTAACCCTAGCTCTAACCCTTCATCCTCGTATCACCATATACATACAGAATGTAGAGGTATATACTATATACACTGGATACACTAACCCTAGCTCTAACCCTTCATCCTCGTATCACCATATACATACAGAAAATAGAGGTATATACTATATACACTGGATACACTATCCCTAGCTCTAAACCTTTGCCTCGTATCACCCTATACATACAGAATATAGAGGTATATACTATATACACTGGATACACTATCCCTAGCTCTAAACCTTCTCCTCATATCACCATATACATACAGAATGTACAGGTATATACTATATACACTGGATACACTATCCCTAGCTCTAAGCCTTTGCCTCGTATCACCCTATACATATAGAATATAGAGGTATATACTATATACACTGGATACACTGTCCTCAGCTCTAACCCTTTGCCTCGTATCACCCTATACATACAGAATATAGAGGTATATACTATATATACAGGATACACTATCCCTAGCTTTAAACCTTCATCCCCTATAACCCTATTCCAAGCTGTGTGTTATAACTGAATACCTGGTTCTCAAAGACGGTCCTGTTATAAAACTTGTACAGACGTCGTACCAGCTCCTGTTTGTTCTTACGTAAGTCGGTGACATATTTGGACGTGGGTGAAGACAGATTTCTCAGAAAACAGTAATTGATGGGACGTTCCTGTCTCCTGGTAACAAAGCATCAAAGAGGATCACACATCACTACTGGATATATACTAAGACCGTACACGACCTGCAGACACACAGCTGACACCTTATCTGAAAATATGCTAATAATAGCGCCATCTAGCGACCAGATAACATGAACATGACCCAGATAAAACGGATATATAGGAATACATTACCTTGCTGTCTCCTCCTGCACAAAGCTGAATCGGGGAGAATTGGGCTCTGGAGAAAAGAAGTTTTCCTAATCAATAAAAATCTAATTTTCTTATTTTACTAGAAGGAATTTATGATCCTTCCAGATGCTTTATTACATGCCTGACTCTATGTATAGCAGGTGGGGACCAGAGCCACCATCTTCATCTTCAAGGCTCCTTGGAGACCTTGAAATAAGTGGATGAGACTGAAATAAAGAAATATAAAGACCTTGAGAATGAAGGAGTAGCAGCAATACAGTGGCATAATCACAGAATGGGGCGTCCCCTGATCTCCAGTAGACCCCCAGAGCCGCAGACAGTGCTGGAGAGAAGTGAGCGCTCACCTGATGGAGATTCTCATCACCGCTGCTGTCCTCTGTGTCGGACGCAAAAACTCTGCGGCATTTTTTATTGACCAGTAACTGGGAAAAGGAAATAATAAAAAGTTTAAAAAAGTCTTCAAATTTCCATAATTTCAAATAGACAACATACTCCAGAATCCGCCACTCACCTGGTCATCAATACCGCTGCTCTCTGTAATAGACTCAACCCCAATTCCAAAAAACTTGTGACGCTGTGTAAATGTTAAGAGAACAGGAATGTAATGATTTGGAAATCTCTTTTAGCCATATTATATTCACTGCAGAACATAGAAATCATATCAGAAGATATTAACTGTTCTGAAGTCGGATGAATAAAAATATGAAATTATTTATGGAAACTGTGGACGCCTTGTCCTGCAGACTGCAGAGCAGAGGGACCACCCAGCTTGTTATCAGCGCTTAGTTCCTGCATCTCTGATGGTCTGGGGCTGCATTAGTGCCTCTGACACGGGAAGCTTACACATGAAAGGAGTGATCAATGATGAGCCTTATACAGAGGTGTTGCAAAAAGAGGGATCACCTAAAAATAGTCAATGTATATTAACATACAAGCCAAACAAGTCATATTAAAAATATTTAAAAAGCACAAATGACTAATTTTCCAGACCGCAGCTCTATAATGCTAGGATCTACCCTGTCTGTCAATAAGGTAATTTAGGAAACCAAAAGTTGATACCACCTTAATAAAGGTATATTATAATATACCCCAAATCACAGCTATACCAATAATATGAAAATTGTTATATCTATGACCCAGGTGGCACAAACTTCACATTTACCTTCACTCTGTGTGGCTATTTGCTATTGTGCCGCCATTAGGATTTTTCTGCAACTTTTCTGCATTTGATGCATTATAAAATAAAAAATCCAGCAGAATTCCCAGACTGTGGAGCAGCGAGAATCTGACATCAGACAAGAATGGGACATTTATCTTTTCATACAGAAAAATGGATGATTTTCATCAGTTTGGTGGTCAGTTGTGGTGTGTACACCATCCTTCTTTTCCATCAACAGTTATTATCATTCACAAGACCAAATACAGATTTCTAGGTTAATAATGGAAATGTATCCATAAAAAAATGGAAGCTATATGGATGATCTGTATGGGATCTGTTTTTGTGCACCTTTGGACTTGAATGGCTTACTCTCATCCATTTTAAGGAAGAACCTATGCGTGCTATGATTTTTTTGACTTGCTTTTTTTCAAACACTTATCTAAACAGCCCAATGGACCTAGATCTGTCTGTGTCTACTTCTGTCAGTTTTTTCTCGGAAAACACTGGGGTCGACAATACAGTCATAGGAACGTACCCTACAGATGATGTTGGAGGAGAGAAGGAGCCTGCATGTTGTATTTCCAATGGTAGCTCATTCTGTTTTCCAGCAGATAAGCCGCTGCCAGTGGAATCTATTAGTCGCTCTCATAGCGAACACAGGAGCCAAGCTGAGCGTTCTTGTATATAAGGGGCTCAGAAGAGATGGCTGTCAGTTGAACAATCTTTTGGCTGACAGCTACCTAATGTGTTATGAGTAGGGGGCTTTACCAGTGAAGATCTTGATTTTGATTTTTGATCTTGATTTTGACGTGTTTAGGATCATTATCCATTTGTAGAAGCCATCCTCTTTTCAACTTCAGCTTATTACAGATGGTGTTATGTTTACATCAGGGAAAATATATATTTTTGTACTGTGTTAGCCACGGAAAAATTATTAGAAAAATATTAAGATTTGAGAATTCTCAGTGGCTGATACCTTTTAATGGTTAACTGAAAAGATGGTAACAAGTTCCAAGCTTTCGAGACTACTCAGGTCTCTTCATCAGGCATAGTATGACACAAAATCTGAAGAGTCACATATTTATACACAATAGGACACAGAAATAATGCAATAGATGAGACAGGTAACGTAAAGCAGAGCTATTACTGTGGGAGAAATGTAAACAGTTCTGGCTGTAAATTTTGGATTAGTTTATAGATAAGGACTGTGAAAGTTTTATTGTCCAGTGATCGAGGTCTGGTCCAGGGTTATGATGACCCCAAAGCTCTGAGGAGCACATTCCTTAGTTGATGTAGAATGACATAATTCCATGCAACACATTCATTCCTGCTCTGAAGGTGTCAAAGGTCACCATTAGTTTATATTCCCAAATTTTTCTGTCTCCCTGAGATTTGAAATGACCTTTTAATACCAATAATTTCATGTCTGTGATGTTGTGATCAGGGAAACAAAAATGCTTGGCCACAGGTAGATCTATTTTTTTTTCTTTTATTGTGTGGCGATGAGAATTCATCCTTGTCCTAAGTTTTTGCCCTGTCTCCCCTACAGTACATACAGACCCCCTGATGGACTTTTGGTGCATATAATTAAGTACACTACATTAGGTGTGATACAGCTGAAAGTACCTGGGATCTTGTAGTTCTGATGTGAGTTTGGTATCTTTATCTTGTCTGTGGTCATTATAAATGGATAGGTTTTCCATTTTTTCTGGTTGCAGGGAAAGGTACCTGTAGCTGGTGGAGATGACAGGGAGCTTCTGACAATGATGCTTCTTAAATTTGGGGGCTGCCTGAAACACAGAACTGGAGGATCTGGAAATATGGATTGTAATCGGGCATCTTTCTGTAGTAATGGTTGTAGTTTCCATGCAGCTCTCCTTAGCATCTCCAGATTTGGATTTTAGGTGACTACAAGAGGCACCCGGTTGCTTTCTTGTTTAGTTTTGTAATGTAGGAGATGATTCCTTGATATTCTGGTGGTTCTTGTAATCTGGTTCTCTATTGTTCTTGGATGGTAGCCCCGATTCAAAAAGGTCTTTCTGAGGCCACAAAGGTGTTTGTCTCTATCTATAGGGTTGGAACACAACATCACAGACATGAAATTATTGGTATTAAAAGGTAATTTCAAATCTCAGGGAGACAGAAAAATTTGGGAATATAAACTAATGTTGACCTTTGACACCTTTAGAGCAGGAATGAATGTGTCACATGAATTTATGTCATTCTACATCAATTAAGTATACAGATGATAAAGGTGCCATTAATCACCGCGCTCCACCATGAAAAAATGTATATATATGCCAGAGATGGATAATGTTCCCAGCATTTATTGGAGACTGTAAGGCTGTGTGCTCACGTAGCGTTTTACAAGCGTTTATGCTGCAGAATTTCCGCAGCATAAACGCTTGGGAAACGCTTGGTAATCCGCCCCCCATGGTCCCCAATGACAAGCCGCACTTTCAATGCCCATGCTGCGCTTTTTTACGCAGCGTTTATGCTGCGCTCAAAAATCCGCAGCATGTCCATTAATTTTGCGGAAGCGCGGCGTAATCGCCGCCATTGACTTGCATTGAGACGCATATAATCCGTGTCAGTACATTTGTTCTCACGGATTATATGCGTTTCAATGTGCAGATGGTACCCAGTTCTGGAGGAGAGGAGACTCTCATCCAGACCTGGGTACCATAGAAACTGTAAAAAAATAATTTAAAATAAAAAATAAAGTTTATACTCACCTATCGATGTCTTCCCAGTGTTTTGTCTGCTCCCTCTGGTGTCTTGCAATGTTCGAGTAGATGTGAAGGACCTGCCATGACGTCACTGAGTCATGTGACCTATCACATGGCTCAATGACGTCACCGCAGTTCCTTCACACCGCCGCAAGCAGTGCAAGACACTGGACGGAGCACACAAAACACCGGGAAGACATCGGAAGGTGAGTATAAACTTTATTTTTTTTATTTTTCACCATTCTTATTCTTTATTTTAAATAACTTGGTCACACTACTATAAATCCATGCCGGTTGCATGGATTTATAGAGTGTGAACAAGTTGTCAAGCACTTTTCCAAGTAATGCTAAAATCGCTTGGAAAAGCGCTTGATAACCCGCATGCAGAAATGCATGCAAAGACGCTTTACAAACGCTTCTACCTGGCGGGAAAACCGCATGTAAAATCCGCATGCGTTTTTCCTGCCAGGGAGAAGCATAAAAAATAAGCTTCATTTCCGCAACGTGGGCACATCGCCTAAAAGTTATAAAAGACTAAGCGTTTCGTGGACGTCCCGTCCACTTCTTCAGGTACATAGCTGCTACTTGTTACAACATGGAAGGCATATGTACACACATGATAGCACATGGAGTGAAGAAAAAAACTGCCAAAGCACCCCTTGGAACCAAAAAGAGGAAACATTTTTGAGATTTGAAATGACCTTTTAATACCAATAATTTCATGTCTGTGATGTTGTGATCAGGGAAACAAAAATGCTTGGCCACAGGTAGATCTATTTTTTCTTCTTTTATTGTGTGGCGATGAGAATTTATCCTTGTCCTAAGTTTTTGCCCTGTCTCCCCTACAGTACATACAGACCCCCTGATGGACTTTTGGTGCATATAATTAAGTACACTACATTAGGTGTGATACAACTGAAAGTACCTGGGATCTTGTAGTTCTGATGTGAGTTGGGTATCTTTATCTTGTCTGTGGTCATTATAAATGGATAGGTTTTACATTTTTTCTGGTTGCAGGGAAAGGTACCTGTAGCTGGTGGAGATGACAGGGAGCTTCTGACAATGATGCTTCTTAAATTTGGGGGCTGCCTGAAACACAGAACTGGAGGGTCTGGAAATATGGATTGTAATCGGGCATCTTTTTGTAGTAATGGTTGTAGTTTCCATGCAGCTCTCTTTAGCATCTCCAGATTTGGATTTTAGGTGACTACAAGAGGCACTCGGATGCTTTCTTGTTTAGTTTTGTAATGTAGGAGATGATTCCTTGATATTCTCGTGGCTCTTGTAATCTGGTTCTCTATTGTTCTTGGATGGTAGCCCTGATTCAAAAAGGTCTTTCTGAGGCCACCAAGGTGTTTGTCTCTATCTATAGGGTTGGAACACAACATCACAGACATGAAATTATTGGTATTAAAAGGTCATTTCAAATCTCAGGGAGACAGAAAAATTTGGGAATATAAACTAATGTTGACCTTTGACACCTTTAGAGCAGGAATGAATCTGTCGCATGAATTTATGTCATTCTACATCAATTAAGTATACGGATGATAAAGGTGCCATTAATCACCACGCTCCACCATGAAAAAATGTATATATATGCCAGAGATGGATAATGTTCCCAGCATTTATTGGAGACTGTAAAAGCTATAAAAGACTACGCGTTTCGTGGACGTCCCGTCCACTTCTTCAGGTACATAGCTGCTACTTGTTACAACATGGAAGGTATATGTACACACATGCTAGCACATGGAGGGAAGAAAAAAACTGCCAAAGCACCCCTTGGCGCCAAAAAGAGGAAAATAAAAAAAAGGAGCGAGAGAGAGAGAGAAAAAAAAGGGGAAGAAAATCTTGGAAACACATGTAAAATCATAATGCACATGAACATTTGCTCAAACAGAGAAAAGAAGTACAAAGTAATTTAAAATATGTAGAGAATAATTAAAAAATATTTTCTTTTAAACATAATAAAATATGGGTCTAATATTAATCATGATGAACCATGGAGGGCTAGAACTTAAATACTTGCTCAAGTTGCTGTGTACAGTCACGCTAGGCACATAGCCCGCTACACTAGGGCTCCTGATTTGGTTTGTCAGCTGAAAAACGGAGCTGTAAGAGTGGTGAGAGGTAACTGGAAGGCTATAATGTGGGTGGTGCTAACAGGATTGTGGGTTTGGGGATAGGTGGCTATATTTTTGGTATTGAAAAAGAACTGGGGAGGTGTAAAAAGTGATTGCTGGAATTCTCAAAGAAAAACTTCTGCGATTTCGTTTAACCCCTGCGGTTTAAGGGTCTGCTGGAATTCTCACAGAGGTGAGCAATTTCCCTTATATCTTTACTGCTGTCTATTGGATAACAGCGCTATTTGGGCTCCTGTCTTTGCTTTCTTTACTTACATCAACTAAGGAATGAGCTCCTCAGAGCTTTGGGGTCATCATAACCCTGGAAATCTCAATCATTAGACAATAAAACTTTCACAGTCCTTATCTATGAACTAAACCAATATTTACAGCCAGAACTGTTTACCTTTCTCCCACAGTAATAGCTCTGCTTTACATTACCTGTCTCATCTATTGCATTATTTCTGTGTCCTATTGTGTATGAATATGTGACTCTTCAGATTTTGTGTCATACTATGCCTGATGAAGAGACCTGAGTAGTCTCTAAAGCTTGCAACTTGTTACCATCTTTTTAGTTAACAATTAAAAGGTATCAGCCACTGAGGACTCTCAAATCTTAATGTTTACATGAAGAATTTGTTGAAATTTCTTTCAATGGGGGGGCGTGGCCTGGCTATGGAGGAGTGAAGTCGCATGGTTGTCTGCTCCCGTCTCTAGACCAGCTTCAGGGCATGCCTATCACTTCAAATCAGGCCAAAACACTGCCAATGCCGGCAAAAAAAGAAGAATATAATGCAGACCAGTGTGAGTACTCAGCGGGCCCCTCCAACAAATATTACCCGCTACCTAAGAAATTGCAGCATCTGCCTCTCCTGCAAGAGTGGGATCTAAGATGGCGTCGGCTGTCCCTGCCCAGCGCTCCTCATCTCCTGCATCGGAGGTTAAAAAGCTCCTGGGGTAAATGCTCCCCCACATCAACATTAGCAGAGAGGATGATACCTTCATCGGCGGAGGATGCGGACCTGGCTTCCCGGATTGGGGAGACGCGGGAGGCCTCATTGCTGCTGCGGGGATCTCCCTCAGTCCAAGATGGCGGATCCCGCCTTTGCGCCTTCGGAGCTCAGGTGCGCGGTAGAGGATCACTTGGTGCCCCGGCCCCTGGACACACCAGATTGGGCAGTACTTATCTCTGCTGTGGGTCCAGACCTGCAGAGGCCCCAGTCACACACTGATGCCCGGAGTTCCCCTGAGAGAGGCCCCTTCCCTTCATTATTACATTCTTCTTCCCTTGGCTGCTCAGAGGAGAGCCAACAGGATGACTCATTACAATGTGAGGCAGTGTGGAGAGACCTCAGAGATCGAATACGAGCTATTCCAACCAGAGGGACATGGAGAATTATATGTCTAGACTGGAGTCCTCTTACAGGGCTGAAGCAGCCTCCATTAGAGGGGACATGCAAGAGTTAATAGAAAAAGTGTCTGCTGCTGAATCACATACAGCATCCATCGCTCAACAAGTAAATTCTCATGAACAAACTTTGTCTTCTCACTCATACCAACTGGAATACCTAACAGATTTGATAGATGATATTGAAAACAGAGGAAGGCGCAACAATATTAGGATTAGAGGACTTCCAGAGACAACTGAACACCATGAACTGGATGAGACACTACGTCATTTGTTTAACTCTATCTTGGGTCTGCCCTTAGAGAATGAGTTGGAGCTAGATAGGGCTTATAGATCCTTGGGCCCCAGATCCTCTGATGCGACAAAACCTCATGATGTGACTCTATTTTATATCAAGAATATCCTATACAACTCATGTCTGATCTATCGCGCCACACACTACAGAAGAGGAAGACATTAAAGACTCTATTAGAGGTTCTGAGACAGCAGAACATTCTATACTCTTGGGGTTTCCCTTTCTGTCTACAGGTCCGCCATTCAGGGGCTTTACATGTGATACGTTGCTTTTGTTACAGGTTTGGGGATTCCCCACGTATCTATGCCAACAGAGGATTGGCCGAGTCTCCCGGGAGGCCCCAAGTCGGATCTCAATCCACGACCATAAAGAGCGACAAGAAACAAATCCAGAGAAGAATTCAGGAGAGGGAACAATGGAAAACATATCCCTCACTCCCCAGATTGAATCGTCTATTACTAATGGATCCTGTGTTCAATACGCTAGTCTTCAGCGCTAGTCAATCTTGTGAAAGATATTAGAGTGTTATATTCCTCTAAAATGTTTTCAGCAATGAGTATAGTTGATATTACGAATAATTCATCTATATGACTGGCTCTCAATAATAAGATTTGATTATATTATGTCAATAATATTCCGTTCTTGGACAGTATGGATATTATGACATAAGGATATGTGATATACTGATTCAACGTTTAATATAATGATAAGTAGATGCTAATCTTTGACAGCTTTTGGCTGCTTTTCTATCATAGGTTTTAAGACAAAATGGTATGGCCTGATGTCTGGTTTGGGGGGGCTCCCCAGTAGAAAGCCCATCCTCCCAGGGGGGTTTACACTCTGCTATGCAGGTGGAAAATATACCTATTTCCCCTCATCAGATTGTTTTTCTTTCATTTTGTTATATAATTTTGTTTTGGTTTTCATTTTATATATCCCGTAATTTCTTCTTATTTTTCTGTGTATTTTCATTTCCCATCTTGCCCCACTCCTTTCGCCCCCCTTGGTAATCATGTTCTCTGTTAAAGTAGGCTCGCTGAATGTAAGAGGCTTTAATGTCCCACAGAAACGTTCACAAATTTTGTACTCTATGAACAAACAAAGAGTCCAGGTTCTTATTTTACAGTAAATGCATTTTAAAACTGGGCATATGCCTGTTTTTGGAGATAGGTATTACTCTCGGTGGTTCCACTGCACTAATCCGGATTCACGCTCTAAGGGTGTATCCATAGCCATACACAAGTTGTTGGCCTATACTCTCATAGATTCTCTCATTGATGATCAAGGCAGATATGTGTTCCTCAAACTCAAAATAGCAGAATCAACATATACAATAGCAAACTGGTACCTCCCTAACAAAGATCAGATCTGCACATGTAGGTCCTTTTTAACGTCCCTCTCTGATTTTGCAGGAGTTCTGATTGCAGGTGGAGACTTCAACTTCACATGGAATCCCGCGTTAGACTCCTCAGGAAGGGGTGTCGTCCCTCTGAGACAGCTTCGTTCATTGAAATGGGTCTTCCATGCCCTCAGGTTGACAGATGTTTGCTGCATTTTAAATCCTCAGGGTAAGGATTATACATATTTTTCTCCTACCCATGGCTCATATAGTCACATTGATTTCTTCCTGTTGAGTCATCACGCTCTGTCTTGGAACCCATCTGCTACACTAGGTGACATATTGTGGTCTGACCATGCCCCAATCTTCCTATCTATTTCCATTCCCTCCTACAGTGTCCATTTTAGGACATGATCAGATATCAAAATCAAACATCAGAATGATGTCAGTTTGAGGCTAAATACCCTGTCTAAGAACTGATTTTGATAAGTGATTCTGACAAGTGATTTTGACGAGTGATTTTGATGAGTGATTCTGACGAGTGATTCTGACGAGTGATTTTGATGAGTGATTTTGACGAGTGATTTTGACGAGTGATTTTGACAAATGATTTTGACGAGTGATTCTGACGAGTGACTTTGACGAGTGACTTTGACAAGTGACTTTGCAAGTGACTTTTACAACTATAATAATAATAATAAAAAAAAGTAACTCTTCACTGAATCACTCGTCAAAATCACTTGTCAAAATCACTTGTCAGGATCACTTGTCAGAATCACTTGTCAGACAAGTTATTTAACCTCAAACTGACATCATTCTGATGCTTGATTTTGATATCTGATCATGTCCTAAAATGGACACTGTAAAATTGGAACAGCTAAAACTTTCCAAAGGCATCTCGCTTTTTCAGGAGAATGCATCTGCCCACAAGTTTCCCTTACCTTATAAATACTCCAGGAAATTGCCTTTAAAATTGTCAATTATCCGCCACATTCTCCATCTGAACATTATCGCCTTCCAAAACTCAAAAAATCATTTAAAGGCCAAAAATTTATAGCAAACAAGATGGAAATGTTTTTTTCAATTTGTTTTCTAAAAGATTAGAATTCTTTTTTGATCGATACATTAAATCTATGGAGTTGAAAGGTGATAATGTTGAATAAGATAGTATTCCTTGGAAAACATGTCGTTTTTTTTTCCAGTCTAAGCCAACTATATATCAATATACTGTTGTATAAAGCAAAAAATTGTAGCATTCGTATTTCAAAATGGTAAAAAATTATTAATTTCAAGTCTATAATGTTTCGACTCTGGCAATGAACCTTTTCTATTTGCTAGAATCGAAGTTATGGGCTTAGAATAAATACCATGTTTCACCTTTTTGATATGCGTATGCTACCATTTTTTCTGTATATATACAATATTCTAGTGGTTTGAACTCTGCAACTTGCACCCACACTTTGATTGGCACTGCTTCATTTTTTTATTTCTGTTTGTAGAGCGGCCATGGTATAAGTGCATGCAGGCATTCATTTAGTACTAGAAAAATGCTGACCTTTCCCATATTTTTTGCATTGTGCATTAGGGGGGTAAGTGGAGGCTCTGCACCCCTTATCCATCCATCTTTCCCAAACAGGTTTTAATCAGAAATAATCTGGATCCTATCTCTTCTCCATTACATATGAGGCCTTTTGGCGCAGGGAAACATGGGTCAGGCGGTACACCTTGAAGTTTATACATTTTTTTTATCAAATACTGTCAACTAAGTACCAATTTTATGTGTGTAGTAATAGAATTCATGCATTTATTGATTGCATTTTGCTTGTATATACAGTAATTTACATATCAGCCATGGCATACGTGCACCTGTGCATTAATTTAATACTAAACAAGTTCTATCCTTAGGATAGGTGTGACATGTAGAAGTAGTGCTGTTGCTTCAAAAGCATCTAGCAACTGTTACAAATAACACAAGCACAGGAGACAGAAAGTGTTGTGCTTCAGAAGCATCCAGCAACTAGAGGCATTAACACAGTCACAGGAGACAGGGAGTGTTTTAGCAAAGCCCCAGGGGGATTGTGGGGAACTTGTTATTGTGGTCTGGCTGAAGCTGAAGAGAAAGGTGGTGTGTTATCTGGATCTGGCAGAAGGCAACTGAACAGGAATCAGATCAGGAGAGAAACTAAACACAGGTCAGATAAACTCCCTGAACTAACAGTGCAGAGTATTATTGGGCAGGAAGATAAGGACTGGAAGGAATTGTGTCACAGGGATCATCTCCCTCATCAAACCCCCCCCCATCTCCATGCAGGATAAAGAATGCAGTGTACTATTGTGTCCTGGAGAAGGAAAAGTCTGTGGTTGTGTATGCATAGAAGTGTGCTGCTAAGAGATCTAATCTATGCTGAATTATGCTACTGAAGAGACTGTAATACTGTGCCTTGTGAAGAAACTACTGTATTGTTACTGGAGCCGGTTGCTCAAGAAACTCAGACTGTACTGTAATGAAGATTGTTGCTGTAATATCCCTGAACTGAACTGGCCGTGCTTCAGATTAAATTCCACTGTTAAACTGTTGAAAAAGACTCTTGTCAGATGTGTCTGGTCAGCAATTGAATCTATCGTGTGCCTGAGGGAAGCTGCAGCCTATGGTCGCCCTGAGTAATGGTTCCCCCAGGATTCCAAAGAATTCATGAAATCTGTCTCACCCTATCTGAACCTTGAGGCGTACGTGTAACATAGGCAGTCAATATTTTAATCGTGGGGGTGCCAGAACACAGCAGCTCCTTCATTTCTTTAGTCACCGTGGTCGGGTAATATAGATCCACTCCCTATTTAAATGAATAGCAGTGGATCTGTAGTACACAACCATGTCCACTATACTTTTGACGAAACTGCTGTGTTCTGGGAACTTCCGGCTTGTAACAGCTGATTGGACGGGATGGCAGGTGTTGAACCTCCACCGGTCAGATATTGAGGATAGCCTATCAATAAAAAAAGTAGTGGCCAACTTCTTTAATTCAAACTCCAGACCAGATTACATACTTACCCTCCATGCTGTCAGCTTTCACATCATCAATCACACCAATATGCATCCATAAATTCATATCCAAAATATTGATCACATTCTGATAGAAGTCATGAGTCTTTGCAACTCTCTATTAGGCCACGTTCTGTATTTGATCAGTATTTTACCTCAGTATTTGTAATCCAAAACCAGGAGTGGGTGATAAATGCAGCAGTGGTGGTGATGTGTTTCTATGATACTTTCCCTCTGATTGTTCCAGTACTGATTTTGGCTTACAAATACTGATGTAAAATACTGACCACATACTGAACATGTGAAGGTAGCGATAGAGTGTGACACAGTGTAAGCGGATATCTAAAGTTACTTTAAATAACGCAACCCAGTATGGATACACTAATTGGCATGCAACAAGGATCTCTCAGTCCTCTTAATCCAATTTCTAAAAAAAGTTAATGCCAAAAGCACACATTTTTAATGCAATAATGTAACTCCATACTGTATATTTGATACATATAATCACATATAATTGAAGTTGAATGGAGGTGTAGATCCATTTGACTTGCACTGAGACTCTGCACATTGCAGTAAGCATCTCCACTCCTGTGCATGGAATATGGTGATGGTTTGTCTGATTCTTGCCTGCTACCGTGTTTCTCTGAAAATAAGACCTACACTGAAAATAATTGTTACACGCACGCCGCTAGGTTCGTGATAGGGGCGAGACAGGTTACATGAATTCTTTGGAATCCTGGGGGAACTATTACTCAGGGCGACCATAGACCATGTGCTGCAGCTTCCCTTAGGCACACAGGGGTATTGACCCTCAGGCACAGACACGTAGGTTGTTTCACTTGCTGACCAGACACACTTGACAAGAGTCCTCATAAACGGTAAAACAGTAGCATTTAATAAGAAGCCGCACAGCCAGTGCAAGTTAAGTGTTATGAGCAACAGGCTCCAGCGACAAACAGTACAGTTTCCTTAGCAGCTCAGCAGTTCACAGTTTTCCCAGTAGTACATGACAGCACAGTTCTAATGCAAAGGCACATTAATGAACACAGCATTCTTTACAGCACAGTGAGATGGAGGAGGGGGGGAGGGTTTGCTGAGGGAGATAATCCCTGTGAGACCATTTTTTACAGTCCTTATCTTTCTGCTTGATAATACTCTGCACTGCTAGTTCAGGAACTCCACCTAACCTGTGCTTAGCTTCACTCCTAACTTAAATCCTCTTCACTTGCAGGGGCACTTCTGTCAGATGCAGAACACACACACCACCTTTCTCTTCGGCTCCAGCCAGACAGTACACAACTTCCCCACAATCCTCCTGGGGCTCTGCTAAAACACTCCCCTTCTCCTGTGACTGTGTTAACCCCTCTAGTTGCTGGATGCTTCTGGAGCACAACACTTCCTGTCTCATGTGCTTGTGTTACTTCTAATAGTTGCTGAATGCTTTTAAAGCAACATCACTACTTCTGCATGTCACACTCTGCAACAGCACTACTTCTGCATGTCACACTCTTCCCTCCTTTTTGAATGTCATCCTCGACATTAGTCTTAATTTGTCAATCTGACCAATTCTGAGACAGTGGTGAAAGTTGGATAGCTTTATATACAAATTGGCATTGACAAATTGGTATAACATTCATAAACATTGATAACAACCTTTTCTTACAACCTTTTTCTTGTAGGACGTCTGTAAGATATCAACAATTAACACAATTAAAACAATCAGCATCTCTTCAGCTGGAGCTTTTCGTATGTCTTCAACCAGCTCTCTCTCACTATGCTTTAACAGTTCTTTGTTTCCACAAAGTCTTTTAAGGAAAATCAGAGCATGAATACAAGTCTTTCCACCAGGCAACATCTTCCTTACTGCCTCTCGGTGGTGAATACCACTCCAGTGAGCTTACCTGGTCAGTAGGCAGAGATACCTGTTTCCAGTCGACAGTCCTTGGCACGTGACTCGGTTCACCGAGTGTTTCATACGTCAGCATCACAGGCCTCCTCACTTCTCGAGTCGACATCCTCCTGGTGGGTTGTTCCTCAGATACCACGGGTTCTTCGGTCACAGAAGTTTCTTCTGCCGCACTCATTTCCTGTGCTTCCTCAGATGCTCTTGGAGCTGCCTCTGTAAGTTCATGTACTTCTCCTGAGTCACCTGTTTCCACACGGTCTAGTAATTCCGCTCCTCCTGAGTGTCGATCGGTCTCTTCAAGGACCGGTGTTCGATCATCATATCTGAATTGGACTTCATCTGTACTCCTTGGTACGAACTCTGGAGCCTCAGGACTTAGTTCATTCTCCTGAAGATGGTACATCCCTCTCCTTGCCAATCTGAGAAATACAACGGTGTGTTCTTCTCCATCGGAACTTTCAAGGTCACTATCCACCTCTGGATCTTCAGTCTGTGGTGGTCCCTTAGTCGATCTCGGACAATGTCGGTCTACTTCTGGTAAGTCTTATTGCGATGGGAGATAATCACAGGGTTGTAGTAAATTCCGATGGACCATTCTGGTTTTCTTGTCTCCCGTTTCCAATCGGATTTCATACACTGGGCTGTCATCAGCTTTCCTCCTTACGACCACATACACCTTGTCTTCCCAGTATGAACAAAGCGAACAAAATTTTCCTGGACCGCCTTTCTCACGTACGTCCTTGACTAGCACCTGGCTTCCCGGTGCCAATTCTGCTCCATAACATTTTCGATTATAGTACTCCTTACTCTTGCTCTGTCCTTGTGAAACCACTTTGGACGCTATGTTGTATGCCTCTGCCATCCATTCCATCCAGTTCTGAACGTACTCCGGATACATTCTGTAAGTCTCTGACTCCGGAGTATCGAACATGAGGTCGATTGGCAGTCTTGGCAGTCGTCCATACAATAGGAAAAAGGGTGAGTAACCCGTTGCATCACTCTTTGTACAGTTATAGGCATGTACCATTTTTGACAGAGAACTCTTCCAGTCTTTCTTCTCATCAGCTGTTAAAGTACCAAACATCAACAATAATGTTTGGTTAAAACGTTCCACTTGTCCATTACCCTCTGCGTGATATGGCGTTGTGTGGGATCTCTGAATTCTACAGTACTTTCCTAGCTTGGCAAAGAGCTGATTCTCAAATTCTCTTCCTTGGTTGTGGTGTAACCTCGCAGGGAACCCAAACCTCAAAGCAAAATCATTGAAGATCTTCTCTGCAGCTGTTCGACCTGATTTATTGGTGGTGGCATATGCTTGAGCAAATCGAGTGAAATGGTCCATCACCACCAAGATGTATTCGCAACCACCCTTGCACGTCTCGAGATGTAGAAAGTCTATTGAGACCATCTCAAATGGATACATAGTTTGGATGTCACCCATAGGTGCCCGGGTTGATGTGTTGGGACATTTATCTTTCAGACACCCACACTCCCTGGTCACGTACCTCTCAATATCTCTCTGCATGTACGGCCAGAAGAAACGTTCACGGATCAAATTTATTGTCGTTTCCACTCCCAGGTGTCCCATGTTTTTATGGAGTTCTTTGAAGACCAACCTACGGAATACTCTGGGTAGTACCAACTGCCGGTTTTGTCCTCCTTTACAATACAGGATACCATCTTCACTAAGGTAGAGCTTCGCCCATTTTTTAATTAAAACAGATACTGCTGGTGACTCATTGTCTCTCTCCCGTTTACTTGGAAACCGATTTTGGTCCACATAAAGTAGTATTCTACCAATTATCTGATCTTCCCGTTGTGCTCTACGGATTTTCCCTTTTGGTAGTTGTTGAATAGACCGGGGGTGATCTTGTTCTCTCGCTTTATGGTGGTTTCCACCGTCAACGGACACCACAATGGTGTGCCTTCCTCCTGATAAGCTTGTACTGCTTGGGTAGTGCTCTCAATTGCTTCCAGACTGACTTCCTCCAAGCATTCTTGCATGAACTCCTCAGGCTCTAGTGGCATTCTTGACTATCCGTCAGCATCCGCATTGCATTTTCCTGGCCTGTATTTGATGCTGAAATTGAAGTCAGCTAGTTCAGCGACCCATCTCTGACCCGTTGCATTCAGTTTGGCTGTAGTAAGGACATAGGTCAAAGGGTTGTTGTCAGTGTATACCTCAAACTCTTTGCTGTAATAGAGATAATCTCTAAATCATTCACAGATAGCCCATTTCAATGCCAGGAACTCCAATTTTCCGGAATGTAGATGGTAATTCTTCTTGACGTCTGTCAATGTTCTAGAACCGTAACCGATGACTCTCATTGTTCTATCTTGATGCTGATACAGGGCAGCTCCAAGTCCAACTTTAAATCAGGATATCCCAAGATGGGTGGTTTTACCAGGCAGTCTACTAGTTCTTCCAATACCTCCTAGTGGTCTGCTGTCCAGGGAATGGGCTGTTGGGACGAAACGGCGCTGTTTTTTTTAAGCCAGGTCCTGCCCGCGTCCTTCTTATTCTCCGTGGTTGTTGTTGTCTCTGTCGTCCCCCCCAAAAGGAGGTATAGTGGGGCAGCAATCCTGGAGAAGTTCCGAACGTAAGTACGATAGTAGGAGAGGAATCCTAATATCTGCCTCAACTCCCCGACGGTAGAGGGCCGCTTGTCTTTTAAGGCCAGTACTGGAGCGATTTCTGTTGGGTCCATGGTATATCCTTCTCCGGACACAATTTTCCCTAGAAATTGGACTTATCTTTTGAACAGTTCACACTTCTTTGGGGTCAACTTAACTCTGTGTTGTTGATCCAGTTGTAATACGGTCCTAACGTGTTCAACATGCTCCCGGAAGGTTTTGCTGTGTACCACATTGTCATCCAAGTACGGCTGGCAGATATCATCCCTCAATCCTTCTAAACATGTCTCCATGCTCCTCTGGAATTCTGCTGGAGCTGAACTGAGCCCAAACAGTATGCGGATCCACTCATATAATCCCCACGGTGTGATAAATGCTGTCAAGGGTCTACTGGACTCTTCGACAAAGACTTGGTGGTATGCCTTACCCTGATCGTGGACCGAGAACCAGGTACTTCCTGATAGGCTATTGAGCATATCTTGGATCTTTGGTATCGGGTGTCGATCAGTTACTGACTTCGGTTTAGTTCCCGGTAATCACAACAGAGTCTCAACGTACCGTCCTTCTTCCTAACACAGACAATAGGAGAGGAATAAGACGACTTCGACTTTTGGACCCAACCTCTGTTAATGAGATCTTGCAAATATTCTTTCACTTCACAATGTAATGGTTTCGGCACAGACTTGTAGCTTCTGGTTACGGGGGCCATGTCTTTTAAATTGATTTTCAAATGCAACGACCGGATACAACCTATATTAGAATCATCTTTGGATAACGCATGACACTCTTCTCTCAGCATCTGCTTTGCTGTCGCTAGATCTTCAGCACACAAGTGTTCCAGGGGTACTGGGGGATCCCAGGACCCGGAGGTGGGTTGTGCAATTTCCTCCCCTGGGCAACTCCTGTTCCTTGGTGGGGAGACTGAATTCACTGTAGACCCCTGGGCTGGTCGCACACTGCCTGGATATACAATTTTAACGGTTTTGATGTAACCTAACACAGACTTTGGATCCAGTCTAATTTCGTGTTTCGTAGTATTCATCACCGGCACTGTCACTCGAGCAAACCCACCAGTAGGAATCGTAAGCACAGTCTCACCTTGAACTAGGCCTGCCGGAAGTTCTGAGGAGTCTTCTGGCACAAACAGTCTTTTCTGGACTTTTCTTCCTGGTTCTACCCGGACTCCACACCTCACCCCCACCATTTGGTTTGCAGGGATGATGGTTGGATGCAAGCCTACCTTGACTTCTTTTAGGTCCATTGTATTCTGTGCTTTCTTTACTCTATGAATCACGTTTTCTGCCACAGCGTTGGGTATGGCGAGCGATGTGGCAATTGCATCCACAACCAGCTCCCCTGCTTTGTGTTTCGTGATGACCTCACTGATTACATTATAACCCTGGATAGGATCCTCTGCCACGTTCTGATCACTGGTCACGAGAAAAGGTACCAAAAGCTCGATGGTGTTGCTGTTCTTCGTGGCCCTGAGTTGGAAAGCCACTTCCACCCAGCCTATGATAGTGATTTCGGTCTGGTTGATGGCTTTTCCGTGGACTTCCACTGGTCCCAAGATTTCTTTTAGTGACCAAATGCAAGTGTGTGGCAGGTAGCGCCTTCTCTATTCTTCATTTAAAAGGCTCGCTTGGGCTCCTGTGTCCCACAGTGCTCTTACTAGGAGTCCATCTAGCTGGCACTGTATAAAGCACCTTTCACCGATTAGGCTGATGAGGCTATCTTTACTGACCGAGGAATCCTCCTCCCAGGAGTACATCGTTTGACCTCTGCACTGGTCATTAAGTAACTGATGCCCCTGTCCTTCTTGCAGCTGTTGTAGATGGGAACACAGTTGGGGATAGTACTGACGCAACCGTTTTACCTCATGCGCCATTCTGAGGTTTGGTGAGATTTGGATTTGCTTCTGGGGTCTCCTCCGTGTCGCGGTTACCAGTCGCCCCGCACTGGCAACCTTCTGTCTTTTAACCCAAACAACCGTGACCATTGGCATTCCTTGGCATAATGTCCTTCCTCACCATATCTTAGACAGTGGACACACCGTACTCTGATTTGATGAACGGCACGCTTCACAAGCCAGGTATCTTCTGTTTTGGAACCCACTCCTGGGTCTGAGGGATACAGGTTTGGCCTGGAATGAATCAACTTTTTCACCTCAATCAACTCGGCTCGCAGTTCTCCTATTACTTCCTCCCAGTCAGCGCTGACGGTCCTCTCTTTTGTTGGTGATTTAAGGTTCCCTCTCGGAGGTGGCACTGGAGGGTCTCTATGATGATCTTCGGACTGGCCACCGGGGGTCTTCAGCTGACTAATTTTGGTGATCTTAGGAGCAGAGTCTTTCTTTAACTTCTGTTCGCTCTTTGACTCCAAACTAGCGGCCTCATTCATTTTTTCAATTAAAACTTCGTCCAAAATGCCAGGATCTTCTAGGTACTGTTTCAGCTGCAACTTGATATCTTTGCTGATTAATGCCATTCCCAATTATCTCAAGAACTTCTTCTGGACTAGTCCAGCATCAAACTTCTCTTCCGGTTCCAGATCTCTGGATGCAAACAACAGTCTATCCTTCAGTTCAATTGCTCTAAACAAGAATCTTTGGGGTGATTCATTATTTTTCTGTGAGAGGTTAATGAGTCGGTGGAACAATTCTGAATTACTCACTTCTTTATAGTGCCCTTTTAAAATCATCTTCAGCTGTTGCAAGGTCAATTGACTCTTCATTTCTAGCATACTACGGAGGTTCAGTCCTGGGCTGATCACTTTCACCACCCCTTCAACGATCTCATCTGGCTGGTAGCCTTTCTGTAAGCCTACGTCGATCTAGTGCAACAAGTTCCTATAAAACAGTCTCTCTTTCTGTTCACACTCTCCAATCTGTCCCAGGATCTTGAATTCTTTCCTTATGGTGATTTGGGGTGTTAGAGAGAACTGTCTCCCTGATTTAGCTAACCCGAGCAGGTTAAAGGCCCTGTCTGAGTCTATCACTCGTTCAGACGTTTTGGTTGATTCCTGCAAGGCTGTTGTTAGGGCTTTGAATCGTTCTTTCAATTCCTGTAGTTCTGTCTGCGGACGGAGATTCCCACTTTGGGTAATTGGTGCCGTCCCTCCATCCTCCAACTTCAACCTGGTTAAAAACTGTTCCTGGAGGAATGTCCCCATGACGTCTTCAGCTTCTTTCTACCCAAGCTCATCCATTTTTGCATTAATGGCAGCTAACAGTTGCCTGCGGTTGTGTGCTTTGGAAATCTGTTCACACTGACTTCTTTTTATGTTCTGCTACTGTTCTCAATTCTTCACAGGTTAACTGAAGAAGCAGCTCACTAATTCTGTCCATTTGTATTTCCACACCCAATGCTGCTAGTGAGTTTTTCTGTAGGGCTGGTCCCCTTTAACTGGTGTATCAGAGTTGAGTTGAGGTGCTGTGCTGCTGTGTTTTTCCAGACACTTTTCCTCTTCTCCCTCTACAGGCTAATTCCCGCTCAGGAGTCCCCATATGGGCCACCAATGTTACACGCACGCCGCCTAAGTTCAGATAGGGGCGAGACAGGTTACATTAATTCTGGGGGAACCGTTGTTCCGGGTTGCAGCTTCTCTCATGCACAGGACAGATTCAATTGCTGACCAGACACATTTGACAAGAGTCCTCATAAATGGTAGAACAGTAACATTTAATGAGGCACGGTCAGTGCAATGTAAATATCTCTTTGAGCAACAGGCTCCAGTAATAACAGTACAATCTCCTTTGCAGCACAGCAGTACACAGTCTATTATCCTGTAGCACAGTACAGCACAGTTTTAATGCATACACAACCACAGGCTTTTCCTTCACAAGGACTCAATTGTACACAGCATTCTTTATCCTGCATGGAGATGGAGGTGGGAGGGTTTGATGAGGGAGATGATCTCTATGACAGGATTCCTTCCAGTCCTTATTGTTATGATCTGCAACATGTACTAAGGAAAGATAAGGGAAAACTGTCCCTACAGTAAAACTAAGCTGAATCCCTACGATGTAGCGGGCTGCCTGTTCCTAGCTAACAGACCCGCCTTAGTCCTCGGCTAGTCTGAACGTAGACCTATAGCATAAGGGGAGGGGTCCCTAAAAGAACTAAGGACTGGAACAAAAATGGGACAAATCCTAAACAGAGAAGTTGTTGCAGAACACAAAAAGACAAACATACAAAAAAGTACTAGAGGTCCCAGAAGGACCAAACGAACTGACAGAAAAAGGCACAGAAGCACCTGGCTAGAGAAACAGTCAAACACTGAAGTCCAGCACAGCCAAAAGGGCGGAGCTGGAATATAAAGGCTGATGGTCACGTGACCGCAAAACACAAGATGGAAAAAACAAACAGGAGGGTTCTAACAGTACCCCCTCTTTTATGAGGATCCTTTGGATCCTCCAGGCCTAGGCCTATCCAGAAACCTCTTGTGGAAAGCTTTAACAAGCCTAGGAGCAGAGACATTATCCGTCCTTATCCAGGAGTTGTCTTCGGGACCGAAACCCTTCCAGGAGACAAGATACTGTAATCTCCCTCTATGCCATCTAGAATTCAAGATATGAGAAATTTCATATTCGCCGTCTTCCACCACAGGAGGAACTGAAACTGTGGCATCCCTATCTGATACATCAGCCTTTTTCAACAAGGAAACATGAAACACAGGATTAATCTTCCAGGAAGTAGCGACATCCAACCTAACAGCAGATGGGTTAACAACCTGAAGCACTTTAAAAGGACCCACAAACTTAGGACCCAGTTTTTTAGAGGGAATCCTCAACCGCAGGTTCTTTGAGGACAACCAAACCATGTCACCCACAGTAAACAAAACCTCCTTACGTTTCCTGTCAAAATACTTCTTGGACTTCTTGTTAGCCTCTTGAAGGTTGCAACGTACATCAGTCCAAACTCTATCCAAATCATCGGAAAAATTCTCCTCCTCCGGCACCGCCGACCCCAATTTGGATAACAAACCAAAAGACGGATGTCTCCCAGTACAACAAAAAAAAGGAGAACATCCAGCAGATGGTGACTGGTCTGCAAACTATGTCCTATGAGGAACGGTTGCAGGATTTGGGAATGTTTAGCTTGCAAAAAAGAAGACTGAGAGGAGACTTAATAGCTGTCTACAAATATGTCAAGGGCTGTCACATTGTAGAAGGATCATCTTTATTCTCATTTGCACAAGGAAAGACTAGAAGCAATGGGATGAAACTAAATGGGAGGAGACACAGATTAGATATTAGAAAAAACTTTTTGACAGTTAGGGTGGTTAATGAGTGGAACAGGCTGCCACGAGAGGTGGTGAGTTCCCCTTCAATGGACGTCTTCAAACAGAGGCTGGACAGACATCTGTCTGAGATGATTTAGTGAATCCTGCTTTGAGCAGGGGGTTGGACCAGATGACCCAGGAGGTCCCTTCCAACTCTACCATTCTATGATTCTATGATTCTATGATTCTATGTATGATTGTTAAGAGCAAATTCTGCGAGAGGCAGAATCTCAGACCACACCTCTTGATTGTCCGCCACAAAACAACGCAAAAACTGTTGAACATCCTGGTTCTTTCTTTCAGTCTGTCCATTAGACTCAGGATGATACCCAGATGAAAATGACAAATGGACTCCCAACCTGTCACAAAAAGCACGCCAAAAGGGAGCCACAAACGGATGTCCTCTATCAGAAACAATATCCGTGGGAATGCCATGTAGCTTGACAATCTCCTTAACAAATGCCTTAGCGAGTGTCTTGGCGCAGGGCAACTTAATGAATGGAACCAAATGACACATCTTACTAAAACAGTCCACGACCACCCAGATGCCAGTAAAACCCTCGGACACTGGAAGATCAGTAATAAAATCCAATGTGAGATGCGTCCAAGGGGCACTAGGAACCTCCAGAGGGCAAAGCAACCCCGCAGCAGGAGTATGTGAAGCCTTTGACCTAGCACACACAGTACATTGACCCACCCACTTGATGACTTCCTTCTGCCATCCAGGCCACCAAAAACTGCGACTGATAAGTCTCTTAGTCTCCGAAATTCTTGGATGACCCGCCAACCGAGACTCATGACACTCCACAAACAAATCTCTCCTAAAGGCTCTAGGCACGAACAACCTTCCATGGGGAGTGTTAGATGGAGGATCATCTTGAGCTTCCCCAATCCCATTCTCCAAAACGGAGTCCAATGCCGCCACCACAACTCCTTTCTGTAAAATGCTCTCCTCCTCCTCGGCACCGACCGTAGGAGAGAAGCTGCGAAATAAAGCATCGGCTTTAACATTCTTAGTACCAGGGATATAGGTAACAGAAAAATGAAACCGAGAAAAAAAAAGTGCCCACCTAGCTTGATGGGCATTCAAGCGCTTGGCAGCATCCAGATACATAAAATTCTTATGATCTGTGAAAACCTGAATAGGAAATCTAGCACCTTCCAAAAAATGACGCCAATGTTCAAACGCGAGTTTAATAGCCAGCAACTCCTGATTTCCAACATCATAATTCAGTTCTGTTTCCGAAAATTTTTTCAAAAAGAAGGCACAAGGATGTACTCTATCCTTGTTCTCCTGAGACAAAACTGCTCCGACCCCCACCGATGAAGCATCGACATCGACTAAAAAAGGCTTGGTCTCATCAGGCTGCATAAGGATAGGGGCAGAACTGAACCTCTCTTTGAGATACTCAAACGCTTCAATGGCCTCCGTAGTCCACTGGACCGTATTCGCACCTTTCCTGGTGAGATCGGTTAGAGGCTTAACAATTACAGAAAAATTCTTAATGAATTTCCTGCAATAATTGGCAAAACCCAAAAATCTCTGTATAGATTTCAAACCAATAGGCCTAGGCCATTCCTGCACAGCCTGAACCTTCACCGGGTCCATCTCAAAGCCCTCGCTGGAGACAATGTAGCCCAAAAAACTAATTTTCTGCACAGCGAACTCACATTTCTCCAGCTTAGCAAAGAGTGAATTATCACTCAATAACTGCAAAACTTCACGTACACTCTGCCAATGGGACTCCAGATCTGGCGAATAAAACAAAATGTCATCCAAATACACAACCACATTCTTACCAATCAAAGGTCTCAGGATGTCATTAATAAGGTTCTGAAAAAATCCAGGCGCATTGGTAAGACCAAAAGGCATCACCAGATTCTCAAAATGACCTACCGGAGTGTTAAAAGCAGTTTTCCATTCATCACCCTCCTTCACTCGTAACAAATTGTATGCCCCCCGGAGATCAATTTTAGAGACCCACTTGGCCCCCACCAACTGGTTAAACAAGTCAGGAATTAACGGCAATGGGTAGGAATTGCGTACGGTAATCTTATTAATTTCACGAATATCCAGACATGGACGTAAACCCCTGTCCTTTGTTTTAACAAAGAAAAATCCAACTGCCACAGGCAACTTAGAAGGTCTAATGTGACCAGCAGCCAGGCTAGTCTGTATGTACTCCTCCAAGGCCTTTCTTTCAGGGATAGTCAGATTAAACAAGCAACTCTTGGGAAGAGTAGCTCCAGGAACAAACTCAATGGCGCAATCATAATCCCTATGAGAAGGTAAAACTTGCGACTCCTCCTCTGAAAAAACCCTCCAAAAATCTTGAATAGGTACAGGTAATTCCTCTTTTTCCACAGCCGCAATGCGACCATTACAACATTTATCATAACACTTCGGACTCCAAGACTTAATCACATTAGTATACCAGTCCAGCAAAGGATTGTGCCGTTTTAACCAAGGCAAACCTAGAACGACCGAAGAGGGTAAAGTATCTAATACAACCAAGTCCAAAATTTCTTGGTGAACTCCACTGATAGTGAGGGGAAATACAGCAACCTTGTGAGTAATACATTTCAAGGGAGTGTTATCAATTGCAATCACAGAAATAGGTGATGACAAAGGTTTGGATTTCAATTTAAGGTTTTCCAAAAATCCTTTATCAATCACATTAAGTGTTGAACCCCAATCCACAAATACCTGAAATTCAATCAAATTTTCCTGCAAAGTAGTACTCCCAGAAAGAAATACTCCTGCAGAGCATAAACAAGCTATACGGGCGTAACTGACCTTTTTTTTTCCTTTACTTAAACGAAGCTCACAATACTTAATCAAATGGTCAGCTTTACCATAATAAAGACACAATCCCTCAGCGAACCTCCAGTCTCTTTCCTGAGAGGGGAGCGACTTTGCCTCAACCTCCATCGGTTCCCCGCTGTCAGAGCATATTTTCTGGGGACTGGGACCTGGCATTACAGGAGTCTTTACCTCATTCTGTCTAAATCTCAGTCTCCTATCCACACAAACAGCTAATTGCATGGCATCCTGCAGAGTCTCAGGTGCGGGGAATGCAATTAGCAAATCCTTAACCCTTTCACTCAGACCAGCAAGAAATAGACATTTCAGGGCAGGATCATTCTATTTAACTTCTGAGGCCCATCTTCTGAAGTGTGTGCAATAATTTTCAACATCACCTGACCCCTGATTCAAACACCTGAGTTCTGCCTCAGCAGACGAGATTCGATCAGGATCGTCATATAATAGCCCCATAGCAGAAAAAAATCATCTACAGACCTTAAACATAGATCATTAGGTTGTAGAGAAAAGGCCCACCACTGTGGTTCTTTGCGCAAAAGTGACATAATAAAACCAATGCGTTGTGATTCATTCCCAGAGGACTTTGGTCTCAAACAAAAATATAACAAACAAGCATTTTTAAAGGAAAAAAAAATCTTGCTGTTTACCATAAAAAACATCAGGCAGTCCTACCTTGGGTTCCACAAAATGCGCTTCAGAACAGCTGCTCACGTGTTGCTGGAACTTGGCTACCTCCAGAGACAATCCCTGCAGGCGTTGAGCCAAATCCTGGACAGAAACCATACTGATCCCCGAATTTCTTTCCTTTTAGTTTTTTTTGGGCTGGACTTACTGTTATGATCTGCAACATGTACTAAGGAAAGATAAGGGAAAACTGTCCCTACAGTAAAACTAAGCTGAATCCCTATGATGTAGCAGGCTGCAGACCCGCCTTAGTCCTCGGCTAGTCTGAACGAAGACCTATAGCATAAGGGGAGGAGTCCCTAAAAGAACTAAGGACTGGAACAAAAATGGGACACCTCCTAAACAGAGAAGTTGTTGCAGAACACAAAAAGTCAAACAGACAAAAAAGTACTAGAGGTCCCAGAAGGACCAAACGAACTGACAGAAAAAGGCACAGAAGCACCTGGCTAGAGAAATAGTCAAACACTGAAGTCCAGCACAGCCAAAAGGGAGGAGCTGGAAAATAAAGGCAGATGGTCACGTGACCGCAAAACACAAGATGGAAAAATCAAACAGGAGGGTTCTAACACTTATCTTCCTGGCTGACAATACTCCACACTGTTAGCTCAGGGAGTCCTGACCTGAATTCTCTTCCTTTGCCTTCTGTGAGATACAGATCATAAGCCACCTTTCTCTTCAGCTCCAGCCAGACAGTAAACAACTTCCCCACAATCCCCCCTCGGGCTCTGCTAAAGCACTCCCCTTTTCCTGTAACTGTGTTAATCCGTCTAGCTGCTGGATGCTTCTGGAGCACAACACTTCCTGTCTCCTGTGCTTGTGTTACTTCTAATAGTTACTGAATTCTTTTAAAGCATGTTAAAAAATGTTCCTGTGCTGAAATAATCTTATAAATGTGCCCCTACTATGTACTGTGTAATGGCTGTGTCTGACTTTGCAGGAACATTGTCTGATCATACCACAGCTCCTGGGCAGGGGGAAAGCAAAAGACAATACAGATATTACAGCAGGGGATCACAAATGATTCTTTCTTTGAAGTAAAACATTGTTTAAAAACAGGCAGGGAAGTGTTTTACCTCACAATCAGCTGCGATTCCATGCTGAAATGTCTGTATACTCTTTTGCTTCCTCCCCTGCCCAGGAGATGTTGTATGATCAGGCCATGTTCCTGTACGATAAGACACAGACATTACACAGCACACAGCAGGGCACATTTATAAGATTTTCTCAGCCCAGGGACATTTTATTTAAACACATCCAGTTGTGGAAATTATTGATCTATTAAGATCTATTGATTAAAATGAACTTTTGTTCGTGGGAAAACCCATTTAATGGCTGGGATATTCTTCACCCACTCCTGAACGGGGCTTTACAGAGCCCTTCCCAGACTGCTGTCGCAGGATAGCAGGCGTTTGGTGATACGGACGATGTGGAGTCAGGTACAAGAGAAAATCCAAAGCTAGCAAAAAACCCAAATGAAAACCAAAGGGGAACCTCGGGAAATAGCTAATGAAGTAGAACCAATAACGATCATTAGCAACTACTGAGAAGCAACCAGAGCTCAACCAGGAAGCGCTCACCATACACCTACACAGAGAAACTGAATAAACAGCACTGAACTGAATTAGAATCAGGCTATAAATATCCAGCCCAAATCCAAGGATAACAATCAGGTGAGGCATTCCTCCCATTCATGTCCAGGGAGCCACTCCCTGCTCACGTGCACAGCAGGGTGAATACATTTCCACCATTGGCTAACACCAAGCAAGGCAGCATCCTGCTTGCCTGGCAACCGGGAAACTCTGCGTTCCATGTCTCCCAGGCTGCAAATCAGTGGGAAGCACAGCGTCCCGTGTTTGCACATCACTCACCACTCCCACACACGAGGTACCAACGTGTGTAGTCACACCACCCAAGTGCATGCTGGCTCCGCCCCCAGTGCGGAAACCGGAGGACGATGACTTTGTCCACGGCAGGTATTCCTACCAGTGGCAGAAACATTAACACAAGATTTCTTAACAATGTGTGGACGGAACGTGGAAAACATTTAACATTACATTTAATAGACAACAAATATAGGAGTAATATATACAGTAAATAAATAAAAGGCGCTCCTCTGGTGAAATACATTTCCACATGTTTGTGTTCTTGAACATTTCCCAGGTCGCACTGACTCCAAAAGTACATCAAAAGTAGAGATGCTCATCCAACAGTAGTCAAAAAACTTCTCCATATGGCTGCATAGTGCACCATACAGACTTTGAAAATGTCTTTTAATGGCCCATCGCATCAAAAGCGAATAGACTCGTCTCCGCCGCCTCAGATCCACAATCACTGGGTAAGGCTCCCCAAAATGTTGAGGCAAGACCCAATGTAAAAGAGCCGGCTCAGTTGTGGTTAAGGTAAGCCTGTTAGACATGTTTTTAACAAACAAGGACAACAAAAACAACAGCAGGGGTTCTATTGGAAAGGTTTTTTTAGCAAAATATTCCTGTGGGCCCAATGTATGTCCTTGTTGATTAGGTTTTTATAAGTTTCAGACCATTGAGGCAGTTAAGTTAATCGAACTTTACATTGGAGAAAGACGTGCGAAATTTAAGGCCATACAGATGTCATACGGATACATGGCTGAGAAAATATTGCATCATCACATTGCATACTTTTAGTGTGATTCCAGCCATAGTCTAATCACTGTTTTAAGAGAGGAATTGCTTCAGGAAGTGGGTCTGTGTTGAATGCTAGGTCCCTTTGTAGTATGTTAATGTTTTCTGTTATAAGATATGATGCCGCAATACTGTGAAGCTGGCACTTGGGATCTCTCAGGCTGTATAAGTTGTATTTGTAATTGTTGGCTGTTGTGGCCCATATCTTGTTTAGAAAAGAAATACTGTCATTTATTGCAAGTTATTAAAAAAAGCTCGTTTGGCAACATATCGGAGTCAGAGTCATTCATAGCAGCGCCGTATCTCACACACACTCATATATGACTGCGTTTCAGTCGTTACATTTTGGCGTAGTCGGCAGGATACGGTGCTCGCTATGGATGGTACCGATAAGGCAGAAGGCACTGCCATGCCTTCTGTAGGTCTTCACCCCCCTTCCTCCATTGTGTCAATAGGGATAAGTTAGTGGGTTGCTCCGCCATGGGAGCACTGCTTAATCACCAAGTTCGTAGGATACAACTTTCTATTCAGTGATTGGGTAGGCAGGTTGACGAATGCCATTGCCCTGCACGGTGTTAGCCACAACTGCAGTCGGAAGTTGCGCTGAATGCTCTGGAGGGGACACCTGCAAAGTTGTCTTGTTGAAATCCGTAGATAAGCGGAAGACGGTCGATGACATTATTCGGATATTGGAAAAAGCATTTGACCATGTGGCGGCGGCAGGGCAACTGAGAGTACAGTTTTTCGCCCGGATTCAGAGAAACGGAGAAAGCTTGATTCAGTATGCTATAGCATTGGAGGAACTTCACCAGGAGAGCAAAAAAAAATCACCTGTGACTGTGGGTACTGAGGCCGATGTTGACAGCATTCTTCGGGATCAATTCATCAAGGGGATACAAAGTGAGGCGCTAAGGAGTGAATTGTTACTGAAGGCGCGGAGTACCCCTGGTGTCACCTATTCTGAAATACAAGAAGAGGCGGTAGCACGGACCTTAGAAGTGAAGCCCGCTCTGCAGTGGAGTAACCTACTGGTGGCTGATACAAGAGGGCCGAGACCAGACCCTATACAGACACAGTTGGTGGTTTTACAGAAAACCGTGGAAAGGCTGGCGGAACAGATGCTGCAGATGCGGGTTTGAGAAACACCTACAATATACTCGGAGCCGATTAACTCCTCTGCTCCCCTGTACGAGCAAGCACCCTATACCCCAGGGAGGATGTCGATTGCGTTAAGACCTGAGGCGCCCAGAAGAAGGGCAAGAAGGTCGGTCCAATGTTGGCGATGCCAAGAACTCGGTCATATGCAGCGAGACTGCCAGACGAACCTGCCAGCTAAAGTCTCGGCATCCGCAAAAGGGAGACCCTCGCTGTAGTTGGGCATACAGCGAGGCAGGAACGAAAATCAAATGCCCAAAGTCTGTTCCGACGATCTGATTGCAGAGAGTCCCACTCTAGAGGTGCAGTTTGCAGGAAAGAAGGTGACGTGCTTGGTGGATACCGGATCGGAGGTGACGACCATGCCGATGCAATTTTTCAAGGTGCACTATGAGGAGACTGTCAAACTGGAGTCGGGACATCTGTTAAGATTGCTAATAATGAGGAAATCCCAGTGGCGGGCATTGCATGGATGAAGGTACAGCTGTGCAGCCAGGAGTTGGGAACCAAAGTGTACCATGGGCGTCTCTGCCTCCTGCCCGGCAGAGACGCCGTCCCCCTTACCGCCACGGTCCTGCTCCGGCGTCTTCTGGCCTCCCTGCAGCTGCTGCTGGTGCACGCAGCTTCCCTGGCTCTGTGCTTAGGGCGAGCGCGCGCGCGCTCCCACCCTCTTAAAGGGGCCGCTTTCGCCGTCCTAAAAAGTCCTAGGCGAATGGCCGGAGGACTTCCCCTATAAAATGCACCTCCTCCAATATGGAGGTGCCCGTGCAAGATTGTAGCTTTGTGTGTTATACTCTGCTTCAGCCCTCAAGTCCCACTGCTAGCCTGACTACCTGTCCAGCCCACCAGCCAGACTACAAGTCCAGCCCGCCAGCCAGACTACAAGTCCAGCCCGCCAGCCGGACTACAAGTCCAGTCCGCCATCCGGACTACTAGTCCAGTCCGTCTGCTTGTCTACTCTCAAGCCCGACAGTCTGCCTACTGCCAGTCCGCCAGTCTGTCTATGGCCTCTGTCCGCCTGCTTACCTGGAAGCACCTGCCCGTTACCTGCGGTGCCTGCCAGCCCTCTTACCTAGAAGCACCTGCCTGCTGCCAGCCGTGCCTACCAGCCAGCCTATCAGGAGGCTCCTGCCTGTTACCTGCCGTGCCTGCCAGCCCGCTTACCTAGAAGCACCTGCCTGTTACCTGCCGTGCCTACCAGCCAGCCTACCTGGAGGCTCCTGCCTGTTACCTGCCGTGCCTGCCAGTCCATCTGCCCGGATCACCCGTCAGCCTGCCTGCCATGCTCATCTGCTGTACCGGTCAGTCCCTGCCTTCTGACCCGTGGGAGTCACCTGCTCTCATACAAGGTCGGTCCCCAGAGTAGCACCTGGTCCCTCTGCTCGGTCCCTCCCTGGTCACGGAGTCGATTGAGCCGCCGTACGACCTTGGTCGGTCCGAGTTGATACCTAGTTATGCCCCTCTGGTCCCTCCTTGCACCGCAGCACAGAGGTTCCACCACCTGGATCCGTAAAACAAAGGAGTGGTACTCGTGAAGACACAGGCGAGACCGAACCTCCCGGTGGTTCTGGGAATGAATATCCTGAGAGAGCTGGACTCCCTTCTGTTTGAGCGCAATGGTCCGAGGTATTGGAAATGGGCAACACCCCACAAAGCCACTCAGAAAGCCCTGAAGCAGGTGGTTCGTTCGTGTGGTATTCAGAAGAGTTTGGCAGAGGGAAGAACGGTGGGAGTGGTGTATGTCCCACACGGGTCTGCTGTTATCGCCCCGGGTCAAAAGAAGCTTGTGTTGATGCCGGTAGGGACACACAGAAAACTGAACTGAACGGTGTGGAGGTGGTTCTGAAACCGATGAGTCAGTCAGAAGATACGGATAGTCTGATGATAGCCCAAACGTTGGCCATTGTACAAGATGGAAGTGTACCCGTAAGGTGTCTGAATCTGCAGAATCATGAGGTGACTCTGGCAGTGGGCTCTAAGGTGGCTGATGTATATGTGTGTGGCAAAGGAGTCGTTCCCAAAAGTCAGTTAACACTGAGGGCAGACCACCGGACTGTATGGACCCTGTCAATGCAGACGGCAGCAGAAGAGTCCCCCACACCTGCATGAAATGGCAGGGAGATTATGGAAATGATGGGAGTGGATGAGTCTCAGTTGACAGCCGAGCAGGCGCACAGGCTGGAGGCTACACTGTGAGAATATCAGGCTGCTTTCTCCAGGAGTGATGAAGACTTTGGCTGCACGAAGGCAGTGGAACACAAGGTACCCACGGGAAACACCCCCCCAATTTAGGAGCGATATCGCCAGATCCCACTGAATCTCTACCAAGAGGTCAAGGGGATGATAGCACAAATGCTGGATAATGGCATGATCCGCCCGAGTCAGAGTCCTTGGGCCGCATCGATCGTGTTGGTACAGAAGAAGGACGGGTCCATACAGTTTTGTGTTGATTACAGCAAGCTGAATGCACATACTATACATGACTCCAACCCGTTACTAAGAATCGAGGAATCCCTGTCTGCTCTGGGAAAGGCGAAGTCATTCACCACGCTTGGCCTGGCCAGCGGCTACTGGCAGGTGCCCATGGCGGCTTGAGATTGGCAGAAGACAGCATTCATCTTACCGATGGGTCTGTACGAGTTTAACCGAATGCCCTTCGTACTAGCTAATGCCCCAGGAACGTTTCAGCAGTTGATGGAGTATTGCTTGGGTGATTACAATTTTGAGTCTGTGTTGATCTATCTGGACGATGTGATTATATTCGGGGATTCGTTCGATGATCACTTAAAAACACTCGGACGAGTATTGCACCGACTGAGAGACAATGGACTTAAGATCAAGCCCAAAAATTGTCACCTGTTCTGGACACAGATCGAGTATCTGGGGCATGAAGTATTGGCTGAGGGTGTGCGGCCGGTAATGAGTTAAATTGATGCCATTCAGGAGTGGCCCAGGCCCAAGACCCTTAGGGAAGTACAGGCGTTTCTCGGTTTAGCCGGATACTACCGTCGCTTTGTGAAAGACTTTGCTAAAGTGGCTGAGCAACTGCATGAGCTGTTGAGAGGGATGGCGCAGGGGCCCAGGAACCAGCCTATCCAATGGACGGACCGACAACAACAGGCATTCGATCAGATTCGGGCCGCTCTGGTGCAGACACCCCTGTTAGCGTATGCACGTTTTGACCGACCTTTCACTCTGTACACTGACGGGAGTCTCCATGGTCTGGGAGCCGTGTTAGCCCAAGAACAAGAGGGGCATGTGACGCGCCCCCTGGGCCGTGGGGTACTCGGCAGCCGAGCCTCTGATTTCTGGGGGATATCACAGTGGCTGGCCCAGTCCGTGACCCAGGGCGGTCAGTAAAAAGGGGGAGATTTATAGGGGATTTGGAAAGTTCGTGACGCCACCTGTGGAATTCAGCTAAGAGGTGCCGCCGCTGCGGAGCAGTCCTCTGGAGCTGGTGTTATGGCAGCAGGGATGGTGTAGCTCTCCACAGGTAGAGCTAGCTCCAGGGCAGCGTGGGGTGTAATGGATGGTGGTGGAGGGGAGAGACCGCAGGACGGTCCCGGAGGAATGACGGATACTCACACGGGGGTAAGCATCAGTACCTTTACTGGTGATGGTGCAGGCACGGTCCAGGGTACTCCAGGCAAAGGGCACTCTCCCCAGTGAGCGGGTATAGGGCCTCCTGATCCGTTGCTTTATTCTCTAAGCTTCTGACCTGCCTGGAGCTAGGCCTAGCTTGGCTACTGTCTCTCTTTGCACCTGCTGACCTGGTGGTAGGGCCTTCTCTTTGGAGATAACTCTCCCTGGACGCTGGGACCTCCGTGACTCCTAGCCCTGGTACTGTAATCAGCGTTTGGTGAACCTGGGACCTGTAGTCCTCCAGGGGTTTGGGTGGTTCCGACTGGGTATAAAGGGTCCCTGTAGGCACGGACCCGGTGTCCGGTATATATATATTGGGGTGAGCCTGGTATGCTCCTCTGCCCCCTCGCTACTTCTTCCTTCTCCTCTCGCCTTCGGCCCACTCAAGGCCCTCACTAGGCCTTCACACATGCTGTAGGCCTTGGCTCGCCTAAGCACAACAGCCAGCGTGCTGCTCTCTGAGTGTCAGCACGCTCTCAGCTCAACTCTGAGCTCTGTTCCTCTCTGTCTCTGAACACTGACTGAAACTCACTCTAAAACTGAGCTGCCTGGCTCTACCCTCCCTATATATATCCCTATTAGGGCTCCCTCTGCTGGTCTGAGGTGGTAGGGTGGAGGTGTGTGAATTTGTGAGGGCCACTTGTGGAGAAGTCCATCCATGCACCCTTCTGGGTTCTGTGGCACCAATGCGCAGCAGGGTACCACACATGAGTGGGTCATCGTGTATGCCAGCCGGTCCTTTCGGGACACCGAGCGAAATCTAGACAATTACAGCTCGTTCAAGTTGGAGATGTTGGCCCTGGTGTGGGCCATGACCGAGAAGTTCGCAGAGTACCTGGCTGGTTCGGAGGTCCTCGTGATGACGGACAATAATCCGCTGGCGCACTTGGAGAATGCCAAACTGGGACCCTTGGAGCAGAGGTGGGTGATGCAGATGTCCAAGTTCAATTACCGGATTCGGTTTTGTTCTGGTAAAGAGAACTCCAATGCCGATGCATTGTCATGAGTGACTTGAGGCACACCCGAGTATGTGGTGGATGAAGATCTCGAGGATACTGAGATCCCCGATCTGAGGCGATTACCTGTGTTCATAGATGTGGCACGTTCAAGTGGGGTGGCGACACAGGCCACAACATTGTTGGGAAAGACTCATCAGGAGTGGGCTGATCTACAGGATGCAGGCTCCGAGATGTTGTGAGTAAAAAAATGGCTGAGTCGAAAGTACTGGCCCGATGGAAGGGTGAGAGCCTGTCTGGGCGTAGAAGGGCAGAAGCTGCTATGGCAGTGGGACCGATTGGCCATAGCGGAAGGGGTACTGTATCGCTGGATGTACATAGCGGCAGAGCTGGGGTACTCAGCCTCAGTGGCTCTAGACATTGCACGAGAGGCTCATGTACGGGGTGCACACTTTGGGCCTGAGAAGACTTATCAATGCTTACACCGGTTCGTGTACACATCAGGCTTAGAAGAAGTTGTGAGAGAGGTGTGTGTTAGGTGCCGGCCGTGTGAATTGAATAAGTCACCAGAACAGAGGGCTCCTGTTCAGACGTCTGCCCCATTGGAGATACTAATGGTGGATTACCTAACAGTCAGGTACTCCAGAAGTGGTCATCATTCATGCCTAATCATGACCAATCATTTTACAAAGTTTGCTGTGGCTGTTCAAACCAAGGATCAGACAGCTAAGTCCGCAGCAGAGGCGATTTGTAATCATTTCATTCCGGTTTACGGGTGTCCCCAAAGGGTGCATTCAGATCAAGGTGCCTGCGTTCAGGGACAGCTTATGACTGAGTTGCTGCAGGTCTATGGGATTCAGCAATCGCGGATGACGCCCTATCACCCACAAGGAAATGGGGCTTTCGAGCGATTCAACTGAACACTGCTCCAGATGCTGAGAACACTGGAACAGAGGCAAAAGGAGCGATGGATTGAGTTCATCCCAGAACTTATGTGGGCCTATAACAACTGGGTCCATAGCACCACGGGGTTCACGCCTTACATGATGATGTTCGGTCGGCCTGGATGACAAATTGAAGAACTGGGACTGACTGTACCGGATGAGCCGGAGTATCGTACAACCAGTGAATGGGTCCAGGATCATCGACAAAAGTTGCGAGAAATACACCGAATAGTGGAAGAACATGTAGAGGATCATCCCCACTAAGATTAGGGACCGGTGAACAAGGATGAGTTCCTGGTGGGTGATAAGGTACTAGTGCGGGTAACGCATCCGGGAGAGAAGTTGAGTGACAGGTAGGGGGATACACCTTACACAGTAGTGGAAAGGATATTTCCAGGGGGAAGCATGTATACAGTGGTTCCTGAAGAGTGCATTGGACCCTGTCGCACCATGCACCAAAATTGATTAAAGAGGTGAATGTCTGACAAACCTGCCTATCTATCTGAATCGGTTACGCTGAACAATGTTGAATGTGACAGTTGGGATGACTTTGGTGCCGATTCCCCGGATATGCAGAGTTCCTGATGTACCTGGGACGGCTCCCAATGTTACTATTTCACCAGATGTGACGAATGCTCCATTGAGTCCGGAAGGTACCGGCTTACAGAGGTCGGAGAAGAAAACAGCTGGTGTTCCCCCAATACGATACAATCCTGAAGAGTACGTGCTGCATGTGAGTAGTGAGAAGCCGTTTGTCGAGACGCCAAACTATAAGTGGAGTGGAGTGTGGTATTTTAATGTTTTCTGTTATAAGATATGATGTCGCAATAACTTAGTTCGGCCACTAGAGGTCACCTTTGAACAAGAGGAGAAAAGACTGAAAACAGGAAGTAGAGAAAAACGGTCGTTTTCCCTGAGGTGATTTTGAAGAGAGGTCCTGCGGTTGAGACACGGAGGACTGGGACTCTAAAGTGATCCAAATTGGACGGTGTGATACAGAGGGAGAGCCTTAGTGAATAAACTCTAATATGTGACCGGTCACCGACTGTTTAGTTAGTTAGGGAGAGCTAGATAGGATTCACAGCTTCACAAGGAACATTGCTATCAATGAGAATCCAGATGGACTGATGGAGAGTGTGTGAACTCCAGTATATCGACACTCTGGTAAACGTGGACGCCATAGGAGAGCTCATTGATATAATACTGGGATTGATCTGAAACTGTTTCTGCTCCTGTGACAGAGAAATTTGTGACATAGGAAGATGATCAAATCTTGTGGCAGGATGTCATCATAACAAGTCCAGTTGTTTTCTGTTTGAGGGTATTCCGTTAGGGTGTCTGCCCTAAGCGCTCACAAAGAGGACAGTGCACTGTGTACATTTTGTGTTGGTTCAAGTGATTGTCGTGTAAATATATATATCAAGGGGAAAACAGGGTACCCGGAATCTATTGTAATTAAGGCAGGAGGCGGGTGTAAGATTGTATTCCTGAGAGGACCACGTGTCACGTTCACGGTAGAACTACGGGTAGGCCCTGTACCGGATAAGGTTGGGAGTGGTATAGCCTGGGGGTAGTCCTTCTCCATACTGTGAAGCTGGCACTTGGGATCTCTCAGTCTGTATAAGTTGTATTTGTAATTGTTGGCTGTTGTGGCCCATATCTTGTTTAGAAGAGAAATACTGTCATTTATTGCAAGTTATTAAAAAAAAGTTTGTTTTGGTAAAAAGCTCATCAAGAGTCATTCATAGCAGCGCCGTATCTCACACACACTCATATACGACTGCGTTACAGTCGTTATACCTTCATATCCCATTCTCTTCTGTTGGATCACCCCAAGGCCGGAGACACACTAGCGAATCACATCCGATGCAAGAGGCTAATGACACTCGGCTCCTGCTCTGCTGCGAGCGGGAGCCGAGTGTCAGTGCTCTGTGCTCCAATCCTCTGGCATGAGGGGACCTCAGCACAGCTGCGGAAGAGACAGAGAAATTAATTCTTCGTTTCCTGCATCGCCAGGAATTGCACTGCACTCGGGTGATATCCGAGTGCAGTGTGATGTTTCACATGCACCCATAGACTTATATATGTGCGTGCGATCCGATTTGCAGATGCAGTCTCAGCATGCTGTGATTGTTTTCGCATGCTGAATCGGCATGAGAAAATAATAGCAGATGTGAGCTGCACCATAGGGAAACATTGGGACGATTGCAATCCTATTTTTTATCAGATTGCACTCGTCCGATTGCATCGCATGTGGGAGCGAGCCCTAAATCTCAGAATCTGCTGCAGTGATTCCTAAAAGTTGTTTTTATTACTGCCTCCTCATGGGCTGCTTTATCTTGTTTGCCTACTTTGAGGCATTTAGCACATTTTTGAACATTGAGGATTAATTGATTCACAAAGGAATGTTGATTTTTGGAGTTGAATGTCACAGTGTAGGATACTCTGGTTATGTTTCAGGGATTTGTACATGGGGTTAAAAATTGTTTTGTTTGATATTATTGATAGGGCATCTATCAGAGTAGGAACAACCTTTTTAAGTTGTCCATATGGGCATGTACGTCATAGGAAGTTGAATAAAATGACACCTTGATATCTGTGATCTGATGTCTTATTTCAAAGAAATCCACATTTTTCTTATATGCAAAGAAGCTGAAAAGATCTCTGTTGCCAGGGTTGCAAATTATTCATCCTCCCTCTTCCAAAAATTAAATGGGAACTGTGCTATCAACAAATTTTGCATAAATCAACAGTATAATATAAGAAACTTTGTAATTTATCAAATAAGAAAAAATCTGCTTACTTCCTCACTTGAGATACTTCTCCCCCTCCCCACTGCCTTTTGAACATGTCATTCAGCTTACTCTGGTGCTATTCCTATTGCACTCTATGAAGGTGAGGCGGGAGGTGTGTTTAGCAAAGTGAGAGATCAATAACCCAAATTTTGAAAATACAAGCCAAACTATTTTGAAAACATCACATTTATTTAGAATACATAAAATAAAACAGAAATAACATACAATAATAATGAGACAAAACAGGTAAGGAAAAGGGGACACCTGGTATGAATATATAAATAGATAAAAAAACAAAGTTGGTAATCAGACTAATTCATGTAATGTGCCAAGGTGACATGGTGCAGCAGCTCGCCCACGACTACCGCCCTCTGGCACCTTACATGAGCCTGCATCAAAGAGAGGGAGACGACTTATGACGGACATAGAATGTCATAAGTCTTTAAAGGGTTAACCTGCCATCCTTATTTACAGTGTGTCAAGAATAAAAAAAGACTAGTGTAATTAAGGTGCCGTACTGCAGGATATCACAGATCAATCAATTCACAGTCACACAGACTCTGCAGGTCCAGCACTTCCCAATCACTTGACTTTATGTGTTATTATTTTTATTATTTATTTATATAGCACCATTAATTCCATGGTGCTGTACATGAGAAGGAGTTACATAAAAAAATACAGATATTACTTACAGTAACAAATCAACAATGATAGACTGGTACAGAGGGAGGAGGACCCTGCCCTTGCAGGCTTACATTCTACACAATGATGGGGAAGGAGACAGTAGATGGGGGGTTGCAGCAGCTCCAGTGTTGGTGAGGCGCAGATCCGGTGTTGGTAAGGCTGCAGCTCCAGTGGTGGTGAGGAGGCAGCGGGGTCATGGCAGGCTGTAGGCTTTCTTGAAGAGATGGGTTTTCATGTTCCGTCTGAAGGATCCGAGTGTGGTGGATAGTCGGACGTGTTGGGGCACGGAATTCCAGAGGATGGGGGATATTCGGGAGAAGTCTTGGAGGTGATTGGGTGAGGAACGAAAAAGTGTGGAGGAGAGAAGGAGGTCTTGGGAGGACCGGAGATTATGTGAGGGAAAATACCGGGAGATTAGTTCAGAGATGTACGGAGGAGAAAGGTTATGGATGGCTTTGTAGGTCAGTGTTAGTAGTTTGAATTGGATATGCTGGTGAAATGGGAGCCAGTGAAGGGAACTGCAGAGGGGAGAAGCAGAGGAGTAACGAGAAGAGAGATGAATTTGTCGGGCAGCAGAACGGATTGGAGAGGTGCGAGAGTGTTAGCAGGTAGGCCACAGAGGAGGATGTTGCAGTAGTCCAGTAGGGAGATGATGAGGGCATGCACAAGCATTTTAGTAGATTGAGGGTTGAGAAAGGGACGGATTCTGGAAATATTTTTGAGCTGGAGGCGACAAGAGGTGGAAAGAGCTTGGATGTGTGGTTTGAAGGACGGTGCAGAGTCAAGGGTTACTTTGAGGCAGCGGAAGTCCGGTACAGGGGAAAGCGTGATGTCGTTTATTGTGATAGATAGATCAGGTAGGGAAGTTACATGAGATGGAGGAAAGATGATGCATTCAGTTTTGTCCACATTGAACTTGAAGAAGCGAGAGGAGAAGAAGGAGGATATGGCTGATAGACACTCTGGGACTCTGGACATCAGAGAGGTGACGTCTGGGCCAGAGAGGTAGATCTGAGTGTCATCAGCGTATAGGAGATACTGGAAACCATGGGAATTTATGAGTTGTCCCAGGCCAAGGGTATAGATTGAGAAGAGTAGGAGTCCTAGGACAGAGCCTTGAGGGACTCCAACAGAGAGATGGCGGGATTAGGAGGTAGTGTGGGAGTGGAAGATGCTAAATGTGCGGTTGGAAACGTATGAGGAGATCCAGGATAGGGCAAGGTCTTTGACGACGCCAAAGGAAGAGTAGTAGTAGGAGACAGTGGTCAACTGTGTCAGAGGCAGAGGACAGGTTTAGAAGGAGTAGTATAGAAAATATGTATGTATCATTGTTCACAGACTGAGACTGCCATTCCTATTTTCTATGTTCTTCAGCACTGCAGTGGTACACCACACTCTGTTTTAGGCTTCTCTATCCATATCTCTAAGATTGGCGTGCGCTCTGACCTCCTATTCCTAGGCTGTGAAAAACTAAAATGGCTACTGTTTCCTTGTCTCATCTTTTTTAATGGCTGGGATAGTCCCTCCTAATTGTCTTTGCTGGATCACGCTATGTAATATCTGAAAGGCATTATGATGAAGCCTGCATGGCAGCACCTGACATCATGTGAGCTTGCTCTCTCGCTGATGCAATCTTCAGCAATGTGTGAATTGGTGCCGTGTATTTTTTTAGTGAATCAAATAGTAAATTGTTCAAATTCGTCAAGAGTCAGGACCTGTACATTTCATGAAATTCAACTTGAAGTCAATTTGCAGTGGATCGACTAAATCATCTCTAGTTCTAAATTGTCCTGGACTGAAATGTCCAGTGTTGGTTTCTATGGGTTAAGATCCCCATACACATTATGTCACAATGTCAGACAATCTAATTTGTAAGAGGGTGCTGACTCTCCCTCAACAGATGACGTTGGGGGAAAGAACAGTCCTTCACATCAGATTTCTGCTGTTATGATAGCTCCTGCAGTGATTAGTACCTGGATATTTCAGAAATATAAACATCAGGCTCAGTGGTGTAACTAGAATCTGATGGGCCCCGGTGAAAGATTTGGACTGGGTTCTCATCCCCCTCATATATATATATATATATATATATATATATATATATATATATATATATATATATATATATATATATGACGCGCCCCTGGGCCTACTTGGTGTAGCGTTGCGCACGCGGGGACTACCCGGAGCCGGGCCTGTTGGGGGTAGTAGTCTCGTGGCGGTGACCCGGTCCGTGCCCAGGGAGTCAAACTGAGTGGCTGAGTATTAGCAGTAGATGTTGGACGACTACGCCACCCGTTGAATGCAGCTATGGAGCTGCCGCTGCAGGGCAGACCGCTGAGGCCGGTGGTACGATTGTGCAGCGTAGATGGTATAACCCCCAACGGGAGGTGTATGGCCTCAGGGCAGCCGACGTGGATGATGGGGGTAGCAGGAACCACTCAGACGATGCGGTGTAGTTCAGGGTCTTTACTGGTGATAAAGATAGACCCTCCCGGAGTACTGGCTAGCGATCGGGGCCTGGTCAGTCTTTGAGCAGATGGGATTTCCCCTGGCCAGGCGGAGTTGTAGGCCTCCCCAACTAATTGTACTCTTCTGGCTACCTTGCTAGAGGCGGGTAAAAGTAGCCCACGTCCCTGAGTGTACCGTGTGGTGCTCACCCGTATGGCCGGTGACTCGGGGCCTTCTAGTGGCTTCCGCTCCACGACGGCGGTGCTGGTCCCACGCGTGTGACCGTACCTTCGGGTTTCTTTGCCAGAGGACCTGAAATCCCCTGCCGGTCGGTTTCTGCTGCTGGGTAAGGATTAGTCCCCACAGCCTCGGACTCCGGGTCCGGTGATAATTCTTCAATCAGGGCGAGCTCTACAGCTGCCAGCCCCTGATTCCTTGTAGCACTGCTCCCACTGAGCTCCTGATCTTTCTTTCCTATTGCTGCTCCTCTCCAGACCAGACTATGTCTCTGTCTGGGACTCCTCTTCTTAACTCCCTAACCCTGCCTCAGCTCCAGTTTTATATAGGGGAAGTTCTTCCCCTCCCAGGACTGGGCAGGAGGTGTGGCATGCATAGGATTCCTGACCAGGAGACCTCCCACCTGCTCTCAGACGTAATATCTCTATTACTGTGGCAACCAGACCCCTGGGGTGTCACATTCCCCCCTAGTGAAATTTAGTACTCCGGGACTAAACATATTTTTGTAACATAACAAATTACAAACAGAAACAACGCAATAAAGAAAAACATTAGGATGGTCACGGCGTGTCCGCAACCGGGTGCAGTTTTTCAAGAAAACAAGGGTGTCCATTTCACCAAAAACAGGGAGACGTAACCAGGTAGGGGTCTGTCCTGCCCCGAGTCCTTATCAGTCTTTTAGTCCGTCCTGGGTTACGCTCCAACTATATGCACAAAGGATTCCCGGTAAATCCACCAAAGACTCCTACAAATAACTAGAAACACATAATTATACACAAGCAACAATAAACAGGTAATCATTAATAAAATAGCTTGAATATTTAGATCCTCCACCGTATGGGCAACTGGCCTCTAGTGACCCTAGTGGACCTACGGAGCTGGCTGACTGGTCCTGAGCTACAGGGTATAGGAGCTGTCAAGGGTAAACTGGGCAGCCGTCTACGGACTCTTTGGCTCACTAGGGGTATGGCAGGCTCACTATAAGCAGAGGGTTGATTCTCCTGGTCTGCTTGTGTGGGGTCTTCTGCCTCCTGGACCGGCTGTTCTTCCAGCTCTACCTGTGTCTCCGTAGGCACTTGGGATGCTGGTTGGAGGAACGTGAGGACGGGTACCACAACAGCACCATTGACTTGAGTCCAAGACCGAGGGAAGTCTCCGAGCACAGTACTAACCATATCTTCCCTTTCCTCTACGGGTCGAGGGTCTTCTTGTTCCTCTTCAGGGTTCCGTAGCTGTTCAGGACACTTCTTCAGGTGATCCCGGGATACAATGGCTGTGGTTTCCCCTCCGTCTTTACTGATTGTACAGATCTTTGGGTTGTCGTGGCTTGAGGGCAGTACGGTGTACGGGTCCTTCTCCCACTGGTCGTCCAACTTGTGGAGCCGTCTTTTCCTCTTCAAGACCTGCTCTCCGGGCACCAGGGGAACAGCGGGAGCATACTGGTTGTAAGTTTTCTCCTGTCTTTCCCTAGCTTGACAGAGACTTCGCTCCATGCTTTCCTGTACTTTCCGGTACTGCTGCTGCCTCTCTGTGTCCCAGTCTGCTTCTGGTGAAGTGTCCTCGGGTGTCAGGACTCCCATCTCCAGATCAACAGGAAGCTTACCAGGTCTTGCCCTCATTAGGTAAGCCGGGGTACAGTTGGTGGAACCTACAGGGATGTGGTTGTATAGGTCCACCAGGTCGGGCAGCTTTTCAGGCCACAGACTACGTTCTTCCAGGGGCAATGTTTTCAGAAGATCTATCACCACCTGGTTCATTTTCTCACAAAGTCCATTAGTTTGCGGGTGATAGGGTGTTGTTCTAATCTTCCGGCAGCCATACAGGGTGCAGAACTCCTGGAAGACTTCCGCTTCAAAGGCAGGCCCCTGGTCCGTCAGCACCTGCTCCGGGTATCCGTGCGGACGGCAGAAGTGCTGCTGGAAGGCTCTAGCTGCTGTTTGAGCCGTTAAGTCCTTGACGGGGACGACAACCAAGAACCGGGAGTAGTGATCCACGATGGTTAATGCGTAGACGTAGCCACTTCTGCTTGGGGTCAGTTTTACATGATCCAAGGCTACCAGTTCCAACGGCTGTCTGGTGATGATGGACTGCAGGGGAGTCTTCTGGCTGGCACGGTCCCTCCTTCTTAGGTTGCATGGGCCACAGTCTCTGCACCACCTCTCGATGGTTCCTCTCATGCCTACCCAATGGAACCGCCCGCGCAGCAGGAACTCCAGCTTCTTCCATCCGAAGTGCCCAGCTCCGTCGTGGTATGCCTCCATCACCATAGCTGCGTCTCTTCTTGGCACCACTACTTGCCAGATTAGTTCATGCGTCCGGGAGTTAACCATTCTGCGGCACAACTTCCCCTTGTAAAGGAACAGTCGACTCTTCTCAGCCCACAGTTGCTTGGCTTCCTCCGGAGCGTCTGGGTCAAGGCGTGCATCTGGCCGAGTCAGCATCTCCTTTACCAGTCGGACGGCAGGGTCACTGTCTTGCGTCTCCGCCCAGTTGTAATGAGGTAATGGGTTGAACGTAGCGGATTGCTTACTCCTTACACGGTGGGAATACTGGATAGTCCCATGACGGTGGAACGCGGGGAGTTCAACTTCTTCCAGTTCCTCTGAATCTTCCCCTACGTCCGGTAGGTTCGGCATCCTGGACAGGGCGTCCGCGTTGGTATTGTAGCGTCCTGCCCGGTATTTGATTGTAAACTCATAGTTGGACAAGCGGGCCATCCATCTCTGCTCTAGGGCACCGAGTCTTGCAGTGTCCAGGTGTGTCAACGGGTTGTTATCCGTGTACACGGTGAACCGGGAAGCAGCGAGGTAGTGCTTAAAGCGTTCGGTGACTGCCCACACCACTGCCAGGAACTCTAGCTTAAATGAGCTGTAATTCTCAGGGTTTCTTTCGGTGGGTCGCAGTTTTCGGCTGGCGTAAGCAATTACCCGTTCCTTCCCCTGCTGGATCTGGGACAGTACGGCTCCTAGCCCGATGTTACTGGCGTCGGTGTAGAGGATAAAGGGCTGGCTATAATCAGGGTACGCCAGGATTTCATCCCCCGTGAGGGCCATCTTCAGCTGGCGGAAGGACTCTTCTTCCAGCTTCTCCCATCTGAAGGGTGGCTTCTGGTTCTTGGCCTTCCTGGACTGGCCTATCAGGAGGTCCTGCATAGGAGCTGCCTTTTTGGTGAAACCGGGAATGAACCTTCGGTAGTAGCCTACCAACCCGAGGAACTGCCTCACTTCCTTTACGCTGGAGGGGCTTGGCCATTCCTTAATTGCGGTGATCTTATCAGGGTCGGGAGCCACTCCGTCAGCACTCACCACGTGTCCCAGGTACTGCACCTTTGGCTTCAGGAGGTGACACTTGGAGGGTTTCACCTTTAGGCCGTAACTTGCCAGAGCTTCGAACACTTCCGCCAGGTGTTTCAGGTGGTCCTCGTAGGTCTTGGAATAGACGATGACATCGTCCAGGTATAACAGGACCGTCTCAAAGTTTCGGTGTCCCAGACAGCATTCCATCAATCGCTGGAAGGTTCCTGGTGCGTTGCAGAGTCCGAACGGCATGCAGGTAAACTCGCTAAGTCCCATCGGGGTGGTGAATGCGGTCTTCTCCCGGTCCGCCTCTGCTACAGGAACCTGCCAGTACCCGCTAGTGAGATCCAAGGTGGAGAAGAAGTTAGCAGATTTTAAAGCAGTCAAAGACTCCTCTATTCTTGGTAAGGGGTACGCATCTTTGTGTGTGATACGGTTAATTTTCCGGTAATCTACACACATTCTCATGGTGTTGTCTTTCTTTTTGACCAAGACTAGTGGAGCTGCCCAGGGGCTACAGCTATCCCTGATTACCCCAGCCTCCTTCATGTCTCTAAGCATCCCCTTGGCGTGTTGGTAGTGTTCAGGGGGTACGGGTCGATACCTCTCTTTTATGGGAGGATGGTCTCCCGTGGGGATGTGGTGTTCTACCCCCTTGACTCGCCCGAAGTCTAACGGGTGTTTACTAAACACTCTCTCGTACTCTCGAACCACCCGGTAGACTCCCTGTTTCTGGTGGGAGGGAGTGGAGTCAGTACCCAAATGTAGTTGCTGACACCAATCCTCCATTATTTTCGTAGAGCCGTTACCTTCCTCCGGGTGAGATGGAGGCAAGGGTTCCACAGACTGTATAGAATTTTGGTTGATAGTATATAATTTGGCTAGCGTAGCATACCGGGGCAGGTATACTTCCCTTTTCCCGATATTTATTATACGAACGGGCACCCTCCCATGGCGTACATCAACTACCCCCCGTGCTGTCAAAATGGTGGGCCTACTGTCTGAGTAGACTGGTTCTACCATGGCCTGGTAATCTCTACCTCTCAGACCAATAGCTGCCCGGCACCAAATCATCATTTCACTTTTCGGGGGCATGGCAATAGGGAAAGGGTCACACATTCTTACGCTACCAATCTCACCACCGGAGAGTTCTACCTGTTGCCGTCGCATCAGTGCCCGGATCTCTTTCTGGAGCACTCGCTGCTGGCCGGAGCTGGCGTTCTTGGCAACCTGCTGTAAAATGAAAATCACCTCTGCAAGACAATTTTCAATCACATTAGTTCCTAGAGTTATCTTTGGGTGACTCTCGCGCTTGTCAATGTCTACAATGATCAGTCCCTGTGCTGCCAGCTCGACTCTACCGATTTTAATGGTCATCTCTTTAAATCCGATCTGTGGCACGGGCTGACCATTACTGGCGATGATACTCAAGTCGTCGTCTGGATAGCGGGTTATATCCGAGTCATTCCAGTACTGCTTGAAGAGCACGTACGGGATGGTGGTGACCTGTGACCCGGTGTCCAGTAGGGCACTCATAGGGATGCCATCCAGTACCACAGGCAAGACTGGACGTCCTCCCACATATTTGTCGCGCCAGTTCGATGGGCCTGGTGATCTTTTTCCTGGGGGTTGGCCCTCTACCCCAGGTTGTGCCAGTTTAAAGGACAGTACCTTGCCATATGTCCGGGTTGATTGCAGCGGCGGCAGATGGGTTGTCCGTCCTCGTTGTATCGGTCGCTGGGTGTTCCTCTGGCCGGTGGGGTCCTCCTTGGTCGACGCCACGGGATGTCCTCTGGTCCGGATGCCAGCTGGATCTTCCCTGAAGTGGAAACCTGTAAAGACTGCACAGTTCGGGTTAGCGCAGCAACGCTTTTAGCTAGCTCTTGGACCTGATGGTGCAGGTCCGGAGCCGGGTCATTGTTCAAAGCCTGCGCATCAGCCCCCACAGGCCCTGCCGACAAGGGCGCCGCCTCCTGGTGGTAAGTGATAGCTGGGCGCCTGTGGGTCACAACGCCACCCGGTGTCGGTTCTCGGAGCACCCGGATGGCTCTGTCCTTGAACTGTGCAAAGTCCAGATGAGGATCCTGTAAGGCTATGGCCCGCAACTGGGTTCGGTGGACATTGCAATATAGTCCCTCTATAAATTGCTCGGTCAACAGCCTGTCCTCGTTTCCCATGCTGTCAGGGTCGGTCTGCTTAATGGCTCTCAGGGCCTCTTGTAGGTTTAGTGCATAGTCCCTTATACTCTCATGTGCTCGCTGCTTGCACCCATAGAATCTAAGCTTAATCTCGGCTGAGGTGCGGGTATCAAAGGTGTCCCTCAGCCGGGTTAGTATCCCTGCGACAGTTCTCCTCCCAGGTGGCCAGGACTTTACCTCCCTTTGGGCTGCCCCGGTTAGTTGGGCCACCAGGATGCTCACTTTTTGCTCTTCTGTGAGGGGGTACACCTGGAAGAGGCTATCCAGCTTTTCTTTAAAGTCATTCAGGGTATGTGACTCCCCTGAGTACTGGGGTAGCCAGGCTGCTCCCGGGATATAGGGCATGGTGAAAGGCATGACTGCAGCAGCGGTGGCGCTGGCGCGGGTTGAGGCAGTGAAGCTCTCCTCCGTATCCGACATCTTTCTCCCCCCCTAGTGGACCGTGGCCTACCTTGCGATGATCCTCTTCCGTAGGCCGCGGCTCCGCAGTGGATCGTCAGGGTTGAGGACCTTCCGTCGCGCTCCTGTGACGTCGGCGTCTGCTGGGCTCCTTCCAGGACCTTACGCAACGTCCTGACGTGAGGCGGGGCTTCAGTTCTCGCGCGCTTTCAGAGTCCACGCCCCTCTTCTTCCCGCGCGGCGTCTTCAAGATGGCGTCCAACGGCGGGAAAACTCCACGGATGGCGGGAAGAAGGCAGAAGATGGCGCCGGATGGCGGGAAAACTTCGCGGATGGCGGGAAGAAGGTAGAAGATGGCGCCGGATGGCGGGAATCTTCACCACTGGTAAGTTTGAACAGTCTTTTTCAGGCACGCAGTACCCGGTGGTTACGGGCACGAAATCCTGCCCACTACGCCAAAAGATAACGCGCCCCTGGGCCTACTTGGTGTAGCGTTGCGCACGCGGGGACTACCCGGAGCCGGGCCTGTTGGGGGTAGTAGTCTCGTGGCGGTGACCCGGTCCGTGCCCAGGGAGTCAAACTGAGTGGCTGAGTATTAGTAGTAGATGTTGGACGACTACGCCACCCGTTGAATGCAGCTATGGAGCTGCCGCTGCAGGGCAGACCGCTGAGGCCGGTGGTACGATTGTGCAGCGTAGATGGTATAACCCCAACGGGAGGGGTATGGCCTCAGGGCAGCCGACGTGGATGATGGGGGTAGCAGGAACCACTCAGACGATGCGGTGTAGTTCAGGGTCTTTACTGGTGATAAAGATAGACCCTCCCGGAGTACTGGCTAGCGATCGGGGCCTGGTCAGTCTTTGAGCAGATGGGATTTCCCCTGGCCAGGCGGAGTTGTAGGCCTCCCCAACTAATTGTACTCTTCTGGCTACCTTGCTAGAGGCGGGTAAAAGTAGCCCACGTCCCTGAGTGTACCGTGTGGTGCTCACCCGTATGGCCGGTGACTCGGGGCCTTCTAGTGGCTTCCGCTCCACGACGGCGGTGCTGGTCCCACGCGTGTGACCGTACCTTCGGGTTTCTTTGCCAGAGGACCTGAAATCCCCTGCCGGTCGGTTTCTGCTGCTGGGTAAGGATTAGTCCCCACAGCCTCGGACTCCGGGTCCGGTGATAATTCTTCAATCAGGGCGAGCTCTACAGCTGCCAGCCCCTGATTCCTTGTAGCACTGCTCCCACTGAGCTCCTGATCTTTCTTTCCTATTGCTGCTCCTCTCCAGACCAGACTATGTCTCTGTCTGGGACTCCTCTTCTTAACTCCCTAACCCTGCCTCAGCCCCAGTTTTATATAGGGGAAGTTCTTCCCCTCCCAGGACTGGGCAGGAGGTGTGGCATGCATAGGATTCCTGACCAGGAGACCTCCCACCTGCTCTCAGACGTAATATCTCTATTACTGTGGCAACCAGACCCCTGGGGTGTCACATTCCCCCCTAGTGAAATTTAGTACTCCGGGACTAAACATATTTTTGTAACATAACAAATTACAAACAGAAACAACGCAATAAAGAAAAACATTAGGATGGTCACGGCGTGTCCGCAACCGGGTGCAGTTTTTCAAGAAAACAAGGGTGTCCATTTCACCAAAAACAGGGAGACGTAACCAGGTAGGGGTCTGTCTTGCCCCGAGTCCTTATCAGTCTTTTAGTCCGTCCTGGGTTACGCTCCAACTATATGCACAAAGGATTCCCGGTAAATCCACCAAAGACTCCTACAAATAACTAGAAACACATAATTATACACAAGCAACAATAAACAGGTAATCATTAATAAAATAGCTTGAATATTTAGATCCTCCACCGTATGGGCAACTGGCCTCTAGTGACCCTAGTGGACCTACGGAGCTGGCTGACTGGTCCTGAGCTACAGGGTATAGGAGCTGTCAAGGGTAAACTGGGCAGCCGTCTACGGACTCTTTGGCTCACTAGGGGTATGGCAGGCTCACTATAAGCAGAGGGTTGATTCTCCTGGTCTGCTTGTGTGGGGTCTTCTGCCTCCTGGACCGGCTGTTCTTCCAGCTCTACCTGTGTCTCCGTAGGCACTTGGGATGCTGGTTGGAGGAACGTGAGGACGGGTACCACAACAGCACCATTGACTTGAGTCCAAGACCGAGGGAAGTCTCCGAGCACAGTACTAACCATATCTTCCCTTTCCTCTACGGGTCGAGGGTCTTCTTGTTCCTCTTCAGGGTTCCGTAGCTGTTCAGGACACTTCTTCAGGTGATCCCGGGATACAATGGCTGTGGTTTCCCCTCCGTCTTTACTGATTGTACAGATCTTTGGGTTGTCGTGGCTTGAGGGCAGTACGGTGTACGGGTCCTTCTCCCACTGGTCGTCCAACTTGTGGAGCCGTCTTTTCCTCTTCAAGACCTGCTCTCCGGGCACCAGGGGAACAGCGGGAGCATACTGGTTGTAAGTTTTCTCCTGTCTTTCCCTAGCTTGACAGAGACTTCGCTCCATGCTTTCCTGTACTTTCCGGTACTGCTGCTGCCTCTCTGTGTCCCAGTCTGCTTCTGGTGAAGTGTCCTCGGGTGTCAGGACTCCCATCTCCAGATCAACAGGAAGCTTACCAGGTCTTGCCCTCATTAGGTAAGCCGGGGTACAGTTGGTGGAACCTACAGGGATGTGGTTGTATAGGTCCACCAGGTCGGGCAGCTTTTCAGGCCACAGACTACGTTCTTCCAGGGGCAATGTTTTCAGAAGATCTATCACCACCTGGTTCATTTTCTCACAAAGTCCATTAGTTTGCGGGTGATAGGGTGTTGTTCTAATCTTCCGGCAGCCATACAGGGTGCAGAACTCCTGGAAGACTTCCGCTTCAAAGGCAGGCCCCTGGTCCGTCAGCACCTGCTCCGGGTATCCGTGCGGACGGCAGAAGTGCTGCTGGAAGGCTCTAGCTGCTGTTTGAGCCGTTAAGTCCTTGACGGGGACGACAACCAAGAACCGGGAGTAGTGATCCACGATGGTTAATGCGTAGACGTAGCCACTTCTGCTTGGGGTCAGTTTTACATGATCCAAGGCTACCAGTTCCAACGGCTGTCTGGTGATGATGGACTGCAGGGGAGTCTTCTGGCTGGCACGGTCCCTCCTTCTTAGGTTGCATGGGCCACAGTCTCTGCACCACCTCTCGATGGTTCCTCTCATGCCTACCCAATGGAACCGCCCGCGCAGCAGGAACTCCAGCTTCTTCCATCCGAAGTGCCCAGCTCCGTCGTGGTATGCCTCCATCACCATAGCTGCGTCTCTTCTTGGCACCACTACTTGCCAGATTAGTTCATGCGTCCGGGAGTTAACCATTCTGCGGCACAACTTCCCCTTGTAAAGGAACAGTCGACTCTTCTCAGCCCACAGTTGCTTGGCTTCCTCCGGAGCGTCTGGGTCAAGGCGTGCATCTGGCCGAGTCAGCATCTCCTTTACCAGTCGGACGGCAGGGTCACTGTCTTGCGTCTCCGCCCAGTTGTAATGAGGTAATGGGTTGAACGTAGCGGATTGCTTACTCCTTACACGGTGGGAATACTGGATAGTCCCATGACGGTGGAACGCGGGGAGTTCAACTTCTTCCAGTTCCTCTGAATCTTCCCCTACGTCCGGTAGGTTCGGCATCCTGGACAGGGCGTCCGCGTTGGTATTGTAGCGTCCTGCCCGGTATTTGATTGTAAACTCATAGTTGGACAAGCGGGCCATCCATCTCTGCTCTAGGGCACCGAGTCTTGCAGTGTCCAGGTGTGTCAACGGGTTGTTATCCGTGTACACGGTGAACCGGGAAGCAGCGAGGTAGTGCTTAAAGCGTTCGGTGACTGCCCACACCACTGCCAGGAACTCTAGCTTAAATGAGCTGTAATTCTCAGGGTTTCTTTCGGTGGGTCGCAGTTTTCGGCTGGCGTAAGCAATTACCCGTTCCTTCCCCTGCTGGATCTGGGACAGTACGGCTCCTAGCCCGATGTTACTGGCGTCGGTGTAGAGGATAAAGGGCTGGCTATAATCAGGGTACGCCAGGATTTCATCCCCCGTGAGGGCCATCTTCAGCTGGCGGAAGGACTCTTCTTCCAGCTTCTCCCATCTGAAGGGTGGCTTCTGGTTCTTGGCCTTCCTGGACTGGCCTATCAGGAGGTCCTGCATAGGAGCTGCCTTTTTGGTGAAACCGGGAATGAACCTTCGGTAGTAGCCTACCAACCCGAGGAACTGCCTCACTTCCTTTACGCTGGAGGGGCTTGGCCATTCCTTAATTGCGGTGATCTTATCAGGGTCGGGAGCCACTCCGTCAGCACTCACCACGTGTCCCAGGTACTGCACCTTTGGCTTCAGGAGGTGACACTTGGAGGGTTTCACCTTTAGGCCGTAACTTGCCAGAGCTTCGAACACTTCCGCCAGGTGTTTCAGGTGGTCCTCGTAGGTCTTGGAATAGACGATGACATCGTCCAGGTATAACAGGACCGTCTCAAACTTTCGGTGTCCCAGACAGCATTCCATCAATCGCTGGAAGGTTCCTGGTGCGTTGCAGAGTCCGAACGGCATGCAGGTAAACTCGCTAAGTCCCATCGGGGTGGTGAATGCGGTCTTCTCCCGGTCCGCCTCTGCTACAGGAACCTGCCAGTACCCGCTAGTGAGATCCAAGGTGGAGAAGAAGTTAGCAGATTTTAAAGCAGCCAAAGACTCCTCTATTCCTGGTAAGGGGTACGCATCTTTGTGTGTGATACGGTTAATTTTCCGGTAATCTACACACATTCTCATGGTGTTGTCTTTCTTTTTGACCAAGACTAGTGGAGCTGCCCAGGGGCTACAGCTATCCCTGATTACCCCAGCCTCCTTCATGTCTCTAAGCATCCCCTTGGCGTGTTGGTAGTGTGCAGGGGGTACGGGTCGATACCTCTCTTTTATGGGAGGATGGTCTCCCGTGGGGATGTGGTGTTCTACCCCCTTGACTCGCCCGAAGTCTAACGGGTGTTTACTAAACACTCTCTCGTACTCTCGAACCACCCGGTAGACTCCCTGTTTCTGGTGGGAGGGAGTGGAGTCAGTACCCAAAAGTAGTTGCTGACACCAATCCTCCATTATTTTCGTAGAGCCGTTACCTTCCTCCGGGTGAGATGGAGGCAAGGGTTCCACAGACTGTATAGAATTTTGGTTGATAGTATATAATTTGGCTAGCGTAGCATACCGGGGCAGGTATACTTCCCTTTTCCCGATATTTATTATACGAACGGGCACCCTCCCATGGCGTACATCAACTACCCCCCGTGCTGTCAAAATGGTGGGCCTACTGTCTGAGTAGACTGGTTCTACCATGGCCTGGTAATCTCTACCTCTCAGACCAATAGCTGCCCGGCACCAAATCATCATTTCACTTTTCGGGGGCATGGCAATAGGGAAAGGGTCACACATTCTTACGCTACCAATCTCACCACCGGAGAGTTCCACCTGTTGCCGTCGCATCAGTGCCCGGATCTCTTTCTGGAGCACTCGCTGCTGGCCGGAGCTGGCGTTCTTGGCAACCTGCTGTAAAATGAAAATCACCTCTGCAAGACAATTTTCAATCACATTAGTTCCTAGAGTTATCTTTGGGTGACTCTCGCGCTTGTCAATGTCTACAATGATCAGTCCCTGTGCTGCCAGCTCGACTCTACCGATTTTAATGGTCATCTCTTTAAATCCGATCTGTGGCACGGGCTGACCATTACTGGCGATGATACTCAAGTCGTCGTCTGGATAGCGGGTTATATCCGAGTCATTCCAGTACTGCTTGAAGAGCACGTACGGGATGGTGGTGACCTGTGACCTGGTGTCCAGTAGGGCACTCATAGGGATGCCATCCAGTACCACAGGCAAGACTGGACGTCCTCCCACATATTTGTCGCGCCAGTTCGATGGGCCTGGTGATCTTTTTCCTGGGGGTTGGCCCTCTACCCCAGGTTGTGCCAGTTTAAAGGACAGTACCTTGCCATATGTCCGGGTTGATTGCAGCGGCGGCAGATGGGTTGTCCGTCCTCGTTGTATCGGTCGCTGGGTCTTCCTCTGGCCGGTGGGGTCCTCCTTGGTCGACGCCACGGGATGTCCTCTGGTCCGGATGCCAGCTGGATCTTCCCTGGAGTGGAAACCTGTAAAGACTGCACAGTTCGGGTTAGCGCAGCAACGCTTTTAGCTAGCTCTTGGACCTGATGGTGCAGGTCCGGAGCCGGGTCATTGTTCAAAGCCTGCGCATCAGCCCCCACAGGCCCTGCCGACAAGGGCGCCGCCTCCTGGTGGTAAGTGATAGCTGGGCGCCTGTGGGTCACAACGCCACCCGGTGTCGGTTCTCGGAGCACCCGGATGGCTCTGTCCTTGAACTGTGCAAAGTCCAGATGAGGATCCTGTAAGGCTATGGCCCGCAACTGGGTTCGGTGGACATTGCAATATAGTCCCTCTATAAATTGCTCGGTCAACAGCCTGTCCTCGTTTCCCATGCTGTCAGGGTCGGTCTGCTTAATGGCTCTCAGGGCCTCTTGTAGGTTTAGTGCATAGTCCCTTATACTCTCATGTGCTCGCTGCTTGCACCCATAGAATCTAAGCTTAATCTCGGCTGAGGTGCGGGTATCAAAGGTGTCCCTCAGCCGGGTTAGTATCCCTGCGACAGTTCTCCTCCCAGGTGGCCAGGACTTTACCTCCCTTTGGGCTGCCCCGGTTAGTTGGGCCACCAGGATGCTCACTTTTTGCTCTTCTGTGAGGGGGTACACCTGGAAGAGGCTATCCAGCTTTTCTTTAAAGTCATTCAGGGTATGTGACTCCCCTGAGTACTGGGGTAGCCAGGCTGCTCCCGGGATATAGGGCATGGTGAAAGGCATGACTGCAGCAGCGGTGGCGCTGGCGCGGGTTGAGGCAGTGAAGCTCTCCTCCGTATCCGACATCTTTCTCCCCCCCTAGTGGACCGTGGCCTACCTTGCGATGATCCTCTTCCGTAGGCCGCGATTCCGCAGTGGATCGTCAGGGTTGAGGACCTTCCGTCGCGCTCCTGTGACGTCGGCGTCTGCTGGGCTCCTTCCAGGACCTTACGCAACGTCCTGACGTGAGGCGGGGCTTCAGTTCTCGCGCGCTTTCAGAGTCCACGCCCCTCTTCTTCCCGCGCGGCGTCTTCAAGATGGCGTCCAACGGCGGGAAAACTCCACGGATGGCGGGAAGAAGGCAGAAGATGGCGCCGGATGGCGGGAAAACTTCGCGGATGGCGGGAAGAAGGTAGAAGATGGCGCCGGATGGCGGGAATCTTCACCACTGGTAAGTTTGAACAGTCTTTTTCAGGCACGCAGTACCCGGTGGTTACGGGCACGAAATCCTGCCGACTACGCCAAAAGATGACGCGCCCCTGGGCCTACTTGGTGTAGCGTTGCGCACGCGGGGACTACCCGGAGCCGGGCCTGTTGGGGGTAGTAGTCTCGTGGCGGTGACCCGGTCCGTGCCCAGGGAGTCAAACTGAGTGGCTGAGTATTAGCAGTAGATGTTGGACGACTACGCCACCCGTTGAATGCAGCTATGGAGCTGCCGCTGCAGGGCAGACCGCTGAGGCCGGTGGTACGATTGTGCAGCGTAGATGGTATAACCCCCAACGGGAGGGGTATGGCCTCAGGGCAGCCGACGTGGATGATGGGGGTAGCAGGAACCACTCAGACGATGCGGTGTAGTTCAGGGTCTTTACTGGTGATAAAGATAGACCCTCCCGGAGTACTGGCTAGCGATCGGGGCCTGGTCAGTCTTTGAGCAGATGGGATTTCCCCTGGCCAGGCGGAGTTGTAGGCCTCCCCAACTAATTGTACTCTTCTGGCTACCTTGCTAGAGGCGGGTAAAAGTAGCCTACGTCCCTGAGTGTACCGTGTGGTGCTCACCCGTATGGCCGGTGACTCGGGGCCTTCTAGTGGCTTCCGCTCCACGACGGCGGTGCTGGTCCCACGCGTGTGACCGTACCTTCGGGTTTCTTGGCCAGAGGACCTGAAATCCCCTGCCGGTCGGTTTCTGCTGCTGGGTAAGGATTAGTCCCCACAGCCTCGGACTCCGGGTCCGGTGATAATTCTTCAATCAGGGCGAGCTCTACAGCTGCCAGCCCCTGATTCCTTGTAGCACTGCTCCCACTGAGCTCCTGATCTTTCTTTCCTATTGCTGCTCCTCTCCAGACCAGACTATGTCTCTGTCTGGGACTCCTCTTCTTAACTCCCTAACCCTGCCTCAGCCCCAGTTTTATATAGGGGAAGTTCTTCCCCTCCCAGGACTGGGCAGGAGGTGTGGCATGCATAGGATTCCTGACCAGGAGACCTCCCACCTGCTCTCAGACGTAATATCTCTATTACTGTGGCAACCAGACCCCTGGGGTGTCACATATATGTCCTCCATCCTGGTATATATAGCCCTATCCTGGTATATGTTCCCCATTCTGCTGCTGTTCTTTAGTGTATAGAAAAAAAGTAAATCATTATACTTACCAGAGGTGCACATAGATGTATTTGGCCCCCATCCTGGTATATGGCCCCATCCTGGTAGATGTTGCTCCATTCTGGTATATGGCCCCCATCCTAGTATATGGCCCTCATCCTGGTATATGACCCTCATCCTGGTATATGACCCTCATTCTGGTATATGACCTTCATCTTGGTATATGGCCCCGGTGTTGTTCAATGCACACAAAAAAAAAAACACAATAAACGCTCCTACTCACCTTCCCAGTGCTCCCCCGTTGCGTCCTCTTCTGAAGCTGGCAGCTGACTTCGGCGTGCGATGGGAGTTCATGATGTCACTACCATGCTCCCCCGGTAACATGCACGCCTATGTCAGCTACTAGCCTCTGATTGGCCGGCAGCAAGTATTGCAGAACTTGGACCTGATGGGTCTATACGCTGCAATGCACTTCTGCTGAATGTGTGACACACATCCAGCTGAACTTGGGTCTGTTATTGGCGGTCCCCTCACCCGCCAGACCCAGTTGCAGCAACAACTGCCGTGACCGCGGTCATTACTCCCCTGATCAGGCACATACACTTTAAGGGATCACTCACATGAGCGTATAACACGCCTGAGTGCTATCCGATGTTTTATCGGATAGCACTCAGCCCAAAGTTATTCTATGGGGCAATGAGGATCTACTATTTTTTCTCATGCTGATTCGGCATAAGAAAAAAATTGCAGTATGCTGCAAGTGACTCTGGAATCCAGATCGCACGCACCCATACGTGTGAAACATCGGACTGCACTCAGATGTCATCAGAGTGCAGTCCAATATCCGAGGACCCAGACAATGGATAGAGAGAGAGAATTTGTCCGAGGTGCTCGATTTGAGTACCGAGAACTCGAGCATTTCAAAGCTCGATCAACATTACTGTTAATCAATGGCATCAGCACTTAACCCCTTCATGACCGGGCCATTTTCCATTTTTGCGTTTTCGTTTTTTGCTCCCCTTATTACCAGAGCCATAACTTGTACTTTTGAACGACAGCATTGGTTTTACTCTGTCATGTACTGGAAAATGGGAAAAAAAATCCCAAAAATTTGGGAGAAAAGTGCAATACCACAGTTGGTTTTTTTTCACCATGTTCACTAAATGCTAAAACTGACCTGCCATTATGATTCTCCAGATCATTATGAGTTAATAGATACCAGCCATGTATAGGTTCTTTTTTTTATTTGAGTGGTGAAAAAAAAATCCAAAGTTTGTTTAAAAAAATGGCGCCATTTTCTGAGACTTGAAGCATCTCCATTTTTCGGGATCTGGAGCCGGGTAAGGGCTTATTTTTTGGGAGTCGAGCTGATGCTTGTATTGATACCATTTTGGGGTAGATACAATGTTTTAATTTCCCATTATTGCATTTTGCAATGTAGCGGCGACCAAAAAAAACGTAATTCTGGAGTTTTGAATTTTTTTTTCGTTACGCCGTTTACTGATCGGATTAATTCTTTTTTATATTGATAGATCGGGCGATTCTGAATGCGGCGATAACAAATATGATATGAATGTGGCAATACCTAACCTCGTAGGGAACCCAAACCTCAAAGCAAAATCATTGAATATCTTCTCTGCCGCTGTTCCACCTGATTTATTGGAGGTGGCATATGCTTGAGCAAATCGAGTGAAATGGTCCATCATCACCAAGATGTATTCGTAACCACCCTTGCACGTCTCGAGATGTAGAAAGTCTATTGAGACCATCTCAAACGGATACGTAGTTTGGATGTTGCCCATAGGTGCCCGGGTTGATGTATTGGGACGTTTATCTTTCAGACACCCACACTCCCTGGTCACGTACCTCTCAATATCTCTCTGCATGTACGGCCAGAAGAAACGTTCACGGATCAAGTTGGTTGTCCTTTCCACTCCTAGGTGTCCCATGTTTTCATGGAGTTCTTTGAAGACCAACCTACGGAATACTCTGGGTAGTACCAACTGCCAGTTTTGTCCTCCTTTACGATACAAGATACCATCTTCACTGAGGTAGAGCTTCGTCCATTCTTTAATTAAAACAGATACTGCTCGTCACTCGTCTCTCTCTTTTACTTGGAAACCGATTTTGGTCCACATGAAGTAGTATTCTACAAATTATCTGATCTTCCCGTTGTGCTCTATGGATTTTCTCTTTTGGTAGTTGCTCAATAGACCAGTGGTGATCTTGTTCTCTAGCTTTTATGGTGGTTTCCTCCGTCAACGGACACCACAATGGTGTGTCTTCCTCCTGATAAGCTTGTACTGCTTGGGTAGTGCTCTCAATTGTTTCCAGACTGACTTCCTCCGAGCATTCTTGCATGAATTCCTCAGGCTCTAGTGGCATTCTTGACAATCCGTCAGCATCCGCATTGCATTTTCCTGGCCTATACTTGATGCTGAAATTGAAGTCAGCTAGTTCAGCAACCTATCTCTGACCCATTGCATTCAGTTTGGCTGTAGTAAGGATATAGGTCAAAGGGTTGTCATTGTATACCTCAAACTCTTTGCTGTAGTAGAAATAATCTCTAAATCGTTCAAGATAGCCCATTTCAATGCCAGGAACTCCAATTTTCCGGAATGTAGATGGTAATTCTTCTCGGCGTCTGTCAACCTTCTAGAACTGTAACCGATGACCTTCAATTTTCAATCTTGATGCTGATACAGGGCAGCTCCCAGTCCAACTTGAGAAGCGTCACAATGAAGAACAAATGTTAAATTGAAATCAGGATATCCCAATATGCTTGGTTTGTTTTACCAGGTAGTCTTCTAGTTCTTCCAATACCTCCTGGTGGTCTGTTGTCCAGAGAATGGGCTGTTGGGATGAAACGGCATTGTTTCTTTTAAGCCCGGTCCTACCCGCATTCTTTTTCTCCATGGGTGTTGTTGTCTCTGTCGTCCCCCGCAAGAGGAGCTATAGTGGGGAGGCAATCCCGGAGAAGTTCCAAACGTAAGTAGGAGAGAAATCCTAATATCTGCCTCAACTGCCTGACGGTAGAGGGCTGCTTGTCTTTTAAGGCCAGTACCGGAGCGATTTCTGCTGGGTCCATGGTATATCCTTCTCCAGACACAATTTTTCCTAGAAATTGGACTTGTCTTTTGAACAGTTCACACTTCTTTGGGGTCAACTTAACTCAGTGTTGTTGATACCGTTGTAATACAGTCCTCACGTGTTCAACATGCTCCCGGAAGGTTTTGCTGTGTACTACATTGTCATCCAAGTACGGCTGGCAGATATCATGCCTCAATCCTTCTAAACATGTCTCCACGCTTCTCTGGAATTCTGCTGGAGCTGAACTGAGCCCAAACGGTATGCGGATCCAAACATATAATCCCCACAGTGTGATGAATGCTGTCAAAGGTCTACTGGACTCTTCAACAAACCCTTCATGGCATGCTTTACCCTGATCGAGGACAGAGAACCAGGTACTTCCTGATAGGTTATCCAGCATATCTTGGATCTTTGGTATCGGGTGCCGATCAGGTACTGACTTTCAGTTTAGTTCCCGGTAATCACAGCAGAGTTTCAACGTACCGTCCTTCTTCCTAACACAAACAATAGGAGAGGAATAAGACGACTTTGACTTTTGGACCCAACCTCTGTTGATTAGGTCTTGTAAATACTCTTTCACTTCACGGTGTAATGGTTTCAGCACAGACAAGTAACTTCTGGCTACTGAGGTCGTGTCTTTCAAATTGATTTTCAACTGCAACAATGAGATACAGCCTATTGTTAGAACTCTCCTGCTAGGTTTTTTCTATCTTGCTGGTCACATGACCTTTTTTGCCTATTTAGTCCTGCTCCGCCCTCCTGGCCTTGCTGGACTTCATTGTAATTTCTACTCTTTAGCTAGCCTGGTGCTTAGTTACCTTTCTCAGTCAGTTTAGCTAGGTCTTCGGACCTTTATGTTCTATGTTGTGTGTTTGTCTTTTTCTGCTACAATTTCTGCTAGGAGGTGTCCAACTTTATCCCAGTCCCTAGTTCTTGTAGGGATCCCTCCCTTGCATCTATAGGTTTTCGTTCAGACTAGCCGAGGACTTTAGCGGGTCTGATCGCAGGATCAGGTTCCCCGTTACATCGTAGGGATCTAGCTTAATTCTATTGTAGGGACTGATCTCCTTTCTTTCCTTAGTGCTTGTAGCAGATCATAACACCTATATCAGAGTCATCTTTGGAGAATGCATGACACTTCTCTGAGCATCTGTTTTTCTACCACTCGATCTTCAGCACACAAGTGTTCCAGGGGTACTGGGGGATCCCAGGACTCTCAGATGGGTCATGCAATTTCTTCCCCTGGGCAACTCCTGTTCCTTGGTGGGGAGACTGAATTCACTATAGACTCCTGGGCAGGTCTCATACTGCCTGGATATACCGTTTTAATGGTTTCGATGTGACCTAACACAGACTTTGGATCCAGTCTAATTTCGTGTCTCGTAGTATTCATCACCGGTACTGTCACTCGAGCAAACCCACCAGTGGGAATCGTAAGAACAGTTTAACCTTGAACTAGGCCTTCCGGAAATTCTGAGGAGTCTTTTTGCATAAACAGTCTTTTCTGGACTTTTCTTCTCTGTTCTACCCGGACTCCACACCTCACCCCCATCATTTGGTTTGCAGGGATGATGGTTGGGCGCCAGCCTACCTTGACTTCTTTTAGGTCCATTGTATTCTGTGCTTTCTTTACTTTGTGAATCACATTTTCCGCCACGGCGTTGGGTATGGCGAGCGATGTGGCAATTGCATCCACCACCAGCACCTCTCCTTGTGTTTTGTCATGACTTCACTGATTACATTATAACCCAGGATAGGATCCTCTGCCACGTTCTGATCACTGGTCACGAGAAAAGGTACCAAAAGCTTGATGGTGTTGCTGTTCTTCGTGGCCCTGAGTTGGAAAGTCACTTCCACCCAGCCTATGAAAGGGATTTCAGTCTGGTTGACGGCTTTGCCGTGGAGTTCCATTGGTCCCAAGAGTTCTTTTAGTGACCGAAGGCAAGTGTGTGGCAGGTAGCGCCTTCTCCATTCTTCATTTAAAAGGCTCGCTTGGGCTCCTGTGTCCCACAGTGCTTTTACTAGGAGTCCGTCTAGCTGGCACTGTATAAAGCACCTTTCACCAAATAGGCTGATGAGGCTATTTTTACTGACCGAGGAATCCTCCCAGGAGTACATCATTTGACCTCCGCACTGGGCATTAAGTAACTGATGCCCCTGTCTCCCTTGCAGCTGTTGTAGACGGGAACACACTTGGGGATAGTACTGACTCAGGCGTTTTACCTCATGCGCCGTTCTGCGTTTGGTGAGATTTGGATTTGCTTCTGGGGCCTCCTCCTTGTCGCTTTTACCAGTCGCCCCGCACTGGTAATCTCCTGTCTTTTAACCCAAACGACGTTGACCATTGGCATTCCTTGGCATAATGTGGTTCTTCACCACATCTTAGACAGTGGACACGCACCGTACTCTGATTTGATGAACAACACGCTTCACAAGCCAGGTATCTTTTGTTTTGGAACCCACTCCTGGGTTTGAGCGATACCGGTTCTGGCCTGAAACTAATCAACTTTTTCACCTCAATCAACTTGGCTCGCAGTTCTCCTATTACTTTCTCCCACTCGGCACTGGCAGTCCTCTTTTGTTAGTGATTTAAGGTTCCCTCTCAGAGGCGGCACTAGAGGGTCTCTGTGATGATCCTTGGACTGGCCACTGGGGGTCTCCAACTTCAGCTGACTCATTTTGGTGATTTTAGGAGCAGAGCCTTTCTTTAACTTCTGTTCGCTCTCTGACTCCAAACTAGCAGCCTCATTCATTTTTTCAATTAGGACTTCATTCAGAATGCCAGGATCTTCTAGGTACTGTTTCAGCTGCTGCAACTTGATGTGTTGCTTAACCCCGTTCCCAATGATCTCAAAAACTTCTTCTGGAATAGTCCAGCATCAACCTTCTCTTCCACTTCTACATCACTGGATGCAAACAACAGTCTATCCTTCAGTTCAATTGCTCTGAACAAGAAACTTCTGGGTGATTCATTATTTTTCTGTGGGAGGTTAATGAGTCGGTGGAACAATTCTGAAGTACTCTCTTCTTTATAGTGCCTTTTTAAAATCATCTTCAGCTATTGCAAGGTCAATTGACTCTTTATTTCTAGCATACTACGGAGGTTCAGTCCTGGGCTGATCACTTTCACCACCCCCTCAATGATCTCATCTGGCTGGTAGCCTTTCTGTAAGCCTGCATCGATCTGATGCAACAAGTTCCTATAAGACAATCTCTCTTTCTGTTCACACTCTCCAATCTGTCCCAGGATCTTGAATTCTTTTCCTGTAGTTCAGTCTGTGGACGGAGATTCCCGCTTTTGGTAATTGTTGCCGCCCCTTTATCCTCCAACTTCAACCTGGTTAGAAACTGTGTTAGTTCCTGGAGGAATGTCCCCATGACGTCTTCAGCTTCTTTCTCCCTCAGCTCATCCATTTTTGCATTAATGGCAGCTAACAGTTGCATGCGGTTGTGTGCTTTGGAAATCTGTTCTTCTGATATCTTTATATGTTCTGCAACTGTTGTCAATTCTTCACAGGTTAACTGAAGAAGCAGCTCACTATTTCTGCCCATTTGTATTTCCATATTCATTGCTGCTAGTGAGTTTTCTTTAGGGCTGGTCCCCTTTAACTGGTGTAGTTGAGTTGAGGTGCTGTGCTGCTGTCTTTTTCCAGACACTTTTCCTCTTCTCCCTCTACACGCTAATTCACGCTCAGGACTCCCCGTACAGGCCACCAATGTTACACGCACGCCGCTACATTCAGACAGGAGCAAGACAGGTTACATGAATTCTTTGTAATCCTGGGGGAACTGTTACTCAGGGAGACCATAGACCATGTGCTGCAGCTTCTCTCAGGCACACAGGAGTATTGACCCTCAGGAACAGACATGTAGGTTGTTTCACTTTCTCACCAGACACACTTGATGTTAGAACCCTCCTATTTGTTTTTTCCATCTTATGTTTTGCGGTCACGTGACCATCTGCCTTTATATTCCAGCTCCGCCCTTTTGGCTGTGCTGGACTTCAGTGTTTGACTGTTTCTCTAGCCAGGTGCTTCTGTGCCTTTCTCTGTCAGTTCGTTTTGTCCTTCTGGGACTTCTAGTACTTTTTTGTCTGTTTGTCTTTTTGTGTTCTGCAACAACTTCTCTGTTCAGGAGGTGTCCCATTTTTGTCCCAGTCCTTAGTTCTTTTAGGGACCCCTCCCTTTATGCTATAGGTCTTCGTTCAGACTAGCCGAGGACTAAGGCGGGTCTGTTCGCTTGGAACAGGCAGCCCGCTACATCGTAGGGATTCAGCTTAGTTTTACTGTAGGGGCAGTTTTCCCTTATCTTTCCTTAGTACTTGTTGCAGATCATAACACTTGACAAGAGTCCTCATAAATAGTAGAACAGTACAGTCAGTGCAAGTTAAGTCTTATGAGCAACAGGCTCCAGTGACAAACAGTACAGTTTCCTTAGCAGCACAACAGTTCACTCGGCACTGGCAGTCCTCTTTTGTTAGTGATTTAAGGTTCCCTCTCAGAGGCGGCACTAGAGGGTCTCTGTGATGATCCACTAGAGGGTCTCCAACTTCAGCTGACTCATTTTGGTGATTTTAGGAGCAGAGCCTTTCTTTAACTTCTGTTCGCTCTCTGACTCCAAACTAGCTGCCTCATTCATTTTTTCAATTAGGACTTCGTCCAGAATGCCAGGATCTTCTAGGTACTGTTTCAGCTGCTGCAACTTGATGTGTTGCTTAACCCCATTCCCAATGATCTCAAAAACTTCTTCTGGAATAGTCCAGCATCAACCTTCTCTTCCGCTTCTACATCACTGGATGCAAACAACAGTCTATCCTTCAGTTCAATTGCTCTGAACAAGAAACTTTGGGGTGATTCATTATTTTTCTGTGGGAGGTTAATGAGTCGGTGGAACAATTCTGAAGTACTCTCTTCTTTATAGTGCCTTTTTAAAATCATCTTCAGCTATTGCAAGGTCAATTGACTCTTTATTTCTAGCATACTACGGAGGTTCAGTCCTGGGCTGATCACTTTCACCACCCCCTCAATGATCTCATCTGGCTGGTAGCCTTTCTGTAAGCCTGCATCGATCTGATGCAACAAGTTCCTATAAGACAATCTCTCTTTCTGTTTACACTCTCCAATCTGTCCCAGGATCTTAGCTGAGGACTAAGGCGGGTCAGTTCGCTAGGAACAGGCAGCCAGCTACATCTGTAGGGGCAGTTTTCCCTTATCTTTCCTTAGTACTTGTTGCAGATCATAATACTTGACAAGAGTCCTCATAAATAGTAGAACAGTAGCATTTAATAAGAAGCTGCACAGTCAGTGCAAGTTAAGTCTTATGAGCAACAGGCTCCAGTGACAAACAGTACAGTTTCCTTAGCAGCACAACAGTTCACAGTCATCCCAGTAGTACAGGACAGCACAGTTCTAATCGAAAGGCACATTCATGAACACAGCATTCTTTACAGCACAGTGAGATGGAGGAGGGGGGAGGGTGACACCATTTCTCCCAGTCCTTATCTTTCTGCCTGAAAATACTCTACACTGCTAGTTCAGGAACTCTACCTGACCTGTGCTTAGCTTCCCTCCTGACTTGAATCTTTTTCACTTGCAGGGGCGCTTCTGTGAGATACACACACACCACCTTTCTCTTCGGCTCCAACCAGACAGTAAACAACTTCCCCACAATCCACTTGGGGCTCTGCTAAAACCCTCCCTGTCTCCTGTGACTGTGTCAACCCCTCTAGTTGCTGGATGCTTCAGGAGCACAACACTTACTGTCTCCTGTGCTTGTGTTACTTCTAATAGTTGCTGGATGCTTTTAAAGCTACAGCGTTACTTCAGCAGGTCACACCTTTCTAACCTTTCTACAGTCTCTACATAGACCTTACCTGCATTTTTGTCTGGTTTTGAGGATGTTTTTTCTGAGAGGGGGTGTCACGATTTGCCTCCTCATCGTGCATATGACTGTCCTATTAACTTGACTCCTGGAGCTAAACTACCAAAGTCCAGACTGCATAATCTTTCTGGCCCTGAGAGACAAGCCATGAAGGATTTCATTGCGGAAAGTCTGGAGAAGGGACATATCAGACCCTCATCTTCACCCGTGGCGGCCGAGTTCTTCTTCGTCCCTGTTTAGATTTCCGGGAATTAAATCAAATTACCATCCAGGGTCCATACCCTCTTCCTTTGATTCCAGATTCACTCAGCCTGGTTGTAGGAGCTAAGGTGTTCTCCAACTTGGATTTAAGGGGAGCCTACAGTCTGGTTAGAATCAGAGAGGAGGATGAATGGAAAACAGTGTTCAATACCCCAGAAGGGCATTTCGAGAGTCTGGTTATGCCTTTTGGTCTGACCAATGCACCTGCGGTGTTCCAGCATTTCATTAATGATATTTTCCATCATGGGCAGCATGGTGGCTCAGTGGTTAGCACTGCAGCCTTGCAGCGCTGGGGTCCTGGGTTCAAATTCCACCAAGGACAACATCTGCAAGGAGTTTATATGTTCTCCTTGTGTTTGCGTGGGTTTCCTCCAGGTTATCCAGTTTCCTCCCACATTCCAAAGACATACTGATAGGGAATTTAGATTGTGAGCACCAATGGGGACAGTGCTGATGTCTGTAAAGCGCTGTGGAAGTAATGGCGCTATATAAGTGAGTAAAATAAATAAATAAATAAATTTGGTGGGCAGGTTTGTGGTGGTCTATCTGGATGATATTTTGATTTATTCACCTGATTTTGAGACACATCGGGGGCATGTAAAACAGGTGCTTCAGATATTATTGGATAACAAACTATATGCCAAACTAGAAAAGTGTGTTTTCGCCTTCCAGGAGGTGCAGTTTTTGGGGTACCTGTTGTCATCTTTGGGTTTTCGGATGGATCCGGAGAAGATCCGTGCAGCCCTTGATTGGGACCGTCCTGAGAACCTGAAGGCTCTACAATGTTTTCTGGGCTTTACTAATTTTTACCAGAAATTCATCCAAAATTACTCAGTAATTCTGAAACCCCTCACTGACATGACAAGGAAGGGGTCTGATTTTTCCAAATGGTCAGATGCCGCCCTGCAGGCTTTTTCCTCCCTAAAGAGCTGTTTTGCCACTGCACCTATACTCAGTCAACCCCAGCCTTTTATTGCGAAAGTTGATGCGTCGGAGGTGGGGGTAGGGGCCGTGTTGTCTTAGGGTCCGTCCCCTGATAAATGGCGTCCATGTGCTTTCTTTTCAAAGAAATTATCTTCGTCTGAGAGAAATTATGACGTGGGTAATAGAGACCTTTTGGCGATTAAATTGGCGTTCGAACAACGGCGACATTGGTTGGAGGGGGGTTTCCATCCTATTACTGTTATCATTGACCATAAGAACCTGTCATATCTTCAATTGGCTAAATGTCTCAACCCTAGGCAAGCTATATGGTCCCTGTTTTTTACTAAGTTCAATTTTGTTGTCACTTTCCGTACAGGGGTCAAAAATGTCAAGGCTGATGCTTTGTCCCGGAGCTTCCCTGATGGTGGTGACAATGAGAACCCTGCCCGATATTACAGAAAGGGGTAGTCATTTCGGCATTGTACCCTGAACTGGAGGGTGAGGTGTTGGAGGCTCAGGGGGACGCCCCTGCCTCCAGCCCTTCAGGAAGGTTATTTGTACCATCTAATCGGCACCGCAAAGTAATTAAGGAATATCACAACTCTGTGCTTGCTGGTCATCCAGGTGGTAAGGCAACTGTGGACCTCCTTTCTCGTCATTTTTGGTGGCCGGGTTGCATCAGGATGTGGTTGAACACGTATCTGCTTGTAGTATTTGCGCGCGTTCTAAAGTATCGCATACCCATCCATCTGGTACTCTTCTTACGCTACCTATTCCTAGCAGGCCATGGATTTTATTACTAACCTACCGGTATCTGCAGGCAAAACTGTGGTTTTGGTGGTTGTAGATAGGTTCAGTAAAATGGTTCACTTCGTCGCATTTCCGGCACTTTCGAATGCCAAGACACTTGCTCAGGTGTTCATAAATGAGATTGTGAAGCTTCACGGGTCCCTCTGATGTGGTGTCAGATCGGGGGACCCAGTTTGTTTCCAAGTCCTGGAAAGCGTTCTGTTCTCGACTGGGGGAGCAGCTGTCCTTTTCCTCTGCCTTCCATCCTCAGTCTAATGGACAGACCGAGCGTATTAATCAGAATTTGGAGACTTACCTCAGGTGTTTTGTCTCCGAAAACCAGGAGGATTGGGTATCCTACTTACCGCTGGCAGAATTTGCTATTAATAATCATTGTCAAGAATCTATCGGCAGGTCACCGTTCTTTGGTGCATACGGTTACCATCCACAGTTTGGTACTTTTAGTGGGGGAGGGGCTTCTGGAGTTTCTGAGGAATAACATTTTGCTTCGTCGCTCTCCTCGGTGTGGAAGGGGGTTCTGAATAATTTGAAGATCATGGGAGACAGGTACAAATGTATGGCTGACAGGAAACACTTGCCAGGTCCGGACCTGAATGTGAATGACTTTGTGTGGTTGTCTACCAGGAATATCAAGTTGAAGGTTCCTTCTTGGAAGCTGGGAGCTAGGTTTATTGGTCCCTATAAAATAACCGCTGTCATAAACCCAGCAGCATTTCGTCTTGAGCTACCTAAGGCCGTTAAGATCCACAATGTCTTTCACAGGTCTCTGCCCAAGAAATATGTGGAACCTCTTGAGTCCTCACCCCTACCGCCGCTCCCAATAATGGTTGATGGTAATCTGGAGTTTCAGATTTCGAGAATTATAGATTCTCATCTCCAATGTCGTTCCCTACAATACTTAGTGCACTGGAAGGGTTATGGTCCAGAGGAAAGGATGTGGGTTTCAGAATAAGAGGTGAATGCCCCCAGGCTGGTTAGTTCATTCCACACCTCTTATCCTGAGAAACCTGGTCCTGAGTGTCTGGAGGCCACTCGTAGAAGGGGGGGTACTGTCACGAGTGTGTCAGATGTAACAGACAGTCGCTCTGGATCTGGCGGCAGAAGGTCATTGCGTTTGGCATTGCAGACGCCTTCTTAATCCTTCTGACTTTTGGACCCAGCTGCAGTCTCCCTTCTGCTGATTGACACACCCTGGTCTGGGTGTTTATAAACTCTCAGTCTGCTTCAGGGAGTCGCCAGTGATATTCTTATTTTCCCTTGTGAAGGCTTGGAGTAATAGCAGCCGGCTAGCTTCCTCTCTGGTGCCCTTGGAGGATGTTTGGTGTTATCTCTCTGGTGTCTGCTCAAGCTAAGTTTCCCCCCTTTGTATGCATACCTTGTTGTCTTTAGTTTATAGTGGGGACCGGCCAGTGCTCACCCCCCTCCCTATCTAGGGCCTAGCTCTAGGGATATCCAGAGATTAGGTTTCCTGTTCGGCAATAGGTGTGGAACCTATATAGGAATGGTAGGACAGGTAGGGTGATATTAGATCTGCATAGGGGTCTCCACTCCCCCTTTCGCTAGCATTTGGGCTACCCTCCCCTCATCCCTTCATGTTACACTTAGCCTTTTCCACACTGTGCGTGACACCACCGCACTCCTAGAACCATGCAGCATATGCTAGCCCTGGCAATGATGGCCTGCCAAAGCCCAGTATATATAAGAGCGCGGAGTGGCTAACACTGGACAGCTGAGTGCCTAAATGAAGGTAAGCTTCTAGGAGCTCACAACTGAGCAGATTAACCCCTGCACTGCTAAAAGAAACCTGCTCCGTTTAATATGAAGGCGAAAGGTTTCTAATGAGTGCAGGAGTGTGGGAGGAATCAGACGCTGCTGTCTTCTGGCTCCTCTCTGTCACGGTAAATCCATGACAACTGCCACACCATGACCAGACCACATATTACAACCACATAGTCACCGAATAATACCACATACAAGGAAAAAATACTGCCACACCATGACTAGACCACATGTTACCACTACATAGTGACTGAATAATACCACATACAAGGAACAAATACCGCCACACCATGACTAGACCACATATTTCCACAACATAGTGACCGAATAATACCACATACAAGGAACAAATACCTCCACACCGTGACCAAACCACATATTGCCACCATATAGTGACCACATACTACAATACTGATCATTAATAAAAAAAAAACACAATACTAATATTTCCATAAGTGCCATTATACCCAAAGCTCTGTACATAGTATACAGTGTATAGTGTCAGTGTACAGGTAATACAGGGATCACCAGTGACATTATACACAGGAGCTCCGTATATAGTGTCAGTGTACAGGTAATACAGTGATCACCAGTGACATTATACACAGGAGCTCTGTATATAGTGTCAGTGTACAGGTAATACAGTGAACACCAGTGACATTATACACAGGAGCTCTGTATATAGTGTCAGTGTACAGGTAATACAGTGAACACCAGTGATATTATACACAGGAGCTCTGTATATAGTGTCAGTGTACAGGTAATACAGTGATCACCAGTGATATTATACACAGGAGCTCTGTATATAGTGTCAGTGTACAGGTAATACACTAAATCACCAGTAACATTATACACAGGAGCCCTGTATATAGTGTACAGGTAATATAGTGAACACAAGTGACATTATACACAGGAGCTCAGTATATGATGTCAGTGTACAGGTAATACAGTGATCACCAGTGACATTATACACAGGAGCTCTGTATATAGTGTACAGGTAATACAGTGATAACCAGTGACATTTTACACAGGAGCTCTGTATATAGTATATAGTGTATAGTGTCAATGTACAGATAACACACTGACTCACCAGTGACGTCTCTAGTTGAAATCCTTCATCTTCACTTTTCTCCTTCATCCAGCGCAGACCGCCATCACTTCTTATAGCCAGGACTTGCCTCTGCATAAAATATCACACAGTTATCTAGAGCACATTCCCCAACTTCTACATTACGCAGCTGAATACAGATGTGCACCAACCATTAATATATAATTAGTTATTATGCAACTCACCATTCTAAATATAAACTGTATCCACCACTGCTCCTCCACTAACTATAAATATCCACTTTCCCCACCTAATATATAAATTAATTAGAACCTGTACTTTCCCCCAATTCATTACCAGTCACACTCTGTCATCCTCAATGCCCCCCACTCTCCTGATTCATTATATTTACATGCCCCCCTTCCGCCCCAATTAATTTTGTCATGTCCTCTCTCTCTGTCCCATCCCCACTTCATCATCATTTACTCTCCCTCACCCCCAATTCATTATCATTAACATGTGCACGTGGCCTTAGACACTGAGAACTGAAGCAGCAAAAATACATAGAGTCAAAAACACAACGAAACCTGATCATGGGCAAATAGCCTTAAGATTGTTTCCCTGATCATTGCTGGCTGCAAAATGGGATTAACTCCTTTATCAATCTTTTTTAGTGAGCTCCTTTGTGCCAATTTATGAACACAAGCAACATTACAGGAGAGCTGAACTTTCACATGATAATATAGCAGCTGGGAAAAGATGGAAAAAAGACAAAAGTTACAAACTCTGTCAGAACAGGCTCCCTGACAAATTCTTAGTCAACTCATTCTGCAGGCAGCAATAGACAGAGCAATGCAGACGCCGTAAAAGAAAATAAAATAATGAACCATAATTACAGAAATGATCTTTAGTGCAAAATACATTCATTTATTTTAAGTGTAATTCCCTTAATGGTTGTAGATTATTCTAAAAAAACTGGTCAATCACCTTAAAGTGAAGCTCTGGGCACAAGATGAAAATGCAGCTTTTGCCTATACTGAAACCCTCTAAAGTTATACTTAGCCTGTGCCAGTATGAAGTTCACTATAGTTCTGACTGGGCGCCCCAACTCCAGACACAAAGACTAAATTTTAGACTTTTACTTGTGGTTTCACTATAAGTATTGGTTTGATGTCTTCTTTTACACATACACAAATATTGTCTAATACAGAGAATAATAATAAAAACAAAAATGTTCCAGAAAGACTTATTTTTCACATAAATAAAGAGAAATGCTGTATATTTAGCCTTCCGCTGATCTGGTTTAACATAATGTCCCTTTTGTGTTTCTATGAGTCCATTCTATTTATAAAGCACCTCATCACTATTGATTCCTGGCAGTAAATGACGTAAGTGTTCACAAAGACTCCTACTGTTCGCTACTAGGTGTATTTCTGTCCTCAGTGTCATGCTGTGTGAATTCTTTATAAGACCTGTTACTTACGTTGCTACTAACTTGTGGAAAAAAGTAACATGTGTAGCTAACACTGGAGATAAACATTTTTATTTCTTTCAAAGATTTTAAAGTGTCTCTACCATTTAGAACAGGGATGCACAAACTTATCTGGTCCAACATCTGGTGTGGTAAAAAGGCTTGCTCGGCTGTACACGGAGGTAGACACGGAACACTGTTTCTTTAAATTTCAGGTTGGTTTATTAACCCCTTAATAACATCTGACGTACTAATACGCGTCTGTGCCCTGGGACTTAAGAGCCAGACCCGTATTAGTACATCATGGCGATCGCGCGCGCACACAGGCTGTGCGGGCGCGATCGCCGCCGGCTGTCAGCTGATTGTCACAGCTGACACCCGGTACTATGTGCAGGGAGCGGTCCTGCACCGCTCCCAGCACATTAACCCCTGCGATGCTGCGATCGAAGTCGATCGAAGTCGATCGCGGCATTGCGGGGGCAAGGGGAGGTGATCGCCGATACTCACCTCCTCTTCCGGCTTCCAGCGCAGTCTGCAAAGGCTTCCTGGGTGTTGCCATGACGACCCGATGTCGTCATGACAACATCCGGGTCACCAGACAGCAGGAAGATTGTTTGGACATGCGCAGTGCATCTCCAAACAATCTTCACACTGTGCACTGCTGATAGCCTGCATGGCATAGGGATGGTGCTGCATTCCTGTGCCATGCAGGCGATCAGAGAAAAAAAAGTGAAAGTCCCAGAGTGGGACAAAGTAATAAAGTGTATAAACTGTCTGAAAGTGGAAAAAAAAAAAAATTGCAAAAATATAAAAAAAAATAAAAAAATAATCCACCAAAAATAAAAATATAATGTACCCATCAATAAATATTATTATTAAAAAAAAAAAAACAACCAATAAAAGTACACATATTTGGTATCGCCGCGTCCGGAACAACCTGACCTATAAAACTGTCCCACTAGTTAACCCCTTCAGTGAACACGGTAAAAAAAAAAAACGAAGCAAAAAACAATGCTTTATCACCATACTGCCAAACAAAAAGTGGAATAACACGCGATCAAAAAGACACATATATATAAAAATGGTACCGCTGAAAACGTCATCTCGTCCCGCAAAAAACAAGCCATCATACAGCTCCATCAGCCGAAAAATAAAAAAGTTATAGCTCTCAGAATAAAGCGATGCTAAAAAATATTTTTTTCTATAAAATAGCTTTTATTGTGTATAAGCGCCAAAACATAGAAAAATGATACAAATGTGGTACCGCTGTAAACGTACTGACCCGAAGAATAAAGCTACCTTATCAATTTTACCACACGCGGAACAGAATAAAAAAAAAAAAAAACAATTCCTGAATTGTTGGTTTTTGTTTATTCTGCCTCCCAAAAATCGGAATAGAAAGCGATCAAAAAATGTCACGTGCCTGAAAATGGCACCAATAACAACGTCAAGTCATCCCGCAAAAAACGAGCACATGACTGTCTGCCAAAATCTGGAAAAATTATAGCTCTCAAAATATGGCGATGCAAAAACTAGATTTTACAAAAAATGCGTCTTTTAGTGTGTGACAGCTGTCAGTCATAAAAACCCCATATGATTCTGGCATTGCTGTAATCACACCGACCTGAAGAATAAAGTCGTCTAATCACTTATACCGCACAAGGAACGACGTCAAAAATAAACTCTTGGGTTAGGATTGGGCTAGGGTTGGGGCTGGGTTTGGGGCTAGGGTTATGCTGGGGCTAGGGTTGTGCTGGGGCTGGGGTTGTGCTGGGGCTAGGGTTGTGCTAGAGCTAGGGTTGTGCTATGGTTAGGGTTGTGCTAGGGTTAAGGCTGGGGTTGGGATTTTTTTCAAAAGTAAGAAAAAAAGATGACGATATGGCGACTAGTGTTGAGCGCAAGTGCTCGCTACTTGAGTTTGCATCGGGTGCTCTGGTATGCATTGAGTATCATGGGTATTTGAGTGACATGCTCGAGTCTCTGCCCCATATGCTTCGCGGCCAAAAAAACTTTACGGGGATTGCCTGCCATGCACGAGCGATCCCCGCATGTTTTTTTTTGGGTGTCTAATAACCGTGAAACATGCGGAGCAGGGACTTGAGCATGTCACTCGAGCACACGCTGTACATGGTGCATACCTGAGTACCCGATGCAAACTCAAGTAGCGAGCACTTGCGCTCAAGAATAATGACAACTTATTCAATATGATGACCTAATGTAAACAAATTCTGTGCCGTACCTCTGGGTTCAAAATGTTCACTATACACCTTAATAAAATCCTTGAGGGGTATAGTTTCCAAAATGGGGACACTTGTGGGGGAGCTCCACTGTTTAGGCACATCACGGGCTCTCCAAACGCGACATGGTGCCCGCTAACGAATTGAATGGAAAATCGGCTCAAATTGTTAGCGGACGCCATGTTGCGTTTGGAGAGCCCCTGTGTGCCCAAACATTGGAGCTCCCCCACAAGTGACCCCATTTTGGAAACTAGACCCCCCAAGGCACCTATCTAGATGCATAGTGAGCACTTGGAACCCCCAGGTGCTTCACAAATTGATTCGTAAAAATGAAAAAGTGAAAAAAAAAACACTTTTTCATTTTTATGAATCAATTTGTGAAGTACCTGGGGTTCCAAGTGCTCACTATGAATCTAGATAGGTGCCTTGGGGGGTCTAGTTTCCAAAATGGGGTCACTTGTGGGGGAGCTCCAAAGTTTGGGCACAGAGGGGCTCTCCAAACGCAAAATTGGGTCCGCTAACAATTTGAGCCGATTTTCCATTCAATTTGTTAGCGGATACCATGTTGCATTTGGAGAGTCCCTGTGTGCCCAAACATTGGAGCTCCCCCACAAGTGACCCCATTTTGGAAACTAGACCCCCCAAGGCACCTATCTAGATGCATAGTGAGCACTTGGAACCCCCAGGTGCTTCACAAATTGATTCGTAAAAATGAAAAATGTTTTTTTTTTCACTTTTTAATTTTTACGAATCAATTTGTGAAGCACCTGGGGGTTCCAAGTGCTCACTATGCATCTAGATAGGTGCCTTGGGGGGTCTAGTTTCCAAAATGGGGTCACTTGTGGGGGAGCTCTAAAGTTTGGGCACACAGGGGCTCTCCAAACACAACATGGCGTCCGCTAATTATTCAAGCAAATTTTACAATCAAAAAGTCAAATGGCGCTCCTTCCCTTCCGAGCCCTGCCGTGCGCCCAAACAGTGTTTTTTCCCCAAATATTGGGTTTCTGCGTGCCCAGGGGAAATTGAACAACAAATTTTGGGGTCCATTTTTTCTTGTTACCCCTGTGAAAATAAAAAAAATTGGGTCTAAAGTAACATTTTTGTGAAAAAAGTTAAATGTTCATTTTTTTCTTCCACATTCAAAAAATTCCTGTGAAGCACCTGAAGGGTTAATAAAGTTCTTGAATGTGGTTTTGAGCACCTTGAGGGGTGCAGTTTTTAGAATGGTGTCACTTTTGGGTATTTTCTGTCATAAAGACCTCTCAAAGTGACTTCAAATGTGATGTGGTCCCTAAAAAAATGGTTTTGTAAATTTTATTGGAAAAATTAGAAATCGCTGGTCAACTTTTAACCCTTATAGCTCCCTAACAAAAAAAAATTTTGGTTCCAAAATTGTGCTGATGTAAAGTAGACATGTGGGAAATGTTATTTATTAACTCTTTTGTGTGACATATCTCTCTGATTTCAGGGCTTAAAAATTCAAATTTTGAAAATTGCAAAATTTTCAAAATTTTCGCCAAATTTCCATTTTTTTCACAAATAAACGCAAGTGATATCGAAGAAATTTTTCCACAATCATGAAGTACAATATGTCACGAAAAAACAGTCTCAGAATCAGGGGGATCCGTTGAAGCGTTCCAGAGTAATTACCTCATAAAGTGACAGTGGTCAGAATTGTAAAAATTGGCCAGGTCATTAACGTGCAAACCACCCTCGGGTCTTAAGGGGTTAAAACATGTCATAAATCACCCTGGAGTCCATAAAGTAAACACAGCCCATTAGGCATAACGGCAAAACAAACAAACAAAAAAATACAGCACAGTCCGTATATTGGCCGCAGTCCGGCCACTCAGGGTTAACCACTAGTGTTGAGCATTCCGATACTGTAATATCGGGTATCGGCCGATATTCGCGGTATCGGAATTCCGATACTTAATTCCGATACTTTTACAATATCGGATACCGGAATCGGAAGTTCCCATAATGCCTGCGCTCTGCAGTGTCTGTGAAGGATGACAAGTTGGATGGCAGCGCGATCCAGCCTGTCATCAGAATGCCATCCCAGCGGGGGAGAATTCTCCTGACTGTTTAAAAGCCGGCGCGCGGTATAAAGCCGCCGGCTTTTAAACATTCACACAGCCCCATACTGCTTCCCCGCAGCCTCCCTCCCCGATCCTCCGCTCCCCTCGCCACCTCCCATCCCGATAGTAAGTTAGGACCGGGCGGGGAGCGCAGCTCCAAGGAGCGGGGAGTGAAGGACCCGGGCGGGGAAGCCGGCAGTGAAAAGACTTCACCGCCGGCTTTCCCGTTCTGTGCTGCGCTTTCCCGCCGGTTATTTCAAATGAACAGCTGAGGTATCAGCTGATGCCGATCAGCTGTTCATTTGAAGTCGCCGCGTTGCCCTCAGAGGGTTCATGTGAGTTCATGCTTGACTGCATGAACTCACATGAACTTTCCCACGGCCGCACAGGTCAGCCTCACCTCCCAGACCCGTCATGGTTAGTGTGTGTGCGGGGTGTGTGTGCGGGGTGTGTGCGCGATGTTTGTGCGGGGTGTGTGCGGGTGTGTGTGCGGGGTGTGTGTGCGGGGTGTGTGTGCGGGGTGTGTGTGTGCGGGGTGTGTGTGTGCGGGGTGTGTGTGCGGGTGTGTGTGTGGGGTGTGTGTGCGGGTGTCTGTGCGATGTGTGCGGGTGTGTGCGGTGTGTGTGCGTGCAGGCAGACATAGGCCGATGTGACACTACTACTCCCATCGGCCTATGTCTGTCCCCCGTCCACTCCTGCCAGCAGGATCAGCTCGATGGGAGCAGTAGTTCCCATCAGACTGATCCTGCTATTTAAATTGCCCTACTGTGTCCCCAATAAATGTTAAATACATGTCATTGGTGGCCAGTGGTTACCTAAAAGAAATTAGTTCATACATTACCTGTCCCCGCCGATCGCCACCTAAAATAAAGTAAAAAATAAAAAACTACACCTATACTCACCAAGACACCTAATTCCACGAAGCCATCGATCTCCTGTAATAAAATATAAAATAATAAACCACAACCTTATCCTTACCCCTCCGTAGTAGTCCACGAGTGTCCCACGAAGATCTCCAGTTCAGAGCAGCCACATAGAATGTGACCGCTCTGAACCGCTGCCGCCGCTAGAATGACGGGGCCGTAAGGGTTCACCGGAGTTCAGGCAGCGCTGCTCCGGTTAGCTCCTTTACGGCCCTGCTGTATCGTGAGAAATTCCCACGGTACAGCAGTGCCGTAAAGGAGTTCTCCGGAGCTGCGCTGCCTGAATGCACTCCGGTGACCTCAGTCAGTGGCTCCCGCTGCCGGGAGCGGACGTGTTCCCGGCAGCGTGAGCTTACAGCAGCCATGCACAGCTGTCACCATCTCCAGATGTGACAGCTGTGCATGGGAGATCAGCGCAGGAACGTGGACAGGTAACTATTATTTTTAGTAAACTAAGAATTAAATAAAATTGTGTGTTTTATTTCAAATAAATTATTTTTTTCTGGGTGTAGTGTGTGTTTTTTCTTTTTAACACTTTGTAGGTTAGTAATGGGGGTGTCTTATAGACGCCCATCATTACTAACCTGGGCTTCATGGCAGCTGGCGCTGACATGAACCCCACCACTATTACCCCCTGCCACCGCACCAGGGCAGCGTGGAAGAGCGAGGCTAAGTGCCAGAGTTGGCGCATCCTATGGATGCGCCATTTCTGGGGCGGCTGACGACTGGTGTTTCTAGCCTGGGAGGGGGCCAATATTCATGGCACCCTTCCTGGGCTATTAATATCAGCCCCCAGCTGTCTGCCTAGCCTTTGCTAGCTATTAAAATAGGGGGGACCCCACGTCATTTTTTTTGGGGGGGTCCCCCATTTTAATAGCTAGTAAAGGCTAGGTATTCAGCTGGGGGCTGATATTAGTAGCCTGGGAAGCTCCGTGGGTTTTACCCCCTTCCCAGGCTTCAAACATCTGCCCCAGCCGTCTGATTAACTTCCGCTAGAGACTAAAATTATGGGGGATCCCACGCTATTTTTTTTTTAAATAAATCCATTATTTTAACACTAAATGACATTTGAGGAGATAATAAAGATGCAGTCCCTAAATTATTATTTATTTTTTAATTAATTTTTCCCAAAACTTTTGACGTGGGCTTCGCCATATTTTTGTATGCCAGCCAGGTACAGCATCCAGCTTCTATGAACGCGCCATTTTCCGGGGTGGCTGCGGACTGCAATTTTCAGCGGGGGGCAGAAAGCTTGGGCCTCCCTGCGCTGCAGATTCCATCCCCCAGCTGCCTAGTTGTACCTGGCTGGACACAAAAATAGGGAGAAGCTCCACGTTTTTTTTTTTTTAATTATTTCATGAAATTCATGGAATAATTAAGAAAAAAAGGGCTTCCCTATATTGTTGTGTCCAACCAGGTACAAATAGGCAGCTGGTGGTTGGGGGCAGCCCGTTCCTGCCTGCTGTACCTGGCTGGACCCAAATATAGTGCAAAGCCCCACGTCAATTTTTTTTTAATCATTTCAGGAAATTCATGAAATAATTAAAAAAAAATTATGTGGGGCTTCGCCCTATATTTGTGTCCAGTCAGGTACAGCAGGCAGGAACGGGCTGCCCCCAACCACCAGCTGCCTATTTGTACCTAGCCGGACACAACAATATAGGGAAGCCCTTTTTTTCTTAATTATTCCATGAATTTCATGAAATAATTTAAAAAAAAAATACGTGGGGCTTCGCCCTATTTTTGTGTCCAGCCAGGTACAACAAGGCAGCTGGGGGCTGGAATCCGCAGCGCAGGGAGGCCCAAGCTTTCTGGGCCCCACCCGCTGCAAATTGCAGTCCGCAGCCGCCCCGGAAAATGGCGCGTTCATAGAAGCGCCATCTTCTGGCGCTGTACCCAACTCATCCAGGGCCCTGGTGCGGTGGCTCACTGGGTAATAAAGGGGTTAAGGCCAGCTTGGCATTATCAGCTGGCCCTAAGCCCGAAATTCATGGGGTCACGCCAATATTAGACATGACCACCATGAATTTCTAGTAAAGTATTTAAAAAAAACACAAACACCCAGAAAAAAGTCCTTTAATTGAAATAAAGACACAATTCTTTATTGTTCTAAATTAAACCATACTTACAGTCACGCCCATTCCAGCTGAAGCCAACGATCTCCTGCAATAAAAGTAAAATAGTAAAGCAACCTCATCCTTACCTTTCCATGGTTCCCAGGACAGCTTCAGCTCTGCTACATCGAGATGACAGGCTGGACCGCAGCAGAACGCTGCCATCCAGCCTGTCATCCCGCAGACACTGAGAAGCGCAGGCATGCTTGCGCTCCTCAGTGTCTCGCTGTGACGGCATCCAGATGAGCCGAGGTCATGTCCAATGAACTCAGCTCACCTCATGCACGTCACTGACAGCGTGGGAAAATTCTCCTGCACTCAGCGCTTCAGCGTGAGAATTTTCCCACGCTGTCAGTGACGTGCATGAGGTGCGCCGAGTTCATTGGACATGACCTCACCTCATGCACGTCACTGACAGCGTGGGAAAATTCTCACGCTGAAGCGCTGAGTGCAGGAGAATTCTCCCACGCTGTCAGTGACGTACATGAGGTGAGCCGAGTTCATTGTCGGCTCATCTGGATGCCGTCACAGCCAGACACTGAGGAGTGGAAGTATGCCTGTGCTTCTCAGTGTCTGCGGGATGACAGGCTGGATGGCAGCGTTCTGCTGCGGTCCAGCCTGTCATCTCGATGTAGCAGAGCTGGAGCCGTCGTGGGAGCCATGGAAAGGTAAGGATGAGGTTACTTTATTATTTTTCTTTTATTGCAGGAGATCGTTGGCTTCAGCTGGAATGGGTGTGATGGTAAGTATGGTTTAATTTAGAACAATAAAGAATTGTGTGTTTATTTCAATTAAAGGACTTTTTTCTGGGTGTTTGTGTTTTTTTTAAATACTTTACTAGAAATTCATGGTGGTCATGTCTAATATTGGCGTGACCCCATGAATTTCGGGCTTAGGGCCAGCTGATAATGCCAAGCTGGCCTTAACCCCTTTATTACCCAGTGAGCCACCGCACCAGGGCCCTGGATGAGTTGGGTACAGCGCCAGAAGATGGCGCTTCTATGAACGCGCCATTTTCCGGGGTGGCTGCGGACTGCAATTTGCAGCGGGTGGGGCCCAGAAAGCTTGGGCCTCCCTGCGCTGCAGATTCCAGCCCCCAGCTGCCTAGTTGTACCTGGCTGGACACAAAAATAGGGCGAAGCTCCACGTTTTTTTTTTTTAAATTCATGAAATTCATGGAATAATTAAGAAAAAAAGGGCTTCCCTATATTGTTGTGTCCGGCTAGGTACAAATAGGCAGCTGGTGGTTGGGGGCAGCCCGTTCCTGCCTGCTGTACCTGACTGGACCCAAATATAGGGCGAAGCCCCACATCAATTTTTTTTAATTATTTCATGAATTTCCTGAAATGATTTAAAAAAAATTGACGTGGGGCTTCGCACTATATTTGTGTCCAGCCAGGTACAGCAGGCAGGAACGGGCTACCCCCAACCACCAGCTGCCTATTTGTACCTGGTTGGACACAACAATATAGGGAAGCCCTTTTTTTCTTAATTATTTCATGAATTTCATGAAATAATTAAAAAAAAAAAATACGTGAAGCTTCTCCCTATTTTTGTGTCCAGCCAGGTACAACTAGGCAGCTGGGGGATGGAATCTGCAGCGCAGGGAGGCCCAAGCTTCCTGCCCCCCCCCCCCCCCGCTGAAAATTGCAGTCCGCAGCCACCCCGGAAAATGGCGCGTTCATAGAAGCTGGATGCTGTACCTGTCTGGCATACAAAAATATGGCGAAGCCCACGTCAAAAGTTTTGGGAAAAATTAATTAAAAAATAAATAATAATTTAGGGACTGCATCTTTATTAACTCCTCAAATGTCATTTAGTGTTAAAATAAAGGATTTATTTTAAAAAAAATTGACGTGGGGCTACGCCCTATATTTGTGTCCAGCCAGGTACAGCAGGCAGGAACAGGCTGCCCCCAACCACCAGCTGCCTATTTGTACCTGGCCGGACACAACAATATAGGGAAGCCCTTTTTTAAAAAAATTATTTCATGAAATAATTAAAAAAAAATTGACGTGGGGCTTCGCACTATATTTGTGTCCAGCCAGGTACAGCAGGCAGGAATGGGCTGCCCCCAACCACCAGCTGCCTATTTGTACCTGGTTGGACACAACAATATAGGGAAGCCCTTTTTTTCTTAATTATTCCATGAATTTTATGAAATAATTTAAAAAAAAAATGCGTGGGGCTTCGCCCTATTTTTGTGCCCAGCCAGATACAACTAGGCAACTGGGGGCTGGAATCCGCAGCGCAGGGAGACCCAAGCTTTCTGGGCCACCCCCGCTGCAAATTGCAGTCCGCAGCCGCCCCAGAAAATGGCGCGTTCATAGAAGCGCCATCTTCTGGCGCTGTACCCAACTCATCCAGGGCCCTGGTGCGGTGGCTCACTGGGTAATAAAGGGGTTAAGGCCAGCTTGGCATTATCAGCTGGCCCTAAGCCCGAAATTCATGGGGTCACGCCAATATTAGACATGACCACCATGAATTTCTAGTAAAGTATTTAAAAAAGCACAACACCCAGAAAAAAGTCCTTTAATTGAAATAAACACACAATTCTTTATTGCTCTAAATTAAACCATACTTACCATCACGCCCATTCCAGCTGAAGCCAACGATCTCCTGCAATAAAAGTAAAATAATAAAGCAACATCATCCTTACCTTTCCATGGCTCCCACGACAGCTTCAGCTCTGCTACATCGAGATGACAGGCTGGACCGCAGCAGAACGCTGCCATCCATCCTGTCATCCCGCAGACACTGAGAAGCGCAGGCATACTTCCACTCCTCAGTGTCTGGCTGTGACGGCATCCAGATGAGCCGAGGTCATGTCCAATGAACTCAGCTCACCTCATGCACGTCACTGACAGCGTGGGAAAATTCTCCTGCACTCAGCACTTCAGCGTGAGAATTTTCCCACGCTGTCAGTGACGTGCATGAGGTGAGCTGAGTTCATTGGACATGACCTCACCTCATGTATGTCACTGACAGCGTGGGAGAATTCTCACGCTGAAGCGCTGAGTGCAGGAGAATTTTCCCACGCTGTCAGTGACGTGCATGAGGTGAGCTGAGTTCATTGGACATGAACTCGGCTCATCTGGATGACGTCACAGAGAGACACTGAGGAGCGCAAGCATGCCTGCGCTTCTCAGTGTCTGCGGGATGACAGGCTGGAGGGCAGCGTTCTGCTGCGGTCCAGCCTGTCATCTCGATGTAGCAGAGCTGAAGCTGTCGTGGGAACCATGGAAAGGTAAGGATGAGGTTGCTTTATTATTTTACTTTTATTGCAGGAGATCGTTGGCTTCAGCTGGAATGGGCGTGATGGTAAGTATGGTTTAATTTAGAACAATAAAGAATTGTGTGTTTATTTCAATTAAAGGACTTTATTCTGGGTGTTGTGTTTCTTTTAACTTTGACTATGGGGTTAGTAATGGGGGTGTCTTATAGACGCCTCTCCATTACTAACCTGGGCTTGATGTCAGCTGGCATTATAAGCTGACATCAACCCCAACCCTATTACCCCCTGCCACCGCACCAGGGCAGCGTGGAAGAGCGAGGCTAAGTGCCAGAATTGGCGCATCCTATGGATGCGCCATTTCTGGGGCGGCTGACGGCTGGTGTTTCTAGCCTGGGAGGGGGCCAATATTCATGGCTCCCTTCCTGGGCTATTAATATCAGCCCCCAGCTGTCTGCCTAGCCTTTGCTAGCTATTAAATTAGGGGGGACCCCACATCATTTTTTTGGGGGGGTTCCCCCATTTTAATAGCTAGTAAAGGCTAGGTATTCAGCTGGGGGCTGATATTAGTAGCCTGGGAAGCTCCGTGGGTATTACCCCCTTCCCAGGCTTCAAACATTTGCCCCAGCTGTCTGCTTAACCTCCGCTAGAGCCTAAAATTAAGGGGAACCCGACGCCAATTTTTTTTTAAATAAATCCTTTATTTTAACACTAAATGACAAGTACAGTAAGCAACACTATCACTGTACTTCATATATATGTGACTGACATGTTTCTATCTATCTAATCTATGTATGATTCTCTATTCTTTCTATTCTAAATTGTCGGGTACAGATGCTGAATTGCCGGCCGGCTTTTTTAAAGAGACGGTGCATGAAAACACTATTATTTTTTTAAATAAATCCTTTACACTAAATGACAAGTACAGTAAGCAACACTGTCACTGTACTTCTTATATATGTGGCTGACATGTTTCTATCTATCTAATCTATGTGTGAAGCTCTATTCTGTCTGTTATAAATTGTCGGATACCGCTGCTGAATTGCCGGCCGGCTTTTTTAAAGAGACGGTGCACGAAAACACTAATATTTTTTTTAATAAATCCTTTACACTAAATGACAAGTACAGTAAGCAACACTGTCACTGTACTTCATATATATGTGACTGACATGTTTCTATCTATCTAATCTATGTGTGAAGCTCTATTCTTTCTGTTGTAAATTGTCGGGTACCGGTGTATGCCGCTGATGAATTGCCGGCTTTTCATGTCATTCTACATTATTCTTAGTTGTTTTACTTCATGTAGAATTAACCTACAAGGAAAGAAAGGGTTTATTTTCATTCCGATATTTGTGTCCCATTGACTTGCATTGGTTTCCGGTATCGGAATCGGCGATATCCGATACTTTTTGGGTATCGGCCCGATCCAATCCGATACGATATTTCCTGATATCGGAAGGTATCGCTCAACACTATTAACCACACATGGTTCAGCAAAACACATGCAAGCTCCTCTCTGGAGCAAGTCTCTCCAGATACTGACCCACACCTGAGTCACAAGGCTGACTATTTACAGCCCCGACCACATCCTGAGGTGGAGATATGGAGAACAACCTCCAGCTCGCTCTATGGTTGTTCTCATAAAACACGCCCTTTTAAACATGATTAACCCTCTCTGCACCTACCATGCAGGAGAAAACTTCCATGTTTCACATCACTGAAGCTAATAGACTCAGTGAAACATATCTCCCCTCCAGTATTCTGCCAGTGACTTTGTCACATATTCCCCCCTCTGCCCACAGCTGGGGGTTTTGGCACCTTCATTTGCTAAACATGGAAGTCTGGACAGGGCATCTGCATTACTATGTAGTTTCCCAGGCCTGTGCTCAACATGAAATTTAAAGTCCTGGAGCGTGAGAAACCACCTAGTCACCCGGGCATTCTTTCCTTTCCTTTCCCTCATCCATCTCAGGGGCGCATGATCTGACACTATTCTGAATTTACGGCCTAAAAGGTAATACCGCGGGGTGTCAACGACCACTTGATGGCCAAGCACTCTTTTTCTACTATGGTGTAGTTTTTCTCACAGGCTGACAGTTTTCTGCTTAGATACAGAATGGGATGTTCCTCCCCGTTGACTTCTTGGGATAACACGGCTCCTAACCCGACCTCTGAGGCATCCGTCTGGACAACAAACTCTTTAATGAAGTCCGGAGCAATCAAGACAGGCTGCTTACACAGGGCGAGCTTCAATTCCTGGAATGCTCCCTTCACTTCAGCAGACCATTTGGCCATCGCCGTCTTCGTCCCTTTAAGCAGGTCGGTCAGGGGTGCAGTTATTATGGTGAAATTCTGGATAAATCGCTAATAGTATCCCTCAATTCTCAGAAATGCCCGAACCTGTTTCTTGGAGTTCGGTTGCGGCCAATTTTGGATCGCTTCCACCTTATTTACCAGCGGCTTGATTTCACCTCTTCTGACGATGTAGCCCAAGTATTTCAACTTTTCTTTCCCCATGGTGCACTTCTTTGGGTTTATTATAAACCTGGCCTTCCTCAGCACATCAAGTACCGCCTGGACCTTCTCTAGGTGACTTTCCCAATCCGGGCTGAAGACCACAATGTCGTCCAGGTACGCGGAGGCGTACTTCTTATGCGGGTCTAGGACCCGATCCATGGCCCTCTGGAAGGTATTTGGGGCTCCCTGCAGACCGAACGGCATTCTAGTGTACTGAAAGCAGCCATCAGGTGTAGAGAAGGCTGTCTTCTCCTTGGCCCTGGGTGACAGGAGAATTTGCCAGTACCCTTTTATTAGGTCCAGGGCAGTGATGTATCTGGCTGGCCCTAGCCTTTCAATAAGTTCATCTACCCGGGACATCGGATACGCGTCAAATTCACACACCTCATTTAGCTTTCTGTAGTCATTACAGAACCGTCATTCTCCATCCGGCTTCGGCACAAGAACAATGGGGCTGGACCAGCCACTCTTTGATTCCTCACTGATGCCTAGGTCAATATTCTCCGCACCTCCTTGGAGATCACCTCACAGCAGGCTTCGGGGATTCGATATGGCCTCTGGTTCACCCGTACATGCGGTTCCGTCAGGATCTCATGTTCCACAACCTGCGTACACCCGGGCAACTCCAAAAACAGGTCTCGGTTTCGCTGAAGTAGCTCTCGGCACTGTTGCTTCTGGGCCGATGACAGTGTCTCTGCTACTGTGACATCCTCGGTCCTGGCTTCAGGATGGGCCCCCAGGCACATAGTTTCCACCGGCTCCCTGTCTCGTCATGGTTTGAGTAGATTATTGTGGTATACCTGGTATGGCTTTCTTCTTCCTGGTTGGTGGACCTAGCAGTTGACGTCACTCAACTTTTCGACCACCTCATATGGCCCTTGCCACTTGGCCAGGAATTTTCTTTCCACCGTGGGAATTAACACCAATACCAAGTATACAGGGCTAAACTGTCTGTCTCACCGACCAGTTGTAGACCCTTGCTTGGGCCTCTTGGGTTTAGAGGAGGCTCTCCCTCACAATCGGCATCACCTTCTCGATCCGGTCCTGCATTTGGGCCACATGCTCAATGACGCTGTTGTCGGGTGTCACCTCGGCTTCCCATGTCTCCTTTACAATATCCAGAAGTCCGCGAGGATGCCGTCCATATAGCAGCTCGAAGGGGGGATATCCTGTAGAGGCCTGGGGTACTTCCCTAACAAAAAACAGCAGGTAGGGGAGTAGGCAATCCCAGTCTCGGCCATCCTTTTCCACCACCTTCTTCAACATGGATTTCAGGGTCATTTAAACCTCTCCACGAGGCCGTCCATCTGCGGATGGAACACAGAGGCCCTGAGTTGTGTAATTTGGAGAGCTTTACACAACTCCCTCATCACTTTTGACATGACAGGTGTTCCTTGGTCTGTCAGGATCTCCTTTGGCAGGCCTGTCTGGGAGGAAATACGTACTAGTTCTCAGGCTATACTCCTGGCAGAGGAGTTTCTCACTGGTACCGCCTCCGGGTACTGTGTCGCATAGTCCATCACCACTAAAATGTACTGGTGCCCCCTGGTGGACTTAACAAAGGGCCCAACAAGGTCCATGACAATGCAGTAGAATGGGACCTCTATAATGGGCAATAGCACTAGGGGACTGCGAAAGTGGATTACTGGAGCAGCTAGTTGACAGGTAAGGCAGGATCGGCAGAAATTAGCAATGTCTCTGTGACATCCTGGCCAGGACCTCTGCAGATGCCCTCCTAAGACATGAGAATGAGCCAGATCTAATACCCTACGCCTATAGGGACCTGGCCCCAATAACTGCTCTATCACTTCCCCTCTCGGTTTAGTGACCCGATAAAGCAGCTCGTCATTTATGTTCAAATATGGGAACCTGGTGTCAGCCCCCGTCTCTTGAGCAACCCCATTTATTACGGATACATTATAAAATGCATTCTTTAGTGTAACATCCTGCATTTGAGCAGTATTAAAATTTCCCTCAGACACCCCCAAATCCGGATTCTCGGCCTCCGGGATCACCGTCTCATCCTCGTCACCAGCAAGGACACACAGGGGGAACGCATCTGCATCTGACTGCGACAGTGATGCATCATGGTGTAATCAGTTCCTGTTTCAGTCACTTGGTACCCCCGCTTTCCGCCACAAGTCCCAGAACAGGCTTAAGTCCCACCCTATTATTAGCGGGTGGAGCAGGTTCTTAACCACCCCGACCTCATGGGACTTAGCCCCACAGTCAGTTTGTATAGTCACTCTGGCAATAGAGTAATTCTTGGTGTCACCGTGAATGTATCGTACACTCATGTTTTTTCCGGGGATCAACTTGTGTGGGAGTGTGGGCCTTACCAGAGTCACCAAACTCCCTCAGTCCAAGAGTCCTGCCACCGGTACCCCATTTATGGTCACGGGTCATGACTGTGGCCCCTCACCGATCTGATAGTCCACACTGCAGGCGGGGTAGGCATAGTAAAAACACTGGCATCCCAAGCTACAGTCCATCTGCTCTGTGGTCAGCGGGGCAGCGAGCGGCTACATGGGCTTGGCCATGACATCTTCAGCATATAATATCACCCGAAGAGACCTTGAGCATTACCTCCTCCACCCCTTTGGACCATGGACGCCCCCTACCCCTTTTTTGGCCTCCACCCCTTGGTGCGTCCCCCAGTATGGAGTGGGCTGCTTTCCCAAGGAACCCTTGGCCCCCTGATACTTCTCAAGCAGACCAACCAGTTCATCAGTGTTCCCTGGGCAACCCGAGTTGACCTTTGTAGGAAATGCACACACCGGTCCATAACCACTTGCTCTACCATCTGCACAGGGGTAGAGGACTCCTGCTGCAGGCATTTTTAGACCAGATGCAATAATTCAAACATTTGGGAGCGAGGGGGTTTGTCACTGTAATACGCCCAGCGGTGGACCCACTGCGCAATGACAGTCATCGTCACCCCCAAGCGCGCCAGAATTTCAGTTTCTAATTTTCCATATTCCTTGGCGTCTTGCAAGGCCAAGTCATAGTAAGCCTTCTGGGGCTCCCCCATCAAGTATGGCGCCAGCACCTCTGCCCATTGCTCTGGCGGAAGCTTCTACCTCTCAGCAACCCTCTCAAATACCATCAGAAAGGCTTCTACGTTGTCACCCAGGGTCATTTTCTGCAGAGCTCCCGTTACTGCCTTCCGGATAGAAAAGTTGCCCACTGACCTTAGCATTGGAGCTGTCACCGTGCCACGAGTGAGCAAATCAATCTGCTGCTGCTGTTGTCGGCTCTGGTCCTGTTGCTGTTGCTGCAACAGATGGCGCAACAAGAGATCACTAAGCTGCTTAGCAGCATAAGCAGCTTAGTGGTCTCCTGTTGCGCTATCTGTTGCTGCTGCTGCTCCCTGTGCTGCTGTAGCTACTGCTAGTGCTGTGCCTGCTGTGCTTGCACCAGATGCTTAATTAGTTCCTCCATTTTGTCCGGCGTCACTTGCTGGCTTATGGCAGACTTCACCCAGGACATGCAGCACCTCTTATAACAGTCACACCTGTGCGCTGGGAATGCTGCCTGCAATTCTAACTCCACTTATGGTAAAGCAGCTTCTTCGGCTGTACATGGAGGTAGACACGGAACACTGTTTCTTTAAATTTCAGGTTGGTTTATCAAAACATATCATAAACCACCCTGGAGTACATAAAGTAAACACAGCCCATTCGACATAACAGCAAAACAGACAAAAAAAAGATACAGTACAGTCCGTATATTGGCCACGGTCCGGCCACTCAGGGTTAGCCACACATGGTTCAGCAAAACACATGCAAGCTCCTCTCTGGAGCAAGTCTCTCCAGATACTGACCCACACCTGAGTCACAAGGCTGGCTATTTACTGCCCAGACCACACCCTGAGGTGGAGATATGGAGAACAATTTCCCTCCCGCTCTATGGTTGTTCTCATAAAACACGCCCTTTTAAACATGGCTGATTAAGAGTCTCTGCACCTACCATGCAGGAGAAAACTTCCATGTTTGACATCATTGAAGTTATAGCCTCAGTGAAACATATCTCCCCTCCAATATTCTGCCAGTGACTTTGTCACACTGATCTACCCTTATCTGGTACAACGTTATCTGATGTAACCAAGAGACTCTTGCAATATGTGAGACTGACTGAAGATCCCATTTACCCATACTTTCACAAATTGTCTTTGATAAAGGCCATTTAATGGCCGAAACTTCGGCTTGTTTTGAAAGATCTGTGATACAAGTTTTCACATAAAATCGGCTTTTTAAGTGCAAATTTTGAGTGCCGAAGTATTCATTATCATATATATGTGACTTATGTCCTACTTCTGAGCATCACGATTCTAAACAGTTGAGTGACACCTACTACTCAATCAACTCCTCTTTTCATTGATATGAAGAATATATGTGAGCAGCTAACAGAAAGCATGTCTGTGGTCACACATGGCTCCTGAGCCGCAGGTTGTCCCACAACTTATTTAGATGATAAATTAATTTCAGTAATAATTATATAGCTTAACATTTTTTATTAAGTCAATCAGCTGATTCTTATAATTATCTGTAGAATACATATATGGCCTCAAAGGAAATTGTATTTCTACTTTCTTTATTTCTTCCTTGCCACTGGAATAGATTATTCATATAGACTGAATGCCCCCAAAGGTTGAATAATGGAAGCCATAAGCACATCAGGTATTTAAAGTTAACTCTGATATTGATATTTGTTGCAAGAAATGAGCGGTCGCACTTTGGTGGACCCAGATCTACCTGAGAATCTGCCGCCAGACCTTATTTAAAATGAAAGGCGGCATTACCAGCGTGAGACATGTAGATCAGGAGAGTAGACTGTCAGTCATTACATGTCTCACACTGGTAATGCCCCCTTTCGTTTAAAATAAGCTCTGGCAGCAGATTCTCAGGTAGATCTGTGTCTGGCCCATAGATCTTAACAGCTCATTTACATAATAGAAAAATGTGGATTACTCTGGAATAAAACATCGGATCCCAGATATAAATTTTTCATTTTATTCAGCTTCCCGTGACCCACATGCACATACTGTACATGAACTAACACATTTTACAAGCATTGGACATTTTCCTGTAATCCATATACCTATGTATGCAGATTTAAAGGGAACCTGTCATGTCTTCAAATGCGATTAACCTGCAGATATGGGGTTAATCTTCATGTAAATAGCGTTAGAATGCTATCTAGCCGCCTTACTGAAAATGCTGCTAAAGGAAGGATATGAACATTATTCCTCCTACAAGCCGCCAGCTTTCAGTCATAGAGGTGCGCACAATGAACAAACCAGTTACTGATTACAGCATTGAGAGTGACGGCTGTATGCACACCCCAGCACTTTGATTGACAGCTCGTTCTGAACAAATGCGCTGCACCGTGAGCTGTCAATCAGTGTGCTTACAGCCGCTGCACACTGTATACTCAGCGATTGACTGTAGCCCCACCGACACGCCTCAATGACTGAAAGCCAGCCGCTCACGCAGGAATAATGTTAATTTTCTCCTGGTAGCCCCACTGTCAGTAACCATAGCTGGGCAGCATTATAACGCTATTAGCCTTCAGATTAACCCTACATCTGCAGGTTAATACCATTTGGGGGCATGAAAATTCCTTTTTAATAAATTACTACTTCAGGTTGCCTTAAAATAAGAAATAACTATACTTTTCACTTCAAGCCCTTCCTCAGCCATGATTTGTTGAGGTACAGTGGGTACGGAAAGTATTCAGACCCCTTTAAATTTTTCACTCTTTGTTTCATTGCAGCCATTTGGTAAATTCTAAAAAGTTCATTATTTTTTCTCATTAATGTACACTCTGCACCCCATCTTGACTGAAAAAAAAACAGAAATGTAAAAATTTTTTCAAATTTATTAAAAAAGAAAAACTGAAATATCACATGGTCATAAGTATTCAGACCCTTTGCTCAGACACTCCTATTTAAGTCACATGCTGTCCATTTCCTTGTGATCCTCCTTGAGATGGTTCTACTCCTTCATTGGAGTCCAGCTGTGTTTAATTAAACTGATAGGACTTGATTTGGAAAGGCACACACCTGTCTATATAAGACCTCACAGCTCACAGTGCATGTCAGACCAAATGAGAATCATGAGCTCAAAGGAACTACCCAAGGAGCTTAGAGACAGAATTGTGGCAATGCACAGATCTGGCCAAGGTTACAAAAGAAGTTCTGCATTAGTCAAGGTTCCTAAGAGCACAGTGGCCTCCATAATCCTTAAATTGAAGAAGTTTGGGACCACCAGAAGTCTTCCTAGACCTGGCCGTCCAGCCAAACTGAGCAATCGTGGGAGAAGAGCCTTGGTGAGAGAGGTAAAGAAGAACCCCAAGATCACTGTGGCTGAGTTCCAGAGATGCAGTAGGGAGATGGGAGAAAGTTCCATAAATCAACTATCACTGCAGCCCTCCACCAGTCGGGCCTTTATGGCAGAGTGGCCCAACGGAAGCCTCTCCTCAGTGCAAGACATATGAAAGCCCGTATAGAGTTTTCTCAAAAACACATGAAGGAATCCCAGACTATGAGAAATAAGATTCTCTGGTCTGATGAGACGAAGATAGAACTTTTTGGTGATAATTCTAAGCGGTATGTGTGGAGAAAACCAGGCACTGCTCATCACCTACCCAATACAATCCCAACAGTGAAACATCATGCTATGGGGGTGTTTTTCAGCTGCAGGGACAGAATGACTGGTTGCAATTGAAGGAAACATGAATGCGGCCAAGTACAGAGATATCCTGGATGAAAACCTCTTCAAAGTGCTCTGGACCTCAGACTTGGCGAAGGTTCACCTTCCAACAAATCAATGACCCAAAGCACACAGCTAACTAAGCAGTGGCTTCAGAACAACTCTCTGACCATTCTTGACTGGCCCAGACAGAGCCCTGACCTAAACCCAATTGAGCATCTCTGGAGAGTCCTGAAAATGGCTGTCCACCAACATTCACCATCCAACCTGACGGAACTGGAAAGGATCTGCAAGGAAGAATGGCAGAGGATCCCCAAATCCAGGTGTGAAAAACTTGTTGCATCATTCCCAAGAAGACTCATGGCTGTACTAGCTCAAAAGTGTGCTTCTACTCAATACTGAGCAAAGGGTCTGAATACTTATGACCATGTGATATTTCAGTTTTTCTTTTTTAATAAATTTGCAAAAAATTCTACATTTCTGTTTTTTTTTCAGTCAAGATGGGGTGCAGTGTGTACTTTAATGAGAAAAAAAAGGAACTTTTTAGAATTTACCAAATGGCTGCAATGAAACAAAGAGTGAAAAATATAAAGGGGTCTGAATACTTTCTGTACCCACTGTATAAACAGCCATGTGATCATTAGGACAAGCATTTAAAAAAAAAATGAAAAGCACCCCCACATACACAGGCTTTGTGACAAAACTCATTTTGTTTAACAAGAGAAATGTCTTCATAAGAGACACAAATTTACCTTGTGAATCAGAGTAATCAGGAATACGTCCTTGACTCAATGACTCATCTCCAATAACCTAGTACATATAACTCGTAATATTACTACTTCCAACTTCATCTAGTTCTATAATCACGCTGTATTATGAAAAATACCTTCTATGTTACGGAGAGTATGTCACCTCCAAAACTGAAATTGAACTATTTAGACCTTCATAGAGGGGACTTAGCCCCTATAAAAATTAATTGCACTGATCTGCCCCTTTATCATCCTCATACCTGATCTATATCCCCAGCTCTGCATATACAGACACTCGCTCAGCCGAGCGCCTGCATACACTGTGTGCGGGGTCGGAGTTTTTATCCCCCTGTTTTGTAGCGGCAGCTCGCTGCACACAGGATTATTCACAAGCGGTTGTCTTTCGCTGACAATTGAGGGAGATGAAAATGTGCACATTGTGACACTGTGTGCATGTGATCATCTCCTGCATGAGTGTGTGTGTGCACTGTCATTTCCCTCTCCTGTGTGTAGCGGCCGCTTGCTGCACACAGAATCACACAGCGGTCGTCCAATGCTGACAGTTGAGGGAGATGAGAATGCACACTGACAGTATGTGTGCATGTGCTCATCCCCTGCATTCAGTGTGTGCACTCTAATCTCCCTCTCCTGTGTGTAGCGGCCGCTTGCCGTCACAGAGCAGCAGGCATTTGATGCTGACAGGAGAGGGACAACACACTGACACGTAGTGGCGTATCGCCAATGGCGGCAGGCCACGCCGCCGCTATGGGGCCCGTCAATCAGGGGGCCTTGTGCCAGTGCCGACACCAGGTACAGTTGAAAGCATTGATGAAAGAGTGAGCGGAGAGCTTCCTCCTCCTTTATTCTCCCGCGTGTCTGAAATCTGACAGCTCAGCGCAGTGGGTGCAATGATGTCACTTCATCGTGCCTGCTGTGCAGAGCAGTGAAGACACAGCTTCAGAACGCTCCCTGCCGAGACCGGAGCAGCAGGGGACTAAGGAGAGGTGAGTATTTTATTTTAAATCAGTTAGTGCACGGTGGCCATACTACTACATGGATGACTATGGGCAGTTTATTATACTAATATGCAGGACTATTGGCTGTGCAATATATATGGAGGTGCATTATACTATATGGAGGACTATGGGCTGTGCATTACACTATATGGAGGACTATGGGCTGTGCATTCCACTATATGGAGGACTCTGGGCTGTGCATTATACTATATGGAGGACTATAGGCTGTGCATTATACTATATAGAAGACTATGGGCTGTGCATTACACTATATGAAGGACTATGGGCTGTGCATTATACTATATGGAGGACTATGGGCTGTGCATTATACTATATGTGTAATGATCTGCAACAAGTACTAAGGAAAGAAAAGGGAAAGCTATCCCTACAGTATGACTAAGCTGAATCCCTACGATGTAGCGGGCTGCCTGTTCCTTGCGAACAGACCCGCCTTAGTCCTCGGCTAGTCTGAAATAAGACCTATAGCATAAAGGAAGGGGTCCCTAAAAGAACTAAGGACTGGAACAAAAATGGGACACCTCCTGAACAGAGAAGGTTGTTGCAGAACACAAAAAGATAAACTGACAAAAAGGTACTAGAGGTCCCAGAAGGGCCAAGCAAACTGACAGAGATAGGCACAGAAGCACCTGGCTAGCAAAACAGTCAAACAACACTGAAGTCCAGCACAGCCAAAAGGGCGGAGCGTGAATATATAGGCAGATGGTCACGTGACCGCAAAACACAAGATGGAAAAAACAAACAGGAGGGTTCTAACAGTACCCCCTCTTTTATGAGAATCCTCCAGATCCTCCAGGCTCAGGCCTATCCGGAAACCTTTTGTGTAAAGCTCTAACGAGCCTAGGAGCAGAGACATCATCCGCCCTTACCCAGGAGTTATCTTCGGGACCGAAACCCTTCCAGGAGACAAGATACTGTAATCTCCCTCTATGCCATCTAGAATTCAAGATACAAGAAATTTCATATTCGCAGTCTTCCACCACAGGAGGAACTGTGACAGTGGCATCCCTATCTGATACATCAGCCTTTTTCAACAAGGAAACATGAAACACACATGAAACACAGGATTAATCTTCCAGGAAGTAGGGACATCCAACCTAACAGCAGACGGGTTAACAACCTGAAGCACTTTAAATGGACCCACAAACTTAGGACTCAGTTTTTTAGAGGGAATCCTCAACCACAAGTTCCTTGAGGACAACCAAACCATGTCACCCACAGCAAACAAAACCTCCTTACGTTTCCTGTTAAAATACTTCTTGGACTTCTTGTTAGCCTCTTGAAGGTTGCAACGTACATTAGTCCAAACTCTCTCCAAATCACCGGAAAAATTCTCCTCCTCCGACACCGCCGGCCCCAATTTGGAGAACAAACCAAAAGACGGATGTCTCCCAGTACAACAAAAAAAAGGAGAACACCCAGGTGAGGAAGATGTATGATTGTTAAGAGCAAATTCTGTGAGAGGCAGAAACTCAGACCACACCTCTTGATTGTCCGCCACAAAACAACGCAAAAACTGTTCTACACCCTGGTTCTTTCTTTCAGTCTGTCCATTAGACTCTGGATGATAGCCAGACAAAAATGACAAATGGACTCCCAACCTGTCACAAAAAGCATGCCAAAAGCGAGCCACAAACTGAGGTACTCTATCAGAAACAATATCCATGGGAACGCCATGAAGCTTGACAATCTCCTTAACAAACGCCTTAGCGAGTGTATTGGCGCAGGGCAACTTAATGAATGGAACCAAATGGCACATCTTACTAAAATAGTCCACGACCACCCAGATGACAGTAAAACCCTCTGACACAGGCAGATCAGTAATAAAATCCATTGTGAGATGCGACCAAGGCGCACCAGGAACCTCCAGAGGGCAAAGCAACCCCGCAGCAGGAGTATGTGAAGCCTCTTTGAGATACTTAAACGCTTCAATGGCCTCAGTAGTCCACTGGACCGTATTTGCACCTTTCCTGGTGAGATCAGTTAGAGGTTTAACAATTACAGAAAAATTCTTAATGAATTTCCTGTAATAATTGGCAAAACCCAAAAATTTCTGTATAGATTTCAAACCAATAGGCCTAGGCCATTCCTGCACAGCCTGAACCTTCACCGGGTCCATCTCAAAGCCCTCGCTGGAGACAATGTAGCCCAAAAAACTAATTTTCTGCACAGCAAACTCATATTTCTCCAGCTTAGCAAAGAGTGAATTATCACTCAATAACTGCAAAACTTCACGTACACTCTGCCAATGGGACTCCAGATCTGGTGAATAAATCAAAATGTCATCCAAATACACAACCACATTCTTACCAATCAAAGGTCTCAGGATGTCATTAATAAGGTTCTGAAAAAATGCAGGTGCATTGGTAAGACCACAAGGCATCAACAGATTCTCAAAATGACCTACCGGAGTGTTAAAAGCAGTTTTCCATTCATTACCCTCCTTCACTCGTATCAAATTGTATGCCCCCTTAGAGAACCACTTGGCCCCCACTAACTGGTTAAACAAGTCAGGAATTAGCGGCAATGGGTAGGAATTGTGTACGGTAATCTTATTAATTTCATGAAAATCCAGACATGGACGTAAACCCCCGTCCTTTTTTTAACAAAGAAAAATCCAACTGCCACAGGCGACTTAGAAGGTCTAATGTGACCAGCAGCCAGGCTAGTCTGTATGTACTCCTCCATGGCCTTTCTTTCAGGGATAGTCAGATTAAACAAGCGACTCTTGGGTAGAGTAGCTCCGGGAACAAATTCAATGGCGCAATCATAATCCCTATGAGGAGGTAAAACTTGCGACTCCTCCTCCGAAAAAACCCTCCAAAAATCTTGAATAGGTACAGGTAATTCCCCTTTTTTCCACAGCCGCAATGCGACCATTACAACATTTATCATAGCACTTCGGACTCCAAGACTTTATCATATTAGTAGACCAGTCCAGCAAAGGATTGTGCAGTTTTAACCAAGGCAATCCTAGAACGACCAGAGAGGGTAAATTATTTAATACAACCAAGTCCAAAATTTCTTGGTGAAGTCCATTGATAGTGAGGGGAAATGCAGAAATCCTATGAATAATACATTTCAAGGGAGTGTTATCAATTGCAATCACAGAAATAGGTGATGACAGAGGTTTGGATTTCAATTTAAGGTTTTCCAAAAACCCTTTATCAATCACATTAAGTGTTGAACCACAATCCACAAATACCTGAAATTCAATCAAATTTTCCTGCAAAGTAGTACTCTCTGAAAGAAATACTCCTGCAGAGTGTAAACAAGCTATACGGGTGTACCTGACCTTTTTTTTTTCTTTACTTAAACAAAGCTCACAATACTTAATCAAATGGTCAGCTTCAATAAAGACAAAATGGTCAGCCACAATAAAGACACAATCCCTCGGCGAACCTCCGGTCTCTTTCCTGAGAGCGGAGCGGCATTGCCCCAACCTCCATCGGTTCTCCGCCGTCAGAGCAGATTTTCTGGGGACTAGGACCTGGCATTACAGGAGTCTTTACCTCATTCTGCCTAGATCTCAGCCTCCTATCCACACGAACAGCTAATTGCATGGCATCCTGCAGAGTCTCAGGTGCCGGGAATGCAATTAGCAAATCCTTAACCCTTTCACTCAGACCAGCAAGAAGTAGACATTTCAGAGCAGGATCATTCCATTTGACTTCTGAAGCCCATCTTCTAAAGTGTATGCAATAATTTTCAACATCACCTGACCCCTGATTCAAACGCCTGAGTTCTGCCTCAGCAGATGAGATTCGATCAGGATCGTCATATAATAGACCCATTGCAGAAAAAAATTCTTCTACCGACCTTAAGCAGGGATCATTAGGTTGGAGAGAAAAGGCCGACCCTTGTGGTTCATTGCGGAAAAGTGACATAATAAAACCAATATGCTGTGATTCATTCCCAGAGGACCTTGGTCTCAAACGAAAATATAACAAACAAGCATTTTTAAAGGAAAAAAAATCTTGCTGTTTACCATAAAAAATATCAGGCAGTCCTACCTTGGGTTCCACAAAATGCGCTTCAGAACAGCTACTCACGTGTTGCTGGAGCTCGGCCATCTCCAGAGACTATCCCTGCAGGCGTTGAGCCAAATCCTGGACGGAAGCCATACTGATCCTTGAATTTCTTTCCTTTTAGTTTTTTTGGGCTGGACTTACTGCTATGATCTGCAACAAGTACTAAGGAAAGAAAGGGGAAAGCTATCCCTACAGTAAGACTAAGCTGAATCCCTACGATGTAGCGAGCTGCCTGTTTCTTGCGAACAGACCCGCCTTAGTCCTCGGCTAGTCTGAACAAAGACCTATAGCATAAAGGAAGGGGGTCACTAAAATAACTAAGGACTGGAACAAAAATGGGACACCTTCTGAACAGAGAAGGTTGTTGCAGAACACAAAACGATAAACTGACAAAAAGGTACTAGAGGTCCCAGAAGGACCAAGCAAACTGACAGAGATAGGCACAGAAGTACCTGGCTAGCAAAACAGTCAAACAACACTGAAGTCCAGCACAGCCAAAAGGGCAGAGCTGGAATATATAGGCAGATGGTCACATGACTGCAAAACACAAGATGGAAAAAACAAACAGGAGGGTCTAACAATATGGAGGACTATGGAGGGTGCATTATATTATATGGAGGACTATGGGGGGTGCATTATGTTACATGGAGGACTATCGAGGGTGCATTATATCATACGGAGAACTATTAGGGGTGCATAATACTATATGGAGGACTATGGAGGGTGCATTATATTATACAGAGGACTATGAGGGGTGCATTATACTATATGGAGGATTATGGAGGATGCATTATATTATATGGAGAACTATGGGCTGTGCATTATACTATATGGAGGTATATGGGTGTACATTATACATTTGAGGGCCATTATACTGTATGCAAGCAATTTTACACGTGAAGGGTTGTGTGGGATCCATCATACAATGTGGAGGGCTGTGTGGGGGCCATTATACTGTTTGGAGAGCTAATGTGAGCCTTTTTACAGTGTGGAGAGGTCTGGGGGCCATTATACTATATGTAGGCCCATTATACTGCATGGAAGGCTGTGTGGGGGTCACAGTTGGGGATTACACTGTGTTGGGGTCACCATACATTTCTCCCTCTGGAGGTATCATACAGTGATTTATGGTCATCATACTTCATGGGTGCAATGAAGGGGAAATCTAGGAGGAGAATTACTTTGAAAAGGCTGAATAGTTGTGAGATATGCTCTTCTATGATCCAGCCAAATTATTATTATTATTTTTTTTTTTTTGGGGGGGGGGGATTGGGGCCCCAATTAGAACTTCTGTTATGGGGCCCCATGACTTCTATGTATGCTGCTGCTGACACGGTGTGACTTCTTGACTCCTACAGTGTCAGAATGTGCAGGACTGGGGATTTAGATCAGGCAGCTCCCCAAAGCAAGCGCTGTCAATCACCATAGGAGGAGGTGCAGATGATGGTAATTGTGGGGACGATAATTATACATTGTTTACATTCATATTGGTGGGGAGGTTTCCTCCCTGCTTTGCTTTATAGAGTTTTTCCTCATTTCTGAAAAAAAGGAAGAATAAAGGACTGTAGAATATTTAAAATATATGGACACCTTCGGCAACATTCTTTTTTAATTAAATGCATATATTTTGAGCTAATATTTCCAACTGGGTTTCATTAAAATTTTTACACCATTTGTCTATTAAGACTGTTTGTTTCATTCATGATTGCTGGTTGCAGAATGAGATTAACTGAGAATCTGTCATTGAGATAGTTCTGACAGCTAGTTTATAACTCCTTTATCTGTCTTTTTTACTTAGCTCCTTTTTGCCAATATATGAACACAAACCACATTATAGGAGATCTGAACTTTCACGTGATCATAAATCAGGTGAGAAAAAGGCAAATAAAAGAGATATACACAGTGAGAACAGGCTCACTGACAGGTTCTTGGATAACTCATTGTGAAGGTAGCAGTAGGCAAAGTAATACAGAGGTAGTTGAAGGCAAATCTTTTAATGAAACCCAATTGCAAAAATTATTTTTAATGCAAAATACATGCATTTATTTTACTTAAATAAAAAAAAATCATCCAAAAGGTGATTTTTCTAGACAAAAAAACAAAACTGGTCAATCACCTTAAATTAAAGCTCTGGGCACAAGATGAAAATCCAGCTTTTGCCTATACTGAAGCCCCCTGAAGTTATACATACTTAACCTGTGCCGTTATGGAGTCCACTATGGTCTTAACAACCGTTAGGAGTAGACTGGGGGCCTCGCATCCAGGTAAAGCCTGAATTTTAGACTTTTTACATGTGGTTTCACTATAACTATTGGTTTGATGTCTTATTTTACACATACACAAATATTGTACATTCGGAACATCAAATTAAAATGTTCCAGAAAAACTTAGTTCTCACATAAATGAAGAGAAATGCTGTATATTTAGCCTTTCGCTGATCTGCTTTAGCATAATGTCACTTTCGTGTTTCCATGAATCCATTTTATTTTTAAAGCAGCTCATCACTCTTGATTCCTGACACTCAGTGCACCGAGCCCTTGGCCACACCAAGGGTGCACTGAAGCAACCACATTTACATATCTAATAAAACAGTTTTTCAATACAGTATGGGAGAAGCGCAGAGACATAAAGGGAGACAAAGGCTGGCTGGATCCAGTGATCCGACCAACTTCAGAGCAGTGCGGGTAAATTGTATAAAAAACATCTTGCAAGCGCGCACTACCTGTCTTGGAAATCGGCCTCTTCAGTGGCCTCCTGGGTCTGAGAACTAACAGGTAGATAATTGTTAACTACCTGCCTGTTGTGCCAGATGCCGATCTCTGCCGGTACAGAGCGGTCACAGGTCACTCCTTCTGGCGATTCTGCGACTTACGCTGATGTCACATCTACAGAGCAGAGTTTTCTCTGTTGACGGGCATGACTGCAGACATCATGCTGATTGACAGCCGTCTCCCTGCTGCCTAACTGCTCTTCTTCTGTTGACATGGAGCAGCTGAATCGCCGGCAGGAGCGATCAGTGACCGCTCTGAGCCGGTGCTGGGTAAAGCAGACAAGTTGCTTCTGTTGGCAACTACCTGCCTGTTAGTTTTTAATTCCATAGAAAAAAAAATCAAATAGTGCTGGACAACCCCTTTAAAGCATTGAGCCTCACAGAGCAGAATCCAGCAGGCATCCTGTCCTCTGTGTGAGTTCCGGTGCAGCATGTTGGGCATCAGCTGTTTAAATTAGGTTTTAACGTTAAATCTATTTATATTTTTCATATCACAATCTGTGTAAAAACAAAATTAGCAATTTTCACACAGACCACTAGAGCGATTATAGACTCATACTTCCTGTTCTTTCAGAAAATCAAAAGGTACATTAGCACTAATAGACTAACTCACACCCTATCATTATATTGAAGCATCTAATGAGAGTGTGAAAGGTCATTGTGAAGGTAGGAGCAGGGTCAGGTGTGATATCACCTATTGTGGTTGGTGGATCCTGTGTTATCAGCTGTGTATAGAGGTGTCACCCGTCACTGTAGCTGTCTGTGATGACAATGAGACTTCTGAAAAGTCTTCTCTAAAGAGCAGAAACTATGAGTATGACATAACCTCAGTGGACAGTGTGAAAATTGTTAAAATTGCACTTTTTTAAGACAGATTGTTATATGAAAAAAAATATTACCGATTAAAAAAATACATGTAACACAAAAAACTGATTCATTTACTGATGATACATTTCCTTTAAGGCTAGCCTATTTAAAAATTCATAAACAGAGAGAATAGTAAGGGCATAGTAGGTGCAATAGCAGAAAATTCCAACATCTACGGTATTTGCAGAGAATAATTCTCTACTTCTCACCCTTTAAAAACAAAGCTTCACAGTACTTAGCACGATTGCTATTTTCTACATGAGAAATGGCAACATGACAGACGATCTGAGGTAGACAACAGCCAGCAAGCGGCAGCAGTGGTCACTTGGACAGGCATGTAATTGTACAGTTGTATTAATGTTTTGTACTATTCTTATTGTTGCAATTAGGCAATAATGTAGGCAACCCCTGGGACTAACAGTAGGCTGGAGAAGCATTATGTGAAGTCCTTGGATGACATGTTGCAGGAGGAGGTGTCAGTCAGAAGGGGCCATCACCTTGGTGCCCTGTGTAGTGTTGAGCCACCCCCGTAGTGTTCGGGTTCGGTTCGGTTCGTCGAACACCGGGATGTTCGAGGAACTGTTCGTCGAACTGTTCGTCGAACTGTTCGTCGAACACCTTAGAACACCGTCGAACACCGTTAAAACCAATGGCAGGCAAACAAAAACACATAGAAACACATAGAAAACACCTTCAAAGGTGTCCAAAAGCTGACAAACTGCTCAGAAGACGCTTTCTTTAAAAAAGCCGGCCGGCAATTCAGCAGCGGCATATGTAGCACCCTGAGGATTCGGCTGCTACAGGGGTATTGCACCTCAACCCAGAGGTGTGATATTCCACTCCCGGGTAAGGATGGAGTGTGGAACTGAGCTCAGTTAGCTGCATGCACTACACACATCCCATTTCCGAGGAACAGACCGACGGTACTCCCACTAGAGAAATGTGCAGGTACGACAGTGTCTGTTCCTGGCTGGAGTGGGAGGGGGGTGGAACATCCCAGTAGTGTAGGGGCAGATAGGGGGAGCAGCCTGGGTAAAGCTAGGAGCTCATTGGGTGCTGGTCACCTGAGCTCACACATAGAGGGAGTATATAAGGTGGGAACCATCTTAGGTCAGGGTCAGTCTGTGAGACGTCAGTCTTTTGTAGAGGTTTGGTCAGTCTGAGAGAGCCTGAGAAGCAGAGAGAGAGGAGAAAGAAGGACCCAGAAGGGGGAGAAGAGGGAACTCCAAGAACCCAAAATTAGATCAGAGGGTGAAGAGTTGGCAACAGGGTACCGGATCCCAAGCTGGTGGAGGCTACAGCACACCTTAGCCAGAGACCGGAGGTCGTGGGCAGGATCTGCCACGACCACCCACTAAATCCACCCGGAAGGCAAACCAAGAATAGGGTCAGGGAACCCAGAGACAAGGGTTTACCAACAAGAGGCCCGAGGGAGCCGGACTTAGGTGGATCCCTGGTTGGGAAGGCCAGAGAGAAGGACAAGTCAGAAAGGGAGCTCAGGACCACGCTCCAGAATCACCTGGGGGTTGGCCGAGTCCAAGACCTGGTGGACGCAGCACGGCTCGGGCGGTCACTTAAGGCCAGAGTGACCACAAGAACAGCAGTAAGTAAAAACCCTGAACTGCACAGCCCGGCTGGGAGTCTTCTTAACATCCACACTGCACCACCACTACCACCATCCTCTACACCTGACCCCCTGAGGCTATACCTCTCCCGTTGGGGGTTATACTACCAGAGCTGCACAAGCACCACCAGCCTCAGCGGACCCTGCTGCAGCGGCGGCCGTATTGACCGCAAATCAACGGGTGGCGTAGTCGACACAAAGAACACTAATAACATCTGTAAGGACTGCCACACACTGAGCTTGACACCCTGGGCACGGACCGGGTCACCGCCACTCGGAGACTACAACCCCCATCTGATCCGGCTCCGGGTATCCCCCAAACAACACTGGCCCAGGGGGCGCGTCAACTTTGGCGTAGTCGGCAGGATGACGTGCCCGCAACAGCCGGGTGCTGCGTGCCTGGAGAGAGGTTCACCGTTACCTCAAAAAGAGGTCTCCCGCCGGTTCCGGAGGGTCCCCGCCAACGGACCCCATCACAGGTCGTTTCCCGCCGGTTGTCCGCCATTTGCAGCTTTTTCCCGCCATCCATGGAGTTTCCCGCCACTGGGAGACGATTCCCGCCATTTCCGAAGATTTCCCGCCTTGGAGGAGCGGACGCCGTTGTGGGCGTGCCGGAGGGTGGCGGGGGGCCGCCTCCCATCGTGGGCCAGGGCCGAGAATGGCGCCAAAAGTGGGGGCCGCCCCCACCAACAGAGACTGTGATGCTGGAAGTGTCCATCGGCGTGAGAGAACTGCCCCTGGAACTGAAGTTGCCCCGGGACCACCCTCAATGTGGGCGGAGACAGAACAAGAGAACGAGGGTGGGTGCAGCCTGGAGGAGTCTGGAGAGAGCGCACCCGGAGACAAGACGTCTGGAGGAGAGTCCAGAGAGAGCGTACCCGGAGATGGAGGGAGAGACAGGCAGCACCGACCCAGTGGTCAGGAGCCTGCTGCAAGCAACAACCCCACTAGGCTTAGTGGAGATCCTGGCACAGCTCCCCCAAGACCGGGAGTGTGCACAGACCGCGCTGGAGGGCCTCGCACGGAGGATGGCCCGGGTGCAGCGGGAGACGTTGGCGGAGTGGAGCCGAGAGATGGCCCAGCAGACCGGAACCCGTCAGCGGAGCACGCCGCCCGAGACGAGGAGACAGACCGCCTCTGAGGATGGCGCAGGAGGAATGAAGGCAGGAGACGGCGCCGAGAAGGGAGCTGAACGGACGGAGGCAGGTAAAGGGGACGTCTCTACCCCGAGCCGAGAAACCGTGTACCTGCCCCAGCTCCCCGTCGCAGAGCCCGAAATTCCCCCTGCCGTGCCCGTCGCTGCATCGTCACCGCCGCAGACTAGGCCTCAAGCAGTAACCGTGGCCGCGACCCCTGTGACGTCACGCATCTCGACCCTGAGCGCGGCAAAGCAGGAAATACCATCGGCCTGGTCGCAAGGCCTAGTACCTCCGGGCGCCGCAATACCAACAGCGCCCCCTACCTCCGCGGAGCCACCGGCCTGGTCGCAGGGCCGAGTAACCCAGGGCGCCGCCGTTCTTACGGTGCCCTTTGCCTTTAGGGTGCCCCAAGCCTGGTCGCAAGGCCTGGTCGACCCGGGCGCAGCTACCATCAACGCGCCCTCAACATCTAGAGTGCCGCACCTGGGTGAAGACCTGTTCGCCCAGCATACGTGCCCGGATGGGCAGCCCTTTGTATGGCCCCAGGAGTATATTCAGCTGGAACTCCAGAGAGCAAGGCCCATGTGCGAGCCCCTGATTCCGGCTCCGAAGCCCGTAAGGAGGACCTCGCCCCCACTGGAGGAGATCCAGTTCGAGTGGGACCCCACCGGAGAAGACCTCATGGGGTTCACTCAGGAGACTCGGGCGGCCGCAGCGGAGCGTGCAGAGTGCTGCCGACAGCAGCTCGAGGTCTTTGAGAGGGAGCGGAGAGAGAGGCGGGTCCGGGAACAGCAAATGCAGATAAGGAGCGCGGAGCAGAAGAGCCGGACCAGGAGGAAACCCCGTGCAGCTCATGGTCCCCGTGCCACCGGGACTGTGATAAAATTCAATATGCAGCACGGATGGGGCTTTATTAGAGACCATCAGACCCCCGGCGACGTCTTTGTAACCCGCAGAGACGTAGAAAGCCATCTGCCGGAGGGACACAGAGGTCGTGACCTGTACGTAGGGGACGAGGTCACCTTCACCCGGCATAAGTGTGCCAAAGGACCCTACGCCCTCCATGTGCATCGCCTGACGGAGGAGGAGCTGCGGTGTGAGGAGGAGCAAGAGGACCCGGACGGGTCTGAAGAATCTAAAGAAGTAGCAGGAGGACGCCGTCGTTGAAGTACGGTAGAGAGAGACTGTACATAGTTACCCGTCAGGGTATAAGAACTGTTCTAGTTAAAATATAGTCCCCGTTGGGACCAGCCAATTGAACTGAAACCCGTGTGTCCCTATTCCCACTGACCGAGGACTGAGAGCGGTCAATCCTCCCTAATACCTGGCCGAGGACTGAGAGCGGCCATATTTCCCTTGTATATAGTTGCGCTTCCTAAAGCGCCCCCTACCGGTTTTATAGGGAACTGTTTTCTTCCAAGAGAGACTGTCGCACCTTACCCGGTCACAAGTTGCACCGTGGCCGGAGGAACAAGAATGTTATTTATGAAAAGTTTTATATGAAAAGTTTGATAGCTGATAATATATATGATGTTTTATATGTTGATGTTTATGAAAGAAAAAAAAAATTGTATGTTTTGATGTTTTGTTATCTTACAGCCCGAGGACGTGCTGTGGTTTACCAGGGGGGAATGTAGCACCCTGAGGATTCGGCTGCTACAGGGGTATTGCACCTCAACCCAGAGGTGTGATATTCCACTCCCGGGTAAGGATGGAGTGTGGAACTGAGCTCAGTTAGCTGCATGCACTACACACATCCCATTTCCGAGGAACAGACCGACGGTACTCCCACTAGAGAAATGTGCAGGTACGACAGTGTCTGTTCCTGGCTGGAGTGGGAGGGGGGTGGAACATCCCAGTAGTGTAGGGGCAGATAGGGGGAGCAGCCTGGGTAAAGCTAGGAGCTCATTGGGTGCTGGTCACCTGAGCTCACACATAGAGGGAGTATATAAGGTGGGAACCATCTTAGGTCAGGGTCAGTCTGTGAGACGTCAGTCTTTTGTAGAGGTTTGGTCAGTCTGAGAGAGCCTGAGAAGCAGAGAGAGAGGAGAAAGAAGGACCCAGAAGGGGGAGAAGAGGGAACTCCAAGAACCCAAAATTAGATCAGAGGGTGAAGAGTTGGCAACAGGGTACCGGATCCCAAGCTGGTGGAGGCTACAGCACACCTTAGCCAGAGACCGGAGGTCGTGGGCAGGATCTGCCACGACCACCCACTAAATCCACCCGGAAGGCAAACCAAGAATAGGGTCAGGGAACCCAGAGACAAGGGTTTACCAACAAGAGGCCCGAGGGAGCCGGACTTAGGTGGATCCCTGGTGGGGAAGGCCAGAGAGAAGGACAAGTCAGAAAGGGAGCTCAGGACCACGCTCCAGAATCACCTGGGGGTTGGCCGAGTCCAAGACCTGGTGGACGCAGCACGGCTCGGGCGGTCACTTAAGGCCAGAGTGACCACAAGAACAGCAGTAAGTAAAAACCCTGAACTGCACAGCCCGGCTCGGAGTCTTCTTAACATCCACACTGCACCACCACTACCACCATCCTCTACACCTGACCCCCTGAGGCTATACCCCTCCCGTTGGGGGTTATACTACCAGAGCTGCACAAGCACCACCAGCCTCAGCGGACCCTGCTGCAGCGGCGGCCGTATTGACCGCAAATCAACGGGTGGCGTAGTCAACACAAAGAACACTAATAACATCTGTAAGGACTGCCACACACTGAGCTTGACACCCTGGGCACGGACCGGGTCACCGCCACTCGGAGACTACAACCCCCATCTGATCCGGCTCCGGGTATCCCCCAAACAACACTGGCCCAGGGGGCGCGTCACAGATCATTGGCTTCAGCTGGAATGGGCGTGATGGTAAGTATGGTTTAATTTAGAACAATAAAGAATTGTGTCTTTATTTCAATTAAAGGACTTTATTCTGGGTGTTTGTGTTTTTTTTAACTTTGACTATGGGGTTAGTAATGGGGGTGTCTTATAGACGCCTCTCCATTACTAACCTGGGCTTGATGTCAGCTGGCATTATAAGCTGACATCAACCCCAGCCCTATTACCCCCTGCCACCGCTACAGGGCAGCGTGGAAGAGCGAGGCTAAGTGCCAGAATTGGCGCATCCTATGAATGCGCCATTTCTGGGGCGGCTGACGGCTGGTGTTTCTAGCCTGGGAGGGGGCCAATATTCATGGCTCCCTTCCTGGGCTATTAATATCAGCCCCCAGCTGTCTGCCTAGCCTTTGCTAGCTATTAAATTAGGGGGGACCCCACGTCATTTTTTTGGGGGGTCCCCCATTTTAATAGCTAGTAAAGGCTATGTATTCAGCTGGGGGCTCATATTAGTAGCCTGGGAAGCTCCGTGGGTATTACCCCCTTCCCAGGCTTCAAACATCTGCCCCAGCTGTCTGCTTAACCTCCGCTAGAGCCTAAAATTAAGGGGAACCCCACGCCAATTTTTTTAATAATAAATCCTTTATTTTAATACTAAATGACAAGTACAGTAACCAACACTATCACTGTACTTCATATATATGTGACTGACATGTTTCTATCTATCTAATCTATGTGTGAAGCTCTATTCTGTCTGTTATAAATTGTCGGGTACAGATGCTGAATTGCCGGCCGGCTTTCTTAAAGAGACGGTGCATGAAAACACTATTATTTTTTTTTAATAAATCCTTTACACTAAATGACAAGTACAGTAAGCAACACTGTCACTGTACTTCATATATATGTGACTGACATGTTTCTATCTATCTAATCTATGTGTGATTCTCTATTCCTTCTATTCTAAATTGTTGGGTACAGATGCTGAATTGCCGGCCGGCTTTTTTAAAGAGACAGTGCATGAAAACACTATTATTTTTTTTGATAAATCCTTTACACTAAATGACAAGTACAGTAATCAACACTGTCACTGTACTTCATATATATGTGACTGACATGTTTCTATCTATCTAATCTATGTGTGATTCTCTATTCCTTCTATTCTAAATTGTCGGGTACCGCTGCTGAATTGCCGGCCGGCTTTTTTAAAGAGACAGTGCATGAAAACACTATTATTTTTTTTGATAAATCCTTTACGCTAAATGACAAGTACAGTAAGCAGCACTTTCACTGTACTTCGTATATATGTGGCTGACATGTTTATATCTATCTAATCTATGTGTGAAGCTCTATTCTTTCGGTTCTAAATTGTCGGGTACCGGTGTATGCCGCTGCTGAATTGCCGGCTTTTCATGTTTCACTGTTGGCACTGTTCCCATCGATTTGGGCAATCACTGTAATGCCACAACCACCATGGCTGTGGCATTACAGTGAGTGGCAGACAATCCCTGCATGATTGGTGCTCTAAATAGCGCCAGACATGCAGGACACGCTTTTGGTGCACGAACAGTTATCGAACATAACCTCGAACAGCCGAATTTTTTGCAAATCGTTCGGGTTCGTCGAACAACTCGAACACCGCCCAAAGCAGCTCGAATTTGAGATTGGCGAACAGTTCTAGTCGAACACCGCTCATCTCTAGCCCTGTGCCCAACGTCCAGCAGCCCTGCACCATGGTGGACAATACAGCACCAGATTGTTAGGCTGCAGTATCTGCAGGTGGGCTGGAGTGTGTCTATATAAGTCATATACAGTCATATGAAAAAGTTTGGGCACCCCTATTAATCTTAAGCTTAATGTTTTATAAAAATTGGTGTTTTTGCAACAGCTATTTCAGTTTGATATATGTAATAACTGTTGGACACAGTAATGTTTCTGCCTTGAAATGAGGTTTATTGTGCTAACAGAAAATGTGCAATCTGCATTCAAACAAAATTTGACCGGTGCATAAGTATGGGCACCCTTATCATTTTCTTGTTTTAAATACTCCTGCCTACTTTTTACTGACTTACTAAAGCACTTTTTTTGGTTTTGTAACCTCATTGAGCTTTGAACTTTATAGCCAGGTGTATGCAATCATGAGAAAAGCTACTTAAAGTGGCCACTTGCAAGTTGTTCTCCTGTTTGAATCTCCTCTGAAGAGTGGCATCATGGGCTCCTCAAAACAACTGTCAAATGATCTGAAAACAAAGATTATTCAACATAGTTGTTCAGGGGAAGGATACAAAAAGCTATCTCAGAGATTTAACCTGTCAGTTTCCACTGTGAGGAACATAGTAAGGAAATGGAAGAACATAGGGACAGTTCTTGTTAAGGCCAGAAGTGTCAGGACAAGAAAAACATCAGAAAGGCAGAGAAGAAGAATGGTGAGATCAGTCAAGGACAATCCTCAGACCACCTCCAGAGAGCTGCAGCATCAACTTGCTGCAGATGGTGTCACTGTGCATCGGTCAACTATACAACGCACTTTGCACAAGGAGAAGCTGTATGGGAGAGTGATGCGAAAGAAGCCGTTTCTGCAAGTACGCACAAACAGAGTCGGCTGAGGTATGCAAAAGCACATTTGAAGAAGCCTATTTCTTTTTGGAAGAAGGTCCTGTGGACTGATGAAACCAAGATTGAGTTGTTTGGTCATACAAAAAGGCGTTATGCATGGTGGCAAAAAAACACAGCATTCCAAGAAAAACACTTGCTACCCACAGTAAAATTTGGTGGAGGTTCCATCATGCTTTGGGGCTGTGTGGTCAATGCCGGCACTGGGAATCTTGTTAAAGTTGAGGGACGCATGGATTCCACTCAGTATCAGCAGATTCTTGGCAATAGTGTTCAAGAATCAGTGATAAAGTTGAAGTTACGCAGTGGATGGATCTTTCAGCAAGACAATGATCCAAAACACCGCTCCAAATCTACTCAGGCATTCATGCAGAGGAACAATTATAATGTTCTGGAATGGCCATCCCAGTCCCCAGACCTGAATATCATTGAACATCTGTGGGATCATTTGAAGAGGCTGTCCATGCTCGGCGACCATCAAACTTAACTGAACTGGAATTGTTTTGTAAAGAGGAATGGTCAAAAATACCTTCATCCAGGATCCAGGAACTCATTAAAAGCTACAGGAAGCGACTAGAGGCTGTTATTTTTGCAAAAGGAGGATCTACTAAATATTAATGTCACTTTTCTGGTGAGGTGCCCATACTTATGCACCTGTCAAATTTTGTTTGAATGCAGATTGCACATTTTCTGTTAGTACAATAAACCTCATTTCAAGGCAGAAACATTACTGTATCCAACAGTTATTACATATATCAAACTGAAATAGCTGTTGCAAAAACACCAATTTTTATAAAACATTAAGCTTAAGATTAATAGGGGTGCCCAAACTTTTTCATATGACTGTATATAAGATTAAGCACCATTTGAAACAGTGAACAATGCAATTATCGTGCTTCATACTGTATGAGAAAAGTGAGGAAGTTCATCAATTCTGCACCAACTTGCCTTCAATATCTGGTTTTCCGGTAATATCTTCTTAGCAGACAGCTTAAATGAAACTGGCCCCTGAATTCCATCTCTTTATTTTATAGCAGGAGCCTCTATCGTAGCATGTGGCTCATTCCACACTATACACAGTAAGGGCTCATTCACACTTCAGCTTTTCACACACGAGTACTATCCGTTTTTTTCACGGATACCACTCGTACCTATGACAGTCTATGGGGCTGTTCACATGTCAGAGTTTTTCCTCGGATAGAGTGCTCCATGCACAATTGTGGAGACATATCCGATATTAATCCAAGTGTAAAATAAAAATCGTCAATGTAAGTCTATAGGTCCGTGAAAAAATCTGACAGCACTCACATGCCATCTGTGTGCTGTCTGTTTTTCACTGACTGATAAAGAGAAGGTGGAGAAACTTTTTTTTTCTCATCAGTGAAAAAAACTAATGAAACTCTGACCAAACTCTGATGACACTCTGCTGAAAATGACTAATGAAACTTGGTCTGTTTTTGTCGTGAGACCGTTGATGTGGAAACCTATATGAAAATGTAAAGGACATACTGATACTCATGCTAGAGCAACTCCATTTTGTCTGCTTGCTTTAAAATCATGTTATTATCACTCCTTGCATAACATACTTCTTTCTTTCTCTTCCCATGGAACTTTCTCACACTAACTTTTTATCTCAAGAACATTTTGTCAGACACCCCGCTCCTGTTATCTAACTAGTCTAGGCCAGGATTGACCTTGTAAATTTCCAGCATGCTTCAAACTAACGATAATATGACCATATATGTGTTTCCGTAATAATTGCACTAACATTGGTTCAAGACTGTAGTATGGCTGCAGATGATTGGACATTAATAAACTCAAAACAATATAAAATGCTAAACAAAATAAACGGGATCAGAGATTCTTTGAATCCTCCCAATACAGAGCACGCATTGCCTCTGTTTGGTTTTCTGTGGATTGCGCAATCAACATAATAATTTGACACTCACTTGGTCAACCGTGAAGGGTTATTGCCCTCCCTCAACAAAAAGTTTTAGGGGAAACTCAAAAGGTTTCACATGTTTGCCAGTTTTGATCAAATTAGGGAGTCGATCGATCGGAGACAAGAGCACACAACCCATCCTGTCTGTGTTACAAGGCTTGTCTGCTCTCAGATGCCCAGTCACACGTTTTTATTACAAACCACAAAGATAAGGAAAGTGGGAATGGCTTAATACATTACATTACCTAAAAAGGAAGATATCTAAATTGGGAATAAAGTCGTAGATTTTGTATTCTGCTGAATTCCTTAGGAGACTGACTATATCTAGTTTACTATACTTTCAGAAACAAAGGAAGGCTTTAGTACAAAGCTATCCCTATATCAGATACAATGCCTTGTGTTAAAGCTTTATGAATAACACTTAAAAAGCTAATATTAAAATACAAAATTATCAAAGATATATGTATATTTAATTGTCTAAATAATAATCAAAGCAAAGTATAAAATATTTACCATAACAATTCCTCCCTTTTTATTATTTACAGACAATTTATCCATCAACTACTCCCCCATGCTATGAGAGCCTGGAGGGGACGAATCCCATTCACCGAAGGATACCTTCCAAGATATATGTACAGTATATTTAATTGTGCAAATAATAATCAAAGCAAAGTATAAAATATTTACCATTAACACTGTAGTCAGACAGCCGTATGTTCTCTCATCCGAGAGCATCAGCATTATTATACTAATGACACTCGGCTCAAACTCTGAGTTTTAGCCGAGTGTCATTTTATTGTGATCTGATTCTCTAGCATGCTACAATCGGTGCACAGGTGTGGAGAAGACGGAGAACTTAATTTTTCCATCTTCTCCATTTTCTGTGTCCATGGATGTTGGACTGCACTTGGATGACATTGGATGACATCAGAGTGCAGTCCGATATTTCTCACACACCCACAGACTTGTATTAGTGGGCCTGATCAGAATTCCAGAGTCATTCGCAGCATGTATCGTTTTTTTTCTCATGACGAATCGGCATCTCCACTGCCCCATAGTATAACATTGGGCCAAGTTCTATCCAATAGAACATTGAATAACACTCTGCCCTGTTATACACTCGTGTGAGTGTGCCCTCAGTCAAAAAAAACTGACATCTGAATGAGGCCTACAGCTAACCCTCATTATCTCCTCTGCTTCTTGTAACACTACTCTGTTTTGCACAGTCAAATGGCACAGTGCTCTATCCATCCGAAATTAGAGTTTTCAGGTGTCTTTATGCAAGGAACTGCAAAGTGACGTCACCTTTGTAACCCAGGTGCTTCTCCTCATGCCAGAAAATCCCTGCCCAGCCAAAGTACAGTACTGCCAGTACGCAATTGTGCAAAAAAATTGCGACTTTTTGGTGTTTTCATACCAGTTTCTCTCACCTCTGCCAAAATGGGGATGCAGTGAGACCTAATGCAACAGCTTATCTACCGTATTTTACGGACCATAAGACGTACTTTTTTCCTCCAAAATTTTGGAGGAAAGTGGGGGGTGCGTCTTATAGTCCGAACATGTATACATATTTACTGTGGCTGTGGGTGGTGGGGGGGCTAGAGTGGAGCGGCAGCTGGGGATGAGCGGGGCACAGGAGGCAGCAGCCGCCTGCTGCAGCCTACACTGTGCCCACTGCTAAAGAAAATGAATATTCCCTGCTCCCCACACCCATGGGTGTGGAGAGCAATGAATATTCATTTTCCTTAATAGAGCTCACACTGTACCTGCAGCTCGGCTCCTGCTGCAGCCGGCTGTCTGTGTGCCTGCTATTAAAGTCCATGAATATTCTCTACAACCCACTCCCATGGGTTGTAGTGAATATTCATGGTCTTTAATTGCGGGCACACGAGATCGCCTAGCGGCAGCAGGAGCCGCGCTGCGGGTACAGTGTGCACGCTATTGAAGAGAGTGAATGGTCACTGCTCCCCACGCACACAGTCCCGGCGTGGGGAGCAGTGACTATTCTGGCACAGCACTTCACTGTGTGAGGGCACATGGCAGGGATGCCATGCTCGCCCTGCCATGCGTGGCTCACATAGTGAGAGTGTCGGCAGCAGAGCGAGACGCAGCGCTGGAGAAGAGAGGAGGTGAGTATGCTTGTTTATTTTTTTTGTGGGCAGAGTGATGGGGATCAGAGGGTGCCAAGCATACCAGGATGGAGGGGTGCCATTTATACCAGGATCAAGGGGTGCCAAGCATTCCAAGATCAAGGGGTGCCATGCATACCAGGATGGGGAATCAAAGGGTGCCATGCATACCAGGATCAAGGGGTGCCATGCATACCAGAATCAAGGGGTGCCATGCATACCAGGATGGGGAATCAAAGGGTGCCATGCATACCAGGATCAAGGGGTGCCATGCATACTAGGATTAAGGGTGCCATGCATACCAGGATCAAGGGGTGCCATGTATACCAGGATGGAGGATCAAGGGGTGCCATGCATACCAGGATGGGGGAATCAAGGGGTGCCATGCATACCAGGATGGGGGAATCAAGGGGTGCCATGCATACCAGAATCAAGGGGTGCCATGCATACCAGGATCAAGGGATGCCATGCATACCAGGATCAAGGGATGCCATGCATACCAGGATCAAGGGGTGCCATGCATACCAGGATCGAGGGGTGCCATGCATACCAGGATGGGGGATTGGGGTGCCATGCATACCAGGATGGGGATGAGGCCATGTATACCAGGATGGGGATGAGGGTCATGTATACCAGGAAGGAGGGCCCATACATACCAGGATGGAGGATATTAACAGAATTGGAAAACATTACCCCGATGCCAGTGTCAGCAGCAGACCCCCTCCCCCATAACAGGGCATCATGACCACATTTTTTGCTTACATTTTTTTTTCTATTTTCCTCCTCTAAAACCTAGATGCATCTTATGGTCCGGTGCGTCTTATAGTCCGAAAAATATGGTAATTCATCATGAGCTGTGGCGTTCCTGGCACCAGAAATCTTAGTCAGGGAATGGAGGGAGTACGATTTTGGGACTGCGCAGGGAGGCCGACGCCACTTGGGACCCGCTCATGATTCATAAGAGATATTCGAGAAAATCGCTGGTCTTGATGAATCGAGGCCATTGTATATTACAGAGGTAGAAGTTTCTCTGTGTGCATCAGCCTAAAAGCTCCTGATGAGTTAAAAAAAATAAAAAGAAGACACTAAAATCCATAGAAATTATTCACAGATTGCCTGACAATTGCCCACAGAGAATGAAACTGCACAAAGCGAAATTACACACTGCAAGTTTTTCTTTTCTCTAAATCTCAGCAATATATATCACTAATTATCTCTTATTTCTCAAAATATTTACTTAGCTTGATGGTTAAAGAAAGCTCTATTTTTTGTACCATTAAGCAGTGTGAAAATAAATGATTGTTCGTAAGGTTTTTCTGTGCTTATACATATTCATTAGTAGCAATGTGAGGTGTCTTGACAAAGTTTATATAATAGCTTGCTAAAGATGACAATCAAATGTTTGAGACTTAAACCGAGAGTGACTATTAAATTCTGATAATTAAAGGGAATGTATCATCAGAAAATGACATCATTTCCATATTGTTTGGCAATGTTTTCTCATTATTATCCATTTAAAAAAATCCTGAAACATTTCATTTTCACATGGGCATCGGGATCACAAGCACAACAGGCTGAAATGTTCTGTTATCTGCAGCTCCTTTTTAAGCTTTCTTCTGTAGTCTGAGATAGAATCAGCATAGGGTGGCAGATTTAAAGGGAATCTATTGGCAGGATTTCAACCCCAAACTATTTATATGAACATGTTGCTTTTTTCAAAGATTACATGAGCAGCCCATTTCTCCATTACTGAGATGTCAACATTCGAATTGATATGCAAATAAGGCTGAAGAGCTCCAACTCTATTCCTCAAGCAGCGCCACCTCCTCATGCTTAACTGAAAGCGCTATGCTGCGTGACTTCAGGCAAAGGAGGCAGGAGAAAGGGTCACTGAAATAGAGCTGGAGAAGGTGTAGCAAGGAATAAAGCTGGAGTGACAGAGGCTTTAGATCTACAAAAAGATTGCATATCGATTCATATCTCAGTAATGGAGGAATGGACTGGCCATCTGAAGGTGTTGCTGAATTTGTCTTTTAACACCCGCCCCCCCCAGCCTGTTTTCACCTTCATGACCAGGCCAAATTTTACTTTTTTGACCAGTGTCTCTTTATGTGGTAATAACTCTGGAACACTTCAATGGATCCCACTGATTCTGAGACTGTTTTTGTGACATATCTAATATATATAATTGTCTTATCCCGTCTGTCTATCTGTCTGTCTGTCTGTCCAGGAAATCCCACGTCGCTGATTGGTCAGGCCGCGGCCAATCAGCGACGCAGGATTTCAGAAAAAGATGGCGGCCGTTAGCGGCTCACCCTCACACGCTCACCCGCACACGCTCACCCTCACACGCTCACCCTCACACCCTCAGACGCTCACCCTCAGACGCTCACCCTCACGCTCTGACGCTCACGCTCGGACGCTCATGCTCTGACGCTCACGCTCGGACGCTCATGCTCTGACGCTCACGCTCGGACGCTCACGCTCTGACACTCACGCTCTGACCCTCAGACGCTCACGCTCTCACGCTCACGCACTCACGCTCACGCTCTGACGCTGACGCTCACACTCTGACGCTCACGCTCTGACGCTCACGCTCTGACGCTCACGCTCGGACGCTCACGATCACGCTCGGACGCTCACGCTCTGACGCTCATGCTCACGCTCGGACGCTCACGCTCATGCTCTGACGCTCACGCTCAGACGCTCATGCTCTGACGCTCATGCTCTGACGCTCGGACGCTCACGCTCGGACGCTCTGACGCTCACGTTCGGACGCTCACGCTCACGCTTGGACGCTCACGCTCGGACGCTCACGCTCACGCTTGGACGCTCACGCTCGGACGCTCACGCTCACACACTCACGCTCGGACGCTCACGCTCACGCTCGGACGCTCATGCTCACGCTCTGACGCTCATGCTCGGACGCTCACGCTCTGACGCTCATGCTCGGACGCTCACGTTCAGACGCTCACGCTCACGCTCTGACGCTCACGCTCACACGCTCTCACGCTCTGACGCTCACGCTCACGCTCGGACGCTCACGCTCATGCTCTGACGCTCACGCTCTGACGCTCACGCTTGGACGCTCACGTTCAGACGCTCACGCTCACGCACTCACGCTCACACTCTGCCGCTCACGCTCTGACGCTCACGCTCACATGCTCTGACGCTCACGCTCTGACGCTCACGCTCGGACGCTCACACTCATGCTCTGACGCTCACTTTCGGACGCTCACGCTCTGACGCTCACGCTCTGACGCTCACGCTCGGACGCTCTGACGCTCACGCTCTGACGCTCACGCTCACGCTCTGATGCTCACGCTCGGACGCTCACGCTCGGACGCTCACGCTCTGACGCTCACGCTCGGATGCTCACGCTCTGACGCTCACGCTCTGACGCTCATGCTCACGTTCAGACGCTCACGCTCACGCTCTGACGCTCACGCTCAGACGCTCACGCTCACGCTCTGACGCTCACGCTCAGACGCTCACGCTCTGACGCTCGGACGCTCACGCTTGGACGCTCACGCTCGTACGCTCACGCTCACGCTGGGACGCTCACGCTGATGCTCTGACGCTCACGCTCGGATGCTCACGCTCGGACGCTCAGACGCTCACACTCAGACGCTCACGCTCTGACGCTCACGCTCTGACGCTCACACTCTGACGCTCACGCTCGGACGCTCACGCTCAGACGCTCACACTCTGACGCTCACGCTCTGACGCTCACGCTAACGCTCTGACGCTCACGCTCGGACGCTCACGCTCTGACGCTCAGGCTCGGACGCTCACGCTCACGCTCTGACTCTCATGCTCGGACGCTCATGCTCGGACGCTCACGCTCTGACGCTCACACTCACGCTCTGACGCTCACGCTCTGACGCTCACGCTCGGATGCTCATGCTCTGAAACTCATGCTCGGACTCTCACGCTCGGACGCTCATGCTCAGACGCTCACGCTCACGCTCTGACGCTCACGTTCACGCTCAGACGCTCACACTCTGACGCTCACGCTCTGACGCTCACGCTCACGCTCTGACACTCACACTCACGCTCTGACACTCACGCTCGGACGCTCACGCTCACGCTCGGACACTCACGCTCAGACGCTCACGCTCTGACGCTCACGCTCTGACGCTCACGCTCGCACGCTCACGCTCGGACACTCGCGCTCTGACGCTCACGCTCGGACGCTCTGACGCTCACGCTCGGACGCTCACGCTCGGACGCTCACGCTCGCGCTCTGACGCTCACGCCTGGACGCTCACGCTCTGACGCTCACGCTCAGATGCTCACGCTCACGCTCGGACGCTCACGCTCAGACGCTCACGCTCTGACGCTCACACTCGAACGCTCATGCTCACGCTTAGACGCTCACGCTCGCGCTCTGACGCTCACGCCTGGACGCTCACGCTCTGACGCTCACGCTCAGATGCTCACGCTCGGACGCTCACGCTCAGACGCTCACGCTCTGACGCTCACACTCGAACGCTCATGCTCACGCTTAGACGCTCACGCTCTGACGCTCAGGCTCACGCTCTGACGCTCATGCTCGGACGCTCACGCTCACGCTCTGATGCTCACGCTCACGCTCTGACGCTCACGCTCGGACGCTCACGCTCTGACACTCACGCTCGGACCCTCACGCTCGCGCTCTGACGCTCGCGCTCTGACGCTCACGCTTGGACGCTCACGCTCGGACGCTCTGACGCTCACGCTCGGACGCTCACGCTCTGACGCTCACGCTCGGACGCTCACGCTCAGACGCTCACGCTCTGACGCTCATGCTCTGACGTCCCCTCTCGGACGCTCACGCTCACGTTCGGACGCTCACGCTCGGACGCTCACTCTCACGCTCGGACGCTCACGCTCTGACACTCACGCTCGGACGCTCACGCTCTGACGCTCACGCTCTGACGCTCATGCTGGGACGCTCACGCTCTGACGCTCACGCTCGGACGCTCACGCTCAGACGCTCATGCTCTGACGCTCACGCTCACGCTCGGACGCTCACGCTCCGACGCTCACGCTCCGACGCTCAAGCTCACCCTCACGCTCAGATGTTCACGCTCAGACGCTCACGCTCTGACGCTCAGGCTCACGCTCTGACGCTCACGCTCTGATGCTCACGCTCATGCTCTGACGCTCACGCTCTGACGCTCACGCTCGGACGCTCACGCTCACGTTCGGACGCTCACGCTCGGACGCTCACGCTCTGACACTCACGCTCGGACGCTCACGCTCTGACACTCACGCTCTGATGCTCGCGCTCGGGCGCTCAAGCTCTGACGCTCACGCTCGGACGCTCACGCTCGGACGCTCACGCTCAGACGCTCACGCTCACGCTCTGATGCTCACGCTCAGACGCTCACGCTCTGACGCTCACGCTCAGACGCTCACGCTCTGACGCTCACGCTCGGATGCTCAAGCTCACCCTCACGCTCAGATGTTTACGCTCAGACGCTCACGCTCTGACGCTCACGCTCTGACGCTCACGCTCGGACGCTCAGACGCTCACGCTCAGACGCTCACGCTCACGCTCAGATGCTCACGCTCTGAAGCTCACGCTCAGGCTCTGACGCTCACGCTCTGATGCTCACGCTCTGACGCTCACGCTCTGACGCTCACGCTCGGACGCTCACACTCACGCTCAGACGCTCACGCTCTGACACTCACGCTCAGACGCTCACGCTCTGACACTCACGCTCAGATGCTCACGCTCTGACGCTCACGCTCACTCTCTGACGCTCACGCTCTGACGCTCGGACGCTCAATCTCTGACGCTCACACTCTGACGCTCATGCTCGGACGCTCATGCTCACGCTCAGACACTCACGCTCGGACGCTCACGCTCTGACACTCACACTCGTACGCTCTCGCTCGGACGCTCACGCTCTGACGCTCACGCTTAGACGCTCACGCTCACGCTCTGACGCTCACGCTCAGACGCTCACACTCGGACGCTCACACTCTGACGCTCACGCTCTGACACTCACGCTCGGACGCTCACGCTCAGGCTCTGGCGCTCACGCTCTGACGCTCACGCTCTGATGCTCACGCTCGGACGCTCACGCTCACGCTCAGACGCTCACGCTCAGATGCTCACGCTCTGATGCTCACGCTCTGATGCTCACGCTCACGCTCTGATGCTCACGCTCGGACGCTCACACTCACGCTCGGACGCTCACGCTCTGACGCTCACGCTCGGACGCTCACGCTCTGACGCTCACGCTTGGATGCTCAAGCTCACCCTCACGCTCAGATGTTTACGTTCAGACGCTCACGCTCTGACGCTCACGCTCTGACGCTCATGCTCTGACGCTCGGACACTCAGACGCTCAGACGCTCACGCTCAGACGCTCACGCTCACGCTCAGATGCTCACGCTCTGAAGCTCACGCTCAGGTTCTGACGCTCACGCTCTGATGCTCACACTCTGACGCTCACGCTCACGCTCGGACGCTCACGCTCTGAGGCTCACGCTCGGACGCTCATACTCACGCTCAGACGCTCACGCTCTGACACTCATGCTCGGACGCTCACGCTCTGACGCTCACGCTCACTCTCTGACGCTCACGCTCTGACGCTCATGCTCGGACGCTCATGCTCACGCTCAGACACTCACGCTCGGACGCTCACGCTCGTACGCTCTCGCTCAGACGCTCACGCTCACGCTCTGACGCTCACGCTCTGACGCTCACACTTAGACGCTCACGCTCACGCTCTGACGCTCACGCTCAGACGCTCACACTCGGACGCTCACGCTCTGACGCTCACGCTCTGACGCTCACGCTCGGACGCTCACGCTCAGGCTCTGGCGCTCACGCTCTGACGCTCACGCTCGGACACTCACGCTCGGACGCTCACGCTCGGACGCTCACGCTTTGACGCTCACCTTCGGACGCTCACCCTCGGACGCTCACCCTCACACGCTCACCCTCACACGCTCACATTCTCACGCTCACATTCTCACGCTCCCACGCTCACCCTCACACGCTCCCATGCTCACCCTCACACGCTCCCACGCTCACCCTCACACGCTCCCACACTCACCCTCACACTCTCACCCTCACACGCTCACACGCTCACCCTGTGGTAGCCGGACATCTCCCTGCTGCTCGCAGCAGAAGTTCCCCGACCGGCGGCCTCGCTCCCCGGTCCTCCAAAATTCATTAGGGGCCCCGGGGGGATACATTGGGGGGTTAATTTAAAGTAGTGCACAACCCATTTAAACACTGCTTTGCTGATTAGTCGCGCCCGGTCGGCCGCATACATATTCTAGAATACCCGATGCGTTAGAATCGGGCCACCATCTAGTTGTACTTCATAATCGTGGTAACATTTCTTTGATATGACTTGAGTTTATTTGTGAAAAAAAAAATGAAATTTGGCAAAAATTTAGAAAATGTAGCAATTTTCAAACTTTGAATTTTTATGCCCTTAAATCAGAGCTATGTCAAACAAAATAGCTAATAAATAACATTTCCCACATGTCTACTTTACATCAGCACAATTTTTTAAACATATTTTTTTTGTTAGGAAGTTATAAGGTTTAAAAGTTGACCAGCAATTTTGCATTTTTCCAACAAAATTTACAAAACCATTTTTTTAGGGACCACATAGCATTTAAAGTGACTTTGAGGGGTCTATATAACAGAAAATACCCAAAAGAGAAACCATTCTAAAAACTTCACCCCTCAAGGTGCTCAAAACCACATTCAAGAAGTTTATTAACTTCATGTGCTTCACAGGAATTAATGGAATGTGGAAGGAAAAAATGAACATTTAACTTCTTTCACAAGGGTAACAGGAGAAAATAGTCCCCAAAATGTATTGTGCTATTTCTCCTGAGCAAGCTGATACCCAATATGTGAAGGAAAACTACTAATTGGGCACACAGCAGGGCTTCAAAGGGAAGGAGCGCTGTTTAACTTTTTGAATGCAAAATTTGCTGGAATCATTAGCGAACACCATGTCACATTTGGAGAGCCCCTGATGTGCCCAAACAGTGGAAACCCCTCACAAGTGACATCCTTTTGGAAACTAGATTCCTCAAGGAATTTATCTAGATGTATGGTGAGCACCTTAAACCCCAAGGTGCTTCACAGAAGTTTATAATGTTGAGCTGTAAAAATAAAAAATCATATTTTCAGACAAAAATGTTTTTTAGCCCCAAGTTTTGCATTTTTCACAAGGGTAAAAGGAGAATATGCAATATACAGTTGGCTTGCCATTTATCCTGAGTACACCGATACCCTATATGTGGAGGAAAACTACTGTTTGGGAGCACATCAGGGCTCAGAAAGGAAGGAGTAATGTTTGAGAATGCAGATTTTGATTGAATGGTTTGCGGGTGTCATGTCGTGTTTGGAGAGCCCCTGATGTGCCTAAACAGTGGAAACCCCACATAAGTGACCCCATTTTTGAAAATAGACTCCTCAAGGAATTTATCGAGACATGTGGTGAGTAGTGATGAGCGAGCATACTCGCAAGTACTCGGTACTCGCCCGATCATCTCAGTAATCGAGATGCTCGGAGCTCGCCGAATACTTGCGAGATGCTCGGGTGGATGGTCAGGTCCCCTCCCTGCACGTTTGGTTCTCTTTAGAGCACCAATCAACATGCAGGGATTGCCTGCCACTCACTGTAATGCCGCAGCCATGTTGGTTGTGGCATTACAGTGAATAGCTGGCCGCACAGCGTCATCAGGTCTATATCAGACCTGGCGCCGCTGTGCTCGTCAGTCTACTCCGCAATCAGGCAGTGTAGGGAGAGGTGCTGCTGAGCTAGGGAGAGATTTGGTTGTGTATTAGGTAGTGTAGGGAGAAAACAAGTGCATTACACATATCCATCTCAACAAACAGTCCTTCTGAGGACTAATCCATCTGTAGAGATATCAGACAGGCAGTGTATGTAGGCAGGCAGTGTATATAGCAGACTGCAGTGCGTATAGCACAAGAGGATCCATTCCAGTTCTGCCTTCTGCTGCTGTTAGATATTTCTAGACAAAGGCCCAGGTCTCAGGGGCCAGGAATAATTTTTTTTGGATCTTAATCCTCATTATTTGCTTAAAAAAGCAATCCAGAGAACACCGTTTTTCTGCACCATTTGCTTGTTGGCACTGCAGAATACAGCCAGGTCCTTTCCATATTACAGCTCTAAAAATCCAGCTATTTAAAACTGTGCTTTGTCCGTCACATGGATCACATATAATTGCGCTGAAAATACTGTCATTTTTGGACTCCATTCAAAATTTTTTTCAGTGTGTAAGCAAAGTTTTTGATACCGGTTTGCTGTTCAAAATAGTTACCTACAGGCCAGGTATTTAAAACTGTGGTTTCTCCATCACACGGATTACATATAACTTCGCTCCAAATTCAGCCATTTGTAGTGAGCGTGGAAGATATTGTCCTCCATTTAAAATGGGCAAGGCGTGTGGCAAGGGACGGGGAACTGGACGTGATGGTGATGGTGCATGCAGAGGCCAAAGCCGTGGGCAAGCTGAAATTGTGCCACAACAAACACCCACATATTCTCACCCGACCTTCCTGTCCCAATTACTAGGGGACTGCAGCACACCACTATTGAACCCAGAGCAGTGTCAAAAGGTTGTTGACATAATGCTTCCAGTCACTTTGTTACCACCACCACCACCCTGTCTCCCACACAGTCAAGTCTCAGTAGCCATGAGTCTGGACTGCATATTCCTCACCCTGATCCTCCTTCCTCCCACCATGCCGAGTGCCCGGAGACAACTGATCCCACACTTGGACACTCTGAAGAGCTGTTCACTTTTCCATTTATAGATTCGGGCCTCTCGCCCAGTCCACTTGAAGCGGGGCAAGAGGAGATGGCATGTAGCGATGCCCAAATATTTAAGCAGCCACAGTCACACAAAGGCAACGGTGGGAAAGTGTCACAAGAGGTGGACGATAATGAGACACAAATGCCAGAAAGTCAGGAGGAGGACCAGGGTGCGAAAGTGGAAGACGAGGTGGTGGATGATATAGTAACTGACCCAACCTGGCAGGAGGACTTGTTGAGCGAGGACAGCAGCAGACAGGGGGGAGGGAGGCAGAGCACCACAACAGGCAGGAAGAAGCAGTGTGGTGGCCGCAGACAGAAGGCAGGCAACCTTTCCACGTAACACCAACATGAAGGAAGTTGCCAGTACAACTGTTAGGTCTTCCCAAGTCTGGTTGTTTTTTAAAGACTCTGCCGATAACCCCAAAAAGGCCATTTGCACCACCTGCCAGGCCAGCATCAGCAGAGGTGGCAAAACTAGCAGCCTGACCACCACCAGCATGATCAGGCACATGGCAGCAAAGCACCCGACTTCGTGGGCCGAACCCCAGGGTCCAGGAACAGTGTCTGCAGGTGGCACCATTGTTTCTTCCGCTGTTGTGCATGCAAGCCAATCCCCTGTCCATGGTGCATGCGAAGATGCCTCCTGCCTGCACCTGTCATTGCACACTCTCAAGTAGCAGCATCAGGAAGCACGTCCATGTCCTTGTCACAGCACAGCGTTCAGTTGTCCATACCCCAGTCCTTGGAACGCAAGCGCAAATACGCAGCCAACGCCCCACAGGCCATACTACTAAATTCTCACATTTCATGACTGCTTGTGCTCGAAATGTTGCCTTTTAGGCTCGTGAAGACGGAAGCATTCCACAACCTGATGGCGGCGGCCGTCCCTCGGTACTCGGTCCCAAGCCACGCTATTTCTCCCGATGTGCCATCCCCGCATTACACAAGCACGTGTCCCAAAACATTAGCCGTGCCCTCAACAACGCAGTTACTGGGAAAGTCCACCTAACCATGGACACGTGGACAAGTGCTTGTGGGCAGGGAAGGTACATCTCGCTGACGGCACACTGGGTTAACATAGTGGAAGCCGGGACCCAGTCGGACCATGGGACGGAACACGTCCTCCCGACGCCAAGGATTGTGGGCCCTAGGTCAATCAGGGTTGCCCCCACGGTCTACATCTCCTGCACCTCATCCTCCTGCTCTTCAGCCTCCATCTCTGAAATGAACACCTCAGTCACAAGCTGGAAGCACTGCAGCACTGCCTCGGCCAAGCGGCAACAGGCTGTGCTGAAGCTAATATGCTTAGGTGACAAACCGCACAATGCTAAAGAGTTGTGGACAGCTCTGAAAGAGCAGGCAGATCTGTGGCTCACACCGCTGAACCTACAGCCAGGCATAGTCATGTGTGATAATGGCCAGAACCTGGTGGCGGCTGCGAGGCGAGCTCACACACGTACCATGCCTGGCTCATGTGCTTAACCTCGTGGTTCAGCAGTTTCTCAAATCCTACCAGGAGCTGCCGGATCTGCTTGTTAAAGTACGCCACCTGTGTGCCCATTTTAGAAAGTCACTTACAGCTTCCGCCGCCCTTGCCGTGTTTCAGCAGCGTTTGCAGCTTCCGGCTCACAGACTGGTATGTGAGGTCCCCACGCGTTGGAACTCTACACTGCAGATGTTGGTAAGGATTTGTGAGCAGAAGAGGGCAGTTGTTGAGTACCAGTATCAACAAGGCCGTCGGTATTCAGTTCAGACTCCACACATAAGACCTCAGGAGTGGACTTGGATGTCAGACATATGTACCATCCTCCAAAACTTTGAGGACTCCACCAAGATGGTGAGCGGTGATGACGCCATAATTAGCGTCACCATCCCGCTTCTCTGTCTTCTGAAATGCTCTCTGCTCACAATCAAAGAGGATGCATTGCAGGCGGAGCACGATGAGATGGAGAAAGGAACCATACAGGGTGATTACACACAGCCCAGCCTCATCTCATCCCAATGTGGATTGGGTGACAATGAGGAAGTGGAGGAGGAGGAAGAACAGGAGCTAGTTTCATGCGCTATAGATGGTACTACCTGCACAACTGTCATACCGTCTGTTCAGCGTGGGTGGCCTGAGGACAGAGAGGAGGAGGAGGAGGAGAGCATGGTCAGTCATCCTCTTGGTCATGACACGAAAGTCTTTCCTGTTATAATTATTGGGTATCCAAGCTGGATACATGGAATGAACTGTCTCTCTCCGCCTTGGAGGTCCTGGCCTGCTCTGCCACCAGCGTTTTATCAGAGCGGGTTTTTAGTGCCGCTGGTGGAATTATAACTGATAAGCGCATCCGCCTGTCAACTGAAAATGCTGACAGGCTGACTCTTATAAAAATGAACAAGGGCTGGATTGGGCTCGACTTCTCAACACCACTGAATGATAGCAGCATGTCATAAACTCAAATCCAGTGTCTTTTTTTTGGGAGGTGTATTCCCATGCACCTCTTCACACCCACACATGGGTATACGCTTCCTGATTTTGGCTATTTGCTCTTTTCCTCCTCCTTCTCCTCATCCTCATCCTCCACCACCATATCAACAGGGTGCCCGTGGTCCGTGATGCAACACCCACATAATTTTTTTAAAGGGTGTTTATGATGCCCGTGAAAAAAATTTTTTATACAGTATGTTAATGTATACCCCCCAGGGGTAAATATTTGTCAGCCCATACACTTAGTGCATGGGCATTACAAGTATAAGAGACCCGCTCCTTTCTAATGGGAACATTTTGTTTCAGGAGACCCTCCTCTACGTCTCTTCCAAGGGGCATTGGAGTGCCTCCAAATTTTTGGCAATCTTTGCATTCATTGCATAGGCAACATAATGGGAGACCCACTGCCTAATAATGGGAACATTGTTTTCAGGAGGCCCTCCTCTAAGTCTCTTCATAGGGGTATTGGGGTGCGTCCAAATTTTCAAGGTGGTATTGGGGTGCGTCCAAATTTTGGGCAGCCCTGCCACTCACTGCATATGCAATAACAGTATAGGAGACCCACTCTTTAGTAATGGGAACAATAAAACATAGCCGGCTGATGGCTCTCTAAGAATAGTGAAGGCCGACTGCTGGCCCTTTAAGAATAGTAAAGGCCGCCTGATAGCCCTATAAAAATAGGCTTTGTGACTTTCAGAGTCCCTCCTTCATAAATGAAACACGATGTGTCTGATGATATCTCACACACCACATGGCCAGATAAGGTTGTAAAATGTTAAAATGATATTTGCTGGTGAATGCATTTGTTACGGTTGAAAGCAATGCAAAAGTGCAAAAACGCATCAAAAAACGCTACGTGTGAACATAGCCCAAGGTGTGGAGGAGCATTTTTGGTTTTGGTTATTTATTTTGCTTTATATACAAGTCATTACCCTGGAAAGGATGTTCCTTAACATATTTCCCAGGAAAATCCATTTTGTTTTTGTTTTTGTATGTTTTATTGTGAGTCTGTAAAAGTGGCGTAATACCTCTGACAACGTTGTTGACAGAAGTGACCTGGGAGTCAGAAATGCTTCCAGGGGTCTTCCCCATGCTGTTCTCATGTCATTTGAGCACTGTTCCCATCGATTTGGGTAATTTTTAGGCCCTCTGCAGACCGCCGGGGGGAGCCGCCGGAAAAATGCTCACGTTTCCCATAGACTTACATTGGGCTCGTTGCTTGGGTCGAGCACCCGAGTATTCCAATGTGCTCGACCCGAGCATCGAGCACCCGAGCATTTTAGTGCTCGCCCATCACTAGTGGTGAGCATATTGGACCCACAGGTGCTTCACAGAATTTTACAATGTTGATCTGTGAAAATGAAAAAAAAATATTTTTTTCCTCAAAAATGTTGTTATAGCCCCAAATCTTTATATTTTCACAAGAATAGCAGAAGAAAATGGACCCCAAAATTTGTTGTGCAATTTTTCCTGAGTACGCTGATACCCCATATGTGGTCGAAAACTACTTTTGAGGCACGGTGCAAAGCTCAGAAGGGAAGAAGCGCCATATTGCAGTTCAGATTTTGCTGGACGGGATGGAGGGTGCCATGTTACATTAGCGGAGCCCCTGAGGTACCAGAACAGCCAAACCCCCGTTAAGTGACCCCATTTTACAAATTACACCTCTCAATGAATTCATCTAGGGATGCAGTGATCATATTGACACCACAGGTATGTCACAGCATTTTATGCCATTGGGCAGTGAAGAAAAAATAATTAAATTTTTACCATTAAAATTTTGTTTTAGCCCCAGATTTTACATTTTCACACTGGGAAATGGGTAAAAATGGCACCAAAATGTGTCCCCCATTTCTGCTGAATGTAGAAATTATATAGCCCATATGTGGCTGTACAGTAATGCTTAGCCATACAGCGAGACTTGGGAGCGACAAAGGGCTATTTGCCTCCTGGAGCACAGATTTTCCTAGAATAGTTTGCGGACTCCATATACAGAGCCCCTAACTGCAAGAAGAGCACAATTTCCACTCAAGTGACCACATTTTCGAAATTATACCCCTTTGGGAACTTATCTACCGGTGTACACTGTGTTCCAAATTATTATGCAAATAATATTTTCTCAGATTTTCCCAAATTACCTCTATGAATTGCAGTCATTGTAATTTTCCAGTCAAATAACTATTAGAGTACAATTGAAAGGTTTTTGTACAAACTGCCTATGATAACAGTATATTTTTTAAAAAATAAAAAACTCAAACTGCACTCAAAATGCATGTTCCAAATTATTATGCACAGCAGAGTTTTCAACCTTTTCATTTTAATAAAGAACAAAAAAATGGTAATTTTTGAAATTATAAGCATTAGCAGGTTATTACAAACTGAAATCAACAGTTTTCAACTCAAAACTTTATTCTAGGTGATGTTACATTTGCACATAGGACCCCTTGTTCGAAAGGAGCTTCTGAACTCTCTCGTCCATTGAATTTGTCAGGTTTTGGATGGTTTCTGCTTTAATTGTTTTGCATGAGGACAGAATACCCTCCCAGAGCTGTTGCTTAGATGTGAACTGCCTCCCGCCATCATAGACACTCCTTTTGATGATGCTCCAGAGGTTTTCAATGGGGTTGAGGTCAGGGGAGCATGGGTGCCACACCATAAGTTTGTCCCCTTTTATGCCCATAGCAGCCAGAGATGCAGATGTGTTATGTGCAGCATGAGACGGGGCATTATCATGCATGAAAATGATCTTGCTGCGGAATGCACGGTTCTTCTTCTTGAACCATGGAAGGAAGTGCTGTTTGAGAAACTCAACATACATTATGGAGTTCATCTTTACCCCTTCAGGGATCCTAAAAGGGCCAACAATCTTTCTCCCCATGATTCCAGCCCAAAACATTACTCCACCTCCTCCTTGTTAGCACCGTAGCCGTGTTTGCATGGGGTGTCCATCAACCAGCCATCCTCCACTCCATCCATCTGGACCATCGAGATCATTTCATGCATGATAATGCCCCGTCTCATGCTGCACATAACGCATCTGCATCTCTGGCTGCTATGGGCATAAAAGGGGACAAATTTATGGTGTGGACCCATGCTCCCCTGACCTCAACCCCATTGAGAACCTCTGGAGCATCATCAAAAGGAGTGTCTATGATGGCGGGAGGCAGTTCACATCTAAGCAACAGCTCTGGGAGGGTATTCTGTCCTCATGCAAAACAATTAAAGCAGAAACCATCTAAAACCTGACAAATTCAATGGACGAGAGAGTTCAGAAGCTCCTTTCGAACAAGGGGTCCTATGTGCAAATGTAACATCACCTAGAATAAAGTTTTGAGTTGAAAACCGTTTGATTTCAGTTTGTAATAACCTGCTAATGCTTATAATTTCAAAAATTACCATTTTTTTGTTCTTTATTAAAATGAAAAGGTTGAAAACTCTGCTGTGCATAATAATTTGGAACATGCATTTTGAGTGCAGTTTGAGTTTTTTATTTTTTAAAAAATATACTGTTATCATAGGCAGTTTGTACAAAAACCTTTCAATTGTACTCTAATAGTTATTTGACTGGAAAATTACAATGACTGCAATTCATATAGGGTATTTGGGAAAATCTGAGAAAATATTATTTGCATAATAATTTGGAACACAGTGTAATAGTGATTTTGACTCCATCTATGTTTTGCAGAAACAAGTGACTCGCCCCCTGGGCCGTGGGGCACTCGGAACCGGGCTTCAGGGCAATGCTGGGAGTAGTAGTGGCGACCCGGTCCCGTGGCTCAGGGTGGTTAGACCAGTGGCAGTCTTTTATATGTTCTAGGTAATGTCCGACTACGCCACCCGTGGATTGCGGCTATCATGAACCGCCTCTGCAAGGCAGTCCCCTGAGGCTGATGGTGTGTGCAGCTGAGTTAGTATAACTCCCCACGGGAAGAGTGTAGCCCCAGGGCAATGTAGTAGATGGTGGGGGTTGAAGTGCAGGGCGTCCCAGCACTGGTAGTGCTGGCGCGGCAAGAAATGCAAAGACAACGTGTTGCAGTCCAGGATCTTTTACTCACAGTTCGTATACTCCAAGCCACTTCTGTACAGGTAGTGACTGCCCAAGCCGTGCTGCGTCCACCAGGTGAGGGGCTCGGTCAACCCCCAGGCAATTCCGGAGTATGGCACAGGACTCCCTTCTATCCTTCCTCTGGCTCGTGCCCCACCAGTGACCAAGCTTTTGTCCAGCTGCCGCGGATCTATGCGGGCAAACGTGGGCCCCGTTTCCCGCTATCCTATATGGTGCCTTCCTAGCAAGGTTTAGCAGGGGGTCGCACCAAGTAATGATCACGACCTCCGGTTCTTGGCTGAGGATTATTTGCCTCCACCAACTTGGGATCCGGTACCCTTTTCTTGCCTGACCCGTCATCCGTAATTTCCTGGGTCCTTAGGGTCCCTTCTGCCTTCTTGTTCCTGAGCCCTTCTACACTTTGGGTACTTCTCTTCCTTTTCTGTTCCTTTCTGTTTCTATTCCTTTCTGTTCCTGTTCTCCTCTCCTCTCTTGCTCCGGCCTTCACCCTAGGCCAGCCAAGTGGAGCTGAGCTCAGGCTGAGCCGCAGCTCCCTGTCTTCTTCACTCACTGACTAGACTCGACCCAGAACTAAGATGGTGCCCACCTTATATACCTTCCCCTAGAGTGTGAGCTCAGGTGACCAGCAACCAATGAGCTTCTACCTATGCTCAGAAACCGTCCCCTTCTGCTCCTACATCACTGGGTTTTCCTCCCCCCTCCCCACTCCAGCCAGGGACATGGTCTGTCTTGCCTACATTACTATATAAATGGGAGCATTGTTGAGCTGTCCCCCGGGAAATGGGGTGTGTGTGATGCATGCAGCTAACTGAGCCCTGGTCCATACTACATCCTTACCCGGAAGTGGAATACCACACCTCTGGCAGAGGTGCAATACCCCTGTAGCGGCCGAACCCTAGGGGCGCTACACAAGCAGTAGTGAATATTGCTGAGCGAAAATTTCAAACTGCCATTGTAGTGACCAGTATGCCGTAGTGCCCAGTACATTGTAGTGCCCAGTATGTTGTAGTGCCTAGCTTGTGCTTCTGGAGACATGCACCCGTAAATTAGGCAGGCTCATTTGGATTTGGGAGAGCAGAATTTGTTGAATTTCTTTTGGGGGGGCAAGGAGCAATAGCGCTTTTCCAGAGCCTTTGTACTACCAGTAACGTGGAAGCCCCCTATATTTCCATTGATAGATGATGGACCTGAGTGGGAGCTTTTATTGAGAACATTCTAAATAACATTTTGGATCACATTTATCCAGTGCTCTACGCTGAGCATTTATATCGGGGTTTCCATCTAAATCTTCGAGTGACGTGACAGATGAAACCCCCGAGGGATCTATTCACTATAATGAGGCAGCAGAGTTACTCTTGACTCCGTCTGGCCTCTCTTTAGCATTGTCCTTCTTTTCAGAAGTGCACAAAACTGTGGCAGACCGTGTTTTTATGCACGCCTAAAAAGACGGACACTGGGCGACCACAGGCCAGACAGCACAGTGCCTCCATCTGACTCATTACAGGGAATCTTCTGCCGGTGGTTCTGTCTGAATCATGTATTTCAGAGATTTACACAGAAACCCCAGTGTGAGCGCTCAGTGCAGAGTGCAGGTTAAATGAGAACCCTTACTGCGATCTGTAGGAGGCAGAATGAATAAATCAACAGCAGGTGAAAAATTGGTTTTATTTATTTTTTATTCTTTGGGTTGGTGCGATTACAGCGATACCAGTAATATGCCATATTTTGAGAGCTATAATTCTTCCATATTTTTGAAGACAGTCATGTGAAGGCTTGTTTTCTGTAGGACAAGTTGTTCTTTTTATTGGTACCATTTTCGGGCACATGACATTTTTTGATCGCTTTCTATTCCGATATTTGTGAGGCAGAATGAACAAAAACCAGCAATTAGGTATTTTTTGGGGGTTTTCTTCTATGCCTTTCTGCGTGTGGTAAAATTGATAAGGCAGCTTTATTCTTCGGGACAGTACGTTTACAGCGATACTATTATTATTATTATTATTTATTATTATAGCGCTATTTATTCCATGGCGCTTTACATGTGAAAAAGGGGGTATAATACAAGAACAATTTCAATAATCTTGAACACAATGTGACAGCGACTGGTACAGGCGGAGCGAGGACCCTGCCCGCGAGGGCTCACAATCTACGAGGGATGGGTGAGGATACAGTAGGTGAGGGTAGAGCTGGTCGTGCAGCGGTATGGTGGAGCGGTGGTTACTGCAGGTTGTAGGCTTGTCGGAAGAGGTGGGTCTTCAGGTTCCTTTTGAAGGTTTCCACGGTAGGCGAGAGTCTGATACGTTGGGGTAGAGAGTTCCAGAGTAGGGCGGAAGCACGGGAGAAATCTTGTATACGGTTGTGGGAGGAGGAGATAAGAGGGGAGTAGAGCAGGAGATCTTGTGAGGATCGGAGGTTGCGTGCAGGTATGTAACGGGAGACTAGGTCGGAGATATATGGAGGAGACAGGTTGTGAATGGCTTTGTATGTCATGGTTAGGGTTTTGAACTGGAGTCTCTGAGCAATGGGGAGCCAGTGAAGAGATTGACAGAGAGGAGAGGCCGGGGAATAGCGGGGGGACAGGTGGATTAGTCGAGCAGCAGAGTTTATGATAGATTGGAGGGGTGCGAGAGTGTTAGAGGGGAGGCCACAGAGCAGGAGGTTGCAGTAGTCAAGGCGGGAGATGATGAGGGCGTGCACTAGTGTTTTTGCAGATTCATGGTTTAGGAATGTGCGGATCCGGGAGATATTTTTAAGTTGGAGTCGGCAGGAAGTGGAAAGGGCTTGGATATGTGGTTTGAAGGAGAGTTCCGAGTCCAGGGTTACCCCGAGGCAGCGAGCTTGAGGGACTGGGGAGAGTGGGCAGCCATTGACTATGATGGATAGGTCAGTTGGGAGGGTTGAATGAGATGGCGGAAAGATGATGAATTCTGTTTTGTCCATGTTAAGTTTTAGAAATCTAGCAGAGAAGAAGGAGGAAATAGCAGACAGACATTGTGGGATTTTGGTTAATACGGAGGTGATATCGGGTCCAGAGAGGTAGATCTGTGTGTCATCAGCATAGAGGTGATAATGAAAGCCATGAGACTCTATGAGCTGTCCCAGGCCTAAGGTGTAGATGGAGAAGAGCAGGGGTCCTAGAACTGAACCTTGGGGGACACCGACAGATAGGGGGTGAGATGAAGAGGTGGTGTGTGAGTGGGAGACACTGAATGTCCGGTCTGTTAGGTATGAGGAGATCCAGGATAGGGCCAAGTCTGTGATGCCGAGAGATGAGAGAGTCTGTAGTAAGAGGGAATGGTCCACTGTGTCAAAGGCAGATGACAGGTCTAGGAGGAGGAGGACAGAGTAGTGTCGCTTAGATTTGGCGGTTAGTAGGTCGTTTGTGACTTTAGTCAGTGCAGTTTCAGTAGAATGGTATAGTTATTTTATATTTTGGCGCTTTTACACAATAAAAACTTTTATGGAAAAAATAATTATTTGTGCATCGCTTTATTCTGAGAGCTATGACTGCTTTATTTTTCTGCTCACGGAGCTGTATGGGGCTTGTTTTTTGTGGGACAAGATGATGTTTTCAGCCGTACCATTTTTAGTTACATTTGTCTTTTTGATCACGTTTTAGTCCACTTTTTGTTTGGCGGTATGATGATAAAGCATAGTTTTTTGCCAAATTTTTTATTTATTTTTTTAACGGTGTTCACTGAAGGGGTTAACTAGTAGGACAGTTTTATAGGACAGGTTGTTCCGGACGCGGTGATACCAAATATGTGCATTTTTTTTGTTTCTTTTTGTTTTTATATAAGTAAATGTATATAATGGATTAATATTTTTTCTTTTTTTTTGTTCTTTATTTTGTGAAATTTTTAAAATATTTTTACAATTTTACTTTTTTACATTATCCCAGGAAGGGACATCAACTTCGAACTGACAGATTGCAGAGCATTACATCAGCATCTGACATGCAGGGAGGAGGCATGTCAGCTAGTGATGAGTGAACGTGCTCACCACTGCTCGGTACTCGCCTGAGCATCACTGTGCTCGACAAGCTAGGCGAGTATTTCTGGGTTGCTCGGGCGGGAACTCGGGTCCCCTCCCTGCATGTTTGACGCTCTTTAGAGAGCCAATGAACATGCAGGGATTGCCTGCCATACACTGTAATGCCATGGCCATGTTGGTTGCGGGCATTACAGTGATTGGCTGGCCGCACAGCATCATCAGGTTTATATAAGACCTGGCGCCACTGTGCTCATCAGTCTACCCAGGAATCAGGCAGAGAAGGGAGAGGTGCTGCTGCGTCAGGGAGAGATTTGCTTGTTTATAGTTAGTACTAGATGGTGGCCCGATTCGAACGCATCGGGTATTCTAGAATAGGTATGCGGCCGACGGGGCGCAATTAGCAGAGCGGCGTTTAAATTTGGCGCCCAAATCGCTGATTGGTCGCGTTAGGTAACCGCGACCAATCAGCAAAGCGGTGTTTAAATTTGGCGGCAATATCGGTGATTGGTCGCGGGCGGCGGCCGCGACAAATCTGCGAACCGTGTTAGTGAGGACTGGAGAGCGTGTTTAAATTTGGCACCAAAATCGCTGATTAGTCGCAACCAATCAGCAGAGCGGTGTTTAAATTTGGCGCCAATACTGCTGATTGGTCGCGGCCGCCGACCGCGACCAATCAGCAGAGCGATACAGAGCGGGGTTTAAGTTTGGCACCAAAATCGGTGATTGGTCGCCGGCCGCGACCAATCAGCAGAGCGGTGTTTAAATTTGGCGCCAAAATCGCTGATTGGTCGAGGCCGCCGGCCGCGACCAATCAGCGATTTTGGCGCAAAATTTAAACAACGCTCTGCTTATTGGTCCGGCCGTCAGACGCGACTAATCAGCGACTTTGGAGCCAAATTTAAACCCCGCTCTGCATCGCTCTGCTGATTGGTCGCGGTCACCGGCCTCGACCAATCAGCAGAGCGTTGTTTAAATTTGGCGCCAATCTCGCTGATTGGTCGCGGATGGCGGCCGCGACCAATCAGCAGAGCGGTGTTTAAATTTGGCGCCAAAATCGCTGATTGGTCGCGGGCGCGACCAATCAGCGAACCGTGTTAGTGAGGAATGGAGAGCGTGTTTAAATTTGGCACCAAAATCGCTGATTAGTCGCGACCGCGACCAATCAGCAAAGAGGTGTTTAAATTTGGTGACAATACTGCTGATTGGTCGCGGCCGGTGACCGCGACCAATCAGCAGAGCGATGCAGAGCGGGGTTTAAATTTGGCGCCAAAATCGCTGATTGGTCGCCGGCCGCGACCAATCAGCAGAGCGTTGTTTAAATTTTGCGCCAATACTGCTGATTGATCTCGGCCAGCGACCGCGATCAAACAGCAGAGCGTTGTTTAAATTTGGCGCCAATCTCGCTGATTGGTCGCGGACGCCAGACGCGTCCAATCAGCAGACCATTGTTTAAATTTGGCGCCAAGCTCGCTGATTGGTCGCGGCTGGCGTCCGCGACCAATTAGCACAGCAGTGTTTAAATGTGGCGGCAAGATCGGTGATTGGTCGCGGCCGCTATTTAAATGTGTCACCCAAATCGGTGATTGGTCGCGGGCAGCGGCCGCGACCAATCAGCAGAGCGGTGTTTAACTTTAGTGCCAAGATCACTGATTGGTCGCGTGCGGAGAGCGCGACCAATCAGCGAATCGTATTGGTGAGGAGCGGGGAGCGGAATCGTATTAGTGAGGACCGGGGAGCGCCGCTGCCTGTGCGGATACTTCCACTGCGAGAAGCCTGGAGATGAGCGACCCGCGACCAATCACCGAGTTGGGCGCCACATTTAAATAGCGGCCGCAACCAATCAGTACAGCGGTGTTTAAATGCGGAGCCAAGATCGGTGATTGGTCGCGGCCGATATTTAAATTTGGCGCCCAAATCGGTGATTGGTCGCGGGCACCGCCAGCGACCAATCAGCGATTTTTAACACAAATCTTTGTAACACCATGCGGATACTGTGGGGACATCAGCGGCTAGGGTGTGAAGGGAGGACCGGGGAGCGGCGCTGCGGGTCGGGATACTTCTGCTGCGAGCGCCCGCTCATGTCCCGGGTTCTCGCAGCGGAAGTATCCGCACAGGCAGCGCCGCTGACATCCATGCGGCAAGGGTGTGAAGGGAGGACTGGGGAGCGGCGCTGACATCCAATTGGTCGCGGCCGCTATTTAAATGTGCCGCACAAATCGGTGATTGGTCGCGGTCTTGGCCCGCAACCAATCACTGATCTTGCGGCTAAAGTTAACCACTACTGTGCTGATTGGTCGCGGCCAATATTCAAATTTGGCGGCCAAATCGGTGAATGGTCGCGGGCAGCGTCCGCGACCAATCGGCACAGCGGTATTTAACTTTTGCGCTAAGATCAGTGATTGGTCGGGTCTGAAGACCACGACCAATCATCGAATCGTCTTGTTGAGGACCGGGGAGCGGCGCTGCCTGTGCGGCTACTTCCGCTGCGAGAACCCGGGACATGAGCGGGCGCTCGCAGCAGAAGTATCCCGACCCGCAGCGCCGCTTCCCGGTCCTCCCTTCCGCATGGTTGTCAGCGACGCTGGTGGTCCTTCCGCTGCTACCGGCCGGGACATGAGCGCCTTGCGCCGCTCATCTCCCGGCTGCATCTCCGTCCCGCAGAAGGGTCCGGCGATCGAGGTCCTTCTGCTGGTACCGGCCGGGAGATGAGCGCCTCGCGGAGCTCATCTCCCGGCTGCATCGCTGCTGAGCTCCGTCCCGCAGATGAGCCGCTAACGGCCGCCATCTTTTTTCTGAAATCCCGCGGCGCTGATTGGCCGCTGCCGGACCAATGAGCGACGCGAGATTTCCTGGACAGACAGACAGACAGACAGACAGACAGATAGACAGACAGACAGACAGACAGACGGGATAAGACAATTATATAGTAGATAGGTATTCCACAACATATATACAGTATATATCCATCTGAACTAACATTCCTTCTGAGGACTAATCCAGATGCATATACTCAGTGGTGATAGCAGGAGTTAGGCAATCAGGCAGGGTATGTGTAAAACTGAAGTGCATGATGCAGCACAAGCGGGTCCAATGAACATCCTGTCTGCTGCTGTAATAATTACAGATATTTGTAGACATAGCCCCAGATATCAGTGGCTAGGGAAAAAATTTTTTTTTATCTTAATCCTGTTTATTTGCTTAAAAAGCAATCCAGAGTACACAATTTTTCTGCTCCATTTGCGTGTTCTCACTGCAGAATAAAGCCAGATCTGTTCCATATTTCAGCGATAAAAATCCAGAAATTTGAACTGAACATGAAAAATATTGGCCTCCTTTTCCATTCTGTTGCAGTGTGTCGGTCAAGCTATTAACACTAGGTGTCTGTGAGGAATAGTATTACTAAATTACAGGCCTGCTATTTAAAACCGTGGTTCTCTGTCAGACATATCACCTATAAGACTGTTCCAAAATCAGACATTTCTTCCATTTCCATTCTGTTTCAGTGTGTTAGTCAAGATATTCACATTAGGTGTCTGTGAGGAATAGTATTAGTAAATTACAGGCCTGCTATTTAAAACCGTGGTTCTCTGTCAGACATATCAACTATAAGACTGTTCCAAAATCAAACATTTCTTCCATTTTCATTTCGTTGCAGTGTGTTGGTCAAGCTATTCACACTAGGTCTCTGTGTAGAATAATATTAGTAAATTACAGGCCTGCTATTTAAAATTGTGGTTCTCTGTCAGACGTATCACAAATAACTGCGTTCCAAAATCAGCCATTTCTCGTGAACGTGGAAAGTATTGTCCTCCATTAAAAATGGGCAAGGTGCGTGGCAAGGGACGGGGAAGTGGACATGATGGTGAAGGTGCATGCAGAGGCCGAGGACGTGGCCGTGGGCAAGCTGAAATTGTGCCACAACAAACACCCATATCTTGTCGCTCGACCCTCCTGTCCCAATTACTAGGGGACCGCAGTATACCACTATTGAACCCAGAGCAGTGTCAAAAGGTTGTTGGTTGGTTAGCAGATAATGTTTCCAGTCATTTTTGCCGCCACCACCCTGTCTTCCACATGGTCAAGTGTCAGTAGCCGTGAGTCTGGACCGCATATTCCTCACCCTGATCCTCCTTCCTCCCACCATGCCGAGTGCCCGAAGACAACTGATCTCACACTTGGATACTCAGAAGAGCTGTTCACTTTTCCATTTGTAGATTTGGGCCTCTCACCCGACCAGATTCAAGTGAGTCAAGAGGAGAACGCGTGTAGCGATGCCCAAATATTGGAGCAGCCACAGTCACACGAAGGCGACAGTGGGGAAGTGCAATTACTGTTGCAAGAGGTGGATGATGATGATGAGACACAATTGGCAGAAAGTCAGAAGGAGGACCAGGGTGCAGAAGTGGAAGACGAGGTGGTGGATGATAGTAAATGACCCAACCTGGCAGGGGGACATACAGAGCGAGGACAGCAGCACACAGAAGGAGGGAGGCGTTGCACCACAACAGGCAGGAAGAAGCTGTGTGGTGGCCGCAGACACAAGGCGGGAAAACGTTCCTTGTAACACCAACACAACGGAAGTTGCCAGTACAACTGTTAGGTCTTCCCGAGTCTGGTTGTTTTTTAAAGACTCTGCAGATAACCCCAAAAAGGCCATTTGTACCACCTGCCAGGCCAGCATCAGCAGGGGTAGCAAATCTAGCAGCCTGGCCACCTCTAGCATGATCAGGCACATGGCAGCAAAGCACTCGACTAAGTGGGCCGAACTCCAGGGTCCAGCAACAGTGTCGGCGGATGACACGACTTCTTATTCCAATCCCCTGTCAATAGCGCATGACAAGATGCCTCCCGCCCTGCACCTGCCGTTGAACACTCTCAACTAGCACCATCAGCAAGCATGTCCACGTCCTTGTCCCAGCGCAGCGTTCAGTTGTCCCTACCCCAGTCCTTGGAACGGAAGCGCAAATACGCATCCAATGCCCCACAGGTCAAACTACTAAATTCACACTTTTCGCAAATGCTTGCACTCGAAATGTTGCCTTTTAGGCTCGTGGAGACGGAAGCTTTCTGCAACCTGATGGCGGCGGCCGTCCCTCGGTACTCGGTCCCCGGCCGCCACTACTTCTCCAGGTGTGCCGTCCCCGCATTACACGAGCACATGTCCCACAACATTAGACGTACCCTCAACAACGCAGTTACTGGGAAAGTCCACCTAACCACGGACATGTGGAAAAGTGCTTGTGGGCAGGGATGGTACATCTCGCTGATGGCACACTGGGTTAACATAGTGGAAGCTGAAACCCAGTCGGACGTCCTCCCGATGCCGAGGATTGCAGGCCCTGGGTCAATCAGGGTTGCTCCCACAGTCTACAGCTCCTGCACCTCCTCCTCCTCTTCAGCCTCAATCTCCGAAATTACCACATCAGTCACAAGCTGGAAGCACTGCCTCGGCGAAGCGGCAACAAGCTGTGCTGAAGCTAATATGCTTAGGTGACAAATCGCACAATGCTGAAGAGTTGTGGACAGCTCTGAAAGAGCAGGCAGATCTGTGGCTGACACCGCTGACCCTACAGCCAGGCATGGTCATGTGTGACAATGGCCGGAACCTGGTGGTGTCTCTGAGGCGAGGCGAGCTCACACACGTACCATGCCTGGCCCATGTGCTTAACCTCGTCGTTCAGTGGTTTCTCAAAACCTACCCGGATCTGCCAGATCTGCTTGTCAAAGTACGCCGCCTGTGTGCCCATTTTAGAAAGTCAGCTACAGCTTCCACCGCCCTTGCCGTGCTTCAGCAGCGTTTGCAGCTTCCAGCTCACCGACTGATCTGCAATGTCCCCACAAATTGGACCTCTAGATTGCAGATGTTGGAAAGGATTTGTGAGCAGAAGAGGGCAGTTGTTGACTACCAGCATCAACAAGGCCATCGGTATTCAGTTCAGACTCCACACATAAGACCTCAGAAGTGGACATGTATGTCAGACATATGTACTATCCTCCAAAACTTTAAGGACTCCACCAAGATGGTGAGAAGCGATGATGCCATAATTAGAGTCACCATCCCACTTCTCTGTCTTCTGAAATGCTCTCTGCTCACAATTAAAGAGGACGCATTGCAGGCGGAGCACGATGAGATGGAGCAAGGAACTATACAGGGTGATTCCACACAGCCCAGCCTCATCTCATCCCGACGTGGATTGGGTGACAGTGAGGAAGAGGGGGAGGAGGAGGATGAAGAACAGGAGCTAGTTTCCTGCGCTATAGATGGTACTACCTGCACAACTGTCATACCGTCTGTTCAGCATGGATGGCCTGAGGACAGGGAGGAGGAGGAAGAGGAGAAGGATGACGAGGAGAGCATGGTCAGTCATCCTCGTGGTGAGGACACGAAAGTCTTGCCTCTTTGCAGTCTGGCACACATGGCTCAGTTTATGTTACGCTGCCTTTCCGGTGACCCTCCCGTTGTCCAAATTTTAGGTGACAGTCATTACTGGTGGGTCACACTTCTAGACCCACGCTATAAGGGTACCAGAATGCCCTTGTTGCGGAATTATTAAAAAAATTCCCATCTGAAAATGCTGGCGGCAGAGGGCACAGCTCGTTGGACAATCAAGGAGTACAGGCAATCCAGCAGAGGCAGGGCAACACTGTCAAAGTTCTGGGACAGTTTTCTCAGACCCTCCCATCGCACAGATCCTGAGGCGCGGGGTACTCTCCCAAGTAGGTAAAAGTTTCAGAATATGGTGAAGGAGTACCTTGCCGACCGTACCAACGTCCTCCGTGATTCATCTGCCTTATAATTATTGGGTATCCAAGCTGGACACGTGGCATGAACTGGCTCTCTACACCTTGGAGGTCCTGGCCTGCCCTGCCGCTAGCGTTTTGTCAGAATGGGTTTATAGTGCCGCCGGTGGAATAATAACCATTAAGCGCATCCGCCTGTCAACTGAAAATGCTGACAGGCTGACTCTTCTAAAAATGAACAAGGGACTGGATTGGGCCAGACATCTCAACACCACCGAATGATAGCAGCACAACATAAACTCAAATACAGTGGGGGGGTTTTGGGAGGTCTAACTCTATTACCATGCACCTCTGTCTTCACACCCAGACATGGGTGACCCTCGCGTTGTCCAAATTTTGGGTGACAGTCATTATTGGTTGGTGACACTTCTAGACCCACGCTACAAGGAGAACATTCTGTCTCTTATTCCCGCGCAGGACAGACCTAATAAAATGGGACACTAAGAGAAGGCCCTTGTTGCTGAATTATTAAAAAAGTTCCCATATGAAAACGCTGGCGGCAAAGGTCAAAGTTCGTTGGACCACCAAGGAGCACAGGCGAGACACAAATGCAATCGAGCAGAGGCAGAAGAAGACTGTCAAAGTTCTGGGACAGTTTTCTCAGACCCTCCCATTGCACAAGTCCTGATGCGCGGGGTACTCTCCCAAGGAGGGAAAAGTTGCAAAAGATGCTGAGGGAATACCTTGCTGACCGTACCAACGTCCTCTATGCCTTATAATTATTGGGTATCCAAGCTGGACACGTGGCATGAACTGGCTCTCTACGCATTGGATGTCCTGGCCTGTCCTGCCGCTAGCGTTTTGTCAGAGCCGGTTTATAGTGCCGTCAGTGGAATTATAACCGATAGGCGCATCCGCCTGTCAGCTGAAAATGCTGACAGGCTGACTCTTATAAAAATGAACAAGGGCTGGATTGGGCCAGACTTCTCAACACCCCCGAATGATAGCAGCATAACAAACTCAAGTACAGTGGGGGGGGTTTTGGGAGGTCTAACTCTGTTCCCATGCACATCTGTCTTCACACCCAGACATGGGTATACGCTTCCTGATTTTGTCTATTTGCTCTTGTCCTCCTCCTTCTCCGCATCCTCATCCTCCACCACCATATGTACCATATCAACATATCTACGTCTCTTGCAAGGGTCATTGTAGTTTCCCCAAAGTTTTGGCAGCCGTTGCTTCACTGCATAGGCAAACAGTATGGGACACCTACTTTCTAATAATGGGAACATTGTTTTCAGGAGGCCCTCTGATCTCTACGACTCTTGCAAGGGGCATTGGAGTTCCTCCAAATTTTTCACAGCCTCTGAAGTCACTGCATAGGCCAACAGTATGGGAGACCCACTTACTAATAATGTATGTAATGAGACCCTCTCCTTTCTAATGGGAATATGTCGTTACTGAGGCCCACCTCAATGTGTCTTTAAATTGTTAGTGGGGTTTTTCCTAAATTTTGGCAGCCGTTGAACTCACTGCATACCCTATAACTGTATAGCAGACCCTCTGCTTTCTACTGAGAACATGTCGTTACTGTGGCCCAGCTGTATGTGTCTTTAAATTGTTAGTAGGGTTTTTCCTAAATTTTGGCAGCCATTGCACTCACTGCATATCCGATAACTGAATAGCAGACCCTCTTCTTTCTAATGGGAACATGTCGTACTCGTTACTGTGGCCCAGCTCTATGTGTCTTTAAATTGTTAGCGGGGTTTTTCCTAAATTTTGGCACCCATTGGACTCACTACATACCCTATAACTGTATAGCAGACCCTCTTTCTAATGGGAACATGTTCTTACTGTGGCCCAGCTCTATGCGTCTTTAAATTGTTAGTGGGGTTTTTCCTAAATTTTGACAGCCGTGGACCATACCCTATAACTGAATCACAGACTCTCTCCTTTCCAATGGGAACATGTCGTTACTGTGGCTCAGCTCTATGTGTCTTTAAATTATTAGTAGGGTTTTTCCTAAATTTTGGCAGCCATTGAAGTCACGGCATACCCTATAACTGAATAGCAGCCCCTCTCCTTTCTAATGGAAACATGTCGTTACTGTGGCCCAGCTCTATGTGTCTTTAAATTATTAGCGGGGTTTTTCCTAAATTTTGGCAGCGATTGCAGTCACGGCATACCCTATAACTGAATAGCAGCCCTTCTCCTTTCTAATGGGAACATGTCGTTACTGTGGCCCAGCTCTATGTGTCTTTAAATTATTAGTGGGGTTTTTCCCAAATGTTCGCAGTCCTTGCAGTCACAGCATGGGCATTACCACCATAGGAGACCCGCTCCTTTATAATGGGAACATTTTTTTTACTGAGACCCTCCTCTATGTTTCTTCAAAGGCGTATTGGGTTGCGTGCAAATTTTTGTCAGCCCTTGCAGTAACTGCATACGCAATAAAGGTATAGGAGACCCACTCGTTAATAATGGGAAGAACAAAGCATAGCCAGCTGATGGCTCTCTAACAATAGTGAGGGCCGACTGCTGGCCCTTTAAGAATAGTAAGGGCCGCCTGATGGCCCTATAAAAATAGGCTTTGTGACTTTCAGAGTCCCTCCATCATAAATGAAACAGGATGTGTCTGATGTTATGTCACACACCACATGGCCAGATACGGTTGTAAAATGATAAAATGACATTCCCTGGTGAATGCATTTATCTTGGTTGAAAGCAATGCAAAAGTGAAAAAACGCATCAAAAATGCTACGTGTGAACATAGCCCAAGGTGTGGAGGAGCATTTTTGTTTTTGTATATTTATTTTGACTTATATACAAGTCATTACCTTGGAAAGGATGTTCCTTAACATATTTCCCAGGAAAATCCATTTTGGTTTCGTTTTTGCATGTTTTATTTTGAGTCCGTAAAAGTGGAGTAATACCTCTGATAACACTGTTGACAGCATTGACCTGGGAGTCAGAAATGCATCCAGGGGTCTTCCCCATGCTGTTCCCATGTAATTTGAGCGCTGTTCCCATCAATTTGGGCAATTTTTAGGCCCTCTGCTGACCACCGGGGGGAGCCGCCGGAAAAATGCTCAAGTTTCCCATAGACTTACATTGGGCTCGTTACTCGTACCGAGCACTCGAGCATTTCAATTTGCTCGACCCGAACAACGAGTACCTGAGCATTTTAGTGCTCGCTCATCACTAGTGTCAGCTCATGCTCTGAGCATGAGCTGACAGGCCACAGTCCCTGGGTGTCCCCGCAGCCATCTTGGGACCCGGGGTCACCATGGAGGCCATCAGCACAACGTGATCTCCATCGCATGTGGGAAGGGGTTAAAGAGATGCATGCATATAAAAGTATTGTGTGGTGTGAAATCCTGCTGACAGATTCCCTTAAATGACAGATATAGTGCCAGGGGCTTTTGAAACCAAGATAGTAACGAACTTAAGATTCCGTACTCCAATATAGCAAATTCTCCCTCTTGCCAGTTCAATTAGGGATGGCCTTAAGTTAAATGGCACCCTTTTCAAAATTTCTTTTGGTGTTTCAATAAGAAGACATGAAAGGACGAACAGAACACATGACTAGTAGTGATGATCGAGCACTGAAATGCTCGAGTGCTCGGCACTCGAATTGAGCACGTTGGATGTTCGGATATGCTTGACTCAATTAGCGAGCATAATGGATGTGAATGTCAAACTCAAGCATTTTTCCCAAGGGCGGTTTCAGTGTCTCCATCTCTCTCTCACATATTCGCTGTCTATTTTGACTACTTCTGGACCGCCCATAGACCATAAACACCTGTGCTGTCCAAATATTGCTCTACATTGATGTTCTAAAATGTCAATGCAGTGTAAGCAGCTAGCAACTGGATTCTGCCGCTGTGGGGGTTGAGGAGCAGTCTGTGAGACACAGCCAGATTCCCCAGAGAGAAGACAAACATGGTTTATTACAATGTTTACCTTCTACATCCTGTATACACAGCACTGAACCAGAGCCTATGTATTCAGATTTGGAAGAGATTAGGAAGCACTGGCAACAATTCTTCCTCTGGACCCAATGCTCATGTGCTATGCAGGCAAGAGGCAGAAATTCCCCTGTAACTGGCTAATATTCCAGCCACAGGGGAAATCAGCAATAAAAAAAAAATTATTAATATGCTAAAATGCTCCAGGTATTTTAAGACCCTATGGGGGGCATAGTGTGTAAAATAAATGAAAAAATACATAAATTAAAAAAAAAAATAGAAAAGAAGCATAACTAAATAAAACAAAAAAGGAAAGTAAGTCTGAATCACTGTTTCTACCCCTTCACCCCTCTCCACCCCTGCCTTCCAAAAAAAACAAATATACCCAAAATATAAAAAGAATTTCTATGAAAAGAGCAGCACATTTGAAAATATTTTAGATGTTGAGGTAGAAAAAATAAATAATACAGGATTGTGAAAGTTATACACGTATTTCATGTTTTTCTTTACATTTTACCCAAAAGAATCTACACAATAAGGAATATAAAACTGACAAAAAAGTAAGCCCTATATATTGTGAAAAAAGAGGCAAAAATTATTTAAATATCCAAGTGAGAAATTTTTTTAAAGCCGTTAAAGGAGCATGTTCGATAAAACCTCACATATACATGGATAACCAAAGTAATAAATGAAATACATGAATTTTTCAGACCTCAGAGAAGATTCTAAAATTAATTCAAGCTCAAAAACCTAATTTAATTCAAACTCCAGATCTTTTAATTTAGACCCCTAAATTATTTAAACTCCAGATCTTTACATTAAAAAATAATAGTCGTTTTAATTTTTCTTCATAAATCAATAGTACAAGTGAAAAAACTTTAATAACATCTTATTAGAGAAATTTCCTTTTTTTTCCTCCTCCTGAATTGATTATAAATATTCTCAATTCATAGGTAAAGTCTGTCTTCAGCAAAAACAGATCTTTCTATTACTGAGGTGGAAGATGACTGTGGATGCTCATAAAGTTCTATGGAATGGGGAGGGGCGAGGGAAAAGCTAGAGGCAGACACACACATTCGACTGCAAGTTCTCCTGAAACGACAGTTACACAGTGTAACTTAAATTCTATGTTTGGGAAATACAGATTTTACCCCGAAATTGAGAATTTGGTAATGAATGATGAGTTCAAGAGGAGAAAGAAGATTTCTCTGATAAGATATATCACAAAGTTTCTTATTTTCATATGTACTATTGATTTATGAAAAACATATATAAAACAGATACTCTGTACTTCCTGGCACCTCCCCTCATCCACATCTGAGCCTTCGGGCTGACGTCCAAAGAAACAACAGCACACTATTAAAAAGAAGCCATCACTGGGTATCAAGGATGGACTCCTGCCATAAGCGCCTTCGGAATCCACCTTCATGTGGCACCATTAATCCCCATCCAGGATGCCATACATACAGAGGAGAGGAGAAACATCTACTAAAGCCTGTGAGACACCTGCCCGTCAGGAGCAGATTACTAAAGCAGGACAGAAGTTCAGCACCAGGAGAGGAAAGGGACCCTGCAATTAGCCAGGGGAGAAAAAAAAGAAGGTGCAACAAAACAATCAGTGGCTCCTAGAGATGACTTATGCCAGCCTAGGTATCCCGGCATTCAATAGTTCTGTGGGAATAGAGTCCCTGCAATTCGAAGAGGGATCCAAGAGGAATAAAGTCCCTCTACCTCTGTCCATGGACAGGAAAAACAAAATGAGATGGGTTGGGGGTATTCCCGCTTTTAAGAGGTATTGAGGGAAGTCAGTTCTTCTTTCGAAGTCAGGATAAAGAAGGCTACCTCATTGGTGCTATGCCACTGTTAAAGAGGTTGTCCACTACAATAAATAATGCCACCATCAATTTAAACAGTGGAAAGAAGTGTTTTTGTAAATACCTTTTATTGTCATTTGTGCCTGTGATCGGCACTATCGCTGACCGCTCACTGGGCATCACGTGAACCCGGCTGCCGCCTGCTGTGACATCCGCTGATGTCAAGTTCCGGGAACCAAGATGCGTGAAACAAGGATACGCACCCCAATTGACTGGGATGTGGGTATCGTTTCACCAGACGTCACAGACTAGTATCCAGTGCGTGCTTGCGGCCAATGAATGCAGAGGAGATAAAAAGGACGACCCAGGAATCTCACAGAACTGGAAGAATTTTCCAAGGAAGAATGGATGAAAATCTCTCAAACAACGATTGAGAGGCTCTTTGCTGGGTCCAAAAAGCATTTACACGCTGTGATACTAGGTACTAACTATGCAGGGTGCCCAAACTTTTGCATCGGCCCATTTTCCTTTTTTGCAATTTTTTATTTAAAAGTTGAAAATACATATATATTTTTTTTTGCCTCTAATACAAAGGGAATGTGTCATCTCTAACTTTAGGCCTTTTAGAGATCTTTTTTTGATCAGGGGTGCCCAAACTTTTATATGCCACTGTATATTATATTAAGTTACAATATATATCATATGTGGGGGACGGTATGTATCGCCCAGGATGCGCATAGAGGCATATTGAACCCGCTGGAGTGCATTGTAGTCACAGGCACAACTGTGGTTGCAGTACAAAATAAAAGTAAAGTTTGGACTTGGTCAAACTATTTGGCTAAGTCAGATTTAAGAAAACCCGGCATGGGCTTTTATTTTTGGAGTGTACTACAGGATGGCAGTGGGGCGGTTTGCTACCTCCAGCCTGGGTCTTGCATGTGGCTCATGTCCACAGTTTTCATTTAAAAACCTGCAGCAAAGGTTTGGGTGTGTCAGTGTTGTGTTTGCTAGCAGCAGAGTAGGAGGCTCTGCACTACCAGCCTGTGTGAAGCTGAACACAGGCCAGTGAAAGCAACGTACCAGATGCACCTTGAGTAACACAGCGGTGCAGTAACCCATGGCAATGAGGTGTGTTATACTGACTGTATTGGAGGTCCTGGCTGCGATTCAAAGGATAAAGCTGCCTTTAATTTGTGAGGTTTTTTTGGACAATAAAACCTTTAAGTTGGACATTCTTGGGTCGCTGCCTGTTAAATCGCACACCGTCGCACTACAATATGGTGGAGAATGCGGGCAGTGTGAACTGAGGCATACCCCAAAGCTGCATGTTCGTGATCAAGCCGGCAAAGCTACAGCTCAGGCCTGCCGACAACATGGAGGAGCTACTGAAGTAGTTGGTACTCATCCAGCAGCAGCTGCAGTTTCAGCAGCAACAGCAGGAGCAGCACCAGCATCTTCAACGGCAACAGCAGGAGCAGCACCAGCAGCACAAACAGCAGCAGTGTCACGCAAGGTGTGGGAAAGACTTAGTGCAACACAAAAGGAAGAGGGAAAGGGAGCCCAGTCTCTAGGGAAAGGGGGGAAGTGGAGACCTCCTAGGTTGATCTAGCATCACCTTGTCTTCCCTAACATCCCTGTATTGGCTCTTCACCAATCGCTGCATATGTGCCTCGCACTGTCCTTCCCTGGCGTATGGCTAAGGCTAGGGAAGGGAGGAGATGAGCACTAGTCGATCTCCACTAAACATTATAGACAACAGGGGTGATTAAACAGGATGAAATTGCTTAGCTTAGCTTTAGATGACTCCAGACAAATGCCCAGACGTCCTCAAGCTCCAGAGAGGACGAAGTACTGCTCCCTTCACAAGTTGTAATGAATATCACCGACACCTCCCTCTGAAACACAGCAGGTATTTATACACCCAGGCCAGGGTGTTAATTAGCCAGAGGGAGGCAGTCGCTGGGTCTCTAAGAAGATGTCTGTAATGCCAAACGTAGAGATCTCCTGCAACCAACTGCAGGGCGACTGTCACTTCTGACACACCTGTGACAGTACCCCCCTTCTAGGAGTGGCCTCCGGACACTCAGGACCGGGTTTCTCGGGACAAGAGGTGTAGAATGAGCGAACCAATCTGGGAGAGTTCACCTCTGATGCTGAAACCCACATCCTCTCCTACGGACCATAGCCTTTCCAGTGCACCAAGTATTGTAGAGAATGACATTGGAGATGAGAATCTACAATCCTCGAAATCTGGAATCCCAGATTACCATCAACCATTACTGTAGGTAGTGGTAGAGGTGAGGGCTCAAGAGGTTCCAAATACTTTTTGAGCAAGGACCTGTGGAACACATTGTGGACCTAAAGAGCCTGAGGAAGTTCAAGACGAAACGCAGCTGGGTTAATGATGGCGGTTATTTTATAGGGACCAATAAACCTAGGTCTCAGCTTCCAAGAAGGAACTTTCAATCTTATATTCCTGGTAGACAACCACACAAAGTCATTCACATTCAGGTCCGGAGCTGGCAAGTGTTTTCTGTCAGCCATATGTTTATACCTGTCTCCCATGATCTTTAAATTACTCAGAACACCTTGCCATACTGAGGAGTGCGACGAAGCAGAGCGTTCCTCCTCAGGAACTCCTGAACCTTCTCCCCCACTAAAGGTACCAAACTGTGGGTGATAACCGTATGCACCAAAGAATGGTGACCTGCCAGTGGATTCTTGACGACAATTATTAATGGCAAATTCTGCCAGTGGTAGGTAGAATGCCCAATCCTCCTGATTTTCAGACATGAAACACCTGAGGTAGGTCTCCAAATTCTGATTGACACGCTCAGTCTGACGATTTGACTGAGGGTGGAAGGCAGAGGAAAAGGACAGTTGCACCCCCAGTTGAGAACAGAGTGCCTACCAGAACTTGGAAACAAACTGGGTCCCCGATCTGACACCACATCAGAGGGAACCCCGTGAAGGTTCACAATCTCATTTATGAACACCTGAGCAAGTGTCTTGGCATTTGGAAGTGCTGGCAATGCGACAAAGTAAACCATTTTACTGAACCTATCTACTACCACCAAAACCACCATTTTGCCTGCAGAAACCGGTAGGTCAGTAATAAAATCCATGGACAAGTGTGTCCATGGCCTACTAGGGATAGAGTAAAAAAAACACAAAATTTGAGCTTGGTTTAAAATGGTATACATGCAGCACATAAATGCATGTTTCACAATGGCCATGAATCAGAAAAACCTACAAGAAGCAAAATGAAAATAAACCCTGCTGTAAATAAATAAAAAGCAAGTGCATTTAAATAAAATAGGGTTCTTAGTTACACTGTTTTTGATCAAAAATAGTATGAAAGCTATTCCACCAGTGAAAAAGTGAACCCGTTCGGGATAGAACCTACTCTGTCTAATATTAAAAACCTTACCATGTGTCAAAGTTGACCTCTATGTGAATAAGGGCAGACTGAGGCCCCCGGTCCCAAACTAGGGATAGGTAGTGGAAGAAGAGTACCAGACGGACAGGTATGCAAAGACGCAGAACGCATGCAAATACCACAAGCAGCTACGTGTTCACTCACATCCCGATGCAACCCCAGCCATCAAAAACGACGAGAGATGAGGTCCGCGGTTACCTTGCCACCTGGATGCCCAGCAAGCACAGAGTTATGATGTTGCTTAATAACTTTGCGGCGCAAAGATGGTATAAATAACCTTCCTGAAGGGCAAGAGGCAGGGGCATCCCCCTGAGCCTCCAACACCTCACCCTCCAGTTCAGGATACAGTGCCGAAATGATTACCCCTTTCTGTAATATCGAGACAGGGTTCTCATGGTCACCAAAACCAGGGAAGCTCCGGGACAAAGCATCAGCCTTGACATTTTTGACCCCTGGACGAAAAGTGACAACAAAATTGAACCTAGTTAAAAACAGGCACCATCTGGCTTGCCTAGGGTTGAGACTAGTGATGAGCGAACGTGCTCACCATTGCTCGGTACTCGCCCGAGCATCACTGTGCTCGACGACCTCGGCGAGTATTTCCGGGTTGCTCGAGCGGAAACTTGAGTCCCCTCCCTGCATGTTTGGCACTCTTTAGAGAGCCAATGAACATGCAGGGATTGCCTGCCACGCACTGTAATGCCATAGCCATGTTGGTTGTGGGCATTACAGTGATTGGCTGGCCAAACAGCGTCATCAGATCTATGTAAGACCTGGCGCTGCTATGCTCATCACAGTGTACCCCGGATTCAGGCAGAGTAGGGAGAGGTGCTGTTGCATCAGGGAGAGATTTGCTTCTTTATAGTTAGTATAGGTATTCCACAACATATACATATACAGTATATATCCATCTGAACTAACAGTCCTTCTCAGGACTAATCCAGCTGCATATAATCAGTGCTAGGCAGGCAGGCAGTGTATGTGGCACACTGCAGTGTATAATACAGCACAAGAGGGTCTATTGATCGTCCTGTTTGCAGCTGCTGTAATAATTACAGATATTTCTAGACATAGCCCCAGATATAAGGGGCCAGGGCAATTTTTTCTTTTATCTTAATTCTGGTTATTTGCTTAAAAAGCAATCGAGAGTACACCATTTTTCTGATCCATTTGCTTGTTCTCACTGCAGAATAAAGCCACATCTGTTCCAGATTTCAGCAATAAAAATTCAGAAATTTAAACTGAACGTGGAAAATATTGGCCTCCTTTTCCATTCTGTTGCAGTGTGTCGGTCAAGCTATTCACACTAGGTGTCTGTGAAGAAAATTATTAGTAAATTACATGCCTGCTATTTAAAACCGTGGTTCTCTGTCAGACATATCACCCATGAGACTGTTCCAAAATCAGACATTTCTTCCATTTTCATTTCGTTGCAGTGTGTCGGTCAAGCTATTCAAACTAGGTCTCTGTGTAGAATAGTATTAGTAAATTACAGGTCTGCTATTTAAAACCATGGTTCTCTGCAACAAAATGAAAATGGAAGAAATGGCTGATTTTAGAACACTCTTATAGGTGTTATATCTGACAGTGTGTCGGTCAAGCTATTCACTATTAGGTCTCTGTGTAGAATAGTATTAGTAAATTACAGGCCTGCTATTTAAAACAGTGGTTCTCGGTCAAACGTATCACATATAACTGCATTCCAAAATCTGCCATTTCTCGTGAACGTCAAAAATATTGTCCTCCATTAAAAATGGGCAAGGTGCGTGGCAAGGGATGGGGAAGTGGACATGATGGTGCTTGCAGAGGCCGTGGGCAAGCTGAAATTGTGCCACAACTAACACCCACATCTTGTCGCTCGACCTTCCTGTTCCAATTACTAGGGGACTGCAGTACACCACTATTGAACCCAGAGAAGTGTCAAAAGGTTGTTGGTTGGATAGCAAATAATGCTTCCAGTCACTTTTGCCACCACCACCATCACCCTGTCTTACACACGGTCAAGTCTCAGTAGCCGTGAGTCTGGACCTCATATTCCTCACCCTGATCCTCCTTCCTCCCACCATGCCGAGTGCCCAGAGAAAACTGATCCCACACTTGGACACTCAGAAGACTTGTTCACTTTTCCATTTGTTGATTCGGGCCTCTTGCCCGGCCAGCTACAAGCAAGTCAAGAGGAGAACGGGTGTAGCGATGCCCAAATATTGGAACAGCCACGGTCACAGGAAGGCTATGGTGGGAAAGTGCAATTACGGTCACAAGAGGTGGATGATGATGATGATGAGACACAATTGCCAGAAAGTCAGGAGGAGGAGCATTGTGCGGAAGTGGAAGACGAGGTGGTGGGTGATATAGTAAATGACCCAATCTGACAGGGGGACATACAGAGCGAGGACAGCAGTACACAGAAGGAGGGAGGCGTAGCACCACAACAGGCAGAAAGAAGCAGTGTGGTGGCCGCAGACACAAGGTAGGAAAGCGTTCCTTGTAACGCCAACAGGACGGAAGTTGCCAGTACAACTGTTAGGTCTTCCTGAGTCTGGTTATTTTTTAAAGACTCTGCAGATAACTCCAAAAACGCCATTTGCACCACCTGCTAGGCCAGCATCAGCAGGGGTAGCAAAACTAGCGGCATGACCACCACCAGCATGATCAGGCACATGGCAACAAAGCACCAGACTATGTGGGCCAAACCGGAGGGTCCAGCAACAGTGTCTGCGGGTGACACCACTGCTTGTTCCATTGTTGTGCGTGCACGCCAATCCCCTGTCAATGGCGCAAGCCAAGGTGTCTTCCGCCCTGCACCTGTCGTTGAACACTCTCAACTAGCACCATCAGCAAGCACGTCCACGTCCTTGTCCTACCTTGTTCAGTTGTTCCTACCCCAGTACTTGGAATGCAACCACAAATATGCAGCCAACATCTCACAGGCCACACTACTAAATTCACACATTTTGCGAATGCTTGCACTTGAAATGTTGCCTTTTAGGCTCGTGGAGACGGAAGATTTCCGCAATCTGATGGCGGCGGCCGTCCCTCGGTACTCGGTCCCCAGCCGCCACTATTTCTCCTAGTGTGACGTCCCAGCATTACACTAGCACGTGTCCCACAACATTAGACGTGGCCTCAACAACGCAGTTATTGGAAAAGTCCACCTAACCACGGACACATGGACAAGTGCTTGTGGGCAGGGATGGTACATCTTGCTGATGGCACACTGGGTTAATAGAGTGGAAGCCGGGACCACGTCAGACCTTGGGACGGAACACGTCCTCTCGACGCCGAGGATTCCGTGCCCTAGGTCAATCAGGGTTGCCCCCACATTCTACAGCTCCTGCACCTCCTCCTCCTCCTCTTCAGCCTCCATCTCTGAAATGACCACATCAGTCACAAGCTGGAAGCACTGCCTCGGCCAAGCGGCAACAGGCTGTGCTGAAGCTAATATGCTTAGGTGACAAACCGCATAATGCTGAAGAGTTGTGGACAGCTCTGAAAGAGCAGGCAGATATGTGGCTGACACCTCTGACCCTTCAGCCAGGCATGGTCGTGTGGGACAATGGCCGGAACCTGGTGGCGGCTCTGAGGAGAGGCAAGCTCACACACATACCATGCCTGGCCCATGTGCTTAACCACGTGGTTCAGCAGTTTCTCAAAACCTACCTGGATCTGTCGGATCTGCTTGTCAAAGTATGCCGCCTGTGTGCCCATTTTAGAAAGTCAGCTACAGCTTCCGTCGACCTTCCCGTGCTTCAGCAGCATTTACAGCTCCAGCTCACCGACTGATCTGTGATGTCCCCATGCGTTGGAACTCTACATTGCAGATGTTGGGAAGGATTTGTGAGCAGAATAGGGCAGTTGTTGACTACCAGCATCAACAAGGTCATCGGTTTTCAGGTTAGACTCCACATATAAAACCTCAGGAGTGGACATGTATGTCAGACATATGTACCATCCTCCAAAACTTTGAGGGCTCCACCAAGATGGTGAGTGGTGATGACGCCATAATTAGAGTCACCATCCCGCTTCTCTGTCTTCTGAAACGCTCTCTGCTCACAATTAAAGAGGATGCACTGCAGGTGGAGCACGATGAGATGGAGCAAGGAACCATACAGGGTGATTTCACACAGCCCAGCCTCATCTCATCCCAAGGTGGATTGGGTGACAAAGAGGAGGAGGAGGAGGAAGAACAGGAGCTAGTTTCCTGCGCTATAGATGGTACTACCTGCACAACTGTCATACCGTCTGTTCAGGCCTAAGGACAGGGCAGAGGAGGAAGAGGAGGAGGATGACGAGGAGAGCATGGTCAGTCGTCCTCTTGGTGAGGACACGGAAGTCTTGCCTCTTTGCAGTCTGCCACACATGACTGAGTTTATGTTATGCTGCCTTTCCCGTGACCCACGCGTTGTCCAAATTTTGGGTGACAGTCATTATTGGTTGGTGACACTTCTAGACCCATGCTACAAGGAGAATATTCTGTCTCTTATTCCCGCGCAGGACAGGCCTAATAAAATGGGGCACTAAGAGAAGGCCCTGGTTGCGGCATTATTAAAAAAATTCCCATATAAAACGCTGGCAGCAAAGGTCAAAGTTCGTAGGGCAACCAAGGAGTACAAGCGAGAGAGACACAAATGCAATCGAGCAGAGGCAGAGGAACACTGTCAAAGTTCAGGGACAGTTTTCTCAGACCCTCCCATTGCACAAGTCCTGATGCGCGGGGTACTCTACCAAGGAGGGAAAAGTTGCGAAAGATGCTGAGGGAGTACCTTGCCGACCGTACCAACTTCCTCTATGCCTTATAATTATTGGGTATCCAAGCTGGACACGTGGCATGAACTGGCTCTCTAGACCTTGGAGTTCCTGGCCTGTCTTGCCGCTAGCGTTTTGTCAGAGCGGGTTTATAGTGCCGTTGGTGGAATTATAACCGATAGGCGCATCCGCCTGTCAACTGAAAATGCTGACAGGCTGACTCTTATAAAAATGATCAAGGGCTGGATTGGGCCAGACTTCTCAACACCCCCGAATGATAGCAGCATAACAAACTCAAATACAGTGGGGGGTTTTTTGGGAGGTCTAACTCTATTCCCATGCACTTCTGTCTTCACACCCAGACATGGGTATACGCTTCCAGATTTTGTCTGTTTGCTCTTGTCCTCCTCCTTCTCCGCAACCTCATCCTCCACCACCATATGTACCATATCAACATATCTACGTCTCTTGCAAGGGACACTGGAGTTCCTCCAAATTTTTGGCAGCCGTTGATTCACTGCATAGGAAACAGTATGGGAGACCCACTTCCTAATAATGGGAACATTGTTTTCAGGAGGCCCTCCGACCTCTACATCTCTTGCAAGGGGCATTGGAGCTCCTCCAAATTTTTGGCAGCTGTTGCTTCACTGCATAGGCCAACAGTATGGGAGATCCTCTCCTTTCTCATGGGAATATGTCGTTACTGAGGCCCACCTCAATGTGTCTTTAAATTGTTAGTGGCAGCCATTGCACTCACTGGATATCCTATAACTGTATAGCAGACCATCTCCTTTCTAATGGGAACATGTCATTACTGTGGCCCAGCTCTGTGTGTCTTTATATTGTTAGTAAGGTTTTTCCTAAATTTTGCAGCCATTGCACTCACTGCATACCCTATAACTGTATAGCAGACTATCTTCTTTCTAATTGGAACATGTCGTTACTTTGGCCCAGCTCTATGTGTCTTTAAATTGTTAGTGGGGTTTTTCCCAAATTTTGGCAGTCCTTGCAGTCACACTATAGGAGACCCGCTCCTTTATAATGGGAACATTTTATTTTACTGAGACCTTCCTCTCTGTCTCTTCAAAAGGGTATTGGGTTGCGTCCAAATTTTTGTCAGCCCTTGCAGTCACTGGATACGCAATAACAATATAGGAGACCCACTCGTTAATAATGGGAAAAACAAAGCATAGGCGGCTGATGGCTGTCTAACAATAGCGAGGGCCGACTGTTTGCCCTTTAAGAATAGTAAGGCTGTAAAAATAGTGTTTGTAACTTTCACAATCCCTCCTTCATAAATGAAACAGGATGTGTCTGATGATGTTTCACACATCACATGGCCAGATAAGGTTGTAAAATGTTAAAATGACATTTCCCGGTGAATGCATTTGTCTTGGTTGAAAGCAATGCAAAAGTGCAAAAACGCATCAAAAACGCTACGTGTGAACATAGCCCAAGGTGTGAAGTAGCATTTTTGTTTTTGGTTATTTATTTTGCCTTATATACAAGTGATTATCATGGAAAGGATGTTCATTAACATATTTCCCTGGAAAATCCATTTTGTTTTCGTTTTTGTATGTTTTATTGAGAGTCCATAAAAGTGGCACAATACCTTTGAAAATGTTGTTGACAGCAGTAACCTGGGAGTCAGAAATGCTTCCAGGGGTCTTCCCCATGCTCTTCCCATCGATTTGGGCAATTTTTTGGCCCTCTGCAGACCGTCGGGGGGAGCCGCCGGAAAAATGCTCGAGTTTCCCATAGACTTACATTGGGCTCGTTACTTGGACCGAGCACTCGAGCATTCCAATTTGCTTGACTCGAACAATGAGTACCCGAGCATTTAAGTGCTCGCTCATCAGTAGTTGAGACTTTTAGCAGACTGGAGATATGACAGGTTCTTATGGTCAGTAATAACAGTAATAGGTTGGACAGCCCCCTCCAACCAATATTGCCATTCCTCTAATGCCAATTTGATCGCCAAAAGTTCCCTATTATTCACGTCATAATTTCTCTCAGCCGAAGACAAGGTTTTAAAAAAGAAGGCGCAAGGATGCCATTTAGCAGGGGACGAACCCTGAGACAACACAGCCCCAACCCCGACATCCAACGCATCAACCTCCACAATAAAGGGTTGGGAAACATCGGGTTGACTGAGTATTAGTGCAGTGGCAGAATTAATCTTTAAGGAAGAAAAAGCCTGGAGGGAAGCATCCAACCATTTGGAAAAATTAGACCCCTTCTTAGTCATGTCAATAATGGGTTTCATAATAACAGAGTAATTTTGGATGAATTTCCAGTAAAAATTAGTAAAGCCCAGAAAACGTTGTAGAGCCTTCAGGTTCTCGGGACGTTCTCAATCAAGGACTGCACATATCTTCTCCGGATCCATTCGAAAATCTGAAGATGACATCAAGTACCCCAAAAACTGCACTTACTAAACAGTGAAAGCACATTTTTCCCGTTTGGCATAAAGTTTGTTACCCCTTAATATCTGGAGCACCTGGTTATCATGCCCCCGATGAGTCTCAAAATCAGGTGAGTAAACCAAAATATAGTCCAGATAGACCACCACAAACCTCCCCACCAAATGATGGAAAATATCATTTATGAAATACTGGAATACCGCAGGTGTGTTGGTCAAACCAAATGGCATAACCAGACTCTCGAAATGTCCTTCCGGGGTATTGAATACTGTTTTCCATTCGTCCCCTTCTCTGATTCTAACCAGGTTGTAGGCTCCCCTTAAATCCAACTTAGAGAATACCTTAGCTCCTACAACCTGGCTGAACAAATCAGGAATCAAAGGAAGAGGGTATGGATCATGGATGGTAATTTGATTTAATTCCCAGAAATCTAAACAGGGACGTAGACCGCCATCTTTTTGCTTCACAAAGAAGAACCCTGCCACCATGGGCGAAGATGAGGGTCTGATATGTCCCTTCTCCAGACTTTCCACAATGAAATCCTTCATGGCTTGTCTCACAGGGCCAGAAAGATTATAGCGTCCGGATTTTGGTAATTTATCTCCGGGGGTCAGGTTAATAGGACAGTCATAAGCACGATGAGGAGACAAATCCTGACACCCATTCTCATAAAAAATGTCTTTAAAACCAGACAGAAAAGCAGGTAATATTTCCATAGAGACAGTAGCAAGGAAAATATCTAAACAGTTCTCATGGCAGTAATCTCCCCATTCAATAATCTCCTTGGCTTGCCAATCCACCAACGGATTAACAAGCCAAGGAATACCCAAAACAATAGATGTGGGAAGATTGTCCAGGACATAGCAAGGGATTATTTCACAATGAACTGACCCCACCCTCAGTTTTACATTATGTACAATCTGAGTAAATGCTTTCTGTGCAAGTGGCGCCGAGTGAATGGCAAAGATGGAAATAGGTTCAGCCAAAGCACAGCCAGCAAGACCATGAGTTTTCACAAACTGAACATCAACCATGCTGACTCCAGCTCCACTGTCAACAAACACAGAAATTTTCTCGGTTTTGCGCACTAGCACGATCTCTGCTGACAGGACAAAGCGGGAACTGCAGGTTGGTAACAAATGCACCACTTGTTTATGACGCACCCCCTGGGCCAGTGTTGTTGGGGATACCCGGAGCCGGATCAGATGGGGGTTGTAGTCTCCGAGTGGCTGTGACCCGGTCCGTGCCCAGGGTGTCAAGCTCAGTGTGTGGCAGTCCTTATGATGTTACTAGATGTTCTTTTGTGTCGACTACGCCACCCGTTGAATTGCGGTCAATACGGCCGCCGCTGCAGCAGGGTCCACTGAGGCTGGTGATGTGTGTGCAGCTTAGGTAGTATAACCCCCAACGGGAGGGGTATAGCCTCAGGGGGTCAGTTGCAGAGGATGGGGGTTGTGGTGGTGCAGCGGGGATGGAAATGAGACTCGGAGTCGGGCTGTGCAGTTCAGGGTTTGTTTACTTACTGCAGTTGTTCTGGTCACTCCGGCCTTGAGTGACCACCCGAGCCGTGCTGCGTCCACCAGGTCCTGGACTCAGCCAACCCCCAGGTGATTCTGGAGCGTGGTCCTGAGCTCCCTTTCTGTCCTGTCCTCTTCTCTGGCCTTCCCCACCAGGGATCCACCTATGTCCGGCTCCCTCGGGCCTCTTGGTGGTAAACCCTTGTCTCTGGGTTCCCTGACCCTATTCCTGGTCTGCCTTCCAGGTGGATTTAGTGGGTGATCGTGGCAGAGCGATCCTGCCCACGACCTCTGGTTCCTGGCTAAGGTGTGCTGTAGCCTCTGCCAGCTTGGGATCCGGTACCCTGTTGCCAACTCTTCACCCTCTGGTCTAATTTGGGCTCTTGGAGTTCCTTCTTTCTCCCCCTCTGGGTCTTTCTTTCTCCTCTCTCTCTCTCTTGGCCTTGGAGCTGCTCTTCTCCTCTGCTCTGACAGACTGACCTCACTCTGCAAAAGACCCTGTCCTAAGATGGTGCCCACCTTATATACTCCCTCTATGTGTGAGCTCAGGTGACCAGCACCCAATGAGCTCCTAGCATTACCCAGACTGCTCCCCCTATCTGCCCCTACACTACTGGGATGTTCCACCCCCCTCCCACTCCAGCCAGGAACAGACTCTGTCGTACCTGCACATTTCTCTAGTGGGAGTACCATCGGTCTGTTCCCCGGAAATGGGATGTGTGTAGTGCATGCAGCCTACTGAGCTCAGTTCCACACTCCATCCTTACCCGGGAGTGGAATACCACACCTCTGGCTTGAGGTGTAATACCCCTGTAGCAGCCGAATCCTCAGGGTGCTACATTTATCCAACTCCAGACTATCAAGAGTTCACCAAGACTCCTTTTGTTTAGGAATTGCAGGACAGGTCCCAACAAAATGTCTCTTTTTCCCACAAAAAAACATACGCCTTTTTTCCTGCGAATCTCTGGGGAGAGGTATCATGTAGAGACACCCCCTAACTGCATGGGTTCCTCCACCTCCCTCAGTACTGGCTCAACCCCAGACCGCTCCCCTGGCAGAGGTACACAACCCCGAAAAGAAAGCCTCGGATAAGGTGGTCTCAGCTGTCTGTCCCAAAGGTGTCTATCAAGACGGAGGGCCAATGACATGGCAACCTCCAAGAACTGAGGGGTTTCATATACTGGCAAGGCATCTTTCAACCTTTCAGTAAGCCACTCACAAAATTGACTTCTAAGGACTGAATCATGCCATTCGGAATCCGTTGCCCTTCTACGGAATTCCGAACTGTACGTCCCCACTGATCGATTCCCCTGCTGAAGGCAACGTAGCCTAGACTCAGCCAAAGCGACTCGGTTAGGGTCATCATAGATGATGTCCAGAGCCCCTGAAAAAACCCTCCACAGACTGGAGACAAACCGAGTCCTGCGATAAGGAAAACGCCCACGACTGAGGATCTCCCTGCAATAGAGAGATCACAATACCAACCCGTTGCTCCTCATTTCCGGAGGAGTAAGGATGAAGTTTAAAATACAATTTGCATGCCTCCTTAAATACAAAAAACTTGTCCCTACCTCCTGAAAACCTGTCCGGGAGGGCAACCCTGGGTTCAGGCTGGACAGGCCTACCTGCAGAGACCCCCACATTGGCGACCTGTAACCGCTGATGCTGCTGAACCTCACAGCGGAGGTCATTCACCTCCAGAGACAAACGAAAGAACTGCTCTGCGAGCTCCGCAACTGAACCCATACCAAGCGAGAAAGGGAGAAAAAAATGTCCACTCCCAGAAACACACAGAGAAAAAATAAAACCCAAGTGTCCGTTTTTTTTTTCCTTTTCAAAATGTGCTAGTCCGGCGATAATGTCACACAAGGTGTGGGAAAGACTTAGTGCAACACAAAGGGAAGAGGGAAAGGGAGCTCAGACTCTAGGGAAAGGGGGAAGTGGAGACCTCCTATGTTGATATAGCGTCACCCTGTCTCCCCTAACCTTCTTGTATTGTCTCTTCACCAATCGCCGCACGCGTGTTTCGCCCTGTCTTTCCCTGGCATATGGCTAAGGATAGGGAAGGGAGGAGATAAGCACTAGTCGATCTCCACTAAACATTATAGACAACAAGGGTGAACAAACAGGGGGAAATTGCTTAGCCTTAGACGACTCCAGACAAATGTGCAGACGTCCTCAAGCTCCAGAGAGGACGAAGTACTGCTCTTGGTAAAGCCTTCACAAGTAGTAATGAATATCGTCGGCACCTCCCTCTGAAACTCAGCAGGTATTTATACACCCAGGCCAGGGTGTTAATTAGCCAGAGGGAGGTAGCCGCTGGGTCCTACAGACAGCCTCTAAGAAGATGTCTGTAATGCCAAAGTAGAGATCTCCTGCAACCAACTGCAGGGCGACTGTCTGTCCCTTCTGACAAACCCATGACAAGCAGCTACTGTACCAGCAGCAGCAGAAAACTAACGAACTGATTTTGCAACAGATTGCGGCCCTGCGAGAGACGCCCCTAACACCGACCTCGGTTCGTTCTGAAGTCCCGGACAAAATCAGGTCACCACGAAGGAACATGACTCCTGAGGACGACATGGAAGCTTTCCTCACGGTGTTTGAACGCACAGCGGAGCGAGAGAGCTTGTCAATCGCTCAGTGGGCTGAGGTGGTGGCCCCATTGCTGATGGGGGATGCCCAGAAGGCATACTTTGACCTCACGCGAGAGGATGTCCTGAAGTATGGGAAGCTGAAAGGTGAGTTGCCTGATGGGGGTTAACACTTACAGTATGTGCGAGCACAACGTGTGTACCAGTGGTCCTTTGCGGAGTCCCGACCCGTTAGGTCTCAGGCATATGACTTATTACAGTTAGTCAAAAAGTGGCTCCAGTCTGAGACCTTGAGCCCAGCCCAAATGGTAGTAGTTGATCGGTTGGTGTGAACTCTGCCAGCAGTCATACAGCGTTGGGTGGGGCAAGGGGACCCGGGTAACCTGGACCAGGTGGTTAGCGTGATCGAGTGTTATACAGCCACCCAGGACTTTGTACGGGACTCAGCCCCAATGCGAATGGCACACCGGCCTCTGCAATCTCAGGAGCCTGGGAAAGGAACATGTCCCTCTGCTGGGGACAGTCAGAACCAAGCCCATACTGAGGGGGTACCCTGGTGAGGGAGGCAGGAGACCAGTTTCCCCTAAATCTGTCTCGAGGACTGGCGGTGCCACCGCCATTAGGTGCTGGCGATGCCAAGGGCCAGGACATGTGGCTGACTACTGCCCCCTGACTGCGGGTTTACACGCCTGGTGTGTATGTATGCTCGCACCCTCTACACCGCGGACCCCGTCGGTCCAACAGCTGAACTCCATCTGTGTCAGATACGTGTCAATGGACATCATGAGGAGGCTCTCTTGGACTCAGGGAGCCTAGTCACCCTTGTTCATGGGTCATTGATCTCGGGTTAGAACCCACTGGAGGTAAGGTCGGGGTCGTTTGCATACATGGCGAAATCTGCGAATATCCGATGGCAGAAGTTACCTTTTCCACTCTGCGTAAAAAGGTTAAATATGTGGTGGGAGTGATAAAGACTAGCGTTGAGCGAGCACTAAAATGATCGGGCGCTCGAAGCTCGGGCCGAGCTCACCGTGATACTCGGGTGCTCGACCCGAGCAACGACCCCAATGTTAGTCTATGGGAGACCCGAACATTTTTGCGGCGGCACCCCCAGCAGTCTGTAGAAAGCCTAAAAAGTGCCCAAAATGATAGTTACAGTGCTCAAATGACATGGGGACAGCATGGGGATCGCCCCAGGAAGCATTTCTGACCCCCAGGTCACTGCTGTCAACAACGTGGTCAGAGGTATTAAGACACTTTTACGGGCTCACAATAAAATGTCCAAAAACGAAACTGAAACTGTTTTCCTGTGAAATATGTTAAGGAACATCCTTTCCAGGGTAAATACTTGTGTATAAGGTAAAATAAATAACCAAAAACAAAAACACTCCTCCACACCTTGGGCTATGTTCACAAGTAGCATTTTTTATGCGTTTTTGCACTTTTGTATTGCTTTCAACCGTGACAAATGCATTTACCGGAAAATGTCATTTTAACATTTTACAACCTTATCTGGCCATGTGCTGTGCGACACATGCATACAGTGCTGAAAACAAAGAAAATGATGGCACTTCCACTACAAGAAATAGGTGTGAACAGGTGCTTACTAAAAGGAGCTACCTCCATGTACAATGAACAAACAAAGTAGCACTCTGTAATACTGAGTATGTAAATATGAAGTATGAAATATGAACAGCATTACTGCTGTAGAAAATAGAAATAAATTAGAAATTTTAGCGCATGTAAATATGAAGTATGAAATATGAATAGCATTACTGCTGTAGAATATAGAAATAAATGAGAAATTTTAGCGCATGTAAATATGAAGTATGAAATAGGAATAGCATTACTGCTGTAGAATATAGAAATAAATGAGAAATCTTAGCACATAAATTGGCCAATTCATGTGTACCTGACAGCCGCAATAAGGCGTTTCTCGATGTCAGGACCTAACAATGTGAATACCTCTCTAAGGGACATCCGTCTGCTTATGTGAGGGAAAGTAAGATCCTGATGCAATTAAAACCATCTGCGGCATAGGGGTGGAGTGCTCAGTCGAAGTTTAAATCTAGTAACAAAGAAAATGATGGCACTTCCACTACAAGAAATAGGTGTGAACAGGTGCATACTAAGAGGAGCTACTTCCATGTACAATGAACAAACAAAGTAGCACTCTGTAACGCTGAGTATGTAAATATGAAGTATGAGTGCTACTTTGTTTGTTCATTGTACAGTGCTGAAAAGACATGGGAACAGCATGGGGAAGACCCCTGGAAGCATCTCTGACACCCAGGTCACTGCCTAAAAGTGTGCCCATCAGAAGTGATCCTTGCCGCATCAGAAGATGCAGACTTGCAACTATCCCCGTGCAAGTACTTGTCCCTGGGCAGTATTCAATTGTACCTCGGCCATTCCTTGCAATGCAAGCGCAAATATGCAGCCAACCACCCCCCCCCCCCCACAGGCTGCAATACTATACTGCTAGCTTGCACTTGAAATGGGGCCTTTTAGTTTGGAGGAGGCCGAAGCTGGCCACTACCTCATGGCTGCGTCGGCGGCGAGGTCTCCATACTCAGTCCCCAGCCGCCACTATTTGTCCCGGGAACCTTCCCCACACTTTTCTTAGCCTGGCCTGCTTTAGGGCAGCATTGGACAAGCCCACCAGACAACCAGACTCCTCCGGTGGGCCCTGGCTTCTCCATCAGGGGAGTTGAGAGTGCCAAGTTGAGGAGCATGATGATGATGATAGAAGTTAGCATCTGCTTTGTTTTCTTGAAATGCAAGCGTAAGTGTTCAGCCTGCCACCCACCCACCCCCAGGCTGCAATACCATACTGCTAGCTTGCTTGCACTTGAAATGAGGCCTTTTAGGCTTGTGGAGGCAGACGCAGGCCACCATGTCATGGCTGCGTCGGTAGCCTGGTATCAATACTCAGTCCCCAGCCGCCCGGCGGCCGGGTGTCCACACTCGGTCCCCAGTCGCCAGGGGGGGGGGTGCGGGTGTCCATACTCGGTCCGCAGCCGCCCCTATTTGTCCCGCTGCACCTTATACACAAGCACGCATACCAAAACATTACGTGTGCCCTCCCCAGTGCATTTAGTGGGAAGGACAGCCTAACCACACACAAACACGTGGACAAGTGAATGTGGCCAGGGATGGTCCATCTCACTGACGCCTTCACACTGGGTTAATATTGTGGAAGCTGGGACACAGTTGGACACTGGGATGCAACACGTCCTCCAGACATAGAGGATTGCGGGTCCTAGGTCAATCAGGCTTCAACACACAGTTCAGAAGGTAGACAGCAGCAGTGGTCGGCCTCCTACACAACAAGTAAATTATTCATGATCATGAGGCCATCCATCTCCTTAGCTTTCTGTTCCTTGGAATGCAAGCACATGTATGTAGTAGCGGCTAGGCCTGAGGTGGTCAGCGTTTTGGCACATATCCTACCTCCTCCGAGGATTGCTGGATGTTTTCCTGCTACTATCCCAGTTCTATGACTCCCGTTAAAACAAAGCTTCAGGTGATGAATGATGGATGAGGTGGTGGCAAAGGAGAAAGAGCAGGAGGAACAGGGACCATTCACATCAATATCAGGCCAGTCAACCACACATGTCTTGTAGGATATGTTTCTGTACCAAGAGGAGCGGTTTGGCTACACAGTTATAGGGCATACAGTGAGTGCAATGCGTACCAAAAATTTGAGGCACTCCAATGCCCCTTGGAAGTGACATAGAGGTCAGAGGGCCTTAACTAAACCATTTTTTCCATTTATAGCAACTGGGTCTCCTGTACACTGTTGGCCTAAGCAGTGAAAGGAAGGCTTTCCAAAAATTATGAGGAACTGCAATGCCCCTTGAAACAGACGTGGATTACAGCATACTAAACACCTTCTACCCATTATTGGGGAGTGGGTCTCCCTTATTGTTCGCCTATGCATTGAAAAGCTAAAGCTGACTAAAATTAGGAGCCAGTTGGAAGAGTCGTGGAGGTTAGAGGTAATTAAAAACAACATTTCAATGCCCCTTGGAAGAGCTGTGGATTTCAGAGTGGTTTAACAAGACGGTTTTAATGCCCCTTGGAAGAGATATGGAGGTCATAGTAGCTTAACAAGACGGTTTTAATGCCCCTTGGGAGAGACATGGAGTTCAGAGTGGTTTAACAAGATGGTTTTAATGCCCCTTGGAAGAGACGTGGAGGTCACAGTAGCTTAACAAGACGATTTTAATGCCCCTTGGAAGAGGCGTGGAGTTCAGAGTGGTTTAACAAGACGGTTTTAATTCCCCTTGGAAGAGACGTGGAGGTCCCAGTGGAATAAAAAGACAATATCAATGCCCCTTGGAAGAGTGGTGGAGGTCCCAGTGAAATAAAAAGACAATATCAATGACCCTTGGAAGAGAAGTGGAGGTCACAGTAGCTTAACAAGACGATTTTAATGCCCCTTGGAAGAGACGTGGAGGTCACAGAAGCTTAACAAGACGGTTTTAATGCCCCTTGGAAGAGACGTGGAGTTCAGAGTGGTTTAACAACACGATTTTAATGCCCCTTGGAAGAGACGTGGAGTTCAGAGGGGTTTAACAAGATGGTTTTAATGTCCCTTGGAAGAGACGTGGAGGTCACAGTAGCTTAACAAGACGATTTTAATGCCTCTTCGAAGAGACGTGGAGTTCAGAGTGGTTTAACAAGACGGTTTTAATGCCCCTTGGAAGAGACGTGGAGGTCACAGTAGCTTAACAAGATGGTTTTAATGCCCCTTGGAAGAGACGTGGAGTTCAGAGTGGTTTAACAAGACAGTTTTAATGCCCCTTGGAAGAGACGTGGAGGTCACAGTAGCTTAACAAGACGATTTTAATGCCTCTTCGAAGAGACGTGGAGTTCAGAGTGGTTTAACAAGACGGTTTTAATGCCCCTTGGAAGAGACGTGGAGGTCACAGTAGCTTAACAAGATGGTTTTAATGCCCCTTGGAAGAGACGTGGAGTTCAGAGTGGTTTAACAAGACGGTTTTAATGCCCCTTGGAAGAGACGTGGAGGTCCCAGTGGAATAAAAAGACAATATCAATGCCCCTTGGAAGAGTGGTGGAGGTCCCAGTGGAATAAAAAGACAATATCAATGCCCCTTGGAAGAGTGGTGGAGGTCCCAGTGAAATAAAAAGACAATATCAATGACCCTTGGAAGAGACGTGGAGGTCACAGTAGCTTAACAAGACGATTTTAATGCCCCTTGGAAGAGACGTGGAGGTCACAGAAGCTTAGCAAGACGGTTTTAATGCCCCTTGGTAGAGACGTGGATTTCAGAGTGGTTTAACAACACGGTTTTAATGCCCCTTGGAAGAGACGTGGAGTTCAGAGTGGTTGAACAAGACAGTTTTAATGCCCCTTGGAAGAGACGTGGAGGTCACAGTAGCTTAACCAGACGGTTTTAATGCCCCTTGGAAGAGACGTGGATTTCAGAGTGGTTTAACAAGATGATTTTAATGCCGCTTGGAAGAGACGTGGATTTCAGAGTGGTTTAACAAGACGGTTTTAATGCCCCTTGGAAGAGACGTGGAGGTCACAGTAGCTTAACAAGACGGTTTTAATGCCCCTTGGAGGAGACGTGGAGTTCAGAGTGGTTTAACAAGATGGTTTTAATCCCCCTTAGAAGAGATGTGGAGGTCCCAGTGGAATAAAAAGACAATATCAATGACCCTTGGAAGAGACGGGGAGGTCCCAGTGGAATAAAAAGACGATTTTAATGCCCCTTACAAGAGCCATGCAGTACAGCATATTAAAAACATTATTCCCATTATTGGGGAGTGGGTCTCCCATAGTCTTTGCCTATGCCTTCCAAGCAAAAGTTGCCAAAAATTAGGATGGAGGAACTTGCAATGCCCCTTACAAGTGCCATGCAGTATAGCATAATAAAACCATTATTCCCATTATTGGAGAGTGGGTCACCCATAGTCTTTGTCTATGCCTTCCAAGCAAAAGCTGCCAAAAATTAGGACGGAGGAACTTGCAATGCCCCTTACAAGAGCCATGCAGTACAGCATATTAAAAACATTATTCCCATTATTGGGGAGTGGGTCTCCCATAGTGTTTGCCTATGCCTTTCAAGCAAAAGCTGCCAAAAATTAGGATGGAGGAACTTGCAATGCCCCTTACAAGAGCCATGCAGTACAGCATATTAAAAACATTATTCTCATTATTGGGGAGTGGGTCTCCCATAGTCTTTGCCTATGCCTTCCAAGCAAAAGCTGCCAAAAATTAGGACGGAGGAACTTGCAATGCCCCTTACAAGAGCCATGCAATACAGCATATTAAAAACATTATTCCCATTATTGGGGAGTGGGTCTCCCATAGTCTTTGCCTATGCCTTTGAAGCAAAAGCTGCCAAAAATTAGGACGGAGGAACTTGCAATGCCCCTTACAAGAGCCATGCAGTACAGCATATTAAAACCATTATTCCCATTATTGGGGAGTGGGTCTCCCATAGTCTTTGCCTATGCCTTCCAAGCAAAAGCTGCCCAATATTAGGACGGAGGAAATTGCAATGCTGGCAACACGGACCACGGTCACCCTGGTGGTATATTGGTGGTGGAGGCTGAGGATAAGGAGAAGAGCAAAAAACAGCCGAAATGAGGAAGCGTATACCCATGTGTGGGTGTGAAGTGGTGCATGGGAATACACCTCCGCGAAATAACACAGTGGATTTGACTTTATGTTACTCTGCTGTCATTTGGTGGTGATGACAAGTCTGGCCCAATCCAGCCCTTGTTTATTTTGATAAGGGTCAGCTTGTCAGCATTGTCAGTTCACAGGCGAGTGCGCTTATCAGTTATAATTCCCCCAGCGGCACTAAAAACACGCTCTGATAGCACGCTAGCGGCAGAGCAGGCCAAGGCCTCCAAGGTGTACAGAGAGAGTTCATTCCAAGTGTCCATCTTGGATACCCAGTGATTAAAAGGCACGCTGGTACGGTCGGCAAGGTACTCCCTCACCATCTTTTGAAACTTTCCACTCCTTGTGAGAATACCCCGCACCTCAGGGCCTGTAAGCTAGGCAGATCTCAGAAAACTGTCCCAGAACATTGACAGTGTTCCCCTGCCTCTGCTGGATTGGAGTTGCGTCTCTCTCGCCTGTACACCTTGGTTGGGCAACGAACTGTGACCTCTGCCGCTAGCGTGTTCAGATGGGAATTTTTTTAACAGTTCTGCAGCAAGTGCCTTCTGGTACTGCCCCATTTTTGTAGACCTCTCCACCTCAGGAATAAGAGAGTGAAAGTTCTCCTTGTAGCGGGGGTCTAAAAGTGTCACCAACCAGTAATGACTGTCACCCAACATTTTGACAACGCGAGGGTCACGGTAAAGGCAGCGTAACATAAAGACAGCCAAGCGTGCCAGACTGGTAACGGGCAAGACTTCCGTGTCCTCACCAAGATGACGACTGACCATGCTCTCCTCCTCCTACTCCTCCCCCCTGTCCTCAGGCCACCCACGCTGAACCGACGGTATGACAGTTGTACAGGTACTACCGTCTACAGCGCATGATACCAGCTCCTGTTCTTCCTCCTCCTCCTCTTCTCCCTCATTGTCCCCCAATGCACGTTGGGATGAGATGAGGCTGGGCTGTGTGTAATCGCCGGCTACGGCTTCTTGATCCATCTCATCATACTCTGGCTGCAATGCTTCCTCTTTAATTCTCTGCAGAGAGCGTTGCAAAAGACAGACAAGTGGGATGCTGACGCTAATGATGGCGTCATCGCCACTCACCATCTTGGTTTGTCAGGATGGTACATATCTCAGACAGCCAGGTCCACTCCTGAGGTCTTATGTGTGGAGACTGACCTGAATATCGACGGCCTTGTTGCAGCTGGTACTCCACAACTGCTCTCTTCTGCTCACAAATCCTTTGCAACATGTGGAGGGTAGAGTTCCAACGTGTGGGGACATCACACACCAGTCGGTGTGCTGGAAGCTGCAAACGCTGCTGCAACACAGCAAGGGTGGCGGAAGCTGTAGCCGACTTCCGAAAATGAGCTGACAGGTGGCGTACTTTGACGAGCAGATCTGGCAACTCGGGGTACGATTTAAGAAACCGCTGAACCACAAGGTTAAGCACATGAGCCAGGCATGGTACGTGTGTGATCTCGCCTTGCCTCAGAGCCGCCATCAGGTTACGGCCATTGTCACACACGACCATGCCTGGATGTAGGTTCAGCGGTCTCAGCAACAGATCTGCCTGCTCTTTCACAGCTGTCCACAACTCACAAGCAGTGTGAGGCTTATCACCTAAGCTTATGAGTTTCAGCACAGCCTGTTGCCGCTTGGCGGAGGCAGTACTGAAGTGCTTCCAGCTTGTAACTGATGTGGTGATATCTGAGATGGAGGCTGAACATGAGGAGGAGGAGGAGGATGATGCGCAGGAGCTGTACATTGTGGGGGCAACTCTGACTGACATAGGGCCCGCAATCCTCGGTGTGGGGAGGATGTGTTCCGTCCCAAGGTCCGACTGGGTTCCGGCTTCCACTATGTTTATCCAGTGTGCGGTCAGGGAGATGTACCGTCCCTGGCCACAAGCACTTGTCCACAGCAAATGTTTTGGGACACGTGCTTGTGTAGTGCAGGGATGGCACACCGGGCAAAATAGTGTCGGCTGGGGAACGAGGGACAGCCACCGCCATAAGGTTGCGGAAGGATTCCGTCTCCACCAGCCTAAAAGGCAGCATTTCCAACGCAAGCAGTTGTGAAATGTGCGAATTTAGGACTGTGGCCTGTGGGGCGTTGGCTGCGAATTTGCGCTTTCGTTCAAAGGTCTGGGATATGGACAATTGAACGCTGAGGTGGGACGTGGACGTTGATGCTGTTTCTTGAGAAACTTCCATAGCAAGTGAAGACTGAGAGGAGGGGGCATCTTTGCATGCAGTATGGACAGGGGATTGCCTTGCACGCACAACAGGGGCTTCTCTTACATGCACAACAGCGAAAGAAGCAGTGGTGACACCCGCTGACACTGGTCGTGGACCCTGGGGTTCGCCCCACAAAGTCGAGTGCTTTGCTGACATGTGCCTGATCATTCTGGTGGTGGTCAGGCTGGTAGTTTTGCCACCCCTGCTGATGCTGGCCTGGCAGGTGGTACAAATTGCCTTTTTGTGGTTATCAGCAGAGTCTTTAAAAAAATTCCAGACTCTGGAAGACCTACCAGTTGTACTGGCAACGTCCCTCGTGTTGATGTTACGGGGAACGGTTGCCCGCCTTCTGTCTGCGGCCACCACACTGCTTCTTCCTGCCTGTTGGGGTACTCTGCCTTCCTCCCCCTGTGTGCTGCCGGCCTCGCTCTGCGTGTCCTCCTGCCACATTGGGTCAGTTACTAGATCTTCCACCACCTCCTCCTCTTCCACTTCCGCACCACGGTTCTCCTCCTCACTTCGTGGCAATTGTGTCTCATCATCGTCCACCTCTTGTGAAAAATTGCCAGCGTCGCCTTCCTGTGGCCGTGGCTGATCAAATATTTGGCCATCGCTACATGGGATCTCCCCTTTCACTACTTCAAGCAGAGCAGACGAGAGGCCCAAATATGGAAATGGACCAGTGAACAGCTCTTCAGAGTGTCCAACTGTGGGATCAGTTGCTGTCTGACGACACTCGGCATGGTGGGAAGAAGGAGCATCAGGGTGAGGAGGAGTATGCAGTCGAGACTCACGGCTACTAACACTTGACCGTGTGGAAGACAGACCGGAGGTGGTGGTGCCCAGGTGACTGGAAGTATTATCTGCTATCCAATTAATAACCTGTTCACACAGATTAGTTCGCAATAGTGGTGCTGTTGTGTGCTTCCCTACTAATTCTGTCAAGAACTGGGAGCGAGAAGATGTGGCTGTTGGTTGTGGCACATTTTCACCTTGGCCACGGCCCAGTCCTCTACACGCACCATCACCACAACGTCCAGTTCCACGTCCCTTGAAACCACGCGCCTTGCCCATTGTAAATGAAGAGAAATAGCTTACACTCGCACTATCAATGGCAAAAGGGTAATAAAAAGGAGACTTGAACCGTGGAAGAGGAAAACCACAGTTCCAGTTTTCTGGTCTACACCAGACTCTTTTAAACAGATATATTTGTGTCTGAACAGTCAGCGAGACGCTCAAAATGTTTTTTTTTTCTGCAAAAAGGTGGATTACACCCAGATTTGAACAGTGGGAGAGGAAAACCACAGTTCTAGTTATCTGGCCTACACCAGAATCTTATAAACAGATATATTTATGTCTGAACAGTCAGCAAGACACTCAAAATGTTTTTTTTATGCAAAAAGGTGGATTACACCCAGATTTGAACCGTAGGAGAGGAAAACCACAGTTCTAGTTATCTGGCCTACACCAGAATCTTTTAAACAGATATATTTGTGTCTGAACAGTCAGCAAGACACTCAAAATGTTTTTTTTTTATGTAAAAAAGGCAAAAAAGTGGATAATACAGAGATTTGAACCGTGGAACTGCAAAACCATTGTTCTAGTTATCTGGCCTATACCAGACTCTTTTAAACAGATATATCTGTGTCTGAACAGTCAGTGAAACACTAAAAATGTTTTTTTTTATTGAAAAAAGGCAAAAAAGTGGATAAAACAGAGTTTTGAACCGTGGAACTGAAAAACCACAGTTCTAGTTATCTGGCCTACACCAGAATCTTTTAAACAGATATATTTGTGTCTGAACAGTCAGCGAGACACTCAAAATGTTTTTTTTTTATGCAAAAAAGGCAAAAAAGTGGATAATGCAGAGATTTGAACTGTGGAACTGCAAAACCACAGTTCTAGTTATCTGGCCTACACCAGAATCTTTTAAACAGATATATTTGTGTCTGAACAGTCAGCGAGACACTCAAAATGTTTTTCTTTACTGAAAAAAGGCAAAAAGTGGATAATACAGAGATTTGAACCGTGGAACTGCAAAACCACAGTTCTAGTTATATGGCCTACGCCAGACTCTTTTAAACAGATATATTTGTGTCTGAACAGTCAACGAAACACTCAAAATGTTTTTTTTAATGCAAAAAGGTGGATTACACCCAGATTTGAACCGTGGGAGAGAAAAACCACAGTTCTAGTTATCTGGCCTACACCAGACTCTTTAAAACAGATATATTTGTGTCTGAACAGTCAGCGAGACACTCAAAATGTTTTTTTTTATGCAAAAAAGGCAAAAAAGTGGATAACACAGAGATTTGAACCGTGGAACTGCAGAACCACAGTTCTAGTTATCTGGCCTACACCAGACTCTTTTAAACAGATATATTTGTGTCTGAACAGTCAGCGAAACACTCAAAATGGTTTTTTTTATTGAAAAAAAGGCAAAAAAGTGGATAATACAGAGTTTTGAACCGTGGAACTGTAAAACCACAGTTCTAGTTATCTGGCCTACACCGGAATCTTTTAAACAGATATATTTGCATCTGAGCAGTCAGCGAGACACTCAAAATGTTTTTCTTTATTGAAAAAAGGCGAAAAAAGTGGATAATACAGAGTTTTGAACCGTGGAACTGCAAAGCCACAGTTCTAGTTATCTGGCCTACACCAGACTCTTTTAAACAGATAAATTTGTGTCTGAACAGTCAGCGAGACACTCAAAATGTTTTTTTCTGCAAAAAGGTGGATTACACCCAGATTTGAACCGTGGGAGAGGAAAACCACAGTTCTAGTTATCTGGCCTACACCAGAATCTTATAAACAGATATATTTATGTCTGAACAGTCAGCAAGACACTCAAAATGTTTTTTTTATGCAAAAAGGTGGATTACACCCAGATTTGAACCGTGGGAGAGGAAAACCACAGTTCTAGTTATCTGGCCTACACCAGAATCTTTTAAACAGATATATTTGTGTCTGAACAGTCAGCAAGACACTCAAAATGTTTTTTTTTATGTAAAAAAGGCAAAAAAGTGGATAATACAGAGATTTGAACCGTGGAACTGCAAAACCATAGTTCTAGTTATCTGGCCTATACCAGACTCTTTTAAACAGATATATCTGTGTCTGAACAGTCAGTGAAACACTAAAAATGTTTTTTTTTATTGAAAAAAGGCAAAAAAAAGTGGATAATACAGAGTTTTGAACCGTGGAACTGCAAAACCACAGTTCTAGTTATCTGGCCTACACCAGACTCTTTTAAACAGATATATTTGTGTCTGAACAGTCAGTAAGACACTCAAAATGTTTTTTTTTATGCAAAAAAGGCAAAAAGTGGATAATACAGAGATTTGAACCGTGGAACTGCAAAACCACAGTTCTAGTTATATGGCCTACACCAGACTCTTTTAAACAGATATATTTGTGTCTGAACAGTCAGTGAGACACTCAAAATGTTTTTTTTATGCAAAAAAAGTGAATAATACAGAGATTTGAACCGTGGAACTGCAAAACCACAGTTCTAGTTATCTGGCCTACACCAGACTCTTTTAAACAGATATATTTGTGTCTGAACAGTCAGTAAGACACTCAAAATGTTTTTTTTTTATGCAAAAAAGGCAAAAAGTGGATAATACAGAGATTTGAACCGTGGAACTGCAAAACCACAGTTCTAGTTATCTGGCCTACACCAGACTCTTTTAAACAGATATATTTGTGTCTGAACAGTCAACGAGACACTAAAAATGGTTTTTTTAATGCAAAAAGGTGGATTACACCCAGATTTGAGCCGTGGGAGAGGAAAACCACAGTTCTAGTTATCTGGCCTACACCAGACTCTTTAAAACAGATATATTTGTGTCTGAACAGTCAGCGAGACACTCAAAATGTTTTTTTTTATGCAAAAAAGTGGATAATACAGAGATTTGAACCGTGGAACTGCAGAACCATAGTTCTAGTTATCTGGCCTACACCAGAATCTTTTAAACAGATATATTTGTGTCTGAACAGTCAGTGAGACACTCAAAATGTTCTTTTTTATGCAAAAAAGTGAATAATACAGAGATTTGAACCGTGGAACTGCAAAACCACAGTTCTAGTTATCTGGCCTACACCAGACTCTTTTAAACAGATATATTTGTGTCTGAACATTCACAGACACACTCAATTTTTTTTGGAGGGGGGGGGGGATACCAAAAGGTTAATAAGACATTTGTACAGTCTGACTGAGGGAAAAAAAAAAAAAGAGGATTTAGATTAAAAAAAAGGATTTTTCCTGGCCCCTGAGACCTGGGACTAAATCTAGCAATTTGAGCAGCGGTAGCACACAGGACTGTAATGCAGTGTTTGTTGGTATAACCACTGTGTCTCCTATACAGCCTGCCTGCCTGCCTGATATCTGGGATGGATATTAGTCCTGACTCCTGAGAAGGACTGTTTGTTTGATTTGGCAGGCTTTAGATACCCTACTCTACCTATTTCACACTATATATCTCTCCCTAACTCAGCAGCACTGACCCTACACTGTCTGATCCCTGGCGACTGTGTCCAAGATGGCGGCGCCCGGTTTTAAATACTCGAGGTGATGCTGTGCGGCCAGCCAATCACTGTAATGACCACAACCAACATGGCTACAGCATTACAGTGACTGGCTGGCAATCCCTGCATATTCATTGGCTCTGTAAAGAGCACCAAACATGCAGGGCGGAGACCTGAGCTCCCACCCGAGTAACCCGGAAATGCTCGGTGCTCGCCGAACATCCCGAGTAGTGAGATGCTTGGGCGAGTACCGAGCAGTGTCGAGCATGCTTGCTCAACACTAGTTCTCACCCTTTGACTTATTGTATAGCAGGCATCCTAGGGGGCTGCTGGACATAGCCAAAGAGATGTGGGAACAGGAGCGAATTCCACATAGAAGTATAATTGAGCACGTGCAGGATTGGATCGCGGAGGTCATGCCTATAGTAAAAGAGCATCTAATGGATGCCCAGGCAGCACAGAGCCGAGCGTATAATAAAAAAGTGTTACTGTTAGTGCCCACTGCAGAGGGTAAACTCATGGCCAAGTGGCCAGGGCCCTATGAAGTACAGGAAAAGGTGGGGGAAGTGAATTACAGAGTGTACCAACCCGGAAAGAGAAAACCGGAACAACTGTATCATTTGAACCTGCTAAAAGCGTGCAAAGACTGGGAGTGTATGCTTATGGATGCGACTCGTACCGTCTGGGAACCCTCTGACACCAGCCCGGGAGGAGGCCAGGGGTGAAGTTAAGATAAGCGATGCGCTCTCTAAACAGCAACGGTGGGAGGCTCGGAATACGGACGCATTCTCGGTACTACCTTGTTGCACCTCTGTCGTCCAACATGATATTGTTACTGAGCCTCGGGTAAGGGTGCGAGTGAAATCGTACCATGTGCCAGAGGCCCGGAGGCAAGCCATCGCGCCTGAAATGAAACAAATACTCCAGTTAGGAGTCATCGAGGAATCCAGGAGTGAGTGGGCTAGCCCCATTATGTTAATTCCGAAGCCAGACGGATCATTATGATTCTGTAATGACTTCCAGAAATTGAATGAGGTGTCAAAATTTGACCTTTATCCAATGCCTCGGGCAGACGAGCTGATTGAGAGACTAAGCCGGCCCAGTACTTCACCATGCATCTGCCCAAGCATTACGGGCAGGTGCCACTGACAGAATTGGCAAAAGAAAAGACCGCCTTTATAACGCCAGAGGGTCTCTATCACTATGTCATCTTGCCTTTTGGATTACATGGGGCCCCGGCCACCTTCCAGAGGTTGATGGACATAGTGTTGGAACCTCATCAGAAGTGTGCATCAGCATATTTAGATGATATCATCATCTTTAGTACTGACTGGCATACCCACCTGTCCCAGGTACAAGCGGTGTTAGATTCACTCAGAGTTGTGGGGTTAACTCAAAAAAATGTGCGATAGGACTCGAGGAAGCACGGTACTTAGGGTACGTGATTGGCTGTGGGGTTATCAAACCCCAAATAAATAATATTGAGGCCATTCAAAACTGGCCCAGGTCTTTGAGTACTAAACAAGTAAAAGCGTTCCTCGGCATCATTGGGTATTACCGCTGGTTTATACCTAATTTTGCTGGGAGCTCGGCACCCCTGACTGACCTCCTAAAGGGGAAGAAGTCGGTTATGGTTCGGTGGAAACCTCAAGTGGAGGAAGCGTTCCAGTTTATGAAATCGGCATTGTGTGGACAGCCGGTCCTCATCAGCCCCAACTTCAAGAAAAACTTCATCGTGCAAACGGGTGCCTCTGAGGTAGGCCTAGGAGCGGTACTTTCGCAGGAGGTGAACGGAGAGGAACATCCAGTTACCTATTTGAGTAGGAAACTTACAGAGAAAAATTATAGCGTAGTGGAAAAGGAGTGCTTGGCTATTAAATTGGCCTTGGAGTCCCTAGGCTATTATTTGCTTGGGTGACAGTTTCGCTTGGTGACAGACCATTCACCCTTGGTATGGAAGAGAAATGCCAAAGAGAGGAATGCTCCAGTCACCAGATGGTTCCTGTCACTACAAAATTTTAGTTTTTCAGTGGAACATCGAGCGGAGAAGTCACAGGGATATGCAGATGCCCTGGCACCCCCTGTATGGTGACAGGTGTTCAACCCCACAAGTTTGAAGAGGGGGTATATTATTTGAGACAGTGAGGGAGATCATATGCGAGGGACGGTATGTATCCCCCAGGATGCGTATAGAGGCATTCTGAACCCGCTGGAGTGCATTGCAGTCACAGGCATAGCTGTGGTTGCTGTACAAAATAAAAGTAAAGTTTGGACTTGGTCAAACTAATTGGCTGTCAGATTTAAGAAAACCCGGCATGGGCTTTTATTTTTGGAATGAACTACAGGATGGCAGTAGTGCGGTTTACTCCCTCCAGCCCGGGTCTTGCATGTGGCTTATGTCCACTGTTATGTTCTGCTACCAGAGCTAAGGAAAGAGAGGAGATCTGTCCCTACGATAGAACTCAGCTGAATCCCTACGATGTAACAGGGGACCTGATCCTGCGATCAGACCTGCTAAAGTCCTAAGCTAGTCTGTACGGAGACCTATAGATGTGGGGAAGGAATCCCTACAAGTACTAAGGACTGGGAGGAAAATGGACACCTCCTAACAGAAATAGTAGCAGACAGACGAACAAACAAAATATATAGAACATAGAGGTCCGTAGACCAAGCAAACTAACAGAGTTAGATACAGAGCACAGGCTAGCTAGAAAGTAGTAATACAATGAAGTCCAGGAAAGCCAGAAGGGCGGAGCAGGATTAAATAGGCCAACAAGGTCATGTGACCAGCAAAGGAAAAAAAAACCTAAGAGCAAGGTTCTAACAGTACCCCCCCTTCTAAGAGGATCCTCCGGATCCCCTAGGACCAGGCTTATCAGGAAATCTCCTGTGAAACGCTCTGATAAGTCTGGACGCGGAAACATCATCCGACCTCACCCAAGAGTTATCCTCGGGACCGAAACCTTTCCAGGCCACAAGATACTGCAAACTACCTCTATACCGTCTAGAGTTAAGGATGCGAGAAATTTCATATTCCCCGTCCTCCACCACCGGAGGAACAGAGGCAGAGGCGTCACAATCCGATACAACAGCTTATTTCAACAGAGAGACATGAAATACCGGATTAATTCTCCAGGAGGTAGGAACCTCCAACCTAACAGCAGATTGGTTGACAACCTGAAGCACCTTAAAGGGCCCTACAAACTTGGGACCCAATTTCTTTGAAGGAATCCTCAACCGCAGATTCCTAGAGGACAACCAAACCATGTCACCAACAGCGAACAAAACCTCCTGTCGTTTCCTATCAAAGTAGTCTTTAGATTTTCTGTTGGCCTCCTGAAGATTACCACGCACATCCGTCCAAACTCTCTCCAAATCACCGGAAAAATTCTTCTCCTCAGGCACGGCAGATCCCAACTTGGAGAACGACCCAAACGACGGATGTCTCCCAGAACAACAAAAAAAAGGCGAACAACCAGCAGAAGAAGATGTATGATTGTTCAGAGCAAATTCAGCAAGTGGCAGAAACTCAGACCAACGACGGAAATGAGTACAATATTTTTCCACATTACCTGATCCCTGTTTTAAACGTCTCAACTCAGTCTCAGCTGATGCGACACGGTCAGGATCATCATATAATAGTCCCAAAGCAGAAAAAAAACTATCCACTGATCTGAAGCATGTATCACTAGGTTGCAAAGAAAAGGCCCACTCCTGAGGCTCTTTGCGCAAAAGTGACATTATGAACCCTACGCGCTGGGATTCATCCCCAGAGAACTTAGGTCTCAAACGAAAATACAATAAGCAAGCATTTTTAAATGAAAAAAATTCTCGGTGTTCACCAAAAAATAAATCCGGCAAACATACCTTAGGCTCCAAGAAATGTGCTCCAGGACAGCTACTCACATGCTGACGGAGCTCGGCCACCTCCAGAGAGAGTCCCTGCAGGCGATGAGCCAAATCCTGAACCGACACCATGATGGAACAGAAAAATCTTTCCTTAGAGAATTTGCGGGCTGGACTTACTGTTATGTTCTGCTACCAGAGCTAAGGAAAGAGAGGAGATCTGTCCCTACGATAGAACTCAGCTGAATCCCTACGATGTAACAGGGGACCTGATCCTGCGATCAGACCTGCTAAAGTCCTAAGCTAGTCTGTACGGAGACCTATAGATGTGGGGAAGGAATCCCTACAAGTACTAAGGACTGGGAGGAAAATGGACACCTCCTAACAGAAATAGTAGCAGACAGACGAACAAACAAAATATATAGAACATAGAGGTCCGTAGACCAAGCAAACTAACAGAGTTAGATACAGAGCACAGGCTAGCTAGAAAGTAGTAATACAATGAAGTCCAGCAAAGCCAGAAGGGCGGAGCAGGATTAAATAGGCCAACAAGGTCATGTGACCAGCAAAGGAAAAAAAAACCTAAGAGCAAGGTTCTAACATCCACATTTTTCATTAAAAACCTACAGCAAAGGTTTGGGTGTGTCAGTGTTGTGTTTGCTAGCAGCAGAGCAGGAGGCTCTGCACTACCAGCCTGTGTGAAGCTGAACACAGGCCAGTGAAGGCAACGTACCTGATGCACCTTGAGTAACACAGCGGTGCAGTCGCCCTCGGCAACAAGGTGTGTTATACTAACTGTATTGGAAGTCCCGTCTGCGATCCGGAGGATAAGGCTGTGTGCCCACGTAGCGTTTTACAAGCGTTTATGCTGCGGAAATTCCGCAGCGTAAACGCTTCAAAAACGCTTGGTAATCCGCCCCCCATGGTCCTCAATGAGAAGCCGCACTGTCAATGCCCACGCTGCGGTTTTTTCCGCTGCGTTTATGCTGCGCGGAAAAATCCGCAGCATGTCATTTACTTTTGCAGAAGCGCGGCGTAATTGCCGCCATTGACTTGCATTGGGCCGCTTCAAATCCGCAAATATGTCAAAATAATTGCGGAAGTGAAGCGCATTTGCTGCGGTCTTGTACCTCAAAACCGCAGCAAATAGGAAGTGACGTCACAATTGGGCGTTCCATCCATCCATCCCATGAGCATCCCATAATCCAGGAAGATGAGAATCCCATAATATTCCCGTCTCTCAGGATCATGGCTGCTAACGTGGGATGGTACAAGCGGATGAATGTCAACGTGGGATTCATGATTAGTGTGGTAAGTGTCTGTATGTGTCTGTGTGGTGTGTATGTGGTCTGTATGTGTCTGTGTGGTGTGTATGTGGGGTCTGTGTGGGGTCTGTTTGGGGTCTGTGTGCGCGGGTGTCAGCAGGCAGACATAGGCCGATGTGACACTACTACTCCCATCGGCCTATGTCTGTGCCCCGTCCACTAGTGCCAGCAGGATCAGCTCGATGGGAGCAGTAGTTCCCATCAGCCTGATCCTGCTGTAAAATGTGCCCCAAAATTAAATTTAATAGCCCCCATATGTGCCTCCATATATTATTGACCCTATTCCCCCCCCCCCCCTATTTTTTTTTTTTTTGGGGGGGGGTGCGGTGCTATCATTATTAAAGTTTTTTGTTTATTGGCCCCAATAATATCTAATCTACTGCCCCCTTTTTTTTCATTGGTGGCCAGTGGTTACTTAAAAAAAAGTTTATACATTACCTGTCCCCGCCGATCGCCACCTAAAATAAAGTAAAAAATAAAAAACTACACCTATACTCACCTAGACACCTAATTCCCCGAAGCCATCGATCTCCTGTAATAAAATATAAAATAATAAACCACAACCTTATCCTTACCCCTCCGTAGTAGTCCACGAGTGTCCCACGAAGATCTCCAGTTCAGAGCAGCCACATAGAATGTGACCGCTCTGAACCGCTGCCGCCGCTAGAATGAACGGGTTCGCCGGAGTTCAGGCAGCGCTGCTCCGGTGATCTGCTTTACGGCCCCGCTGTACCGTGAGAAATTCCCACGGTACAACAGTGCTGTAAAGGAGGTCACCGGAGCTGCGCTGCCTGAATGCACTCCGGTGACCTCAGTCAGTGGCTCATGCTGCTGGGAGCGGACGTGTTCCCGGCACTGTGAGAATACAGCAGCCATGCACAGCTGTCACCATCTCCAGATGTGACAGCTGTGCATGGGAGATCAGCGCAGGAACATGGACAGGTAACTATTTTTTTTTTTTAGTAAAATTAGAATTAAATAAAATTGTGTTTTATTTCAAATAAAATTATTTTTTTCTGGGTGTAGTGTGTGTTTTTTATTTTTAACACTTTGTAGGTTAGTAATGGGGGTGTCTTATAGACGCCCATCATTACTAACCTGGGCTTCATGTCAGCTGGCGCTGACATGAACCCCAGCACTATTACCACCTGCCACCGCACCAGGGCAGCGTGGAAGAGCGAGGCTAAGTGCCAGATTTGGCGCACAAATATGATGCGCCAAATCTGGGGCAGCTGAGGGCTGATATTATAGCCTGGGAGGGAGCCTATAACCATGGCCCCTTTCTAGGCTATTAATATCAGGTCGCAGCTGTCCGCCTAGCCTTTGCTAGCTACAATTTATAGGGGGACCCCATGTCATTTTTTTGGGGGGGGTCTTCCTATATAGTAGTCAGAAAAGGCAAAGCGGCTAGCCTTTGCTGGCTACAATTTATAGGGGGACCCATGTCACTTTTTTTGGGGGGGTCTTCCTATATAGTAGCCAGAAAAGGCAAAGCGGCTAGCCTTTGCTGGCTACAATTTATAGGGGGACCCCATGTCATTTTTTGGGGGGGGTCTTCTTATATAGTAGCCAGAAAAGGCAAAGCGGCTAGCCTTTGCTGGCTACAATTTATAGGGGGACCCCATGTCACTTTTTTTGGGGGGGTCTTCTTATATAGTAGCCAGAAAAGGCAAAGCGGCTAGCCTTTGCTGGCTACAATTTATAGGGGGACCCCATGTCACTTTTTTGGGGGGGGTCTTCTTATATAGTAGCCAGAAAAGGCAAAGCGGCTAGCCTTTGCTGGCTACAATTTATAGGGGGACCCCATGTCACTTTTTTGGGGGGGGCTTCCTATATAGTAGCCAGAAAAGGCAAAGCGGCTAGCCTTTGCTGGCTACAATTTATAGGGGGACCCCATGTCACTTTTTTTGGGGGGGGCTTCCTATATAGTAGCCAGTAAAGGCTAAGCTAACTGCTGCGGCCTGGTATTAATAGCAAAGGAAGGGTCCATGGTTATTGGCTACTTCACAGACTATAACATCAGCCAACAACCGTCTGCTTTCCCTTTGCTAGTTATTAAAACTATGCGTGAGCCCACTTATTTTTTTTGTTTAAAAGATTTTATTAAACTGAAAGATTATTGTACAGTGTATGTAGGTTCATTCACTGAAAGCTCCTGCATACGCTGTGAGGTTGATTTCTCACGTCCACATATCCACGTTAGTACAGATAAGTGTGACCGAGCATGCTTTGCAATGGGTCTGTGTGTGGGTCTCCGCTGTGTGTGGAAAATGGCATCAACACTCGTCCCGGAGATTGACGTGTGAAAGAACCGTACAATATAGGTGAGGGGTTAGTGTTGGTGTGTGTGCGTACATATCTCCATATGTTTATTTAATTATTTTTTTGGGGTTAATCTTTTATTCCTCCATTTTGTTTTTAAAATAATATTCACACACGTTATTATTCACTGTAGATTGAAAAATATCCCGAAATATGGGACCGAGCTAGTCCTGACTACAAAGACAAGCAGAAGAAAAAAGACGCCTGGGCCTCTGTGTTGAGCCAAATGTATCCCCAGTGGGTGAATGTGGAACGTGATGCCCAAGAGGAAATTAGTAAGTTTTGATTTTTACATTTATTTTTATATCTATTTATAATTGCACTTTTTGGTGTTAAAGCAGTTCATAAATTGTTTTGGTTTTGTCATTGCAGTGTCTGATATTAAAAATCGGTGGAGATCGGTCACCGACCGGCTGGTGAAGTATCACCAGTCGGTGCAAAGTGGCTCATCACCAAAAAGAAGAAAATTTCCTTTTGCGGACGAGCTGGCCTTCATACTAAGCAGTAGGAGTTTGCGGAGGTAAATTCCCAAAACATATTAATTGAAATGTTTCCAAAAATGTTGTATTTACATTGGTTTTTACCTTTTATTTTATACAGAACTGAAGGAAACATCAGGGCCCCAGCAGCAGAAGAGGACACAAACACAGAGCAAGCAGAGGAGGAATCCGAGGACTTTTTCCAGCTTTCCTCACCGGATCCATCTGCTTCGGCATCTTCAGCATCTGGTTGTCCCTCACATTCTTTGTCCAATCCAGCGGACATCGGGACGGGTTTGGTGAATGATTCTCCTGCTCCTGCTCCAAGTGATGCTGGAAGCTCTGCTGGTGATGTGTTGAGGCCCACTGGGAGGGGGTCTGGTTCTGCTCATCTCGTGGCATCGAGAAGGGCGGGCAAAAAAAGGCCAAAAGCCACGGGGGTGGGACTATTGTGCTTGAAGCATTCACAAATCGAACCCTCAGCCTTGTGGAAAGGGCAGCCCAGGAAGATGCCATCGATAAATTTTGCTGAGTCCAAGCTGCCTGCATCAGATCTCTGCCACGAGATAGGCAGAACATGTACATGACTGCAGCAGGCGCTATGGTCATGGCAATTGAAGAGGCAGCAGTTATGCCCTCGCCCCCAGCCGTAGTATGCGGAATATTTAATTGTTTCAATCCCAGTGTGCCTCCACCACGACCAGCAGCTGCAACCCAGCGTTTTGGGCAGGTTGCTGCAGCATACCGTCCAGAAGATATGCAACCAAGTTATGGTCGCCAAATGGCTCATGGTGCATCATCATTTGTCAGAGGACCATCCCCCAACTCTACTTTTTCTCAAGAAATGTTTCCTTGGTAAAGCTTTGAACAAGACCTTCAAAACTTATAGTTAAAAAATTTTACACCTCACTGTCAGCATTTTTGGACCATAGCAAATACAGACAGCACCTGTAGGTCGATAGATACACAATGTTTTAGAGAATCAGACAATTAACAAAGACCTTTTCTTATGGTCACCTATACCAGGCTTCAGGCGTAGGGGACTGTAAGAAAAGGTGTTTCTTTTTATATAATTAAACAACCTACAGGTGCTGCCCGTATTTTAGGGCCCAAAACTGATTACAGGACAGGTGTGCTGTACACAGTGTGTAATTTATTCCCAAGTTATGGGCAATGTTTGTCCGATTCAATTTTCTAGAAGTTTGTTGTTTTTTGTTTTTACAAAGTTTTACAGTTATTCTATATTATGTATTAAAAAAATTATTTAAACTATCTGTTAATTTTTCTTTTCAAGTGTATATGTGGTTGGATTGGGTTGAAATGAAAAAGTGTTACCCTGATCTGCGCTCACCATAGCGCAGGTCAGAGGAACTCTACATTTTTGAAATTTGCTCAAACTAATCTACGTATGTGGTCAGCTGTATACAGTCGTTTTTAAATTAGAATTATACTTTGATATTTTGGACCACAACTATTTTTTGGATGAATACTACTCTCAACACTGTTATTTGCTAGTTCTGTTCTTAGCACAAGCAAATAACAATGGTGAGGGATGACTTTAGCAGACAGTACTTGTGAAGAGCGCTCTAGGTAGTAATGCCAATTTACAGGCTCTGGTCTTTGTGGGTTGTTCACTTTTGCGTTGACGTATTGTCGGAAAACAAAACGTAGAAGGTTGCAATTCAAGAAATATTTTAGACAAATTTAAGTTTAACCAAAATTTATTTTTTTTATAAACACTTTTTTTAACATTTTTATTTAAAAAAAAAAAAAAAAAAAAAAGGAGGAGGAAGTTCTTCTTTTATTGTTCATCAGATCTTCTCTGCTGGTCAGGCTGCTCAACACCAGCACAGGAGTATTGCCAGTGCACGGCACCTTCAGGACTCATGAAGTAGTCAGCAAAGGTTTCTCGCACCCTGGCACCAGATTTGGATGGCCTTCCCTGACCGGAGTTGACAACTGGAATTAATTCAGATAGCTGTGACTCCTCATCTTGCTCGGTGCTGTACTCACGAGCATAGTTGTGGAGTACATAGCATGCCTTAATTACAGTGTCAACGGTCTCCGTATCCAACTGGATGGCAGTGTGAAAGATCCTCCACTGACTACACATGATTCCGAAGGTGCATTCCACATATCTGCGTGCACGACTCAGCCGATAATTGAAAATCCTCCACCGGGCATTCAGTGCCCTTCGTGGGTATGGGCGCAGCAGGTTGGTCTGTAAGGGAAATGCCTCATCCGATACCATCACAAAAGGAACTGGATGTGTGGAACCCGGCAAAGATCTTGGGGCTGGGAGCGTTACGCCATCTTGAAGAATTTGCAGCCCAATCTGTGATGATCTAAACACCCGAGAGTCCCCAGTACTGCCATAAGCACCAACGTCAATGGCAACAAATTTGAAATGTGCATCAGCCACCGCCATCAGTACCACAGAAAAATACTTCTTATAATTAAAGAAGCGTGATCCTGATCGTGGTGGCTGCTGAACTCTCACATGTTTGCCATCGACAGCACCAATGCAGTTTGGGAAATTGGCCACAGTTTGAAAGCCTGCTGCGACCTGCAGCCAAGTCTCCTCGGTTGGAGAAGGCATCACGATGGGCTGCAACTTCTGCCAGATGACGCTACATGTGCACCTCACAATTCTGGAAATGGTGGATTTACCAACCCTAAATTGGAGGTGCAGTGATGTATAGCTCTCTCCTGTGGCCAAAAATCTGAAAAGGAAAAATAGAACATTAGAAAAGCCATAAAAAGAAATACAAGCCAACAGTAATTATCCACTATTGATTCATCTTTTAAAAAATTAAGGTCTTTATTACAAAAAACTATTCCAACAATGGGCGCGTTTTGTTTTTTTTTGGGGGGGGGGCTCCACATTTTCAATCTTTTTTGGTCATCTTTTGTTTTCTCTTGAGTTCACACATATCAATTTATATTGTGTTTTGACTTTGTGTCTGTGTTTGCCTACGATGTTTGCTCTAGAGTTTACACATCAGTGACCTTTTCAATCTGATCTCTGTGCATGGTGATTTCATGGTCAAGCCAAAAATATGTACACAAAGACAGACACAGTGGAGCCATCACCACAGGGTGGCTAACAAAACCAGGTACACCAGCCATCACCACAGGGTGGCTAACAAAACCAGGTACACCAGCCATCACCACAGGGTGGCTAACAAAACCAGGTACACCAGCCATCACCACAGGGTGGCTAACAAAACCAGGTACACCAGCCATCACCGCAGGGTGGCTAACAAAACCAGGTACACCAGCCATCACCACAGGGTGGCTAACAAAACCAGGTACACCAGCCATCACCACAGGGTGGCTAACAAAACCAGGTACACCAGCCATCACCACAGGGTGGCTAACAAAACCAGGTACACCAGCCATCACTGCAGGGTGGCTAACAAAACCAGGTACACCAGCCATCACCGCAGGGTGGCGAACAAAACCAGGTACATATAAATCAACATTCAACTTACCGCAAGGTGATGAGCAGCCTTTCCTCAGCAGAGATGGCCCTTCGCATTACAGTGTCTTGGAAGTCCAGGTCAGGAGACATAAGGCTCAGCAGCCGATCAAATGCAATAATGTTCAGACGGCAGAACTGTTTAAATTTATCAGGAAAACTATAGTAAACAGAGAAAAAAAATTATTAAAAGATAATTTTGTAACATAGTATACAAACAAAACCTTAAAAAAACAGCATACATGGGTGACATTATACTTTCTTCACATATATCTTACCTCCTTAAATCCTGGTAGAGAACATTAAAGTGGCCCTTGTCCGTCCGCTCCTGCAAGATAGGGTGCACCCAAATTTTTTTTTGTCGTCTTCTCCTCCTTAAACGCTCCTATAGAACAATAATAGGTTAGTACACACACTACATAAAAATAATGTACCCCAAAAAAACATAGTTTATATTACCTGCTCAACATTGTAGTGCAGGAGATTTAAGCAAGTCATTAGCAGAAGGTTTAGGCATGGTCTGCTGACCCGCAGGGGCTGCAATTCCTGTGGCATACTGTCTTTTGCAAAAAACAAAATGGTGAAGAGGGGTTGAACTAGGAAATGACATCAGGATTTCCCTCTTTTTTTTTTTTTCAATAACTTTATTTGTGCTCAAAAACGCATGAAATAAGCTTACAAAAACGCAAGTAAAATCCGCATACAAAACCGCGTCAAAAACGCGTCAAAAACGCGACCAAAAAACGCATGCGTTTTTCTGGCAAGGGACATGCAGAAATGTTGCAGAAATTTTCTGCTTCATTTCTGCCTAAGGCTATGTGCCCACGATGCAGAAATGAAGCAGAAAATTTCTGCAGCATTTCTGCATCTCCCTGGCAGAAAAAAACGCATGCAGATTGTGCATGCGTTTTTCCTGCAGAATACATGCAGATCCACATGCGGATTCACATGCGTTTCCGCATGCAGATTGACAAACGCTTTCCAGGCGATAGCATCACTTGGAAAGTGCTTGACAACTAGGTCACACTGTATAAATCCATGCAAACAGCATGGATTTATACAGTGTGAACCGTAAAAATTAAAACAAATAAAGCTATACTCACCCCCGAGGCCCCGGTGTGTGCTGCAGCGCTGCTTCCTGGCTGGTTCCCGGCTGCCGGCATATCGCGAGACAGAGCGGTGAAGGGCCTGCGGTCACATGACTGTGACGTCACCGAAGGTCCTTCAGCGCTGCTGGCATTCAGAGAGAAGACGCCGGACAGGTGAGTATAAACTTTATTTGTTATTTTATACTTTTTTTACAGGTACAATGGTACCCAGGTCTGGATGAGAGTCTCCTCTCCTCCAGAACTGGGTACCATCCGCACATAGAGACGCATAGAAGCTGCTTGTAAAAATGTACAGTCGCGGTTTCTGTGCGTCTCAATGCAAGTCAATGGCGGGAGTTCCGCTGCGCTTCCGCAAAATTAAATGACATGCTGCGGATTTTTGTACGCAGCATAAACACTGCGGAAAAATCCGCAGCATGTGCATAGAACATGCGGAATCCCCTTGGGGACCATGGGGTGCGGATTACCTAGCGTTTTACAAGCGTTTCCGCTGCGGAAATTCCGCAGCATAAACGCTTGAAAAACGCTACGTGGGCACACAGCCAAAGGGTATGTGCACACGATGCAGAAATGCTCAGGATTTTTTCCTGAGCGTTTCTGCATCTCTCTGGCAGGAAAAAACGCATGCGGATTGTACATGCGGTTTCCTGCCAGGGACATGCGGAAATGAAGCGGTCTTCACTTTCATTTCCGCATGCGGGTTGACAAGCGCTTCCCAAGCGATTTTAGCATCACTTGGAAAGTGCTTGTCAACTTCACACTATATAAATCCATGCAACCGGCATGGATTTATATAGTGTGTGATGTCAAAAAATAAAAAATAAATATATACTTTACCCTCTGATGGCCCCCGGTGTCCTGCTTCATCGGTCCCGGCTGCCGGCAGTGAAGACTGTAGGACCTTCCGACGTCAGCGTCACGTGACCCGTCACATGACTCTGACGTCAGCGAAGGTCCTTCATTCAACCGCGAAGTGCGCGGGAAGCCGGCAGGACGCAGCGCGGGCCGTCAGAAGGTGAGAATATATATATTTTTTATTTTATTCTTTTTTTTTTAATGGTACCTGGGTCTGGATGAGAGTCCTCTCATCCACACCCGGGTACCATCCGCACATTAGACCGCATGAAAAGCGCATCAACATATACAGTGATGCGGATTCCATGCGGTCTAATGCAAGTCAATGGCGGCAAAAGAGCAGCGTTTCCGCAAAATTAATTGACATGCTGCGGATTTTTGACCGCAGCGTTTACGCTGCGGAAAAATCCGCATCATGGGCACAGCACATGCGGATTTCCATTGGGGAACATTGCTGCCCTTCTACCATGCGTTTTTCATGCGTTTCCGCGGCGTTTACGCAACTGCAAAAACGCCGCAGAAACGCATGAAAAACGCATCGTGTGAACTCAGCCTAAAGCTGCCTTTAATTTGTGAGGTTTTTTGGACAATAAAACCTTTAAGTTGGACATTCATGGGTGACTGCCTGTTAAATCGCACTGTGTGAACACCGCCGCTCTACAATACATATATACTGTATATACACACTAGTATAGGTTTGTATCCTGGCCATGGCATATTTGTACACCTGTACATTAAGGTAATACTAATGGTGTGTAGACCCTATTTTATGTTTTTTATCTCTCACTGATACTATCATGGGTGCAAGCCTTCTGGATCCTCATATTCCATACTAGGGTTCCTGAGGAAATTAACTATAAGTGTGACTTGCTATATACAGCTCTGGCAAAAATTAAGAGACCACTGAACAGTTTTCTATTGGAAATCATGGAAAGACTGGTGGAAAGCATGCCAAGACGCATGAAAGCTGTGATTAAAAATCATGGTTAGTCCACCAAATATTGATTTCTGAACTGTTTGTGAGTTAAAACATGAGTAATTTGAGGTCTGAAAGCACTGTTTCTTTTTTAGTACTTTGACGCTTTATCATTTGCTGCAAATAAATACAAAATTTTTAGCTTTGAATTTTGGAGACATGTCAGTAGTTTATAGACTAAAACAACAATGTACATTTTACTCAAAAATATACCTATAAAGAGAAAAATCTGAGAAACTAAAAATTTTGCAGTGGTCTCTTAATTTTTGCCAGAGCTGTATATACAGGTGCATCTCACTAAATTAAAATATCATCAAAAAGTTAATTTATTTGAGTTCTTCAATACAAAAAGTGAAACTCATATATTATATAGAGTCATTACAAACAGAGTGATCTATTTCAAGTGTTTATTTCTGTTAATGTTGATGATTATGGCTTACAGCAAATGAAAACACAAAAGTCATTATCTCAGTAAATTAGAATACTTTATAACAACAGCTTGAAAAATGTTTTTAAAATCCAAAATGTTGGCCTACTGAAATCTATGTTCAGTAAATGCACTCAATACTTGGCCGGAGCTCCTTTTGCATCAATTACTGCATCAATGCGGCGTGGCATGGAGGCGATCAGCCTGTGGCACTGCTGAGGTGTTATGGAAGCCCAGGTTGCTTTGATAGCAGCCTTCAGCTCGTCTGCATTGTTGGGTCTGGGGTCTCTCATCTACCTCTTGACAATACCCCATAGATTCTCTATGGGTTTAAGGTCAGGCGAGTTTGCTGGCCAATGAAGCACAGTGATACTGTTGTTTTTAAACCAGGTATTGGTACTTTTGGCAGTGTGGACAGGTGCCAAGTCCTGCTGGAGAATGAAATTTCCATCTCCAAAAAGCTTGTAGACAGAGGGAAGCATGAAGTGCTCTATAATTTCCTGGGAGACGGCTGTGATGACTTTGGTCTTGATAAAACACAGTGGACCTACACCAGCAGATGACATGGCTCCCAAACCATCACTGATTGTGGAAACATCACACTATACCTCAAGCAGCTTGGATTGTGGGCTCTCCACTCTTCCTACAGACTCTGGGACCTTGATTTCCAAAGGAAAATTTGAACTCTGGGACCTTGTGGAATGTGTTAATGACTGCCTTCTGGACATCTGTCAAGTCAGCAGTCTTCCCTATGATTGTGGAGCTTACTGAAACAGACTAAGGGACCTTTTTAAATGCTTAGGAAGCCTTTGCAGGTGTTTTTGTTAATTATTTTAAATTACTGAGATAATGACTTTTGTGTTTTCATTGGCTGTAAGCCATAATCATCAAATTAACAGGAATAAACACTTGAAATAGATCACTCTGTTTGTAATGACTCTATATAATATATGAGTTTCACTTTTTGAATTGAAGAACTTAAATAAATTAACTTTTTGATGATATTCTAATTTAGTTAGATGCACCTGTATATCTATACACACGTGGTCAAAATTGTTGGTACCCCTCGTTTAATGAAAGAAAAACCCACAATCGCACAGAAATAACTTGAATCTGACAAAAGTAATAAATTAAAAATCTATGAAAATGAACAAATGAAAGGCAGACATTGCTTTTCAACCCTGCTTCCACAGAATTAAACTCATGAAATAGGCCTGGACGAAATGATGGTACTCTTCTTAACTTAATATTTTGTTGAACAACCTTTTAAGGCAATCACTGCAATCAAACGATTCCTGTAACGGTCAATGAGACTTCTGCGCCTCTCGACAGGTATTTTGTTCCACTCCTCATGAGCAAACTGCTCCAGTTGTCTTGTGTTTGAAGGTTGCCTTTTTTCAGACGGCATGTTTCAGCTCTTTCCAAAGATGCTCAATAGGATTTAGGTCAGGACTCATAGAAGGTGACTTCAGAATAGTCCAATGTTTTCCTCTTAGCCATTCTTGGGTGTTTTTAGCTGTGTGTTTTGGGTCATTATCCTGTTGCAAGACCCATGACCTGCGACTGAGACCAAGCTTTCTGACACTGGGCAACACATTTCTCTCTACAATCCCTTTATAGTCTTGAGATTTAATTGTACCCTGCACAGATTCAAGACACCTTGTGCCAGATGCAGCAAAGCAGCCCCAGAACATAACAGAGCCTCCTCCATGTTTCACAATAGGGACAGTGTTCTTTTCTTGATATGCTTAATTTTTCCATCTTTGAACATAGAGATGATGTGCCTTGACAAAAACTTCCATTTTTGTCTCATCTGTCCATAGGACATTCTCCCAGAAGCTCTGTGGCTTGTCAACATGTAGTTTGGAAAATTCCAGTCTGGCTTTTTTATGATTTTTTTTCAACAATGGTGTTCTCCTTTGTCATCTCCCATGAAATCCACTTTAGATCAAACAAAGACAGATGGTGCGATCTGACACTGATGTTCCTGGAGCTTGAAGTTCACCTTTAATCTCTTTAGAAGTTATCCTGGGCTCTTTTGTTACCATTAATTTTATCCGTCTCTTTGATTTGTCATCAATTTTCCTCCTGCGGCCACATCCAGGGAGGTTGGCTACAGTCCCATGGATCTTAAATTTCTGAATAATATGTGCAACTGTATTAACAGGAACATCAAGCTGCTTGGAGATGGTCTTATAACCTTTACCTTTAACATGTTTGTCTATAATTTTCTTTCTAATCTCCTGAGACAACTCTTTCCTTTGCTTCCTCTGGTCCATGTTGAGTGTGGTACACACCATGTCACCAAACAACACAGTGAGTATCTGTAGCCCTATAGGGGGCCCACTGACTGATTACAAGATTGAAGACACCTGTGATGCTAATTAGTGGACACAACTTGATTAAACATGTCCCGTTTGTCACATTATTTTCAGGGGTACCATCATTTCTGTCCAGGCCTATTTCATGAGTTTCATTTTTTTTTAAATTCTGTGGAAGCAGGGGTGAAAAGCAATGTCTGACTTTCATTTGTTCATTTTGATAGATTTTTAATTTATTATTACTTTTGTCAGATTCAAGTTATTTCTGTGACCATTGTGGGTTTTTCTTTCATTAAACGAGGGGTACAAACAATTTTGACCACATGTGTATATGTAGCACCCTGAGGATTCGGCTGCTACAGGGGTATTGCACCTCAACCCAGAGGTGTGATATTCCACTCCCGGGTAAGGATGGAGTGTGGACCTGAGCTCGGTAGGCTGCATGCACTACACACATCCCATTTCCGAGGAGCAGACCGACGGTACTCCCACTTAGAAATGTGCAGGTACGACCGAGTCTGTTCCTGGCTGGAGTGGGAGGGGGGTGGTACATCCCAAGTAGTGTAGGGGCAGATAGGGGGAGCAGCCTGGGTAAAGATAGGAGCTCATTGGGTGCTGGTCACCTGAGCTCACACATAGAGGGTGTATATAAGGTGGGCACCATCAGAGAACAGGGTCAGTCTGTCAGAGTAAGAAGCAGAGGAGCAGAGAAGCCCCAGAGAGAGAGAGAGGAGAAAGCAAGAGAGACCCAGAGGGGGAAGCAGAAGAGAGGACTCTAAGACCCCAAATCCAATCCACGGGTGAAGAGTCGGCATCAGGGTACCGGAACCCAAGCTGGTGGGGGCAAAAACACACCCCAGCCAGAGACCGGAGGCCGTGGGCAGCGTCTGCCACGGCCACCCACCACATCCACCACGAAGGCATACCACGTGGAGGGTCAGGGAACCCAAGGCCAAGGGTCACCCAACAGAAGGCCCGAGGGAGCTGGACCTGGGTGGATCACTAGTGGGGACGGCCAGAGAAAGGACAGAAGGAGAGCTCAGGGTCACGCTCCGGACTCGCTTGGGGGTTGGCTGGATCCGGGACCTGGTGGATGCAGCACGGCTCGGGAGGTCACTTGAAGCTGGAGTGACCGGAACATCAGCAGTGAGTAAATACCCTAAACTGCACAACCCGACTCTGTCTTCATTTTACATCTACGCTGCACCACCACAACCCCCATCCTCTGCACCTGACCCCCTGAGGCTATACCCCACCCGTTGGGGGTTATACCACCAAAAGCTGCACCTACACCATCAGCCTCAGCGGACCCTGCTGCAGCGGCGGCCATAGTGACCGCAACACAACGGGTGGCGTAGTCGACAATAAAGAACTTATAACATCTGTAGGACTGCCACATACAACTCAGTTTGACACCCTGGGCACGGACCGGGTCACAGCCACTCGGAAGACTACAACCCCCATCTGATCCGGCTCCGGATATTCCCACTAACGAATATGGCCCAGGGGGCGCGTCAACTTTGGCGTAGTCGGCAGGATTACGTGCCCGCAACACCCGGGTACTGCGTGCCTGAAGAAAAGAACGAGTTTACCTCAAAAAGAAGTCTCCTGCCGGTTCCGGAGGGTCCCCGCCATCGGACCCCATCACCAGTCGATTCCAGCCGGTTGTCCGCCATTAACAACTTTTTCCCGCCATCTGCAGAGTTTCCCGCCACTGGGAAGCGATTCCCGCCATTTCCAAAGGTTTCCCGCCTTGGAAGAGCGGACGCCATTATGGGCGTGCCAGAGGGTGGTGAGAGGCCGCCTCCCATCGTGGGCCAGGACCGAAAATGGCGCCAAAAGTGGAAACCGCCCCCACCAACAGAGACTGTGATGTTAGAGGTGTCTGTCAGCGTGAAAGAACCGCCCCTGGAGCTGACAATCACCAAGTGGCCCCGGGACCGCCCTCGAAGGGGGAGGAGACGAGAGAAAAGAACGAAGATGGGTGCCGCCTGGAGCAGTCTGGAGCGAGCGCACCCGGAGGCAGGAAGCCTGGAGAGGAGTAGCAGAGAAGCTCACCCGGAGATGGCCAGAGAGCAGAGCAGCACCGGCCCGCTGGCCAGGAGCCTGCTGGAAGAAGAGCAGAGCAGCACCGACCCGTTGGTCAGGAGCCTGCTGGAAACCACGACCCCACTAGGCCTAGTGGAGGTCCTCGCACAGCTCCCCCGAGACCGGGAGTGTGCACAGACTGCCCTGGAGGGCCTCGCAAGGAGGATGGCCCGGGTACAGCGAGAGACATTGGCGGAGTGGAGCCGAGAGATGGCCCAGCAAACCAAGACCCGGAGCACGCCAGCCAAGATGAGGAGACAGACCGCCTCTGAGGATGGCGCGGGAGGACCCAAGGCCGGAGACGGCGCCGAGAAGGGAGCCGAACGCATGGAGGCAGGTAAAGGGGACGTCTATACCCCAAGCCGGGACACCGCTTACCTGCCCCAGCTCCCCGTCGCAGAGCCCGAAAGTCCCCCTGCTGTGCCCGAAAACGCCATGTCACCGACGCAGACTAGGCCCCAACCGGAAGCTGCCGCCGCGACCCCTGTGACGTCACACGCCTCAACCCCGAGCGTGACCAAGCAGGAAGTACCACCAGCCTGGTCGCAAGGCCTAGTACCCCCGGGCGCCGCAATACCAACAGCGCCCCCTACCTCCGCGGAGCCTCCGGCCTGGCCGCAAGGCCAGGTAGCCCAGGGTGCCGCCGTCCTAACGGTGCCCTTCACCTTCCAGGTGCCCCAGGCCTGGCCGCAAGGCCTGGGCAACCCGGGCGCCACCACCACCGCGCCCGCACCCGTAAAACCAAGGGTGCCGCGTCTGGGAGAGGACTGGTTTGCCCAGTACACGTGGCCGGACGGGCAGCCTTTCATCTGGCCCCAGAAATATTATGAACTGGAGCACCAGAGGAGAGTTGGGGCCATGTGTGCACCCCTGATTCCGGCTCCGAAGCCCGTGATAAGGATCTCGCCCCCGCTTGAAGAGACCCAATTTGAGTGGGACCCCACCGGAGAAGACCTAATGGGGTTCACTCAAGAAACCAGGGCAGCTGCAGCGGAGCGTGCTGAGTGCTGCCGACAGCAGCTCGAGGAGTTTGCGAGGGAGCGGAGAGAGAGGCGGGTCCGGGAACAACAGGCCCAAATAAGGAGCGCCGAGCAGAAGAGCCGAACCAGGAGGGACCCCCGTGCAGCGCACAGTCCCCGCACCACCGGGACTGTAATTAAGTTCAATATGCAGCATGGGTGGGGCTTCATCAGAGACCACAACACCCCCGGCGACGTCTTTGTCACGCGCAGAGATGTGGAGTCCCATTTGCCGGAGGGGCACAGAGGTCGTGACCTTTATATCGGGGACGAGGTCACCTTTACCCGGCACAAGTGTGCCAAAGGACCTTACGCCTTCCATGTGCATCGCCTGACAGAGGAGGAGCTGCGATGTGAGGAGGAAGAGCAAGAGGATCCGGACGGGTCTGAAGCTGAGATCCCCAAAGAAAGAGCAGGAGGAAGACGTTGTGGAGTACAGCGGAGTAGGTGCTGTAAATAGTTACCCGATCGGGGTATAAAGAAACTGTTACTGCAAATATAGTCCCCGTTGGGACCAGCTGAGTGAACTGTTTACCCGTTTACCCTTAATCCCACAGGCTGAGGACTGTGAGCAGCCATTCCCTTTCCCTCCTTACCTGGCCGAGGACTGAGAGCGGCCATATCCCTTGTAAATAGTTGCGCGTCCTAAAGCGCCCCCTACCGGTTTTATAGGAAAACCATTTTTCAAGAAAAGACTGTCACACTGTACCCGGTCACACGTTGCACAGTGACCGGAGGAGGAGCCAGAGGCGACGAGAATGTTTTATAAGAAAGAATGTTTTGCTGCTAATCTATGTTATTTTATATGTTTTTACTATGTTGTTGATATGAAAAAAATTTGTATGTTTTGGTGTTGTTTATGTCTTACAGCCCGAGGACGTGCTGTGATTTACCAGGGGGGAATGTAGCACCCTGAGGATTCGGCTGCTACAGGGGTATTGCACCTCAACCCAGAGGTGTGATATTCCACTCCCGGGTAAGGATGGAGTGTGGACCTGAGCTCGGTAGGCTGCATGCACTACACACATCCCATTTCCGAGGAGCAGACCGACGGTACTCCCACTTAGAAATGTGCAGGTACGACCGAGTCTGTTCCTGGCTGGAGTGGGAGGGGGGTGGTACATCCCAAGTAGTGTAGGGGCAGATAGGGGGAGCAGCCTGGGTAAAGATAGGAGCTCATTGGGTGCTGGTCACCTGAGCTCACACATAGAGGGTGTATATAAGGTGGGCACCATCAGAGAACAGGGTCAGTCTGTCAGAGTAAGAAGCAGAGGAGCAGAGAAGCCCCAGAGAGAGAGAGAGGAGAAAGCAAGAGAGACCCAGAGGGGGAAGCAGAAGAGAGGACTCTAAGACCCCAAATCCAATCCACGGGTGAAGAGTCGGCATCAGGGTACCGGAACTCAAGCTGGTGGGGGCAAAAACACACCCCAGCCAGAGACCGGAGGCCGTGGGCAGCGTCTGCCACGGCCACCCACCACATCCACCACGAAGGCATACCACGTGGAGGGTCAGGGAACCCAAGGCCAAGGGTCACCCAACAGAAGGCCCGAGGGAGCTGGACCTGGGTGGATCACTAGTGGGGACGGCCAGAGAAAGGACAGAAGGAGAGCTCAGGGTCACGCTCCGGACTCGCTTGGGGGTTGGCTGGATCCGGGACCTGGTGGATGCAGCACGGCTCGGGAGGTCACTTGAAGCTGGAGTGACCGGAACATCAGCAGTGAGTAAATACCCTAAACTGCACAACCCGACTCTGTCTTCATTTTACATCTACGCTGCACCACCACAACCCCCATCCTCTGCACCTGACCCCCTGAGGCTATACCCCACCCGTTGGGGGTTATACCACCAAAAGCTGCACCTACACCATCAGCCTCAGCGGACCCTGCTGCAGCGGCGGCCATAGTGACCGCAACACAACGGGTGGCGTAGTCGACAATAAAGAACTTATAACATCTGTAGGACTGCCACATACAACTCAGTTTGACACCCTGGGCACGGACCGGGTCACAGCCACTCGGAAGACTACAACCCCCATCTGATCCGGCTCCGGATATTCCCACTAACGAATATGGCCCAGGGGGCGCGTCATATATATACAGTACAGACCAAAAGTTTGGACACACCTTTTCTTCTAAAGATTTTTCTGTATTTTCATGATTTTGAAAATTGTACATTCACACTGAAGGCATCAAAACTATGAATTAACACATGTGGAATTATATACTTAACAAAAAAGTGTGAAACAACTGAAAATATGTCTTATATTCTAGGCTCTTCAAAGTAGCCACCTTTTGCTTTGATGACTGCTTTGCACACTCTTGGCATTCTCTTGATGAGCTTCAAGAGGTAGTCACCGGAAATGGTCTTCCAACAATCTTGAAGGAGTTCCCAGAGATGCTTAGCACTTGTTGGCCCTTTTGCCTTCACTCCGTGGTCCAGCTCACCCCAAACCATCTTAATTGGGTTCAGGTCTGGTGTCTGTGGAGGCCAGGTCATCTGGCGTAGCCCCCCATCACTCTCCTTCTTGGTCAAATAGCCCTTACACAGCCTGGAGGTGTGTTTGGGGTCATTGTCCTCTTGAAAAATAAATGATGGTCCAACTAAACGCAAACCGGATGGAATAGCATGCTGCTGCAAGATGCTGTGGTAGCCATGCTGGTTCAGTATGCCTTCAGTTTTGAATAAATCCCCAACAGTGTCACCAGCAAAGCCTCCCCACACCATCACACCTCCTCCTCCATGCTTCACGTGGGAACCAGGCATGTAGAGTCCATCCGTTCACCTTTTCTGCATCGCACAAAGACACGGTGGTTGGAACCAAAGATCTCAAATTTGAACTCATCAGACCAAAGCACAGATTTCCACTTGTCTAATATCCATTCCTTGTGTTCTTTAGCCAAAACAAGTCTCTTCTGCTTGTTGCCTGTCCTTAGCAGTGGTTTCCTAGCAGCTATTTTACCATAAAGGCCTGCTGCACAAAGTCTCCTCCTAACAGTTGTTGTAGAGATGTGTCTGCTGCTAGAACTCTGTGTGGCATTGACCTGGTCTCTAATCTGAGCTGCTGTTAACCTGTGATTTCTGAGGCTGGTGACTCGGATAAACTTATTCTCAGAAGCAGAGGTGACTCTTGGTCTTCCTTTCCTGGGGCTGTCCTCATGTGAGCCAGTTTCTTTGTAGCGCTTGATGTTTTTTGCAACTGCACTTGGGGACATTTTCAAAGTTTGCCAAATTTTTCGGACTGACTGACCTTCATTTCTTAAAGTAGTGATGGCCACTCATTTTTCTTTACTTAGCTGCTTTTTTCTTGCCATAATACAAATTCTAACAGTCTATTCAGTAGGACTATCAGCTGTGTACCCACCTGCCTTCTGCACAACACAACTGATGGTCCCAACCCCATTTATAAGGCAAGAAATCCCACTTATTAAACCTGACAGGGCACACCTGTGAAGTGAAAACCATCTTCAGTGTGAATGTACAATTTTCATAGTCATGAAAATACAGAAAAATCTTTAAATGAGAAGGTGTGTCCAAACTTTTGGTCTGTACTGTATATATATATATATATACAGTACAGACCATCTACATATATACATAAAGCAAACAGTGGTGCAATACACTTTAACCTACCTGTATCCATGGTATAATTCCGTGACCAGGCTTTCCAATGACGTCTTGTATCTTTATAATGTGAGTTGCTATTGATTCGTCTTGCTGGTAAATATTTGTGTGTTTATATTTATGTCATGCATGTCATGAACAAGGACTCTCTTGAGCAAAAAATGTGTTGGAGTTCTGGATAAAATGTGTGAATCATACTGCTAAATGTTTCACTGGATATTGAATAAAGCTCCTTTGGTTTCATCCACTTACAACCTTTGAAGTTGTGTAATGCAGGTCACCGGATGCAACACATAAATAGACACCAGGCAGGAACAGCCAATGAACTAATTATTTCCCTCGCTTTGGCGGGAACTTGCAGTAGTTAAGAAACAGTTAAACAGTTTAAACAGGGTAATAACAAGTAGATTATACAGTACAGGACATATAATGAGTTTTAAATTGGAATGGCAGTAAAGTCTCTTAGAAATTATACTAGTGTTCCTCTTACAGGGGTGATATGCCCATCCCGGTGGGAGCAACTACTTTGGCTCCTCCTGAAGCAATGGCCCTAGCAGGGGTCGCTGGTTGTTCATAGGCCATGAGTCCTTCTGACAAAGTCTACTAATGCATGTTGAGCCTCTTTCGCTCCAACTGACCCCCACCCTGTCTGCTGCCCTAGCCCAGGCCGACCCCTGTACCGTACGTCAGTGCTGAATGCGACAGCACAGCTCACTCATGCCTTCCTTCTACCACTGCAGACGTACTCCTCCTGGCGTAGTCTCCTCAGGGGTCTTCGGTGCCTGATTGCCGATGGTTGTCTCCCGGATCTGGGGAGAAGAGAGCACTCCCGGGTTTTATGCTGTATCTGTTCCCAAACAAATTCATCTTGTGTGTATCGTTTGAGGGGAATGACAGCTTTGGCACGTTCGGTCCTTCGTGGCTCCTCCTGCGAAAGTGTCCCTGGAGTATCCCAAAGGCACAGTGATCCAGCCCTCCTCATCTCCAAGGGCTCCCCTTTGCCTTTGGGTAGTATCGTTTCATTAGTCCGCTCTGCTTCAGAAGAACAGAGCCAGGCCATATTCCAGTGCAATACCTGAGGTGGTGCTTCTTCATCGGCCTCAGGCCGGACTATATAGACTAGATTATCCGGGTGAATTTTCTTCATTATTTAGTAGGGCCCTGCTTCCCAACAGTGATCCAGCTTATTCTTGGGCCGCTTGGCCGGCACTAGCACATGGTCTCCTGGCTGGAGTTGTTCACCTCGCGTTGGGGGCCGATCTCGAATGTTCCACCTCTCAAAACTTCTGCTTGACCAGACGCTTTACTGTCTGAACTCGGTGCTCTCGGACCCAAGTACGCGGACTGTTCCCCATTCAGGGATCTTCCAAATCAAGCTCTAGCTTAGTAATCTCCTGTCCATTACGCCCAAACAGCAGCATGTATAGCGTGTAGCTGGTAGTCACGTGAACTCGATTATTGTATACCAACACCAATTCGGAGATGAACTCGGGCCACTTCATCTTCTTGTCTTCTTCCAAGGTTCATAACATCTGTAACAAGGTCTGACTGAAGTGCTCACAGGCCCTGTTCCCCTGCGGGTGATAGGGTGTGGTTCGAGACTTATCATTGTCGTAGAGAGGGTGTAGCTCCTCCATTACTCGTCCTTGGAAGCAGGGGCTTCCCATTCTCAGGGCTTTACTCCGACTTCCAGAAAGCTCATATTGGGGTTCAGGCGTAGGCGTTCCTTTAAGCCCTGACTTAGGTAAGGATCCCTCAGTCCAGTGACCAATTGATCCCGCAGCACCTCATCCAACGGCCCCATCTCTTTATACCTGTCTTGGAACTTCTTAGTGATGTAGAACGTCACTTCCTGCAGTGCGTTTACGTACTGGGCTACAGTCTCTCCCTCTTCCTGAACCCGGTGGAACAAATGCATGCAGAGGTGGCCTAAGTCTGTGGTGTCACCGTGCATGTCCTCTAAAATTTTGAAGTGTCAGCTCTTTCTCACTTCCCCAGTTATAATTAATCCCATGCGTTCAATGTGAAGTCCTACTTCCCATAGAGGTTGAAGTGTCAGCTCTTTCTCACTTACCCAGTTATAATTAATCCCATATGTTCAATCTGAGGGTGATATGAGCCCTCTCCAGAGATGTCTTTATGGATTTTAACTTTCCTCTACAACAGTTTGATATCTGCCTACTCATACTGACCTGGATAATCATATTGCCAGGTCAGTTTTATCTAATTGTGAACATGGTAAATTTAAAAAAAAAAAAACATAATTGTGGAATTGCACTTTTTTTTGCAATTTCAATGCACTTGGAATATTTTTCCTGCTCTCCAGTGCATCATGTGATAAAATGAATGATGTCATTGAAAAGTTCAACTCATCCCGCAAAAAACAAGCCCTCATGCGGCTATAAGGAAGGAAAAATAAAAAAATTATGACTCTTGAAATAAGGGGAGGAAAATCGAAAGTGCAAAAACGTAAAATCGCAAGGTGTTAAAGTGACCATAGGTATTTGGACAGTTATCTCAAATGCTCTTTAATGAGCTGTATAGGCTTTTTCCTCGTTAATCTATCATCAATTGAGCAAGTAAAAGGTCTTGAGCTAATTCCAGGTGTGGTATTTGCATTTGTGTTGCTGTGAAACAACAACATGTGGTCTCAATGGAAGTGAAACCGATCATCATTAGGTTGAAAAAAAAAAGAAATCCATCAGAGAGATAGCTGAAATGTTAGCAGTGGCCAAATGAACAGTTTGGTACATTCAACAAAGAGTGGACTGGTGAGCTTGGGAACTCAAAAAGGCCTGGACGTCTACAGACGACAACAGCGGTGGATGATCACAAAATCCTTTCCATGGTGAAGAAAACACTTTCACAACATCCATCCAAGTGAAGAAAACTTTCCGAGAAGTAGGTGTTTCAGTATCTAAGTCTACCATAAAAAAGAAGACTTCATGAGAACAAATACAGAGGGTTCACCACAATGTGCAAACCATTCTGGCAGCTAAATAGGAAAGAGTTCTTTACAGTTAGAGCAGTCAGACTGTGGAATGCCAAAAAGGGGCGTATCGGCAGGCACAATAACAGCTTTTAAAAAAGGGCTGGATGAGTTCCCCAGTACACATAACATTCTGGGTTATAGTTAACTTAGTAATAAAATGTATAATTGGTTGAGAAAAATTGAACGTGATGGAACCAGGTCTTTTTTCAACCTATGTAACATTAATCAGCCTTAAAAATAGAAAGGCCAGATTAGACTTTGCCAAAAAAAATCTAAAGAAGCCAGCCAAGTTTTGGAAAAGCATTCTTTGGACAGATGAAACTAAGATCAACCTGTACCAGAATGATGGGAAGAAGAAAGTATAGAGAAGGCTTGGAATGGCTCAAGATTCAAATCACAACACATCCTCTGTTACACATGGTGGAGGCAGTATGATGGCATTAGCATGCATGGATTTCAATGGCACTGAGTCACTAGTGTTTATTGATGATGTAACTGAAGACAGAAGAATCTGGATGAATTCTGAAGTGTACAGGGCTATACTTTCTGCTCAGATTCAACTAAATGCAGCAAGGTTGATTGGACGGCGCAGGGCCGGTGTTAGGGGCAGGCAAACTAGGCCTTTTCGTAGGACCCCACACTCTCTAGGAGCCCCCAGCCAGTGGCATGCCAATAATAGTGGCACACCATGCGGCCGCTATGGGGCCCATGAGTCAGGGGGTCCCGGTGCCAGCGCCAGATCCAGCCCCCCTCGCACATTCAACTGTATCAGCATCATAGATGCCAATATAGTTGAAAGCAATGATGGAGGAGATAGCATCAGGTGACTCTCCCTCTCCCATCATTCCCCCTCTGCGTCTGACGCACTGGGCGTGGTGACGTCACTTCATCATGCGCCACGCTGTGCTGGGCAGTGGAGCTGCTGAGTGGACATGCTGTAGAGGCCGAACTAGTGAGTACGTGGTGGCCTTAATACTGGAGGACTATGGGACTGCCTGCTTTACATCCTGATGGAAGGGTGTCAAACCCTGTGCTCCTAATATTTGAGTATGAGGAACACGTCGGGAGGCACTTTTAGGGTCAGTCCAGGGCTGACTAGCAACTTAGAGTCAGCTGTGGGGTGTCAGGATCAGACGGCATAATAGGGACTGACAGGGTCAATATTTTAATCCTATCAGAAGTAGCAAAAGGAAGCACTGACAGGACATTCCAAACAACAAGACTGATGAGATTGTTTCTTTATTTTTGATACTAATATGAATGCTGTACTGCATTATTTCAGTGGCCTGTTATTGAGCATGCTCCCTATATCATAAGGTGCTCTAGTATGGTATCATTGCCCTACATAACTTTTTGACCACTGTCACTGTTTGTCCTATACAGGGACACAGTCTTTGTTATGTTATATACAGTACAGACCAAAAGTTTGGACACACCTTCTCATTTAAAGATTTTTCTGTATTTTCATGACTATGAAAATTGTACATTCACACTGAAGGCATCAAAACTATGAATTAACACATGTGGAATTATATACTTAACAAAAAAGTGTGAAACAACTGAAAATATGTCTTATATTCTAGGTTCTTCAAAGTAGCCACCTTTTGCTTTGATGACTGCTTTGCACACTCTTGGCATTCTCTTGATGAGCTTCAAGAGGTAGTCACCGGAAATGGTCTTCCAACAATCTTGAAGGAGTTCCCGGAGATGCTTAGCACTTGTTGGCCCTTTTGCCTTCACTCTGCGGTCCAGCTCACCCCAAACCATCTCGATTGGGTTCAGGTCTGGTGACTGTGGAGGCCAGGTCATCTGGCGTAGCACCCCATCACTCTCCTTCTTGGTCAAATGTAATATTATATGATTAACAAATACACCTTTGAAATAAATTGTATCTGCAGGATTACTGCTGGGCTATCAAGGATATAACAAATGGACAATCATTTTCAGTGGGGATGACAAGACTATTTGACCCTTGTGGGTGATAAGCAACCCAAGAAGGGAGAAAGCCACTGTGTATCTACAACCCGTTACAATGGAGTAAGGCCCACCACTCACATTAGATGACAGTCGGCCAAACGATGGATCGTTCGGCAGGCAGCTATCTCAGTCGGCTCTCCCATGTACAAGAGCTCTCATTCAGCTGAGCGATCCAGTGTTGCCTGAGATGTATGGCAGCGGCTTGTCTCCAGGAGACAATATGATTAGCGGCCTGAAATCGCACACATCGGATAGGTATTTCTGGTGCCACCATACGCATTTGACTGTTTACCGAACCAGTCGATATCAGTGGGTTTGGCCAATATTAATGTGTATGTGGGAATTTATCCATATTACAGTATATGGAACTTTAGCTTTAATTCCATCTTTGAGTGCTGGATTATTTTTTTTCGTATCTTTAACCATTTGGGTGATTCCATTTTCAAGTTTTATAGTTACATTTATGTGATTGCTCTGATTGGTCTATGTTGCAAGTATGCACTGTCATGTTCTAATCTAGCACTGGTCTTTGTAATAAACATACGTTCCATACCACCTGACCGTTTTTGCTTTATTGCGTATGATGCTCTATCTCCATCTTTAACTGTTATTTTTTATATACACTGCGTGCAGAATTATTAGGCAAATGAGTATTTTGATCACATGATATTTTTTATACATGTTGTCCTACTCCAAGCTGCATAGGCTTGAGAACCAACTACCAATTAAGTAAATCTGGTGATGTGCATTTCTGTAATGAGGAAGGGTGTTGACTAATGACATCAACACCCTATATAAGGTGTGCTTAATTATTAGGCAACTTCCTTTCCTTTGGCAAAATGGGTCAGAAGAGAGATTTGACGGGCTCTGAAAAGTCCAAAATTGTGAGATGTCTTGCAGAGGGATGCAGCAGTCTTGAAATTTCCAAACTTTTGAAGCGTGATCACCGAACAATCAAGCGTTTCATGGCAAATAGACAACAGGGTCGCAAGAAGCGTGTTGGCCAAAAAAGGCGCAAAATAACTGCCCATGAATTGAAGAAAATCAAGCGTGAAGCTGCCAAGATGCCATTCGCCACCAGTTTTGCCATATTTCAGAGCTGCAAAGTTACTGGAGTATCAAAAAGCACAAGGTGTGCGATACTCAGGGACATGGCCAAGGTAAGGAAGGCTGAAAAACGACCACCTTTGAATAAGAAACATAAGATAAAACATCAAGAATGGGACAAGAAATATCTTAAGACTGATTTTTCAAAGGTTTTATGGACTGATGAAATGAGAGTGACTCTTGATGGGCCAGATGGATGGGCCAGAGGCTGGATCAGTAAAGGGCAGAGAGCTCCACTCCGACTCAGACACCAGCAAGGTGGAGGTGGAGTACTGGTATGGGCTGGTATCATCAAAGATGAACTTGTGGGACCTTTTCGGGTGGAGGATGGAGTGAAGCTCAACTCCCAGACCTACTGCCAGTTTCTGGAAGACAACTTCTTCAAGCAGTGGTACAGGAAGAAGTCGGTATCGTTCAAGAAAAACATGATTTTCATGCAGGACAATGCTCCATCACATGCATCCAAATACTCCACAGCTGGCTGGCCAGTAAAGGTCTAAAAGAAGAAAAAATAATGACATGGCCCCCTTGTTCACCTGATCTGAACCCCATAGAGAACCTGTGCTCCACCATAAAATGTGAGATCTACAGGGAGGGAAAACAGTACACCTCTCGGAGCAGTGTCTGGGAGGCTGTGGTGGCTGCTGCACGCAATGTTGATTGAAAACAGATCAAGCAACTGACAGAATCTATGGATGGAAGGCTGTTGAGTGTCATCGTAAAGAAAGGTGGCTATATTCATCACTAATTTATTTTGTTTTTGTTTTTGCATGTCAGAAATGTTTATTTCTAAATTTTGTGCACTGATATTGGTTTACCAGGTGAAAATAAACAAGTGAGATGGGATTATATTTGGTTTTTATTAAGTTGCCTAATAATTCAGCACAGTAATAGTTACCTGCACAAACAGATATCCTCCTAAGATAGCCAAATCTAAAAAAAACCACTCCAACTTCCAAAAATATTAAGCTTGGATATTTATGAGTCTTTTGGGTTGATTGAGAACATAGTTGTTGATCAATAATAAAAATAATCCTCTAAAATACAACTTCCCTAATAATTCTGCACACAGTGTAGTGTTCTAATAAAAGGGGCTGTCTGGGGCAAACATATTGATGACCCATCGAGGGGATAATTCAATATCAGATTTGCAAAGTCCAGCACCTGGCACTGCCACTAATCAGCTCTTATTTGCTCTGACAGCTGCTGAATGTAGGCACAGTAAAAGGAGCAGCAAAGCGCAGCTTCAGAGGAACCGTTGTGCATTACCAGTCAGAAGCTGCTACACATTGATGGAGCTACACTTGGTGCCTATCCTGGCCAGGAGTAGTGTTTACATCTTGCAGCCACCAGAGAAAATAACAGCTGACTGGTGGGGGGCTGGGTGCTGGACCCCCTGCAATTTGATACGGACTACCTAATCTATGACTGGCCATTATTATGTTGCGCCCGGATCGCCACTTTAAGCTGTCGTTTTTTCATATAAAATATTTTGGACTGTGGGTCTTTTTGGCTTGTGTGCTTGTGCAGATTTATCGATCCAAGGCTTCAAAGCCAACATACATTAGCCAATGTGCAATTCAGCATTCTTCTCTGTTTTATGGCCTTTCTCGAGAAGACTCTTATAAAGAGCAATGCGACTATAGTAGTGGTGATTATATATAGTATATATATTAGTATATATTATATTAATGATATATTTTATACAGTATATATACTATATTTATATGGTGTGCAAAATATCAAAGTGATTTACGCATGAGAGCATGTGATTTAAAGTATCACAGTTCGGGATTTCCTCAAACTAGGAAATATTTACATTACAGACATATCATATATTAAAGAACTATACATTTTACTATTGACTTTTACTCTATGTTAAAGGGATTATCTTCTTTTAGAAAACTTTCTTCTATATGCTAAAATAGTTATTTAAAAAAAAGAAACCTGTTGCTGTTTGGAAAGGTGCATATGATGTCATGATTAGAGATGAGCGTTGTTCTACTCGAACTGTTCGCCAATCTCAAATTCGAGCTGTTTTGGGCGGTGTTCGAGCCGTTCGGCGAACACGAACAATTTGAGAAAAATTCGGCTGTTCGAGGTTATGTTCGATAACTGTTCGTGCACCAAAATCATAACTGGATTTTTTCTCAGTAATGATGAAAATTAATGTTAATACGCAGTTTGAGTGTACAGCGGGGTGGGGGGAGGGGCAGGGGATGGATCTCTGCAGGAACAATGAAGATCTCCATTTTTTTTTTCTCTTTCCTGCATTTACAGTGGGGAGGTGCAATCTGTCAGCCTATCAGCAGCGCACACACGGAGCGAAGTGCTTTTTTTCACACAAGCAAGGGCATGTGTGATTGGCAGTGTATGTCACATGTCCTTGCCCTATAAGACCAAGCCATTTTCCCCGTCGCCACCATTTTCTCACTGCTGCAGCTGCGTGTTAGACGGCACCGCTGTTGCTGTGTGCGCTATACCTTGTTAATTTCAAGCCAATTTTCGCACAAATCTACAGATAGCTTGGGAGTAGGGAATAGTTGTGATTGCAGTCCTTTTAAGGACTAGGTTACAGCATTTCCTACGACTTTTATCAGGCAGGTCTGTGCTCTTAAATAGATAGATTGTGGGAGTAAAGACTAATTGTAATTGGAGTCCTTTTCAGGACTAGGTTACATCAGTTTCTATCAGTTTTTGCCAGGCAGGTCTGTGCCAGTGCTGTGCAAGTTTTTTTCACAGCATTTGGCTGAATCTAGCAAAGCTAATCCTTTTTGGCCTATTGCAGAGTGTGTTAGTCAGTGGAGTAGCCTATCTGTGTTGCAAGATATACCACCTGTGTATAGAATACCAATTTTTTTACTGCACCTAGTGAAGTAAAATCTTTTGGGCATAGCATCATTCTATTAGTACATCTATACTGACCTCCATCAGGTTGCAAATTGAATATAATTTTTTTCTGCATCTAGCTCTGAAAAAATATTGGGCTTCTAGCTGTGTGTGGGACTTGTTGTATTAGTCCATCTATACTGACCTCCATCAGGTTGCAAACTGCATATATTTTTTTCTTCATATACCTCTGAAAAAATATTGGGCTTCTAGCTGTGTGTGGGACTTGTTCTATTAATCCATCTATACTGACCTCCATCAGGTTGCAAACTGAATATATTTTTTTCTGCATCTACCTCTGAAAAAATATTGGGCTTCTAGCTGTGTGTGGGACTTGTTCTATTAATCCATCTATACAGACCTCCATCAGGTTGCAAACTGAATATATTTTTTTCTGCATCTACCTCTGAAAAAATATTGGGCTTCTAGCTGTGTGTGGGACTTGTTGTATTAGTCCATCTATACTGACCTCCATCAGGTTGCAAACTGAATATTTTTTTTTCTGCATCTACCTCTGAAAAAATATTGGGCTTCTAGCTGTGTGTGGGACTTGTTCTATTAATCCATCTATACAGACCTCCATCAGGTTGCAAACTGAATATATTTTTTTCTGCATCTACCTCTGAAAAAATATTTGGCCTTCTAGCAGTGTGTGGGACTTTCTCTATTAGTCCATCTATACTGACCTCCATCAGGTTGCAAATTAAAAATAATTTTTATCTGCATCTAGCTCTGAAAAAATATTTGGCCTTCTAGCAGTGTGTGGGACTTTCTCTATTAGTCCATCTATACTGACCTCCATCAGGTTGCAAATTGAATATAATTTTTTTCTGCATCTAACCCAGCCAATAGTTTTGGCCTAATACCACAGTTTGGCCACTCAGCTCTGCTCGGTTCCCATCCATTGTTTTTTTGTGCAAACAACTCCAGAGTTGTTAATTAGTTAACCACCAAAATGAGTGGAAAAAGGCCTGCTGCTGGTGGAAAGGGAAATAGGCGTGTTGGGAAGGGGAAAAAAGGTTGTGTCCGTGGGGTAGGTGTTAAAGCAACAGTAACATCTGCAGAAGAAAGACCATCTTCCAGCCAAACTAAAATGTCTACTTCTTTTAGCGGACAATGTGATAAGATCCCTTTCTTACGGCCACGCCAATCGCTACAAATTCCAGATGAGGCACAAAAACAGCAGGTGCTTCAACGGATATCAAGTGCTCCTTTAAGTGGGCTCTCCTCCACATCAACTTCAACATCACAAATACTCCAGTCCTCAAAGGTGTCACCCCAATCGCACATGCTTCCTCACAGCTCCCAAATCTCCAGCTGCCCGTCTGAGTATGAGGTAGAACAGATGGTTGAGTCTGCAGAGCTGTTTACTCATACTATAGCCTGGGAATCAGAGGTCGACTCCAGCGCTTCTGTGAATCCAGACGAGGAAATGATCTGCACTGATGCCCAGAATCTTTATGAGTCGGATCCAGGACCAGACGCAGAAGGTTCTGACCATAATGTAGACCCTCATTCCCAAACTGTAACTCCTGTTGGTGGAGACAATGAGGAAGACGATGATAAGACTCAAATACCTGATTGGAGCGACAACTTTAGTTTTTTGTCAGGGCAGGAACAGGTTGGCTCTGAGGACGACGGGTGTGATAACGCACAGGGTGATGATGATGAGGTTGGAGATCCCACTTACTGTCAACCCACAGTCAGCCAAGAGATGAGGTCAGCAGAGGAGGTGGAAGAAGATGCTAGTGACGACGAGGTCAGGTTGCGCCTTCCTGGACAGAGACGTAGTACTGGAAGCATGTCAACAACTGCATCCTCAAACACAACTCTGCCTCTCACCACAAGTCGTGGTGGCTCTTCAGGTCGCATGGGTGCTAAGCCTTGCATAGCCTGGGCATTTTTTCAGATCGATAAAGATGACCCAACTCGTGTTATCTGTAACATTTGTCAGCAAAAGCTAAGTAGAGGCCAAAAAATACATAGTTTGAGTACTTCATGCATGAACCGGCACATGGACATGAAGCATAAGTTGCAGTGGGAAGCTCAGTGTGCTACAATGCGGCCTAGCCGGCCGGGCCAACCACCGTCTGCCATATCTTGTGCATCCGCGGCCTCTTCATCCTCTCTGACTGGGGGGACAGCAGTCACACCTGTTTTGGGGCGCAGACCTGCCACCTCTTTACCCGCAACAGCCAGCGTGATTGGCAGGTCATCATTTTCTTTGGAGGTGGTAACACCAGCTGGTGTTGAGCGCTGTCCGACATCGATAGCACCACCTTTGGATCAAGGCAACCTAACATGTCCGCCTGCATCTTCCTCACAGACCGGCAGTTTGCCGGGGACACCCTTATTAACCCCGATTAAGCACAATAGCCAGCCCTCGGTCCCTCAGATGTGGACAAGTAAAAGACCATTTCCTCCTAGCCATGAGAAAGCTAAGAGGTTGAATTTCACCATCTGCAAGTTCTTGGCTACAGAAATGCTGCCTTTCCGCCTGGTGGACACAGAGGATTTTCGAGACCTTATGTCCGTCGCAGTGTCCCAGTACCAGATGCCCAGTCGGCACTACTTCTCAAAGAAAGGTGTGCCTGCGCTCCACCAGCATGTCGCACACAACATCACCGCTTCTTTGAGAAACTCTGTGTGTGACAGGGTGCATTTCACCACAGACACTTGGACGAGTAGGCATGGACAGGGGCGTTACATGTCGCTGACTGGGCACTGGGTAACTATGGTGACAGCAGGACAAGGGGCTGCTGTCCAAGTCTTGCCGTCCCCACGAGTTGTGCGTCAATCCTCTTTATGTCAAAGTTCCTCCACTGCTTCTGCCTCCTCAACCTCCTCTCGGTCTTCCACCTGCACCCAAAGCCTGTCTGGTCATGCCACAAGTTTTCTAACTGCGCAGAAGGGATCCTGCACACCTCCTTACTATGCTGGCAGTAGGGCTCAACGTCATCAGGCGGTTTTTACATTGAAATGTCTGGGAAATGTGAGTCACACAGCTGAGGAGTTGTGGTCAGCTCTGGAGAACCAATTTCATGAATGGTTGTCTCCACTGGACCTGAAACCAGGGAAGGCTGTGTGCGACAATGCTGCAAACCTGGGTGCGGCCCTTCGCCGGGGCAATGTCACACACGTGCCTTGTATGGCTCACGTGTTGAACCTGGTTGTCCAGCAATTTTTAGCCCACTATCCCAGACTAGATGGCCTTCTGCAGAGGGCACGGTCGCTGTGTGCTCACTTTCGCCGTTCGCATCCCGCAGCTCAGCGACTTACATCTCTACAGAAGTCGTTGGGCCTGCCACTTCACCGGCTAAAATGCGATGTGCCTACCCGGAGGAATTCAACTCTGCACATGTTGCAGCGACTGTGGCAGCACCGACAAGCCCTGGTGCAATACGTTCTGACGTATAGCCTGGGCCAACAAGATCCAGAGGTGGGGCAAATCACGCTGGAGGAGTGGTCTCAGATCAGGGACCTATGCACCCTTCTGCACAGTTTTGAAATGGCGACGAAGATGTTTAGTGCTGACGATGCCATTATCAGCATGACTATTCCGGTGATTTACATGCTGGAGCACATGTTAAACAGAATTCGGAGTCAGGTGGTGGCACAAGAGGAGGTGGAGGAAGTAGAGGAGGAGGAGTTGTATGCGGAAGGGCTAACATCTGCAAGGTCCAGACGGTCGGCAGCACCAAGGCGGCAGGCATGTGAGGGTGGGGGAGATGGTTTTACCAGGGCGCATGGTAGCAGCCAAACTAGTGAGGAAGGTGCAGGAGCCCAGGAAGAAGTGGAGGACGAACTGATGGAAGACTCATCAGATGAGGGAGACCTTGATCACATTTCTGTTGTGCGAGGTTGGGGGGAGAGGACAGAGGAAGGAAGCATGATTGTTACCTCGCCACCAACACAACAGGGACTTGGTGCTCCTGGATGCGCAACACACATGAGTGCCTTCTTGCTGCACTACCTGCAACATGACCCTCGAATTGTGAGAATTAGAAATAATCCTGACTACTGGGTTGCCACACTGTTAGATCCCCGGTACAAAAGTAAATTTGCAGAAATTATTCCTGCCATAGAAAGGGATGCACGCATGCAGGAGTATCAGCAGAGACTGTTGCAGAATCTTACATGTGCTTTTCCACAAAATACCAGTGGTGCACGTAGTGAATCTCACAGTTCCAACTTGCCAACCGTGGGACCGTCAAGTGTTCAGCACTCAAACCGTAACAGAACCACAGTATCTGCTGGTAACATCAATTTTGCGGAATCATTTCACCACTTTTTTAGCCCATCCTTTGCAAGGCCACAGGAGACAAGAAGGTTGACACATAGTCAACGCCTAGAGACGATGGTACAGGAGTATCTCCAAGTAAACATTGAAGCCACGACTGTGTCACTGGACCCTTGCTCTTTTTGGGCTTCCAATCTGGATAAATGGCCGGAGCTAGCCACTTACGCCTTGGAGATCTTGTCATGCCCCGCAGCCAGCGTTCTGTCTGAACGTGTGTTCAGCGCTGCTGGTGGTGTGCTGACAGATAAGCGCACGCGGCTCTCCACTGATAATGTAGACAGACTCACGTTCATAAAGATGAACAAATCATGGATCCGAAACGACTTTTCTACCCCTGTGTCATCCTGGGGAGAGTAAAAGCTTGATGATTGGTTAAAATCACCCTACCAACCGTTTTAAGCTTTCAAATTACTAATCATGTTTATCTGTATCTTGGCTGGAAAATAATTTGGGCTTTGTAGCAGTGTGCAGCACTGATTCTATTAGGCCATCTATAATAAGCTCCACCAGATTTAAAATTACTAATCATGTTTATCTGTATCTTGACTGGAAAATAATTTGGGCTTTGTAGCAGTGTGCAGCACTGATCCTATTAGGCCATCTATACTAAAGCTTCACCAGATTTAAAATTAATAATAATTTTTAGCTGCATCTAGCCCGGAAAATAATTTTGGGGCTCCGAGATGCGCAAGACACATAAGTGCCTTCTTGCTGCACTACCTGCAGCATGACCCTCATATTGTCAGAATTCGAAGTAATCATGACTACTGGGTTGCCACACTCTTAGATCCCCCAACCTTTTCATTTTAATAAAGACCAAAAAAATGGTCATTTTTGAAATTATAAGCATTAGCAGGTTGTTAGAAACTGAAATCAAACAGTTTTCAACTCAAAACTTTATTGTAGGTGATGTTACATTTTCACATAGGACCCCTTGTTCGAAAGGAGCTTCTGAACTCTCTCGTCCATTGAATTTGTCAGGTTTTGGATGGTTTCTGCTTCAATTGTTTTGCATGAGGACAGAATACCCTCCCAGAGCTGTTGCTTAGATGTGAACTGCCTCCCGCCATCATAGACACTCCTTTTAATGATGCTCCAAAGGTTCTGAATGGGGTAGAGGTCAGGGGAGCATGGGGGTCACACCATAAGTTTGTCCCCTTTTATGCCCAAATCAGCCAGAGATGCAGATGTTTTATGTGCAGCATGAGATGGTGCATTATCATGCAGAAAAATGATCTTGCTGTGAAATACACGGTTCTTCTTCTTGAACCATGGCAGGAAGTGCTGTTTGAGAAAATCCACATACATTATGGAGTTCATCTTTAGCGCCTTCAGGGATCCTAAAGGGGCCGACAATCTCTCACCCCATGATTCCAGCCCAAAACATTACTCCACCTCCTCCTTGTTGGCGCTGTAGCCGTGTTTGCGTGGGGTGTCCATCAACCAGCCATCCTCCAGTCCATCCATCTGGACCATCGAGCGCTGCACGGCACTCATCCGTGAACAAAACAGTTTGGAAATCAGTCTTCATGTAATGTTTGGCCCACTGGAGCCGTTTCTGCTTGTGTGAGGTGGATAGAGGAGGTCGACAGGATGGCGTATGCACAGCTGCAAACCTCTGAAGGACCCTGCATCTTGTTGTTCGGGGGACGTTGGAGGCACAAGCAGCTTCAAAAACTTGTCTGCTGCTATGACAAGGCTTTTTTGCCGCTGCTCTTTCAACCTGACGTAATTGCCTGTAGGAAAGAGTCCTCAATTTGCCCTTATCAGCACGCACACGTGTGTACTGTGAATCAGCTACATACTTCTTGATTGCCAAGACACTTCATCATGATCATCGCACAATGTTGATTGTAGTCATGCCTTGACCTAAACACTCCACAATTTGTTGCTTCTCAGCAGCCGACACATCCTTTTTCTTTCCCATTTTGGCAGAAAATGTAGGCTGCTTAATAATGTGAGACAGTCTTCTTAAGTAGTCTTGCCTTTCATTGGACACACCTGCCAAACTAATTAGCACAGGTGTCTGCAATTGCTTACAGTGATATAAAGAGCCCTGACACACATCACCATCAATGAGTTTAACTGACAAACAAACAAATTCTTCCCTTATCACTCCTAAACACTTTTTGCATAATAATTTGGAACACAGTGTACATGTGCTTTTCCACAAAACACCAGTGGTTCACGTAGTGAATCTTACAGTTCTAACTTGCCAACCGTGGTCTGTATGGAGTTGTTCAATAAAGGGCCCAAAATTAAGATAACATAGATGGGAGAGGTCTCTATGAATAGGAATTCCTAAGTATTTGATACCCTGTGAGGGCCAGGCAAAGGGAAAGTTGGACTGGATGGAATCCTATATGGATTTGGGGAGGGAGACATCGAGGGCCTCAGACTTCGCTGCATTGATTTTAAAATTTGACCATGTAACAAAGTGATCTATTTCAGCCATAACAGCATGGATGGATATATGTGATTGAGTGATATATACTAGGACATCATCAGCAAATAGAGAGCACTTGTACTCGGTGCCTCCCACCTCAATCCACCTAATATTGGGGTTATGGCGAATTGATGAGAGCAGGTGCTCCGTCACTAGGATGTATAAGAGAGGGGACAGAGAACATCCCTGCCTTGTCCCATTGGTGATTGTGAAAGGTGATGAAAATGTTCTGACGCGCCCCCTGGGCCTTGGGACACCCGGAGCCGCACCCTTTTTGGTGGATGCTGGTGGTTGTAGTCTCCGTGGCGGCAACCCGGTTCCGTGGCTCAGGGCGGTCAAACCAGTGGCGGAACTATTTATGTGGTTTTGATGTTTAAATGTCCGACTACGCCACCCGTGGATTGCGGTCAGAGTGAACCGCCGCTCCAGGGCAGACCGCTGAGGCTGGTGTTGTGGGTGCAGCAGAGCGTAGCACAACTCCCCACGGGAGGAGTATAGCCTCAGGGCAGTGTATGCGGAGGATGGGGGTGATGGTGCAGGGCAGCAGCAGTAATGACACGGAGTCAGTGATGCAGTCCAGGGCCTTTACTCACAGTTCTTATTATCCAGACCACGTCTGCAGGTAACGGCTGCCCACGTCGTACTGTGCTCACCAGGTGAGGGGCTCAGACAACTCCCAGATAACTTTGGAGTGCTTCACAGGACCCCCTTTGTGTGTCCTTTGTCTGGCCTTTCTTACCAACCCTTCTGTCCGGCTGCCTCGGGTCTCCTCTTGGTAAACTTGGCGCCAGTTTCCCTGACCCTATGTGGTGCCTTCCTAGCGGGTGTAGCGAGGGGCTGCGCCACATAAAATGTCACAGCCTCCTGTTTCTAGCTGAGGGTCGTTTCCTGCCTCCACTAGTTTCGGGGACCGGTCTCCCCCTTTGGCCTGACCCCTCCACGCAGGTGGATTCGGGCGTGCGGTGGCGACTCGCCCGTCCGCACCCCTGAGATCCCTTCGTTCCTCGTTCCTGGAGCCTTCTCCGCTCCTCTTCCTTCCTTCTCCCTCTCCCAGGCCTGGGCCTCTGTTACTAGGCCCGCCTCCGGAGCAGAGCTCATGCAGAGCCCCTGCTCCCTGCCACTTCTGCTCAGACTTCTCTGCACTGAACTAAGATGGTGCCCACCTTTTATACTCCCTTCTCAATGCACCCAGGAACTGCTTCCTCCCTGCTCCTGCACTACAGGGTTCCCCTTCCTCAGTGTTCCCTCCCCCCACTCCAGCCAGGGACAGGGACTGTCGTGCCCATCTCAGGGGCATATTGGTCGCCCTGCCCCACGGCAATGTGGTGTAATGCATGCAGGTGTCGGGTCCTGATCCACACTACATCCTTACCTGAGAGTGAGATATCACACCTCTGGGTGAGGTGCAATACCTCTGTAGCAACCGAGCCCTCAGGGTGCTCCAGTTCCATTTATCTTCAGCCTAGGTGACGTATTGCGATACAGGGCCGTGATTTTGGCTATAAAAGGGTCCCCTAGACCCCTACCCCAAGCTTTTTAAGAGAATCATATATGGCGTGCCAGGAGACTCTATGGAATGCTTTCTCAGCATCCAACGAGAATATCTAATTACAAATTTTTAACTGCATCTAGCCCAGGAAATACTTTGTGCCTAGTAGCAGGGTCTGCTAGTCAGCGGATTATCCCGGCTGTTAAGCAAGCTACACCACCTGTAGTTTGGACACTTCATTTTTTCAAAGGAAATGCTTCGGGACCACGGGATACTCAGTGAAGAGCATCAGGGGGCACCCCAAGGCATAGGGGCTCGGACTGGCAGTAGGATGCCTTGCGGTGGACAGCCGAGCTCGATCCTTATAAAAGCTTTTTAACTGCAGCAGCTTTAGTGGACGCTACTGGAGCTGGAATTACGCGGCTGCTGGCATGAGACTTGCCCTCCAATAGATCCTTGTAAATGGATTTAAAGTGTATTTATTCAAATTAGAGAGACAATTTAAATTAAAAAGCTTAGAGCTGCCTCCACCACAGGGGGGCTCGCTCGACCCACCAGCGGACAGGCACCAGTATTGGGAGAGGGGGGCTGGCCGTCAGGGTTCACCGCGGCTCTGGCACAAACCCGGCGACACGGAGGTGGCACGGGCAGGAGCGGACTGAGCGTGTCGGCTTCTCACTTTTTGGATTTTAGAAGGGCACGACATGCCTATATCTGTGTCTCCCCCTCCTTTTACTCCTCCACCTCTTTTCTTTTCGCATGACTATATGTACTTGTCACTTTTCCATGTGTTAGTTGTGTCTTCTGAGCAGTTTGTCAGCTTTTGGACACCTTTGAAGGTGTTTTCTATGTGTTTCTATGTGTTTTTGTTTGCCTGCCATTGGTTTTACCGGTGTTCGAAGGTGTTCGACGAACAGTTCGACGAACAGTTCGGCGAACAGACGGGTGTTCGACGAACCGAACCGAACTCGAACACTACGGGGGTGGCTCAACACTAGTCATGATGTCACTGGAGCTGATGGTGGTTACTGAATCCTATGATCCTTATGGAAGCGCCATTTCTGGGGCCACTGAGGGTTGATATTATTAGCTTCGGAGGGGGCCAGTATCCATAGCCCCTTCCCTGGCTATTAATATTAGCTCACAGCTGTCTGTTTAGCCTTTGATGATTAGATTTTATAGGAGGGCCCTATGTCAATTTTTTTTCTGGAGTCCTCCTGTAATCTAGCCAGTAAATGGTAATCAAACAGCTGTGAGCTGTTATTAATAGCCAGGGAACATTTTTGGCCAATGGCCCTTTCCCTGGCTAGTAATATTATCTCCCAGCTGTCGGCTTTCCCTATGCTGGTTATGAAAATGACACGGGAGCAAACGCCATTTTTTTTTATTTAATCCTTCATTTTATTTCATTTATAAGAAATCCCATGCCCACTGTGCTTGTTTTTAATGGTGCATAAACTCACCTGCAGCATGTCAATTTCTGTAGTGGAGACGCTAGTTTCCGCTGCAGATTTTGACCGATTGAAATGTCATTACATGCAGTGGATCCGCATGTACTGACAAAACAAGTGCGGCATTAGAACACAGCGTTTTGGACGCAGCAAAAATATGCTGCATCCAAAGCGCTGTTAGTTGCTGATCGTGGGGACGTAGCGGCTAACCAAACAGCTGGGAGCTGTTATTAATAGCCAGGGAACATGTTGGCCTAATGGCCCATTCCCAATCTAAAAATACCAGCCCTCAGCTGCCCCAGAATGATACTTCATATTTGAATGGGATTAGGAGTAATAGGATTAGGTGTCGCTGACAGAAAGTCCTAGGTTTAGTGATGAAGAGGTGTCAGGCAGACACCCTCATGACTAAACCTGTAAATAAACACACACACCAATAATAAAACACTTTATTTGAAATACAACAGACACATTCTTTAACCATTTAAATTAACTAATATACTCACCCCAGGTCTGACAGTAATCTAATTGTTAAAGTGATGTCCCATGTTTCTTTTTCCTAATATCTTTATTTAGCTCCAAAAATAATTCATTGCTGTACAAAAACGCATAAAACACATGCAAAAAATGCATGCAAATACACAGCAAAAATGTATCAAATCCTGGCAAAAACGCACGTTTTTTTCTGCAGCGTTTTTGCTGCCAAGAGATGTTGAAACCCTGCAGAAATTTCTGCAACCAAATACTCAATGTGGGCACATAGCCTTATGTCTCCAGTACTTGTGAAAACGGTCACCACACATGCAGGAAACATTGCGTGTAAATGATGCCTAATAGTGACATCGCAATGGAATAAAATGTTTTTCTTGTTTTTTAATTTCGCCTCTGTGTTGCGAAGATATTAGCAATCAAAGTATTTGCACTTAATGAGTTCTCTTTTATTAAGACAAGTGGGTGTTATCAGATAGCAACTCATACAGGGAGAAGACCTACATGCCACCAGTTAAAAGTATCTGATAACACCCACTTGGACTTAACTAAAGTTAACTTTTTGGGTGCTAAATACTTTGATTGCTATTATTACCACAGCGTAGAGGCGAAATTAAAAAATAACAAAATTTTTTATTCTGCTCGTGTGTTCAGCTCAGGAAAAATTGGATGAAAGGTCCACTTTTATTAAAATGTTCTTTGTTTATGGGAAGACCCCTTTAATTATTTTACTATACAAGTCTGGGGCTGCCCACTCTTTTATTAAATGGTGACAGGTTCTCTTTAAAGTGTTAGGCTATGTTCCCATGATGAGCTTTTGGTGACTTTTTGATGCTGTGTATTTTTGCTGTGGCAAAAATGCAGCACGTTACTGTCCCAGCAAAGTGGATGGGATTTATAGAAATCTCAAGCCCACTGTGATTTTTTTAATGCTGCGTAAACTGATATGCGGTGCGTGTTTGAGATCAACAGCATGTCGATTTCTCTTGTGGGTACGCTGAGTTTTCTGTGCAGAATTTCCCCATAGACTTGAATTAGGTGTGAAAATTCTGTAGGTAAAAACGCACATGCATTTTAAGTACGTTTACCAGGCGGAAACACATCAAAGACGCATGTAGTCTGTACCTAGGTATGTTAATAAAGTTTTGTCAAAGCCAAATACCGAAGTATAAAAAACAAAGCAGCTTTATTTAAAGCATTACATGTCAACAAGAGACAAAAACTGCAGTGTCAAAAACGCGATAAAAAAGCATGTTAAAAAAACAAAATGAAAAACCACAATTAACCTAATTTAAATAATAGGTGCAGAAATTCTGCAACATCAAACTCTCACCAAGAGCTCATGGTGGGAACATAGCCTAAGGCCAGGACCCCACTATCAGTATTCGGTCAGTATTTTTTCTCAGGAGTGGGAGACAAAACCAGGAGTGGGTGATAAATGCAGAATTGGTGACTTGTTTCTATTATACCTTTTCTCTGATTGTTCCTCACCTGGTTTTGGCTCCCACGCCTGAGAAAAAATACTGACCGAATACTGACCAAACACTGATAGTGGGGCCATGACCTAAGTGTTGCTTCAGGAGAACGTGCAGCAGAATGTCTGTGTCTGCCTCTAATAAGGCTACATTCACACATTCAGTATTTGGTCAGTATTTTACATCAGTATGTGTAAGTCAAAACCAGGAGTGGGTGATAAATGCAGAAATGGTGACGTGTTTCTATTATACTTTTCCTCTGATTGTTCCACTCCTGGATTTGACTTACAAATACTGATGTAAATACTGACCAAATACAGAACGTGTGAATGTGGCTCATATCTCCCCCCCCCCCACCCCTTCACTCTCCAAAGAATCCGACTAGCAACCACTGTCATCTATCTTCATAAGGGTACGTGCCCACGATCAGGAATAGCAGCGTTTTGAGCGCAGAGTATTTTCGCTGCATCCAAAATGCTGCATTCTACATTAGAAGCACAGTGGATGGATTTATAGAAATCCAGTGTCCTCTGTCCTTTTTAACGCTGCGTAAATTCACAAGCCCCAGTATGTTAATTTCTGTAGCAGAGACGCTAGTCTCCGCTATATATTTTCCCCAATAGACTGTCATTATATGAAGTAAATTCGCATTGTTACCTAAACACAAATGTGTAGTCAGAACGCAGCGTTTTGGACGCAGCGAAAATGCACTGCATCCAAAACACTATTATTCCTGATTGTGGGCACGTATCCTAATGTCCTAATGGAAAAATCTGTATTCACTGATCAATCCTGAAGAAAGAAACATATTTCTCTAATAAGATGTATTACAGTTTCTTATTTTAAGCTTATGATTGACATGCAGATTTGGTGAAGATTTAATTCTGCACCATGTCAATTGTTTGAACGCATGTAGAAACGCATCAAAAATGCGGCAAAAAAGAGTGTATTTTACACTGTATTTTTTCCTGAAATTTCTGCACCAAATACTTAATGTACCCTAACTATTTTCTTTAAAAAAAAAATTCAAACTTTTTTATTGTCACCTTACAAATATCATTTTTTTTTTATTCTCAGCGCACATAGCTGAGGGCTTGTGTTTTATGGGATGAATTGTATTTTTCATTGGCATATTTTTGGGGTACATATAACTCTTTGTTCATTTTTATTAACTCTCTCTTGGGGAAATTGACAAAAAAACAGTAATTACACCCATTTTTTGCATTATAATTATTGAGCCTTTGACCATGTAGCATGTCATGTCATATATCTTTATTGTACAGACTATTACAAACACGCTGCTATCAAACATATACTTTTGCACAGGAAAAAAACAACATATTTTTGTCTCACCATATTCTGTTGTACATTTTATTTTCCTTAAAGCTGTGGTAGGGATTTTTTGCAGGATTGACATTTTCATCATTATACAGAAATTCTAGTAATGTTTTTTTCTCTTTATGTAGCGTTTATCTTTAGTTATAATTTGCATTTTGAGACCTTCGGCTCGAGCCATGGCAATTTGATGGATGAACGATCTCTTTAATTTTGCAGGTAAGAACTATTATGGTGATGCCAAATATATAGAGTACTTTTTATGTTTTGTTCATTTGCTGATTATAAAAATTGTATAATTACATTCAAGAACTATTTTTTTCTTCAAAGCTATGTGAGGTCTTATTTTTTGATAAACGAACTGAAAATTTTATTTGTGTTATATTGGAATTCATAACATTTTTTATAAGTTTTTATTCTGTTTCTTCTTGTGGGAGGCAAACAAGCAAAAACAGGAATTCTGGCGTTACTATGCTATATAATTTGCTTCTTACAATTTTACACTGTAAAGCAATGTTTTTTTGGTGAAAGTGTTTTTTGTGTATTTTTAAATGGTTTTAAACATTTTACTATTTTAATTTTTGCTTTTTAGCCCCACTAGGCACATCTGAAGCCAACCACTCATATAAAGATGTAGCTGTATATCTATTTGTGGAAAGCCAACTAAAAAAATTAACATATATTTACACCTGTTGCACCAAGGGGTTAAGTTTTTACATATTCAGTGACGTGTATGGACAAAATATTTAAAAAAAACAGCTGTCAACTATTTTAACTTGAAGGGTAAACTGGTGCTGTCTGGGAGTTAGCTTGGAGATATCTTTTTGTAAGTCTCCAGAACAATCAAAGTTCCCTTCTCAGTCAGTGTGGACACCAGGTTCAGCTTGATCTGCGAATTGTCTCTTCAGAAAGGAAGAGGACAGGAACTCTAACGCCACCTACTGGAAGTAGCAATTCTAAAAGTCAACCCTTTAATAAGCCTTGCCATATGACTTCAGATAAAAGCCAAACTAGACACTCCATTTTCAGACATGTGTTTTGGGGTTACGCGTCTAATAATGCAAACAAATGAGATGGCCACATTGCCTTAAATGGGGACATCATGAGGGAATAAGCCCCTAATGTATTACATGGTCAAGTCAGGTTATGAGGTAACTGACAATATTACTGGGAAGTTTCAGAAGTGGTACAAATCTGGCCTTAATCAGTTTTTGAGCGGGAAATGGAGAACAGCTGATTGGTTCTGAAAGGGGGGGAGAGTGGGGGCATATGCCTATATAAGGTGACGGCTCCTGTCAGGAGGGGTCAGTTTTACCTCAAGAGCTGAAGAAGCCTGAAGACGGGATGGAGGAGCTCCTGAGCCGGCTGCTGGAGAAGGCGAGCGCTGGGGGAGGTCGGGACTGGCTTCTGCGGTGCCTGGAGGAAGATTCAGCGGCACAGGAAGAGGCAGTTGAGGGGGCGATTGAGGAGCCCGAAGATGGCGAGATACTGGATGGAGCGCCGGTTCCTCGTCGCAGTGCGAGACCCAAGAAGCTGCGACGCTGGTCCCCATCACCGCCGCCATCAGGAGGCAGGCGGAGCCAAGGCAGGAAGAGGCCGGCGGCATCGCTAAGCGGGGAGCCTATCAACAGGCTCTCACGTAGTCCCGCGAGGGGGCGTGGTTCCGTGAGCCAGCCAGCATCCGGGTCCCTGGAGCGCGGGACGGATGAAGACAGTGGTGCAGCGGTAGTTGTCGCGACCGCTCCGTGGAGCCAGGGCGCCGGCTTGCAGCCGCAGCAAAAGAGCTGTCAGGCGGCTGCAGCTGTGTCCCAGGCCTGGAGCCCAGCGGTTGTGGCTAGTACCGGGAGGGCCCCTTTCACTGAGACCACTCAGGGGTCTGGTGTGAGAATAGAGAAGACATCAGTAATGCAAGGACAGATGCAGACATCTCCGGCACGATCTTCGGATGGTGAGATACTAATCCATAATGACAGTTTAATTGATAATGTTATTTCTAGCTCAGCCTCTCTTAAAGAGATAATTAATATTGCTGTGCAGGATGCCCTTAGGGGATTTTCTAAGTTTGATATGGGGTCCTCCCTTAAGGTTTCTCAGAGGCCTCATGTACCTGCAGCTTGCTTCAAGGAAGCATTGTCCTGCGAGGTTTCCCCTTTGGGTTTTCACTTGTCTGCGTCGGTGAAAGAAAGGATCTGAGCTGGGGAGTATTTGGATGTTTTTTCCCTGCTTCCCGGTAAAGATGCTTTTCGGACCGATAAATCGGATGAGGAAAAAAAGAAAATTTTTAAATCTTTTCATTCGTGGCTACAGGCCTTCTTAATTTATGCGGCCGTGTTGGGGGAGAAATCCGCGTCTCTTTGCTGTGGACTCCTTCAACATATAGATATTGTATTGGAGGCTTACCGCCATTTTGGCGGTACTGCTTGGCTGCTGTATGATGAAGCCTTTAGGCAAAAATTGTCTGTTCACCCTTCATTAAAATGGGGGGTTAAAGACGTAGGCCTATGGCTACAAATGATGGTCCCACAGAGGCAACCTAATATTGTTAAGAACCCTGTTTCTCAACAGATTCGGAAAGGGTTATGTTTCGCGTTTAATGAGTCCTCCTGCAAATGGCTACACAATTGTCGTTATAAGCATGAGTGTTCCATTTGCGGGGGGCTCACCCAATGAATAAATGCTTCAAGAAATTTACTCAGTCGCCTCAAAGGGCTATTGCAAAAGAGCCATTTCTTAATGGCAAAGACACCGGTGAAGGTGGTAGAAATGCTACCGTTTCTAAACAAATATCACGACAGGGAGAAATCCCTGCTACTGTTTAAAGGTTTCACAGAGGGTTTTTTTGTACCTAGTTTTGAAGGGTCTGGTTGCAAGGTAATTGAGAATTTACCTTCAGCCAGGCGTTTTCCTGAGGTGAGAGAGAAAATTGTTAAGGAAATTCACCTCGGTAGGTGTTCTGGTCCATTCATTGATCCCCCTTTTTTGAATTTTAGGATCTCTCCATTAGGGGTTGTTCCAAAAAAGAGCGGGGTTCATATCGCCTTATACATCATTTATCTTTCCCTCCCGGCGATTCATTGAATGACCAGGTGGATAAGACTAAAGCGTCTGTCCATTATGCCTCATTTGACATGGCCGTAGATTTATTACGGAATGTCGGCGGCAATGCCATGCTAGCTAAGACGGATATTCAAGCGGCTTTTCGCCTGCTTCCTGTTCATCCGTCTGGTTATTGTTCATTGGGTTTTGTTTTTGAGGGATTTTATTTTTTTGACCGATGTCTCCTAATGGGTTTTTCGTTATCCTGTTTTTATTTTGAAATTTTTTCTTCCTTGTTGCAATGGTGTCTTCAATCTATTTTTCCACAAGGACATGTGTTACATTATTTAGATGATTTTTTATTCTTAGGCCCATCTGGTTCTGACATTTGTTCATAATAGTTGACACGTTTTTTGTCCATTATGGCTATTTTTGGGGTCCCCATTGCAGAAGATAAGACGGTTTTTCCTTGTACGAAACTGGAATTTTTAGGGATAGAGTTAGATTCTAATGAAATGGTATGTAGGCTGCCATTGGATAAAGTGATTAAGCTGAAATCACTAGTCTACTTTTTTCTGCGACGGGACACTGCTTCTTTGAGGGATTTTCAATCTTTATTAGGAGCATTAAATTTTGCTTTGCGCATAATACCTGTCGGGAGAATTTTTTTGAGGTGTTTGTACGATGCTATTAAAGGCCACACCTCCCCGACGTCTTTGATTTTTATTTCTCCTGATCTGAAGGAGGATTTATGGGTGTGGGCCCGGTTTTTGGACGAGTATAATGGTGTGTCTTGCTGGCAGTCAGAATTTCAATCAGCGGATAAACTGCAATTGTTTTGTGCAGCTAGTCTTTACGGTTTTGGGGGATTTTTCCGCGGTGCATGGATTTCAGAGCTTTGGCCGGGTTTTTTCTGCGGTAAGGATTTTACTATATCTTTTTTTGAAGTCTTTGCAGTTTTTGCTATTGTTTCCATTTGGAGTTCTTGTCTCGATAATTGTAGAATTTTGTTGCGCTCCAGATCTCGGGGTCTTTGTTTTTCACTTAACACTATGTCTTCTAAAAATGGGTTGATCTCTAAAATTTTGAGGCATTTGATGTTATTATTACTTCAGCACAACATTTGGCTTAAAGCCTGCGTTTCTACAGAATATAGTAATGTAATGGCGGATCTTCTGTCTCAGCAGCGGGTGGAAGAATTCCTTGCGCGGTATCCAGAGGCAGAAGCGTACAGAACGAGGTTTCCCACGTCCCTGTGGGATCTGGTTTAATTCATGTTCCTAAATACATTATTCATTCCTTAGCTCCGCGCACATGGGCTGGTTATACATGCGCGTGGGAGCGATGGCGGGGATTTTGTCAAGTTAATGGCTTTGACCCTCATGCATGTTTTGCTACTTCAACCTTGTCATTTTTAGACATGTTAGTGAATGAAGGGTTGTCTCACTCAGCTTTGGCAAAAATTATAGCAGGGATATCATTTTTCTTAAAGCTATATGGGTCAGCTCCCTTGTCGTCATTATTTGTGGTAAAGCAATTTTTAAAGGGTTTTAAGCGTAATTCTTTTTCTGCAGATACCAGACGACCAGTTACTATTGAACTTTTGTCCAAATTGTGTTCAGTGGTTTCTGAGATTTGTTTCAACCTTTTTGAAGCAACTCTTTTTAGGGCCATTTTTATTACTTTATTTTTTTCAGCAATGAGAACGGGGGAGTTATTGTCAGATAAAGGGCTTCGGCCTACGGGGCTTCTGTTATCTGATGTTTCAGTACTACAGCACAGTATGGTCCTTTTCTTGAGGAGGTCTAAGACAGATCAGTTAGGCAGGGGCACTAAAATCATAGTAAGGGCAATCAGCGATTCTCCCTTATGCCCTGTGTCTAACATGAGATGATGGCTGTCAATTCGCCCCCTTGGTTTTTCCCTTCTATTCATTCATAAAAATGGTAGCCCAGTAGCTAAATTCCAATTTTCTTTCATATTGAGGAAATGCTTGGGCGATTTGAAACTGGGGAATTTACGTATTACAGGTCATTCGTTTAGGATAGGGGCAGCAACTACGGCTGCCCAAGCTGGCCTAGATGAGAATTTGATTAAGCAATTAGGGAGGTGGAAGTCAAATCGATACCAATTGTATGTTCGCCCTGACTTGTTATTTACATCTTGATTCTTTTTATTTTGTAGGGCCCAGATATATATGGATTATTGGGCACTCTTATGTTTATTGGGCGCAGAGAAGGGCGAGTAAAAGAAATTATTCTGAAAATTTATCGTTCAGTTCATCCGAATTTCAAATCTTCTGGCATGGTATTCATGGTATGCGTTGGTCACAGTTGAAGAAAGTATTATTAGATTTATCTTTGTGTTATCCTATACCTGATTTTTTAATTTTACATTTATTGGGTAATGATATTGGCACGTTTCGGTATTCTGATCTGCTCTGGCAAGTCAAACAAGATCTTCTTTGGATTTCCTGTTTTTTTCCTGCTGCTACAATTGCCTTTTCGGAGATAATATCCCGCCTTCGTTGGAAATCGGATGGGGTATTTTTTCTTGAAAAGATCAAGCGTAAGGTGAATAGGGATCTTTCCAAATTTTTGCCAAGCCTCAACGGTTTTTGCTATAGGCACAGAGAGTTGGAGGGATATGTAGTGGGGATGTATAGTAGAGATTCCGTTCATCTTTCTGATGTCGGTTATGACATTTTGAATTTAGACTTTCAGACTATGATTGAGCATTGGTCGGGTGGCTTTGTGGGGCGGGGGCTCTGCTTTTTAAGCAGAGTCCTGGTGGATGGGTCACCCAGATACTTGGTTGGATCCGTATGGAGATAATTATTAATGAGTTATTTATTAAATTATTTATTTATGTCTGGAGCAGATTTAATATTTAATGTATTTGATTATTCATGGATTTACTATATTGATTATTTTCTGAAACTTGACAAAGGTATCCGACCAATAAATAAGTTTTACTCCATATATAATAGTAGTGTGGTTCTTTTATTAATTTAAGTATGTTTATCATTTGTGGGCTTTATGACTTCATGGCACTCCATCAATAATTGACTCAAAAGCACAGACCCAAATAAGTCCATACCCAGAAGCGATCCATGATAAAAGACAACATTTTATTTATATCATAATAAAAACAAGTTAAAAAACAGAAATGTCCTACAAGGGACATAATGGTGACAATGAATAAAATAGAATGCAGGTAGAATATTTCTATGTAAACACGAGAGTGATATACCCTCACTGCAGGACCAAAAAAGGCGAATTAGGCGTGTGGTATCAGATATGCCATAAGCCGTCTTGAAATAGAACACACATATATAGGTGCATCAATATGATAAGTGAAAAAAAATATATGTATGTATAAATATCCATAAGAGTATTGGGTAAGTTGTGAGTAACAGAATATGGTAAAAATATTAAAGATCAGTGTCCAAATGGAAGTGAAAGAGGGGTAGTAAATACCATAAGATAGATGCATATAATAAGGGATAGCAAGAGAAATGGCATAGGAAGTACCCGTAATGAGTATGGGTCCAAACAGGAGAAGAGTGAGTGTCACCACAGCGTCCCATCACCCCGACGCGCGTTTCGCCTCCAGCTTCTTCTGGGGGCGTGTCAGGGAGAGGGGCAGCTAAGGTATTACCTGAAGCTTGAGGCTAAAGTATTACCTGAACATACCTGAAGCTTAAAATCAGGGTCAGAGAATATATTCGGGACATCGAAAAAGCCAATAATATCGATGATGATTCCACACTCAAAACACCCCCTAGACATTTTAAGAAATACCATAATTGCAATTCTAGAGGGTGGCAATTCAAAGCAATTGACCTCATATCCTTGGGCATTAGGGGACGTGATCTAGGAAGGCATTAGCTCGCTTAGAGAGTCGGTAGATATATCGTCTTGGTACCCTTAGCCGACAGGGATTGAATGTGAATTTGGGTTTTTCTGCATTTCTATAAAAAACAGAAGAGGTATCTTTTTAGAGGGAAGGGGTGGTAAATTCTTCATTGTTTTTAGCTTATTTTTACCTGGTGTTTGTATTTTTATACTGTGTTTTTTGTCTTAGTCTACTTTTACTAATAAGGCCTTGTGCTTGAGAACCAAGTATCCGTTATAATGAAACATCTAGAGATCTTTCTGGAACTCAATTTGGTGAAGATATTGCACCTACTTGTCTCACATCATTCAGGATCTCCTTTTAACTCGTTACACCCCCATTTGGACAGTCGGCGGAATTCCTTATGAATTAATTTGGTTTATTATTTTTTGATTTTTTATAATAATCACTTTAGTTTTAGACTATACACTATTTAAATGCAGTCTTTTTATGTACTATACATTTGGCTTTTACTATATGTATTATCTTTTTACATTCTTTATAGTCTATGGAGAATGTTTCATATTTATTATACTAGTATATATATCTATTCATAAAGTATAATAACATCTTTATCCAAATTTTATCTTTTGATTAATTATGCTAGATTTATGTCTTCTTAATTATTGGTCAAATATTGGTTCAAGTTTAATGCACCTGTCACTTTAAAGGGACAATTATACATACATATATATTTTTTTCACTTATCATATTGATGCACCTATATACACTACCTTTCAAAAGTTTGGGGTCATTTAGAAATGTCATTATTTTTGAAAGAAAAGCACATTTTTTTCAATGAAGCTAACATTAAATTAATCAGAAATACACTCTATACTTTGTTAATGTGGTAAATGACTATTCTAGCTGCAAACGTCTTGTTTTTAGTGCAATATCTACATAGGTGTATAGAGGCCCATTTCCAACAACCACCACTCCAGTGTTTTAATGGTTTGCTAACTGTGTAAGAAGGCTAATGGATGTTTAGAAAACCCTAGAAAACCCTTGCACAAGTATGTTAGCCCAGCTGCAAACGGTTTGGCTGATTTGAGAAGCTATAAAATTGACCTTCCTTTGAGCTAGTTGAGAATCTGGAGCATTACATTTATTTGTTCTATGAAACTCTCAAAATGGCCAGAAAAAGAGAACTTTCATGTGAAACTCGACAGTTTATTCTTGTTCTTAGAAATGAAGGCTATTCCATGCGAGTAATTGCCAAGAAACTGAAGATTTCCTACAATGGTGTGTACTACTCCCTTCAGAGGAGAGCACAAACAGGCTCTAACCAAAGTAGAAAGAGAAGTGGGAGGCCCCGCTGTACAACTGAGCAACAAGACAAGTACATTAGAGTCTCTAGTTTGAGAAATCGATGCCTCACAGCTCCTCAACTGGAAGCTTCATTAAATAGTACAAGCAAAACGCCAGTGTCAACTTCTACAGTGAAGAGGCGACTCCGGGATGCTGGCCTTCAGGGTAAAGTGGCAAAGAAAAAGCCATATCTGAGACTGGCTAACAAAAGGAAAAGATTAATATGGACAAAAGAACACAGACATTGGACAGAGGAAGATAGGAAAAAAGTTTTATGGACAGACGAATCAAAGTTTGAGGTGTTTGGATCACACAGAAGAACATTTGTGAGACTCAGAACAACTGAAATGATGCTGGAAGAGTGCCTGTCAAGCATTTTGGAGGTAATGTGATGGTCTGCGGTTGCTTTGGTGCTTGTAAAGTGGGAGATTTATTCAAGGTAAATGGGATTTTGAATAAGGAAGGCTATCACTCCATTTTGCAAAGCCATGCCATACCCTGTGGACAGCGCTTGATTGGAGAAAATTTCATCCTACAACAGAACAATGGCCCAAAGCACCTCCAAATTATGCATGAACTATTTAGGGAAGAAGCAGGCAGCCGGTATTCTATCTGTAATGGAGTGGCCAGCGCAGGCACCTGATCTCAACCCCATTGAGCTGTTGTGGGAGCAGCTTGACCGTATGGTGCGCAAAAAGTGCCCATCAAGCCAATCCAACTTGTGGGAAGGGCTTCAGGAAGCATGGGGTGAAATTTCTCAAGATTACCTCAGCAAATTAACAGCTAGAATGCCAAAGGTCTGCAATGCTGGAATTGCTGCAAAGGGAGCATTCTTTGACGAAAGCAAAGTTTGAAGGAGAAAATTATTCTTTCTAATAAAAATCATTATTTCTAACCTTGTCAATGTCTGGACTATATTTTCTAATCATTTTGCAACTCATTTGATAAATAAAAGTATGAGTTTTCATGGAAAACACAAAATTGTCTGGGCGACCCCAAACTTTTGAACGGTAGTGTATGTGTGTGCCATTTCAAGACGGCTTATGGCATATCTGATACCACACGCCTAATTCGCCTTTTTTGGTCCTGCAGTGAGGGTATATCACTCTCATGTTTACATAGAAATATTCTACCTGCATTCTATTTTATTCATTGTCACCATTGTGTCCCTTGTAGGACATTTCTGTTTTTTAACTTGTTTTTATTATGATATAAATAAAATGTTGTCTTTTATCATGGATCGCTTCTGGGTATGGACCTATTTGGGTCCGTGTTTTTGAGTCATGTGTTTTGGGGTGTTTGCCTCCTTATCAGAGCAAAACAAGACATCTGATATAGCTCAATGAGAGGCCTCTTATATGAGGTCTAAGGGGTAACGTCTCTCCTTGAAGAGAGTGCCAACCTGGCGTAAAGATACTTATAGGCCATACAATGCTCCTCTGGAAAACTAAATATGCAAATTATATCTTCAAAGAGGAAGAGGACTTGAACTTTAGCACCATCTATGGGAAGTAGCAGTACTAAAAGTCGTTATCAACCCTTAGGCTATGTGCCCACGATGCAGAAATGCTACGGATTTTTCCTGAGCGTTTCTGCATCTCCCTGGCAGAAAAAACGCATGCGGATTTTACATGCGTTTTTTCAGCCAGGGACAAGCGTTTGTCACGTGTTTTGCACATGCGATTTCGCATGCGGGTTGTCAAGCGATTTCCAAGTGATTTTAGCATCACTTGGAAAAGTGCTTGACAACTTGGTCACACTATATAAATCCATGCAACCGGCATGGGTTTTATATAGTGTGACCAAGTTAGTTAAATAAAAGAATAAAAATGGTAAAAAATAAAACAAAACATTATACTTACCTTCCGATGGCCCCCGGTCTCCTTCTCCAGTCTCCCCGGTAGCTCGCGGTGGTGTAAAAGGACCTTCTATGACGTCATTTAGTCATGTGACAGGTCACGTGACCGCCGACGTCAGCGGTCGCGTGACCCGTCACATGACTAAATGACATCATGGAAGGTCCTCTTAGACCCATTGTACCATATGGTACCCGGGTCTGGATGAGAGTCTCCTCTTCTCCAGACCCGGTGACCATCCGCACATTGAATAGCTTAATATCCACATGTGCACATGTAGTCATGCGGATATTAAGCAATTCAATGCAAGTCAAGGGCGGCAAAAACGCCGCGCTTGCGCAAAATAATTGGTAGTGCTGCGTATTTTTCCGCAATGATAATCAGCAGCGGAAATTTCCGCAGCTGGTGCACAGCACATGCGGATCATTATTAGGGAACATAGCAGACCTTCTACCAAGCGTTTTTTAAGCGTTTCAGAGGCGGAATTGCCGCTGCGGAAACGCTTAAAAAACGCATAGTGGGCACACATCCTTATAGAGCCTTGCCACATGACTTATGATAAAAACCAAACCAGATGTGTTTCGGAGTGTTTGCACTTATCAGTGCAAAGCAAGAGGTCTGAATTGTCTGGAGATGCGAGGCTTCTGACGGGGGTCCAAGGAGTAACATCTCTCCCTCTGGAGAGTGCCAAGCTGGTGTAAGGAGACTTATAGGCCACGCTCCTCTGGAAAATTAAATACACTGTGTGCAGAATTATTAGGCAAATGAGTATTTTGATCACATGATACTTTTTATACATGTTGTCCTACTCCAACCTGCATAGGCTTGAGAGACAACTACCAATTAAGTAAATCTGGTGATGTGCATCTCTCTAATGAGGAGGGGTGTTGACTAATGACATCAACACCCTATATAAGGTGTGCTTAATTATTAGGCAACTTCCTTTCCTTTGGCAAAATGGGTCAGAAGAGAGATTTGACGGGCTCGGAAAAGTCCAAAATTGTGAGATGTCTTGCAGAGGGATGCAGCAGTCTTGAAATTTCCAAACTTTTGAAGCATGAGCAATCAAGCGTTTCATGGCAAATAGCCAACAGGGTCGCAAGAAGCATGTTGGCCAAAAAAGGTGCAAAATAACTGCCCATGAATTGAGGAAAATCAAGCGTGAAGCTGCCAAGATGCGATTTGCCACAAGTTTTGCCATATTTCAGAGCTGCAACGTTACTGGAGTATCAAAAAGCACAAGGTGTGCGATACTCAGGGACATGGCCAAGGTAAGGAAAGCTGAAAAACGACCACCTTTGAACAAGAAACATAAGATAAAACGTCAAGAATGGGCCAAGAAATATGTTAAGGCTAATTTTTCAAAGGTTTTATGGACTGATGAAATGAGAGTGACTCTTGATGGGCCAGATGGATGGGCCAGAGGCTGGATCAGTAAAGGGCAGAGAGCTCCACTCCGACTCAGACGCCAGCAAGGTGGAGGTGGAGTACTGGTATGGGCTGGTATCATCAAAGATGAACTTGTGGGACCTTTTTGGGTTGAGGATGGAGTGAAGCTCAACTCCCAAACCTACTGCGAGTTTCTGGAAGACAACTTCTTCAAGCAGTGGTACAGGAAGAAGTCGATATCGTTCAAAAAAACATGATTTTCATGCAGGACAATGCTCCATCACATGCATCCAACTACTCCACAGCATGGCTGGCCAGTAAAGGTCTAAAAGAAGAAAAAATAATGACATGGCCCCCTTGTTCACCTGATCTGAACCCCATAGAGAACCTGTGGTCCATCATAAAATGTGAGATCTACAGGGAGGGAAAACAGTACACCACTTGGAACAGTGTCTGGGAGGCTGTGGTGGCTGCTGCACGCAATGTTGATCGAAAACAGATTAAGCAACTGATAGAATCTATGGATGGAAGGCTGTTGAGTGTCATCATAAAGAAAGGTGGCTATATTGATCACTAATTTTTGGGGATTTTGTTTTTGCATGTCAAAAATGTTTATTTCTAAATTTTGTGCACTAATATTGGTTTACCTGGTGAAAATAAACAAGTGAGATGGGATTATATTTGGTTTTTATTAAGTTGCCTAATAATTCTGCACAGTAATTGTTACCTGCACAAACAGATATCCTCCTAAGATAGCCAAATCTAAAAAAAAAAACATTCCCAACTTCCAAAAATATTAAGCTTGGATATTTATGAGTCTTTTGGGTTGATTGAGAACATAGTTGTTGATCAATAATAAAAATAATACTCTAAAATACAACTTGCTTAATAATTCTGCACACAGTGTATTCAAATTGTCTCTTCGTAGCTATCTGCTTAGGAGACGAGTCTCTTGGAGGGAGACGAGTCTCTTGGAGGGACACTTTTGCTGCTGCTTCCGGCTTTAGACCGTCTGCCCCTGTTCGTTAGGGAAAACAGCACTTGCTGACAAAAAATGTTTGCACATTTTACCTAAAAACATTATGGCCCAGAATCATCAACATCAACACTGGTATATTGCACACCTGTCTTGATCAACCGTGCGCTGGAGTAAGATCCATTAAATGTATTAGCAGGTGCACACATCTTAATGAATTTGGCGCATCTTTCAATTGCCGTGCGCCACTGCAAGAAATATTCTTTAGCCTGGCACCAGAGTACATTTCTACACTAATTTACACCACTTTTGTGGCCTAACTTATGATGAATTTGTCGGCCAAGCTCCGTCATACCATCACACTTTTTGAAAAGTTGGCAGAACTGTTTAGGAGTAGAATAAAGACCCCAAAAGCCGCAAAATGTTTGCGCAACTACTAGTTGTACAAGAATATCTGGACATTTCAAACAGTTCTATGCCAAAGTTCTAATGAAAACTATTTGATTTATTGGCGCCTATAAGTTTTACTACAAGTTACAGAAAAAAAATAATCAAATAAGTCTTCTTTTTAATGGCATTAAGCAAATATAAATATAATTTAAACCCTATCAGAAAATAAATGTAGCCATACACCAATAACCCTACCTCTCTCAGGAAAGGCGAAAAATCTGATTAGAGCAGAAGTTGCGCACAGGGTAAACTGAGTGTTTCTATAGAGGAATTCATCATATTTTTGTCAGCTTTTTGGCATGAATATGTCTTAATTAGCAACTTTTTGAATCAAATGATTTGCAAATTGTATAAAATTGTCTACATCTATTTAGTTAATTTTCTGAGTATTAGTGTTTTTTTCAGATGTTTTGGACTGGATCATCACATGCATTTGTTTTTTTTTAAACTCGCAAAATTTTTGTGCAAATGTACTCCAGTTGCCCTCCCTCGGGAGTGATTTTTTAGTATGCCAAATTTTTTTGGGTTTGTAAATTTTGCAGCATTTTACAGAACATGCAACTTTTTGCTCTAAAAGCAAAAAAGGTTAAAGACAAAAGTAAAGACCATTTTTTTTGCTTTCCACAAAATTCATGAATTTCATGCACCACTTTGAATAATTTGGCACCAAAATTGTCAAGAAAGGCCATAAGACAAATAAAGAGACTTAAATAAAATGCAAATAATGAATTGAGATCCAAAATTACAAATAGAACTAGCAGAACTTTCTCACTACTTTGTGACCTGGATCTTCAGATTATACAATTGTGCTTTCAGTTTTCAGGTGTTTTTTTGGGGTAAGGATTCTGGTGCTTTTTTCTAGCTCTGATTTTTACTATAAAGCTATATTTTTGGGGGGGTTGCCATGGTGACAATTTAAAAGTGAAGAATTATATTTGTCACATACAGTAGAACCAAACTGATACAAAATGTATCTGTGCTGTATTAGATTATAAACATAATGCATTATATATTCATTATGACAGCAGAAACAGAAGTCCAACCTCGGATACACGGCGGCTTGACGATACGACAATCCGAGGAAAGACGAAGGAAGCGGGACCAGGTGCTACTCCGGGACCGACCCCGGGTGGGTGGCAGCTGACCCCTAACGGACAGGAGGCAGGGATGGCCAGGAATGGTAGATGGACTGACATTACTGGTATAGTGACAGGGATGCCAGACACACAGGCAGGCAGGTACAGGCAGACACGGCTGGTGTGCAGGCAAGTTGGAGCTGGCGGGCACGGCTGATATGTAGGCAAGCTGGTGCCGGCAGACATGGCTGATAGGCAATTAACAAATAAAGTAGCACTCTGCAATACTAAGTATATAAACATGAAATATGAATAGCATTACTGCTATAGAAAATATAAATAAATTAGAAAACTTAGCGCATAAATTGGCCAATTCATGTGTACCTGGCAGCCACGATAAGGCGTTTCTCAGTGTCAGGACCCTACCAATGTGAATACCTCTCTAAGGGACATCCATCCGCTTGTGTGTGGGAAAGTAAGATTCTACTGCAATTAAAACCACTTGTGGCATAGAGGTGGAGTGCTCAATCAAAGCTTAAACATAGAAACAGAAAAAACTGACGGCACTTCCAATACAAGAAATAGGTGTTTGCAACTGTTCACACCAAAAAATGGAAATTTGGCAGATGATTCACTCACATGGTTGTTATGTGAGAATTCGGCCCAAGGCCGGAGCTCAATACAGTCACTATGTTGGGCATTGACGAAGTGCTGCAAGAAGTTAGTCAGGATCTAGTTGACCCGCTCTACCTGACCATTGGATTGAGGATGGTAGGCCAAAGAGAAATCCAGAGTGACATGTAGTAATTTACAGGTGGCCCTCCAGAAGCGGGAAGTAAACTGGAAGCCTCTATCCGAGACAATATGGAGCGGCAGACCATGGAGACAGAAAATATGAAGAATGAACTTCTCCGCAAGCACTGTAGCAGATGGGAGACCGGACAATGGAGTTAAATGGGCCATCTTGGAGAAAAGATCCACAACCACCCAAATAAAGGTACATCCGGCCGATACTGGAAGGTCGGTGATGAAATCCATTGCAATATGCTGCCATGGAGCAGATGGTATGGGCAAAGGAAGTAACCGATCGGTCAGAAGCTCTTTTGGGGTTTTGTTCTGGGCACAAGAGGGACAGGCTGAGAAGAAATCCACAATATACCTGGGCAGGGTCGGCCACCAATAATGTCAGGTGATGAGGAGAGCTGTTTTCTTCTGTCCGGCATGGCCAGCCAGCTTTGACGAGTGACCCCACAGCAAAACCTGCCTCCTATCTGATTCAGCCATGTATATATTTCCGGAAGAGAGTTGAGACAAATCCAATTGGGCGACCGTGAGTATTTTAGAGGGCTCAATAATGTGTTGAGGCTCCCCCCCCACCCCCCTGGTCGGAAGACTGGAAGGATCTAGAGAGAGCGTCTGCCTTGATGTTTTCATCTGCCGGCCAAAAATGGGGAGAGAAGTTGAAGTGGGCAAAGAACAGAGACCACCTGGCTTGTTGAGGGTTAAGTCGCAGTGCGGATTGCAGATAGGCAAGATTCTTGAGGTCAGTATATTTAATCATAGGGTGCATCGCTCCTTCAAGCAAGTACCACCACTCTTCCAGAGCCAGTTTAATCACTAGCAGTTCTCGATTGCCTATTGAGTAATTGTGTTCAGGAGCAGAGAAGATCTAGGAAAAGAAGCCGCGGGTCTCCATGTGACCAGAAGAAGACTTCTGAGTAAGAACAGCACCGGCTCCTGAGGAAGAAGCATCAATCTCCAGAAAGAACTGCTTGTTATTGTTCGGACAATGCAACACAGGAGCCGAGGAGAAGGCCTGCTTTAGGGACTCAAAGGTGTTCTCTGCTTCTGGAGTCCACACCTTAGAATTTGCCCCCTTGCGGGTTAGAGCAGAGATAGGAGCAGTCTGAGAGGAGAAATGCAGAATGAATTGGCGGTAGTAATTTGCGAAACTGGGAAACTGCTGGATAGCCTTTAGACCGTGTGGACGAGGCCAATTCAGGACGGCAGATACGTTCTCGGGATCCATTTTCAAGCCGGTCTCGGAGACAATGTACCCCAGAAACGGAAGAGAGGTCTGTTCGAAGACGCATTTTTCACATTTGGCGTACAGATGGTTCCTCCATAACCTCTGTAGAACCTAGTGAACATCCCTGCTGTGTGTTGGCAGATGGGGAGAGAACAACAAGATGTCATCTAGGTAAACTACCACACATTTGGAAGACTGCTGGGGCATTACAGAGTCCAAGCGGCATAACGTGATATTCGTAATGGCCGTCACAGGTGTTAAAGGCCGTCTTCCATTCGTCTCCCTGGCGAATTTGAATTGTACGTCGAGTTTCGTGGAGATTCTGAAACCTTTAAGGCGATCAAATAGCTTGGAGATGAGAGGCAGAGGATATTTATTCTTAATCGTGATTTGGTTGAGACCCCTATAATCAATACAAGACCTCAGAGAACAGTCCATTTTCTTCACAAAGAAGAAATCCACTCCAGCCGGGGAGGAAGACTTCTGGATAAATCACCTGGCAAGGTTCTCTTCAATATATTCGAACATTGCAAGGGTTTCAGCCTGTGACACGGGATAGATTTGGCCTCGTGGAGGGGATGCGCCTGGCAGAAGGTCAATCGGACAGTTATACAGCCTATGTGGTGGTAAAGTCTTAGCCTCCTTTTTATCAAAGATGTCAGCATATGTCCATATGCCATAGGCAAACCAGGCAAATTAGCTGGAGAAGTCGGAGGTCGAGCAAGACGAATGGGAGCAAGGCAATTCTCGTGACAGTCTTTCCCCCAATGGAGTACCTCTTTGCACTTTCAGTCCAAGAGAGGCTTGTGTTTTTGCAGCCATGTCAGATCTAGAAGCAGAGGGTGAGACAGACCAGACAGCACTTAACCCCTTTACCCTCGAGGGTGGTTTGCACGTTAATGACCAGGCCAATTTTTACAATTCTGACCACTGTCACTTTATGAGGTAATTACTCTGGAACGCTTCAACGAATCCCCCTGATTCTGAGAATGTTTTTTCGTGACATATTGTACTTCATGATTGTGGTAAAATTTATTTGATATCACTTGCGTTTATTTGTGAAAAAAATGGAAATTTGGCGAAAATTTTTACATTTTCAAAATTAGAATTTTTATGCCCTTAAATCAGAGAGATATTTCACACAAAATAGTTAATAAATAACATTTCCCACATGTTTACTTTACATCAGCACAATTTTGGAACCAAAATTTTTTTTTGTTAGGGAGCTATAAGGGTTAAAAGTTGACCAGCGATTTCTCATTTTTCCAACAAAATTTACAAAACCATTTTTTTAGGGACCACATCACATTTGAAGTCACTTTGAGAGATCTTTATGACAGAAAATACCCAAAAGTGACACCATTCTAAAAACTGCACCCCTCAAGGTGCTCAAAACCACATTCAAGAACTTTATTAACCCTTCAGGTGCTTCACAGGAATTTTTGGAATGTGGAAGAAAAAAATGAACATTTAACTTTTTTCACAAAAATGTTACTTTAGACCCAATTTTTTTTATTTTTGCAGGGGTAACAAGAAAAAATGGACCCCAAAATTTGTTGTGCAATTTCCCCTGGGCTCGCAGATACCCCATATGTGGGGGAAAAACCACTGTTTGGGCACACGGCAGGGCTCGGAAGGGAAGGAGCGCCATTTGACTTTTTGATTGTAAAATTTGCTTGAATAATTAGCTGACACCATGTCGCGTTTGGAGAGCCCCTGTGTGCCTAAACATTGGAGCTCCCCCACAAGTGACCCCATTTTGGAAACTAGACCCCCCAAGGCACCTATCTAGATGCATAGTAAGAACTTGGAACCCCCAGGTGCTTCACAAATTAATCCGTAAAAATAAAAAAGTGTTTTTTTTTCACTTTTTCATTTTTACGAATCAATTTGTGAAGCACCTGGGGGTTCCAAGTGCTCACTATGCATCTAGATAGGTGCCTTGGGGGGTCTAGTTTCCAAAATGCGGTCACTTGTGGAGGAGCTCCAATGTTTAGGCACACAGGGGCTCTCCAAACACGACATGGTGTCGCTAACAAATTGAATGGAAAATCGGCTCAAATTGTTAGCGGACACCATGTCGCGTTTGGAAAGCCCCTGTGTGCCTAAACATTGGAGCTCCCCAACAAGTGACCCCATTTTGGAAACTAGACCCCTCAGGGAACTTATCTAGATGTGTGGTGAGCACTTTGAACTCCCAAGTGTTTTGCAAAGGTTTATGACGTAGAGCCGTGAAAAAAAAAATCATTTTTTTTCCACAAAAACGCTCTTTTAGCCGCAATATTTTTATTTTCACAATGGTACTAGGAGAAATTGGACCCCAAAAGTTGTTGTGCAATTTCTCCTGAATACGCTGATACCCCATGTGTTGGAGAAAACTACTGTTTGGGCGCATGTCAGGGCTCGGAAGGGAAGGAGTGACGCTTTGGAATGCAGACTTTGATGGAATGGTCTGCGGGCGTCATGTCACGTTCTCAGAGCCCCTAATGTGCCTAAACAGTGGAAATGCCCAACAAGTGCCCCCTTTTTGGAACGGATACCTGATTTGTCAATTTTATAATGTAGTGTTATACGCCAGTTGTGTAGGACAACCTGACAAACGCTACACAACTGAAGTATGACAACCTGACGAACACTACGTCAGCTGTGTAGTGTTCGTCAGGTTGTCATACGTCAGAAATTAATTCAATAGTCCATGGAAGTATGGTACCTTTTGAAGCAGTCTTTCATGCAGAGGCCAGGTTTGTCGGGGCAGGTGTCACATTGGTAAATGGTGTCCTTGCGTATTCCCCTTCGGTAACACACTCGGCACTTCTTTTGTGACTTACCTTTTTTTCCGCTGTGAGGGATCTGCCCCGGGAAATGCTGGCCCGGTACAATTCGAGGTCCTTCAGTTCCAGAAGTAGTGGGGCCCGCTCCGCCACCACTGCCAAATATTAGGGCCTTGATAACTGTCTCCTGGAAGTGAAGGTACGACGTAGAAGTCTGGCCTGCACATTTTGACAGAAGGAAAGCGTTGTGCATTGATATCTGAACAATGTGCAAGGCCAGCTTCTTATACCATACCTTGGCCTTTCTCAAAGCACTGTATGGCTGGAGGACTTGATCGGAGAGATCAACTCCCCCCATGTACTTGTTGTACCCCACTACACAGTCTGGTTTGGCGACCTGTGTAGTGGAACCTCTTACAGTGCTGAGGGTGCTGCCATCACCATGTATGGTGGTCAAGAGAAGGACATCCCTCTTGTCCTTGTACTTGACCATCAACAGGTGGTCGCTACATTGGGCTCTGCTCTCACCCCTTCTGAGCAGCTGCCCAATTAGCGTGTTTGGGAGGCCTTTCTGATTTTTGCGGACAGTACCGCAAGCTGCGGTATGTCGCACAGAGAGGGACTTGAAGAGCGGGATACTTGTATAAAAGTTATCCACGTACAGGTGATAACCTTTATCCAGCAGTGGGTGCACCAAGTCCCACACAATTTTCCCACTCACTCCCAGAACAGGAGGGCATTCAAGGGGTTCAATCCGGAAGTCCTTCCCTTCATAAACTCTAAACTTGTGAGTGTACCCTGAGGTACTCTCACAAAGTTTATATAGCTTGATCCCATACCTGGACCTTTTACTGGGCAGGTACTGCCGGAATCCAAGCCGCCCCTTAAAAGAAATTAAGGACTCATCCACGCAGATGTCCCTTTGGGGCACGTACACTTCACCAAACTTGTTGTTGAAGTGCTCGATGACCGGCCGAACTTTGAAAAGACGATCAAAGTTCGGGTCATCGCGTGCAGGACACCTTGCATTATCTTGGTAATGCAAGAACTTGCGGATGGCCTCAAAACGTGTCCGGGTCATGACCATTCGGAACACTGGAGTGTTAAACAAAACGTCAACACTCCAGTATTGCTGAACCTCTGTTTTTTTCAGGATCCCCATATGAAGGACCAGGCCCCAAAACTTCATCATTTCTTCTGCGTCTACAGGAGACCAGTTAGAAAATGATGAAGAGGGGTTTTGTTCCAAAAATTGATGAGCATACAAATTAGTTTGGCCCACCATGAGGTTTATAAAATCCTCAGAGAAAAAGACTTTGAAAAAGTCTATTTCTGTGAGGCCGGTGGTGTCAAACTTGATTCCTGATTCCGCCACGAAATCAGGAATCAGTGGCTCAAACTTTTCGGGGGGCGAGGTCCATATGGGGTCAGTAGTGGGGGGCGCTGGAACATCTTCTCTCCTGCGATGACTGCGGGGCGGTCCAGCAGCACCTGAGGAGGAAGAGGGGAAGAAGAGGAGGAAAATGAGGCGTCGGAAAAGTAAAGAAATGTGGGATCCTCGCCCTCGCTGTCAGTCTCAGTGTCGGAGGCAACAATAGCGTATGCCTCCTCCGCTGAATAGCGAGTTTGGGATGAGCCGGACATTTTTTTTTTCTCGTGTATGTGGTGCGTGTGTGTCAGTATGCTTGGTGTGAACTTTTTTTTTCTGAAAAAAAAAAAAGAAAAAAAAGGAACTACCGTAGGTGGTGCAAACAGCGAGCACGAGTGCGGATCGGTGAACTATGTCACCAATCAACTCTCGACAGCTGCTGGGTGTGTGCGCGGATGTGGTGCAAAGGTGTGGGGGGGATTGACAGGGACAAGAAAAAGTCCTGAAAAGCAGAGAGCACGGACGTTGATCAGTGACGTAGACACTGCTCAGCGCTCGGCCGCTGCAGGACGCACGAAACAAAAAAAAACTAGGGGGGAGGAGGATTGGGGGTAAAAGGAGGGAGGGAGAGGATGAGGGGGGGAGAGGGGTGGATGAGGGGAGAACAGAGATGGACTTACCAAAGTCTTCTCTGTTCTTCTTTCAACAGGATCAGCAGCAGGTTCTGGAAAAGGCTCTGGAGCAGGATCCGCAGCAGCAGGATAAGGAGCTGGAGACCCAGGACCCTGGAGACAGCAGCAGGACACCAAAGCTGGAGACCCAGCAACCTGGAGACAGCAGCAGGACGCCGGAGAAGGAGATCCAGGACCCTGGAGACCGCAGCAGGATGCTGGAGCAGCAGCAGCGACTGGAGCAGGTAGGAGAAAGGTCTTGTAGTGTAACAGAAGATTATGTGGCACTACAAGGCCCAGCACAGCGCAGATCAGATGTGACCGCTCTGTAGAAATCCTCACCAAGTATGAGGATCTGCAGGGCGGTCACACGGGGGTGACAGGGTGGTGACAGGCAGGTCACAGGCCGGTCACCACCCGTTCATCTCCCGGTCAGGTACTCTGATTGGTGCGATCGATGATGACATCGATCGCACCAATCAGAGATGGCTGGGGTCAGGGCACGCACCACAGGGGGTCACGGGGAGGTGACAGGCAGGTCACAAGCCGGTCACCGCCCTGTCACCTGTGTTCAGGTACTCTAATTGGAGCGATCGATGTCATCATCGATCGCTCCAATCAGAGCTGGCTGGGGCTTCTTTGACATCACAGGGGGTCATGGGGAGGTGACAGGCAGGTCACAAACCGGTCACCGCTCCGTGACCGCCTTGTTACCGCGCGGTCCCGCTGTGATCGGTGCGATCGATTTGATCGGCGATCGCACCGATCCTAGCAGTTTGGGGAGAGGGCTGGGGTTACTAGGCAACAGCCTAGGATCGGTGCTCTTAGGACATCCACATCACAGTTTCCGGCAATCTGATTGCCGGAAACAGTGAGAAATGCTGTGATTGGCTGTTCAGAATTGAACAGCCAATCACAGCGATCGTGGGTGTGAAGGGGCGGCGACACCCCCCGAGATGCCGGCGCCATCTACCCTAAGGTAAGATGGCACCGGAATTTTAATGCTATCGCCGTGACTTCGGTCGCGGTGCCGCATTAAAGATAGGGCGTATTAATACGTATCTGGTCCATAAGGCCCAGGGCACAGATACGTACTAACACGCCCTATGTCGTAAAGGGGTTAAAGAGGAATCTTCTCCGAGAGCAGCATTCCTACCCACAGTTGCACTGGTTAAGTAACGGAAATTATGGTTTCGGAGAGAGGTCTTCCATCCACTGAAGAAACCAGCAACAGATGTTGCAGATGTTGGATCGGGATTTTATATCGCTCTACAATGGCCCCTTGGATGAAATTACCAGCAGAACCAGAGTCCAGGTAGGCTGACTCAACAAAAAGGATGTCACCACAGGAAACTGCTACTGACAGAGTCAGCGATGGAGAGGGGCGATTCTCGCCCAGGATGGCCTCTCCAACAGACCTTAGGCTCTGGAGTTTCCTGGTCTCTCTGAACAGGAGCGGATTACATGCTCGGAACTGCCACAATAAAAGCACCTTCGCTTGGCACAATGGATCTCCTGACGATGCTTGGCCATCGTCACCTGATCAACTTGCATAGACTCTGGGGAGGATGCCGAGGCTGAGGCTTGCGGTAACACAGGCCTTTGAAAGGTAGGTACCAGGCACACAGGTCTTCTCTCATGGGTCACTTCCTTGGAACGCTCCTGGAACCTGATGCTATGCGTGTGGCAGAGACACCAGGTCATCCAGTGAGGTGGGTATGTCACGACTGGCCAGCTCGTCTTTAATTCACCCAGAAAGATCCTCCCAGAAGGTAGCCACCAGAGCCTCGTTATTCCAGGTGAGTTCAGATGAAAGAGTGCAGAAACGTACAGCGTACTGGCCCACTGGAAAGTTTACCTGATGCAGTCGGAGGAGTGAAGAGGCAGCTGAGGACGTATGATCGAAAACCTTCCGGAAAGCCTCTAGAAATGACTGAAGATTTGACACAAGAGGATCCCCTTTCTCCCATAGGGGATTGAGCCATGCCAGAGCCTTGCCAGTGAGGTGGGACATAATGAAAGCCACTTTGGCCCTATCAGAAATGAAATTATATGACAAGAGTTCGATATGTAGCGTGCACTGGTGGAGGGGAAGACAGACGAGGTCCAAAGCCAGTCCAACCTCGGAAACACGGCGGCTTGACGATACCGTGATCCGAGGAGAGACAAGGGAGGCAGGACCAGGTGCTATTCCGGGACCAACCCCGGGTGGGTGGCAGCTGACCCCCAAGGGACAGGAGGCAGGGACGGCCAGGAATGGTTGATGGACTGACACCGCTAGTATAGTGACAGGGACGCCAGACACATGGGCAGATAGGTACAGGAGGACAAGGCTGGTGTACAGGCAGGCTGGTGCTGGCAGGCACGGCTGATATGCAGGCAGGCTGGTGCTTTTGGGCACAGCTGATAGAGAGGCAGGTGGGCACGACTGATAGACAGGCAGTATATGGAATACACGCCCTGGGACCTGAGAACTAACAAGAGTGTTATGAACAAACTTACAAAGTTGCTCAGGCACCTCCATGTTGGGGGAGGTGCCTTAAATAGTAAGTGTCCTCCAGCTATTGGCTGGGGACACTTTTAGGATGGCGCGCGGCCCCTTTAAGAGATGGGAGCGTGCGCCCTAAGGACAGTTCCTGGGATCTGCACGCGGTGCGCGCACCCTGTGCACTCACAGACCCGGAAAGAGGAGGAAGTACAGGATGGGGGCCATGGTGGTGAGTGAGCTGGTGTCCCTGCCGAGGAGGAGGGACAGCATGTAGGGATGCCGGCGCTACATACAGTAATTCTCTATGTCATTTCAAGCTAGTTTTCTAACTAATAAAACAATCTTATATACAGATAGATAGATGATAGTAAGAAATTTGTCAGTGAGAAATACAATTAGTACAGTGCGCGTGTCGCAACTCTGTTCTCGGATTATCCGGAGCCAGGGGCTCCTGCCCTGTCCCTAACCCTAGGGACGCCCTGGCTATCCCTGCTCCCCTGATTATTTCTGATGGTGAAGATGCCGGGCCACGTACCTTGCTGAGCGCCTAAATCAGTCCTATATCAGTTCCCCTCCCCCACCCAGGGAAGTGGGGAGTAAAAGTGTATGAATATGCACAAACCAGACTAACAAGGGAGGACGCACAGGGATAAATGAAACTACCAATCATACAAATATGCATTCACAGACAACAGAGAGGAACACCAGGGAGAAAAGGAAGGAAAACAAAATAGGAGAGGATGAGGAATTGCACGCAGCCAAAACACCAAGCAATAGTCACAGATCAACACTCCAAACGCCTCTACCAACAACCGAAACCTCCACTCCACACCAGGCAGTATGAAACTAACGCTGTCAATGCAGATTTCCAGAGGAGAGTATATATAGGAGAGTGGAGTGGCCAGTACTGAACAGCTGAGATCATTCAAGCATAAAAGCTTCAGAGACTCTAAGCTGAACAGTTTAACCCCTGCATCCCTAACAGAAACCTGCACTGTTTAATATGAAAGAGAAGTGCTTCTGATCAGTGCAGGAGTACATGAAATCAGAAGCTGTGGTCTACTGGACACTCTGTCGTGGTAAACCCGTGACAGTGTGTGTAGTTTACTGTACATGTATTTAGCTAATAATTAAAGAATTAAAAGAAAAAAAATGGCTTGCACTCTCCCATATTTTTTTTAGCCAGCTGAGGGAAAGTTGACAGCTGGGGGCTGATGTTTATAGTCTGAGAAGGGGGTAATAAAAATGGAGCTTTCCTGGTGTTAGGCGGTACACAGGAGAAGGGCTTTCTCGCGGCGTCCGGCCAGGCCCTTTCCTGCTGGTTAGTAATTGTCAGCATTTAGGTTCCGTTCTAGGGATTCTAAGTGTGGTTTCTGCGTTTCTGCCATGTGTCTCTAAGCCACGCCCCTTGCGGTCATGTGCCACTAAGCCACGCCCCCTGCTGTCTGGTACAGCGTGGTTGGTTGTCCTGGGGGGCTGGGGCTGTCTCTAGTGTATTTAAGGGCTCCGTGGGTTCCGCCCCGGTGCCTAGTCTATCTCTTTCTAACCTGGGGTGAGGTCTCTGGCAGTAAATGCAGTGTGTGAGAGTCGTTGTCAAGGGTTCCTGCTGAAAGCTCCCTAGTCATCCTAGCCATCAATTAGGGCTAGGGGAATGCTGTGAGCAGCACACTCTACCATGTCGGTTCACCGGTTGGTGTCCACGCCACGGAGGCGTCCTTGCTACCGATCCAGTATTCCAGGGTCCGCCATTGTATGTGTGGTCACACTGCCGCTTTTACACCCATGTGTTGGGTGCTGCAGAGATTCTCCTCCTCTTTAGGAACTTAGGTTCCAGGCCTTTCCTGGCCTGCTGCTATCTGCAGCTCTATACACCGCCATCTAGTGCTCGGGCGTTTCATGCTGCGAAATCCTTCCTGCTCTGCACAGCGGTGTCTTGCAGTGCAGAAGTTTATTAGTTTCATTTCTGGAGTGTTGTTAACTCCCAGCATTGTACCTTGTTTTGTTACTACTTGTGTGTGCACTCAACACACTAGTTCATTTCTTTCTCTGTGCTTAGCTGAACATTCCTCTGGGACTCAGCTGCTGCAGCTCCTCTGTAGTCCGGTGGACCCCGACGTGTCCTTTAAGTTTTATTTTATTTTATTAAAGGACACGCCAGCGTAACACCTGGCTAGTAATATCAGCTCACATAGGAGGCGTATGTGTAGGACCAAGCCCCAGCCACTACAAGTAGACTGCCAGCCCCGCGAGTAAGTACTTCTGGCCGGCAGCCATCACCACCGATAACAGCTGATCGGAGGGGGTGCTGGGTGCAGGACCCCGGCCGATCAGATATTGATGACCTGTCCTAAGGATAGGCCATCAATGTAAAAGTAGTGAACAACCTCTTTAAGGAATGGACCCTCTATGCTTCTATATAAACCAAGATGTGGACTTGCAGGTAAACTCCCATTCTTTGATATCTTGTTAGTAGATAGTAGGCGGCACTCTAGCAAGCGATTAAATATGAAGATCCTATTTAATCCACAGCCGGTGCTTCAACGGGTCCAAATACTATTTGGACCCGTTGAAGCACCGGCTTGGTGCGAAACAGCCATCGTCCTGAAGGACTCCCGCTTCCCCGACTCTATGTTTTAAAAATGTGTGTAAAGAATAAAGGATCTTCATATTTAATCGCTTGCTGGAGTGCCACCTACTATGTACTAACAAGATATCATAGGAAAAATCTTTCTTCGGGCAGAGCACCGGCTGATTAGCGATCCCTGGCCATCTGTGACTGATGCTCACTGGACTGCAAAAAGGTATGCGATTGGAATAAGTGCCGGTTTTTCATTTTCTATTTATTTGCTTTACCTTTAAAAGGGATTATGTCAGGGTTTTTTTATCCCCTCTTCCCCAACACAGCCACCACCAGGGCTGGCTCCAGGTTTTTGTGGGCCCTGGGAGAAGAATCTCAGTGCAAAGATTTCACTTCTTACATTACATGAGCGATATCTATTGTAATTTCCACAATAGCTTAGAAACCTTCAAATCGCTCCAAACAGTATACTGGCCCCCATATAACGCTCCATACAGGATACTGGCCCCATATAACGCTCCATGCAGGCTGTTCCCCCCACAAAATGCCTCATGCTGGCTGTTCCCCCCACATAATGTCCCATGCAGGCTGTTCCCCCCACATAATGCCTCATGCAGGCTGTTCCCCCCCACATAATGCCCCACGCAGGCTGTTCCCCCCCATATAATGCCCCACGCAGGCTGTTCCCCCCACATAATGCCCCATGCAGGATATCACCCCCCCTCCCTTATAATGCCCCATGCAGGATGTCACCCCCCCTTATAATGCCCCATGCAGGATATCACCCCCCCTCCCTTATAATGCCCCATGCAGGATGTCACACCCCCATATAATGCCCCATGCAGGATATCATCTCTCCCCCCCATATAATGCCCCATGCAGGATGTCACACAGCCCCCCTCCCTTATAATGCCCCATGCAGGATTTCACACCCCATATAATGCCCCATGCAGGATGTCACATCCACCCTCCCTTATAATGCCCCATGCAGGATGTCACCCCCCCTCCCTTATAATGCCCCATGGAGGATGTCACACCCCCCCCTTATAATGCCCCATGCAGGATGTCACCCCCCCTCCCTTATAATGCCCCATGCAGGATATCACACACCCCCTCCCTTATAATGCCCCATGCAGGATGTCACACCCCCCTCCCTTATAATGCCCCATGCAGGATGTCACACCCCCCTCGCTTATAATGCCCCATGCAGGATGTCACCCCCCCTTTTAATGCCCCAAGCAGGATGTCACCCCCCCTCCCTTATAATGCCCCATGCAGGATGTCACACCCCCTCCCTTATAATGCCCCATGCAGGATGCCACCCCCCCCCTTATGATGCCCCATGCAGGATGTCACACACACCCTCCCTTATAATGCCCCATGTAGGATGTCACCCCCCCTCACTTATAATGCCCCATGCAGGATGTCAACCCCCCTTTTAATGCTCCATGCAGGATGTCATCCCCCTCCCTTATAATGCCCCATGCAGGATGTCACCCCCCTCCCTTATAATGCCCCATGCAGGATGTCACACCCCCCTCCCTTATAATGCCCCATGCAGGATGTCACTCCCCCTCCCTTATAATGCCCCATGCAGGATGTCACCCCCCCCCTCGCTTATAATGCCCCATGCAGGATGTCACCTCCCCCCCTCCCTTATAATGTCCCATGCAGGATGTCACACACCCCCCTCCCTTATAATGTCCCATGCAGGATGTCACACACCCCCCTCCCTTATAATGCCCCATGCAGGATGTCACCCCCCTCCTTTATAATGTCCCATGCAGGATGTCACCCCCCCACTCCCTTATAATGCCCCATGCAGGATGTCACCCCCCTTATAATTCCCCATGCAGGATGTCACACACCCCTCTCCCTTGTAGTACCCCATGCAGGATGTCACACCCCCCCTCCCTTATAATGTCCCATGCAGGATGTCACCCCCCCCACATAATGCCCCATGCAGGATGTCACACAGCCCCTCCCTTATAATGCCCCATACAGGATGTCTCCCCCCCTTATAATGCCCCATGCAGAATGTCACACACCCCCCTCCCTTATAATGCCCCATGCAGGATGTCACACACCCCCCTCCCTTATAATGCCCCATGCAGGATGTCACACCCCCCTCCCTTACAATGCCCCATGCAGGATGTCACACACCCCCCCTCGCTTATAATGACCCATGCCTCCATACAATAAAAAAAAAAAATCAAATACTCACCTCACTTCTCCTCACCTGCTGCCGCTGCTCCAGACTCCTCACACGCGCCGGCTTCTTCCCGCTCTGCGCTGTGACGGCTCAGGGGAGGGCGCGGTGTAAAGACGTCACCGCACCCTCTGACCTGAGACGTCACTGTGCAGCAGCCGCGGAAGAGACAGGACCAGCGGCGGAGGCACGGGGAGGGGTAAGTATTGTGCCGGGGCCCTGAGCAAGCGGGGGGGAATCGGGCGCTGGCACCACTGTCCTCCTCTCACGGGTCCAATAGCGCAGCATGGTGCACGACGGCGAGTGGACGCCCCCGCCTGCTCAGGGCCCTGGCACTTGCCCGGGTGTACTGGGTGCTGACGCCGGCCCTGGCCACCACTTCCATACTGTCCTGCACCTTAGGCAAAGTTCAGAAGGTTATTTCCTACAAGATACACAGAGTCAGAGTCCCAAAATGTATCAAAGCAATATTAAACTTTTATTAAACCACAAAAAACATAAGTAGGCAAAACATAAATGAACTCAGTCACCAAACAGCAACATGGGAACTTGTAGTGAATGATCTACAAAGCAGCAATGGGCATGGAAGGTTACACATGCATATTGTAGGGATTGTACTCACTCAGGTGCGATGTGAGGCAAACAGGAGGCACGTTCCTTTAAATGTCCAGTACGGTTTATTGGCTTCATAAACCAGCCAGAAAGTAAAATGCAAACAAACAGTCTTTAGTGCAGGTGAAAAGCAAAGTAAACAGTCCTTTTACCAAAAGTCTCTGGTTAGCCAGCGCTGTGGTCACACAGGCTGGTGTAGCATCCAGTACATGGCCTAGCCTGGAGACAGCCACACACAGGAGGCCTTCTCCCTCCAGACACACAGACCATGTGCCAAACAACAGTCTCCATTATATAGGCTGGTAACTACACCCAGAGGTGAGGTATGTGGGTTGCTGGACCCGTCCATTCTCCTAGGAACCCATAACCTGTCTCCCAGGTGCCTCGTAGACCTCTTAGTGCATTTGTGCACTAGAGAAATACTCCGGGCTACATCACAGAGACCAGCCATCTCTGTGATACATACCTCTCATCGACTATGCGACCATTAGCCACCTTACATACCTCCCCCCTCTACCTAAAGCCGTGGGGCTTGGCCCCTTCTACTGCCAGACAGGGGATTCTCGATAGGGCATCAGCATTACCATGTAGCCTCCCTGCTCTATGTTCTACATGGAAGTCATAATCCTGTAGGGCTAAAAACCAGCGGGTGACCCTAGCATTTTTACCCTTTGTTTCCCTCAGCCATTTGAGTGGGGCATGGTCGGATACCAATCTAAACTTGAGTCCTATCAGATAGTACCATAATGTGTCCACCACCCACTTTATGGCCAAGCACTCCTTCTCTATGACTGCATAATTCCTCTCACATGAGGACAGCTTCCTATTCAGGTAGAGAACAGGGTGCTCCTCCCCGTGTATCTCCTGGGAAAGGACTGCTCCCAAACCGACATCCGAGGCGTCCATTTGCAGAATAAACTCTCTTAAAGTCGGGGGCCACAAGGACCGGTTGCTTACACAGCGCCACCTTCATCTCTTGAAAGGCTGACTCCACCTCTGCAGCCCACTTGGCCATAGCCGATTTCGTCCCCTTAAGGAGGTCAGTCAGGGGTGCGGCCATCATGGCGAAGTTTGGGATGAACCTCCTGTAGTATCCCATGATCCCCAGGAAGGCTCTAACCTGTTTCTTTGACAGTGGTCTCGGTCAGGTTTGGATTGCTTCCACTTTACTGATTTGGGGTTTTATCTCGCCTCTCCCTACTATATAACCCAGGTATTTGGCTTCTTCTTTCCCCATGGCACATTTCTTTGGGTTTATTGAAAACAGAGCCACCTCTTTAGAGATCAACTCTCGTCGGCCTCAGGTATCCGATAGGGCTTCAAGTTCACCCGCACATGAGGCTCCATCAGAACCTCGTGTTCTATGACGCTTGTGCAGCCTGGCAATTCTGAGAACAGGTCCCTGTTCTTCTGCAGCAACTCCCGACATTGCTGTTTTTGCTCCATTATTAGCGTCTCTGCTATTGCGACCCCTCCAACCTCGCCTTTTGGTTTAACGAGCAAGCATGGAGCTTCCACCGCACCTCTGTCTTGTCACGGCTTGATGAGGTTGAGGTGATATATCTGGTATGGCTTACGTCGTCCCGGTTGGTGAACCTTAAAATTCACTTTGCCAACCTTTTCCACCACCTCATACAGTCCTTGCCACTTGGCCAATACTTACTTTCCACGGTAGGTATCAGAACAAGGACTCTGTCACCGGGATTGAATTGCAGCACTCTGGCTGAGCGGTTGTAGACCCTGGCCTGCGCCTCTTGTTCATAGAGGAGATGTTCTTTGATGATGGGCATCACCTTCGCAATCCTCTCCTGCATCAGAGCAACATGCTCGATGACGATTCTGTAGGGCGTGACTTCGGCTTCCCAGGTTTCCTTTGCTACATCCAGGAGACCTCGCGGATGTCGGCTATACAGCAGTTCGAATGGCAAGAACCCCGTAGAGGCCTGTGGAAACTCTCGAATGGAGAACAACAGATACGGGAGGAGACAGTCCCAGTCTCTACCGACTTTTTCTATGGCCTTCCTCAGCATACTCTTTAGCGTTTTATTAAATGTTTCCACCTGGCCATCTGTCTTAGGTACACTGAAGTCCTCAGTTGGGAGATTTGCAAGACCTTGCATAACTCCCTCATCACTTTACTCATAAAAGGTGTTCCCTGGTCGGTCAGAATCTCCCTTGGTAAACCTGTCCGGGAAAAAACGTGTACCAATTCGAGGGCTATACTCTTTGCGGAGGGGTTTCTCAAGGGAATTGCTTCCGGATAGCATGTGGCATAGTCCATGATGACGAAGATATATTGATGCCCACGAGCTGATTTAACCAGGAGACCAACCAAGTCCATGGCGATTCTCTCGAACGGCACTTCAATAATGGGTAATGGCACGAGGGAACTTCGAAAGTGAGAGGTGAGGGCGGTTAACTGGCACGTAGGGCAGGACCTGCAATACTTTAATATTTCTCGGTAACACCCGGGCCAATAGAACCTCTGCATAATCCGTTCCTGCGTTTTTCCACCCCTAGATGTCCCCCCAAGATATGCGAATGGGCCATATCCAACACCTTCCGTCTATAGGGACCTGGCACTATTAACTGCTCCACCAACACTTCCCTCACTTTCGTGACCCAGTACAGCAATTCCCCACTTATCATAAAATAGGGAAACCTGGTGTCAGCCCCGGGCTCCAGTGCCACTCCATTTATGACCGTGACATTACTGAAGGTTTCCTTCAAAGTTAAGTCCCTATGACAGACCAAAAATTCTCGCTGGTCACCCCTAACTCAGGAATGTCAGACTCAGGGGACACTACCTCCTCATCCCCCACAAGGACACAAAAGGGAAACTCGTCTGACTCTGGGTGTGGTGATACCTCTTCAGGGTTACCTGGTTTCTTCACCGTGCCAGCGAACCCTGAACCCTTCCCCCACAGATCCCAGAATAAACATTAGTCCCGGCCTATAATAATAAGGTTCAACAAGCCTTGCATGACGCCGACCTTGTGGGACTCAGTACCGTGGGCCGTTTCAATGTCCACTCTGGCCATGGGGTAGACCTTAGCATCGCCATGAATGCACCGTACCCCGACTTTTTCCCGGGATCAGTTGGAGAGGAAGAGTGGCCCTCACAAGGGTCACCAGACTCCCAGAGTCTGGCAGCGCCGTTACCTGCCACCTGTTCACTTTCACGGGACACGCTTGTGGCCCTCTCGCTTGGGTGGACAGTTCACACTGCAGGCTGGATACGCGTAATATGAACAATGGCGTCCCATGCTGCAGTCCATCTGTTCGGGAGTCAGGAGACAACGGGTGGTTATATGGCCTGGGCCGTGGCACCACCAGCAGATCACATCACCCGTATGGACCTTGGGCACAACCTCCACCGCCCCTTTGGACCTTGGACGCCCCACCCCCTTTTGGGACTCCGCCCCCTGTTGGGACCCCCAGTATGGAGTGGGCTGCCTTCCTGCGGAACCCTCAAGCCCCTGGTATTTCTCGACCAGTCCGACCAGTTCATCGGCGTTCCGGGGATCACCCTGGGCAAATCAGGTCAGCATTGGTCTTGGCAGGGAGTGCACAAACCTGTCCATTACCACTCATTCCACCATCTGCGCAGGCGTAGCGGACTCTGGCAGCAGCCACTTCTGGACCAGGCGCAACAGGTCAAACATTTGGGAGCGAGGGGGTTTATCCCGGTAATACGCCCAGCGGTAGACCAACTGTGCCCTAACAGTCATTGTCACCCCTAAGCGAGCCAGAATCTCAGTCTTTAGCTTGTCATACTCCTTAGCATCCTGCAAAGCTAGATCATAGTACACTTTCTGGGGGTCCCCCGTCAGGTAAGGCGTCAGCACCTGTGCCCACTACTCTGGGGGAAATCTCTCTCTCTCGGCGACCCTTTCAAACACCGTCAGAAAGGCCTCTATATCATTCCCTGGGGTAATTTTCTGCAGGGCTTCCCTTACAAGCCTTCCGGATGGAAAAATTGCCCACTGACCTTGTCGTCGGAGCTGTTGCCGAGCCACGGATCGCCTCTGTTAGCAAATCGATCTGCTGCTGTTGTTGTCGGCACTGGTCCTGTTGGGCCTGCTGCTGGAGCTGGAGCTGCTGCATAAGCAATTTGGTGGTCTCCTGTTGTGCCATCTGCTGTTGATGCTGCGTTTGCTGCGCCTGCAACAGATGCTTGAGCAGGTCCTCCATCTTGTCCGGTGTCACTTGCTGGCTTATGGCAGACTTCACTCAGGACATGCGTTTCTTCCTATAGCAGTCACACGTGTCTACTGGGAACGCTGCCCACATGTCTAACACCAATTGTAGAGATTGTACTCACTCAGGTGCGATGTGAGGCAAACAGGAGGCACGTTGCTTTAAATGTCCAGTACAGTTTATTGACTTCATAAACCGGCAAGAAAGTAAAATGCAAACAAACAGTCTTTAGTGCAGGCAAAAAGCAAAGTAAACAGTCCTTTTAGCAAAAGTCTCTGGTTAGCCAGAACTGTGGTCACACAGGCTGGTGTAGCATCCAGTACACGGCCTAGTCTGGAGACAACCACAACAAGGAGGCCTTCTCCCTCCAGACACACCGACAGTGTGCCAAACAACAGCCTCCATTATAAAGGCTGGTAACCACACCGAGAGGTAAGGTATGTGGGTTGCTAGACCCGTCAATTCTCTCCTAGCAACCCGTAACCCATCTCCCAGGTGCACCAATTAGACCTCTTAGTGCATGCGTGCACTAGAGAAATACTCCGGATTACATCACAGAGACCAGCCATCTCTGAGATACATACATCCCATCGACTACGCGACCATTAGCCACCTAACAATCATATCTTGTTCTTGTCTTAGTATCATGTATATTTTGTTCTGCAGGAATTCCATTTATCTGCTTGTGGGTGCGTATTTCTTTAAACTCCGTGACGGAGTCCATCATAAATGAAAGCGGTACTATCATCATGGGATGGGTTATGCAGTGTCCATTGGATCTATGATGGTGGCCTGGATAGTATTTTGATGCTGTTTATTATGTTTTTCACTATATGTGTATATTGTTTGTATTACGTTGCCACGTGAATTTTATGTGGCCATACATTTTTGTATTTTCTTTGCACTATTGCACTTTATGTTTATTATTTTTTTCCATACATCTGTATGATCATATTGCTTATTCTGCACATTGGCACTTTAGAAATGTTTCACATTAAGGCTATGTTCACACATCATGTTTTTTTCAGCATTTTTTGCTGTAGATTTTTATGCATATATTCAGCTGCCTTATGCAGTACCAGCAAAGTCTATGAGATTACGGAATTCTTAGTTCACACATGGGTTTTTTTGTACAAAATTTTGTGCCTTTCATGTTTTTTTTGAAAATAGAGCATGTCACTTCTTTTAGCATTTTTCAGCGTTTTTTCACCCATAAGAAGTAATGGGTGGTGAAAAAAATGCTGAAAAAAAATGCATCAAAATTTGTATCAGCGTTTTTTCAGCATTTTTGATGCCAAAGTAGAATGGGGTTCTTTTTTTCACAGAACTTTATGTACATGCATAAAAAGAGACAGAAGGACAGTGAAAAAAACGCTGAAAAAATGCATAAAAAAGCACCAAAACTGCAAGAAAAATCCTGAACAAAATGCCCTTGAAGATCAGGTTTTGCAGCAGATTTGTGACGCAGAAAAAAACATGATACATAGCCTAAGAATCTCATTACAATAAATATCTATGAACACACAGTGCATACCAGTATTGCCTATCCTCTTTACTTTCTTTTTCAGGATGCACGTTGCACTTTGGTATTGTTTACATATTGTTGCCTTACCACAACTGTTTTTATACAGCACATACCAGTATTTGCCAATCTTCTTTCCCTCTTCTAAGATGGTTTCCAGCTAGCACGCATGTACGGTAGTGCTGACGCGCTGGGGTGACGCCGACGGCGCTCAATCATGACATGTGGGCCACTGACATCATGAAGGATTTCACTCTGATCCGCTCGGCCATCCTGAATGCCGGAAGCGTTTATATCTGTATAGCAGGACACACCGCGCATTCGCCAATCCACAGGTGGATATTATTAACACCTGGTCATATTACCTATATAAACATGGTGTAAACATACAGTAGTACAGCCCCTTGAGGAAGCCCATGAGAAACGCGCGTTGGGGCTGCTATTTGGTGCAGGTCCACAAGGGTACATCATGGGTAAGGTTCACATTACTATTTTTTACCTATCCTTTATTACTGTGAGTCTCCAATTAGTCTTGCAGATAGGGGACTATACATCATATGACTACTCATGATTTAGGCACTAGCACCTTTACATATATAGGGTATACTTACAATATTTATATTGATTTTTATGCTATGGCCTGGTTACTTGCCCCTAGTGGGGATTATGATGTGATATGATTGTTATATATGCATGTGTAACCTACCATGCCCGTTACTGCTTTGTGGATCATTCACTACAAGTACCCGTGCCGTTGCTATTTGGTGACTAAGCTCATTTGTGTTTTGCCTACTTATGTTTTTTGTGGTTTAATAAAAGTTTAAAATTGCTTTGATACATTTTGGGACTCTGACTCTGTATATCTTGTAGGAAATATCTATCTTTGAGCGTCCCTGGGGATTTGCCCCTCCAGCCTAGTTATTTTTGGCATTTGGCTGGTTCTATACATGTCTATATAATATGAATATGTCTCGGATGATACTGACTCTAAAGTTCAGAAGGCTGTATTTCACAGTCCATATACATACAACAATGCATAGACTAACCCCAGGTCTCCCGACCCAAAATTACAACTTTATATATGCCCACAAGGCTGTAAATTCAGGTCGGGAGACCTATAGCCAGTCCATGCATTCCAATCCATAAAGGAACCATGAAATATGGCCATTTAAGCCTGACTTTAACCTAAGGGAATGCTTAGTAGCTTAAGATGGTCTTGGCATCTATCTTGTTCTTGGGGATTACAATCAAGCCAGATTGAACAAGAGTGTACGGAATGGACCAAATTGGACAAGATTGTACAGAATGGATCAGATTGGACAGAATGGACAAGATTGGACAGTGTGGACCAGATTGGACAAGATTAGGCCATCTTGACAAACCGGTAAAGTGCAAGAGGACATAAAGCTGTTTTTTTTATCAAAATTATAATTTTTGTTTAGGCGATAAGACACACTTTTAGAAAACACTAGAACAGGACAGCTTGGTAGTTGAAGGAAACCTCTTAAATGCTTTTTATCCTTCAACTATCTTTGAAGAATTTTTAACTATTTACAGTCTAAATAGCTGAGTGCATGTGACTGTACATGGAATTCCATGCATCTCTGCACTTTGTCTTGAAATACTGACATGAAATTGCAAAGCCTTTATGAACTTGTAGTATCTACTTAGCGTATAATGCTGCAGGCAATTGAGGAGAGATGCAGATAAGGCCAGATTCACACGTCTTTGTGCCACCATCTGTGATGCGCGGACTGGCTGTGGGTCTCCTACCACAAACTTAACAGCCTGATATAATGGTTTGGAATTCTGAATAAAAAGACACATGCCAGTGTGGAAAAAAAATGTTGATGGAGAATAACTTATCACTTGGCGAAGTTGTGCTGAATGCACGACTGAAAGCTCTTGGCAAGTGGCTGCTGCAGATCCTGATGGAACAATGCAGTCCATGAAAATCCAAGAAGGCAAACATCGATCTGCACAAGGCAATGCAGCTGAGGATGTATAGCTATATAAAAGACTGCAGCTGCTGGAAGTAGGGGGCCAAGCTCACCACAATGGTTGTACTTAATTTTATTACAGGACAACGGTAAAAGACACTACATGTTTCAAAGCTGTACCATGGTGTGGCCATGGCCTCAGGTTTTTAATGTAACTGTTGTAAATAAAACCAAAACTAGATTAAAAAATAGGAATAATAGTACCTGTCCTTTATACTGTCCTTCCTTTTATGATCCACACCAGGTTTTGGCTTCAAAACTGCCTCAGTAAAACCTGAATGGTTGGTCTCACCCATAATGTTATGGTTGATCTGTGTAGAATCATTGTGCATGTAGCACCCTGAGGATTCGGCTGCTACAGGGGTATTGCACCTCAACCCAGAGGTGTGGTATTCCACTCCCGGGTAAGGATGGAGTGTGGAACTGAGCTCAGTTAGCTGCATACACTACATACATCCCATTTCCGAGGGACAGACCGATGGTACTCCCACTAGGAATATGTGCAGGTACGACAGTGTCTGTCCCTGGCTGGAGTGGGAGGGGGGTGGAACATCCCAGTAGTGTAGGGGCAGATAGGGGGAGCAGTCTGGGTAATGCTAGGAGCTCATTGGGTGCTGGTCACCTGAGCTCACACATAGAGGGAGTATATAAGGTGGGAACCATCTTAGATCAGGGTCAGTCTTCTGTAGAGGGTTAGTGAGTCCTGAGAGAGGTCCAGGAGCGCCTGCAGAGAGAAGAGAGAGGAGGAGAGAAGGACCCAGAGGGGGAGAAGAAGGAACCCCAAGAACCCAGAATTAAACCAGAAGGGTGAAGGGTTGGCACGCAAGGGAACCGGATCCCAAATTAGTGGAGGAGAGAAACAACCCTCAGCTAAGAACCGGAGGCTGCGTCATTTCATGTGGAGCAGCCCCTCACTAAGTCCACTAAGAAGGCACACCAGGCATAGGGTCAGGGAACCCCGGAGAGGTGCACCCACCAAGAGGCCCGAGGGAGCCGGATACAAGTGGACCCCTGGTGAGAAAGGCCAGTAGAGAGGACAGTCAGAAAGGGAGCTCAGGACCACGCTCCAGAATTGCTTGGGGGTTGGCCGAGTCCAGGACCTGGTGGACGCAGCACGGCTCGGGCGGTCACTCAAGGCCAGAGTGACCAACAGAACAGCAGTAAGTAAAAACCCTGAACTGCACAGCCCGACTCTGAGTCTTCTTACCATCCACACTGCACCACCACTACCACCATCCTCTACACCTGACCCCCTGAGGCTATACCCCTCCCGTTGGGGGTTATACTACCCGAAGCTGCACACATACCACCAGCCTCAGCGGACCCTGCTGCAGCGGCGGCCGTATTGACCGCAAATCAACGGGTGGCGTAGTCGACACAAAGAACAACTAATAACATCTGTAAAGACTGCCACACACTGAGCTTGACACCCTGGGCACGGACCGGGTCACCGCCACTCGGAGACTACAACCCCCATCTGATCCGGCTCCGGGTATTCCCCAAACAACACTGGCCCAGGGGGCGCGTCAACTTTGGCGTAGTCGGCAGGATAACGTGCCCGCAACAACCGGGTACTGCGTGCCTGAAGAAAAGTTCACCGTTACCTCAAAAAGAAGTCTCCCGCCGGTTCCGGAGGGTCCCCGCCAACGGACCCCATCACAGGTCGTTTCCCGCCGGTTGTCCGCCATTTGCAGCTTTTTCCCGCCATCCATGGAGTTTCCCGCCACTGGGAGACGATTCCCGCCATTTCCAAAGATTTCCCGCCTTGGAAGAGCGGACGCCATTATGGGCGTGCCAGAGGGTGGCAAAAGGCCACCTCCCATCGTGGGCCAGGTCAAAGAATGGCGCCAAAAGCGGAAACCGCGCCCACCAACATAGACTGTGATGCTGGAAGTGTCCATCAGCGTGAGAGAACTGCCCCTGGAACTGACAATCACTAAGTTGCCCCGGGACCACCCTCAATGTGGGCGGAGACAGAACAAAGGAGCGAAGATGGGTGCAGCCTAGAGGAGTCTGGAGAGAGCGCACCCGGAGACAAGAAGTCTGGAGAGGAGTCCAGAGAGAGCATACCCGGAGATGGAGGGAGAGACAGGCAGCACCGACCCAGTGGTCAGGAGCCTGCTGCAAGCAACAACCCCACTAGGCTTAGTGGAGATCCTAGCACAGCTCCCCCTAGACCGGGAGTGTGCACAGACCGCGCTGGAGGGCCTCGCACGGAGGATGGCCCAGGTGCAGCAAGACACGCTGACGGAGTGGAGCCGAGAGATGGCCCAGCAGACCGGAACCCGTCAGCGGAGCACGCCACCCGAGACGAGGAGACAGACCGCCTCTGAGGATGGCGCAGGAGGAGTGAAGGCAGGAGACGGCGCCGAGAAGGGAGCTGAACGGACGGAGGCAGGTAAAGGGGACGTCTCTACCCCGAGCCGAGAAACCGTGTACCTGTCCCAGCTCCCCGTCGCAGAGCCCGAAATTCCCCCTGCCGTGCCCGTCGCTGCATCGTCACCGTGCCAGACTAGGCCTCAAGCAGAAGCCGCGGCCGCGACCCCTGTGACGTCACGCGCCTCAACCCTGAGCGCGGCAAAGCAGGAAACACCACCGGCCTGGTCGCAAGGTCTAGTACCCCCGGGCGCCGCAGTACCAACAGCGCCCCCTACCTCCGCGGAGCCACCGGCCTGGTCGCTGGGCCAAGTAACCCCGGGCGCCGCCGTCTTCACGGTGCCCTTTACGTTCAGGGTACCCCAGGCCTGGTCGCAAGGCCTGGCGAACCCGGGCGCCGCTACCACCACCGCGCCCTCAACATCTAGAGTACCGCACCTGGGTGAAGACTTGTTTGCCCAGCACACTTGCCCGGATGGGCAGCCCTTTGTGTGGCCACCGGAGTACCACCATCCCCGACTCCGGAAAGAAAGACCCCTAGATGAGCCCCTGATTCCGGTTCCGAAGCCCGTTAAGAGGACCCCGCTCCCGCTGGAAGAAGCGCAGTTCGAGTGGGACCCCACCGGAGGAGACCTCATGGGGTTCACTCAAGAAACGCGGGCAGCCGCAGCTGAACGTGCGGAGTGCTGCCGGCAGCAGTTAGAGGTCTTCGACCGGGAGAGGAGAGAGAGGCGGGTCCGAGAGCAACGGCTGCAGGAACAGAGCGCAGAGCAGAAGAGCCGGACCAGGAGGAACCCCCGTGCAGCCCACGGTCCCCGTGCCACCGGGACTGTAATTAAATTCCAACTGCAGCATGGTTGGGGTTTCATCAGGGATCATCACACCCCCGGCGACGTCTTTGTCACCCGCAGAGACGTAGAAAGCCATCTGCCGGAGGGACACAGAGGTCGTGACCTGTATGTAGGGGACGAGGTCACATTCACCCGGCACAAATGTGCCAAAGGACCCTACGCCCTCCATGTACATCGCCTGACGGAGGAGGAGCTGCGGTGTGAGGAGGAGCAAGAGGACCCGGAAGGGTCTGAAGAAGGAGCAGGAGGACGCCGTCATTAAAGTACGGTAAAGAGACTGTACATAGTTACCCGTCAGGGTATAAGAACTGTTACTGCTGCTTTAAATATAGTCCCCGTTGGGACCAGCAAATTGAACTGAAACCCGTGTGTCCCTATTCCCACTGACCGAGGACTGAGAGCGGTCATTCCTTTCCTAATACCTGGCCGAGGACTGAGAGCGGCCATATTTCCCCTTGTACATAGTTGCGCTTTCTAAGGCGCCCCCTACTGGTTTTATAGGAAAGCCGTGTTTTTCTACCAGAGACTGTCGCACTTTACCCGGTCACAAGTCGCACCGTGGCCGAAGGAACAAGAAAGTTTTATATAAAAAGTTTATGCTGATGATATATATATAATGTTTTATATGTTTATGTTGTTATGAAAATTTGTATGTTTGTGGATGTTTTGTTTTCTTACAGCCCGAGGACGTGCTGTGATTTACCAGGGGGGAATGTAGCACCCTGAGGATTCGGCTGCTACAGGGGTATTGCACCTCAACCCAGAGGTGTGGTATTCCACTCCCGGGTAAGGATGGAGTGTGGAACTGAGCTCAGTTAGCTGCATACACTACATACATCCCATTTCCGAGGGACAGACCGATGGTACTCCCACTAGGAATATGTGCAGGTACGACAGTGTCTGTCCCTGGCTGGAGTGGGAGGGGGGTGGAACATCCCAGTAGTGTAGGGGCAGATAGGGGGAGCAGTCTGGGTAATGCTAGGAGCTCATTGGGTGCTGATCACCTGAGCTCACACATAGAGGGAGTATATAAGGTGGGAACCATCTTAGATCAGGGTCAGTCTTCTGTAGAGGGTTAGTGAGTCCTGAGAGAGGTCCAGGAGCGCCTGCAGAGAGAAGAGAGAGGAGGAGAGAAGGACCCAGAGGGGGAGAAGAAGGAACCCCAAGAACCCAGAATTAAACCAGAAGGGTGAAGGGTTGGCACGCAAGGGAACCGGATCCCAAATTAGTGGAGGAGAGAAACAACCCTCAGCTAAGAACCGGAGGCTGCTGTCATTTCATGTGGAGCAGCCCCTCACTAAGTCCACTAAGAAGGCACACCAGGCATAGGGTCAGGGAACCCCGGAGAGGTGCACCCACCAAGAGGCCCGAGGGAGCCGGATACAAGTGGACCCCTGGTGAGAAAGGCCAGTAAAGAGGACAGTCAGAAAGGGAGCTCAGGACCACGCTCCAGAATTGCTTGGGGGTTGGCCGAGTCCAGGACCTGGTGGACGCAGCACGGCTCGGGCGGTCACTCAAGGCCAGAGTGACCAACAGAACAGCAGTAAGTAAAAACCCTGAACTGCACAGCCCGACTCTGAGTCTTCTTACCATCCACACTGCACCACCACTACCACCATCCTCTACACCTGACCCCCTGAGGCTATACCCCTCCCGTTGGGGGTTATACTACCCGAAGCTGCACACATACCACCAGCCTCAGCGGACCCTGCTGCAGCGGCGGCCGTATTGACCGCAAATCAACGGGTGGCGTAGTCGACACAAAGAACAACTAATAACATCTGTAAAGACTGCCACACACTGAGCTTGACACCCTGGGCACGGACCGGGTCACCGCCACTCGGAGACTACAACCCCCATCTGATCCGGCTCCGGGTATTCCCCAAACAACACTGGCCCAGGGGGCGCGTCAGTGCACACCTAGCAGACACCAAGGTAGCCCCAGGGCAATATCTTTGCATCAAGAATTAAGTGAACTTTTGTTGATATTCTTGTAATCCTTCTTGGCACACCATTTATTTTGTCTGTGGTTCACTTTTTACATCCCCGGGGCATGGTAATGAGAACGACAGGTGTGCCATCATGAATATATCTATATCAGTGTGCTTGGAAGAGAGATATTGCTATGATTAATCCAGTAGACTGCATTGACATCGCAATTTTACAATGAAATTGTGTAAGGAAAAAGTTTTGGCTCTAAAAAAATGGTTTCAAGAAAGAAGATATAGTGGGAGAAATGTTACACACAGGCTCAGCAAGAATCTAATCAAATATGTCTACTAAACACATAAAATGCGCATAAGTCTGAGGGAGTCTCGGTGAAAGACACCAACAAACACAAAGCATTTCATCTCTTAATTGTAATCCAGTTACTCAAATTTTAGAGCATCAGTAAAAATCAGATGAGCGAGGAATGGAAAGAAGAGACTTAAAATGCATTTTTCTTTTGGTCCATAGAAGAGAGCAGAGGAGACACGTAGAAGATGGAGCATTATTATGTCTTTCCTTCAGTGGGATTCTATTGATTGACATTCAAAGGAGCCATATACAGTTCTAATATATGAGTCAAAGGGGCATTTTAATTTTGACCAGTACCCTATGTATGTATATCAAGGCCCCTATTTATGCACAGATGTTTAGGAACAATCCGATATAAATACATATTATGGTTCAAAAGAGCCTGATCCCAAAATCAGTTTCCCAGACCCTGATTCTGAAAACTCATTATTAGAGCTGTGGATAATATGATACCTGTTAAAGGAAACCTGTCATTAGAATCATGCTGACCCAAAAAAGGCAGCATCAATCAGACCTTAGCTTAATATGAAATGCTGAAACATACAGTACAGACCAAAAGTTTGGACACACCTTCTCATTTAAAGATTTTTCTGTATTTTCATGACTATGAAAATTGTACATTCACACTGAAGGCATCAAAACTATGAATTAACACATGTGGAATTATATACCGTATTTTTTGGAGGAAAATGGGGGGTGCGTCTTATAGTCCGAATGTTGGGGGGGTGTATATTTATGTGTGGTGTGGGGGGAGCGGTATCGGAGCGGGGCACAGGAGGCAGCAGCCGCCCGCTGCAGCCTACACTGTCCCCGCTGCTAAAGAAAATGAATATTCACTGCTCCCCACGCCCATGGGGCGTGGGGAGCAGTGAATATTCATGCTCCTTAATAGCGGTACACAGTGTAGCCACGCGCAGCTCCGCTGTGTGCCAGCTATGAAGGAGAGTGAAGTCACTGCTCCCCGCGCACACAGTCCCGGCGTGGGGAGCAGTGACTTCCGGCAGCTGATCTCTCCTTGTGAGCCGCTCATGGTAGTGACGTCATGCGCGGCTCACATGGAGAAATCAGTGCAGGCAGACAGGACGCAGCGCTGGAGGAGAGAAGAAAGGGGAGTAGGAGTGTTTATTTTTTTTAATGTGCAGCATGATGGGGATGAGGGGGACCATGCATACCAGGACAGGGATTAGGGGTGCCATACATACTAGGATAGGGATTAGGGGTGCCATGCATATCAGGATAGGGATGAGAGGTGCCATACATACCAGGATAGGGATGAGGGGTACCAGGCATACTAGGACAGGGATGAGGGGTGCCATGCATATCAGGATAGGGATGAGGGGTGCCATGCATACCAGGATGGGGATTGCTGTGCCATTCATAACAGGATAGGGATGAGGGGTGCCATGCATACCAGGATAGGGATGAGGGGTGCCATGCATACCAGGACAGGGATGAGAGGTGCCATGCATACCAGAACAGGGATGAGAGGTGCCATGCATACCAGGACAGGGATGAGGGGTGCCATGCATACCAGGACAGGGATGAGGGGTGCCATGCATACCAGGACAAGGGTGAGGGGTGCCATGCATACCAGGATAAGGATGAGGGGTGCCATGCATACCAGGATGGGGATGGGGACCACGTATAAAAGGAAGGGGGGGGCATATATACCAGGATGGGGGATATTGTCAGAATTGGGGGACATTACCCCTATACCAGTGTCAGCAGAAGACCCCCTCCCCCTTAAAAGTGCATCATGACCACATTTTTGCTTAATTTTTTAGTTTTTATTTTCCTCCTATAAAACCTAGGTGCGTCTTATGGTCCGGTGCGTCTTATAGTCCGAAAAATACGGTACTTAACAAAAAAGTGTGAAACAACTGAAAATATGTCTTATATTCTAGGTTCTTCAAAGTAGCCACCTTTTGCTTTGATGACTGCTTTGCACACTCTTGGCATTCTCTTGATGAGCTTCAAGAGGTAGAACCTAGAATATAAGACATATTTTCAGTTGTTTCACACTTTTTTGTTAAGTATATAATTCCACATGTGTTAATTCATAGTTTTGATGCCTTCAGTGTGAATGTACAATTTTCATAGTCAGGAAAATACAGAAAAATCTTTAAATGAGGTGTGTCCAAACTTTTGGTCTGTACTGTAGTTTTAAAAGCCAGCTACAAGGAGAGACCCAAGTAATCAGATTACTTACCCAACCGGCCAATCCCTGCTAGCTTGACAGTTCTCTGGTTATGCACACACATGGGATAGACCTGTCAATCAACTGTTGTGGCGTGGGGAGAAGCCGGCTGGGGTGCACACTGGACTAGTTGGTTCTCTCCCTATAATCACCAGACGGCTTTTAAAGGGAACCTGGCACAAGTTTTTTTATTGTCTGAACAAATGCCTTTTACAGCTCCGCAAAGTTGTCCATTGTCTCCTGACTCCCTCTGTATACCCCCAAAAATACCTTTTGATTTGCTCCCGTGCTGTATATAAATTGGATGGTTCAATCCAATGGGTGCCATTGTTGCGGCGTCTGTTCCTCCTCTGTGCTTCTAATGGCTGTCCTCCGGCTTTGATTGATGTGGATGACGCATCCTACGTCATCCAGATGTTGATGACGCATCCTACTTCACCCAGAGCTAGACGAAATCTCGCACCTGCTCAATAGTATTGCCGTTTCATGCAGGCACGCTTTGCTGTGCCCTACTAGGTACATAGGAGCACTGGCGGACACAAACAGAAAAGGGCCCCTGTGCAAAAACAATGCATGGGCCCTTTGCAGTCGAATAGCTCATTATTGTGCACAGTTCCAAATGCTTTGAAGGTCAAAATGGGCCACCTTAACTCTTGGGCCCCTGTGCGACTGCGCAGGTTGCACCAATGGTATGTCTGCCCCTGCATAGGAGCCAGAATGCATTATGTCCTGCCCGCATTAGGGCAGAGAAAAGTGCGCATGCAAGAGCCAGTGATGCTACTGCTCAAGTGCGAGATTTTGTTGACGGAAGACTGGGAGTGCTAAAGGCGAATTCTGACTTCAGATTTTCAGGTACGGGTTCTATCCATGTTTTTCACAGATAGAACAAGCACCTGATCAATAAGGAGACCTCTCACCAGCACTGGACTCCTTAGGTGGATGTGTTCTAAGCGGAAATCACATACACACATGGTCAAAATTGTTGGTACCCCTCGTTTAATGAAAGAAAAACCTACAATGGTCACAGAAATAACTTGAATCTGACAAATTAAATTAAAAATCTATGAAAATGAACAAATGAAAGTCAAACATTGCTTTTCAACCCTGCTTCCACAGAATTTAAAAAAAATTAAACTCATGAAATAGGCCTGGACAGAAATGATGGTACCCCTGAAAATAATGTGACAAAAGGGACATGTTAAATCAAGTTGTGTCCACTAATTAGCATCACAGGTGTCTTCAATCTTGTAATCAGTGGGCCTGTATATAGGGCAGCTGATACTCACTGTGCTGTTTGGTGACATAGTGTGTACCACACACAACATGGACCAGAGTAAGCAAAGGAAAGAGTTGTCTCAGGAGACTGGAAAGAAAATTATAGACAAGCATGTTAAATGTAAAGGTTATAAGACCATCTCCAAGCAGCTTGATCTTCCTGTGACTACAGTTGCACATATTATTCAGAAATTTAAGATCCATGGGACTGTAGCCAACCTCCCTGGACGTGGCCGCAGGAGGAAAATTGATGACAAATCAAAGAGACAGATAATACGAATGGTAACAAAAGAGCCCAGGAAAACATCTAAAGAGATTAACTCCTTTACCCCCGAGGGTGGTTTGCACGTTAATGACCAGGCCAAGTTTTACAATTCTGACCACTGTCACTTTATGAAGTAATTACTCTGGAACACTTCAAAGGATCCCGCTGATTCTGAGAATGTTTTTTCGTGACATATTGTACTTCATGATAGTGGTAAAATTTATTTGATATCACTTGCATTTATTTGTGAAAAAAATCGGAAATTTGGCGAAAATTTTGAAAATTTTGCAATTTTCAAAATTTTTATTTTTATGCCCTTAACCTTCGTCCGGCTGAGTAGGTACAATTGTAACTATTCCGTTTTAAAATTGCAATAACTTTTTTTCGAAAAGCCGTAGAGGGCTGAAATTTCGTGACATCTCTGCAGTTTTGGTCCAGAATATATTGGCCAAATTTCAATAAAATATCTCCACCCCCTTCCGAGATAAGGGGTCGAGATATTTTTGCATCCATAACAAGCTGCATAGGTACAAATGTACCCTCATATATTTTGAATGAAGATAATGCAAGGAAAAAAGAATAATATTTTTTTTAATGATAATGCTATTTTATTATTATAAACAAGTAAAAAAACTGTTCATTTACATTATAAAAGAAAATGTAAGAAACTTTTTTTATTGATTTTCTTCGCAAGTAATGCATGTTGTCTTTGCTACCGAGTGTTCATCGCAAATGGGTTTCACACAAACCACACAAGACTTTCTAGTCTTACGTTGTTTTCGCCTCAGGTCTCGGCAGACATAGCAACTACCAACAACAGGGGAGGGTCCACGACTACCATGAGGTATTTGAGGGCCAGCTGCTGCTTGCGATGCTACCAGAATGCATCGTCCAAGCACCATTTCTACTGCACCTCGAAGAAAATGGTTTCTCATCATCATTCGGTTTGTACTACGATCTTCAATTGCAGGCATACACAGCTGATTTGCGAGATCTTTCAGGAACTTTCTTCGTTGATCCTTTGTCCTGAAGCTTGGATTGTGTTCTCTGTAGATGATGTAGGATGCTAACCCAGCAACGTCAATCATATTGTAGAAAAATGCCAGAGGTCAACGTAATGTTCGCCGTTTCACAGTGTACTCTCCCAACATTTTATCCATAACATCAACTCCGCCTTTTGTTTTGTTGTAGTATTTTATTATCTCTGGCTTGGCTGCTAGTGTCTCTTCAACTTCTCCCGTCATGTGCATAGATGATAGAAGCACGACTGATTTGTTCTTCTTTGGTACATATGAACAGACTGTTGCATCATGATTGTAGGCAAAATTTGTCGAGTTTACAGGCCTTTCTTTGGCAGGCTGCATGTTGCTAGGTAGGAACCTTTTGCTTTTTCTCACTGTACCAACTAGTGTCATGTTCCAGGAGTTCAATACCTTAGCTAGTTCCATGGTTGTAAAGAAGTTATCGGTGGTGACATTTCTTCCAGAGCCATTATACGAGCTCACTAGGTCCAATTCTGTTCGTTCACCAATGTTTACTTGTCGAGGACCATCAGTTGGTTTCCCAGTGTAGAGCTGACCTTGTAATGGGTAGGCGTTTGACGAGTCACAAGCCCAGAAAATCTTTATGCCATATTTAGCTGGTTTTGAAGGTATATACTGGGTAAATTTAGTATGGCCTTTAAATGGAAATAATTGCTCGTCGACGGTGATACAATTATATGGCTTGTAGGCTCTCTCCAGATTTCTGTTCAGCATTGTCCAGATGTCTCGTATTGGTGCAGCTTTATCTGTTTGCACACGTTCTGCACGTGTATTTTCGTTGTCAAATCTGATAAATCTGAGTATCATCTTGAAGCGGTCACGAGACATGGCTGCACGTAGAAGAGGCAGAGCAGCAACATTCCACATTTCCTCCAGATTCTCTTTGTTGTCTCTGTGCACACCAGCAGCAATCAGTATGCCCAAAAAATGCATGGAGTTCAGTTTCAGTAAATTGCTTGAGTGTTTTTTGTGGTGGCCGTTCAGAAGAATGAGGAAAACGTTGTACCAGTTTGTTGTTGTAAGCATCACAAACTCTCTTGGCCTTTCGATTCGTTTCTCGTAATATGATGTCACACATCTCGGGAGTCATGATTGACTTGAATAGCTCTTTTGCTGTATACAGGTTGCTGATTGCTGCAGGGCCACCTCTTTGTCATAGGACATTACGAGATTTTGTTTGTGCATTTGGCAGTGGATCACTACACCATTGAGTTTTATCCTTAGCAGTCCAAATGTCGCCTGCACTTTGAGGCACAGACTCATCCTCAACACTTTCGTCTGAGTCGTATTCTTTTTCCTGCTCTATGGCCATTTCTTGTTCAATGTCTGAATCTTCTTCAGTAACATCCACTTGTGGTACATAGTTTTCATCATCAGATGCAACATATGGTTCTTCCTCATGCTCAGAATCAGATTCTTCTAGCATTCGCATTATTTCGTCAGACGTAAATCTGTAAATATGAAAAAATGAAAAATAAATAATTTTCCGAAATACTACACAATACTACATTATTGGCTTTTCACAAAATGATACTAACCTGCAAACACGTTTTCTTGGATTATGGCGGAAACTAGATCCAGCATCACTATCACTCATGATGACTTGGTAGATGAATTTTGGCTTCGTAATTTAGTTCAGTAACACGTGGCAAGTAGAATGAAACTCGATTCTAAAGTGCAGATAAAAAAGTAAATTATTTCTAGTGATAATTATTTATAAATGTCATTTATATATTATGTAAACCGTATACGGTTTCAAAATTTTCATTCCATCTTCGACTGTTTTTTCGACCAATAGGAAAATTGTAACAGAGCCACCATCTTTATTTTGTGCTGAATATAAGTAAAACATCGTAAAACAATATGTAGATACTAATTATTATCCATTTTTCGTATAAAAATCATACCTATAGTGATAAGTTTCATATAAAATATATGTAAGCCAAGTCCAGGCTCAAAGACAATTTCTGACTGTTCTGTCCCCACATAAGGCGAATGAAGGTATAACTGGCTGTTAGATGCTGTGAGACTTTCCTACCTTTGCATCCAAGAAATTGAAGACTTCACAAGCCTAGAAATGTGTGTGCTCACAGCAATGAGATGAACAGCAAAATGGCTACTGAGAGGAGGGAGGCAGGAAGAGATGTAGAAGCCACTCGCAGTTTGAATCAACTTAATTGACAGCAACATAAGTGAGCAGTAACAACACTGGCCAATAGATATCAGCATAACATTTGTAGCTGAATGAACTTTAGTTTCTGAAACCAAGTAAAGGAGAAAGTCTTCCCACAGTGGAGGTATATATGAAGGTACAATTGTACCTCTGCAGCCTGTTAAAGTTATAAAATTATGCAGCCTGACGAAGGTTAAATCAGAGAGATATGTTACACAAAATAGTTAATAAATAACATTTCCCACATGTCTACTTTACATCAGCACAATTTTGAAACCAAAATTTTTTTTTAGTAGGGAGCTATAAGGGTTAAAAGTTGACCAGCAATTTCTCATTTTTACAACAAAATTTACAAAACCATTTTTTTAGAGACCACATCACATTTGACGTGAGTTTGAGGGGCCTTTATGACAGAAAATACCCCAAAGTGACACCATGCTAAAAACTGCACCCCCTCAAGGTGCTAAAAACCACATTCAAGAAGTTTATTAACCCTTCAGGTGCTTCACAGGAATTTTTGGAATGTGGAAGAAAAAAATTAACATTTAACTTTTTTCACACAAATGTTACTTTAGACCCAATTTTTTTTATTTTCGCAGGGGTAACAGGAAAAAATGGACCCCAAAATTTGTTATGTAATTTCCCCTGAGCACGCAGATACCCCATATGTGAGGAAAAACCACTGTTTGGGCGCACGGCAGGGCTCGGAAGGGAAGGAGCATCATTTGACATTTTAAATGTAAAATTTGCTTGAATAATTAGCGGACACCATGTTGCGTTTGGGGAGCCCCCAATGTGCCTAAACAGTGGAAACCCCCCACAAGTGACCCCATTTTGGAAACTAGGCCCCTCAGGGAACTTATCTAGATCCTTGGTGAGCACCCTGAACCACCAGGTGCATCACAGAAGTTTATAACATTGAACCATAAAAATAAAATGTTCACATTATTTCAACAAAAATGTTTTTCAGCCCCCAATTTTGCATTTTCATAAGGGTAACAGGAGAAATTGCACCATGCAATTTGTTGTGCAATTTCTCCTGAGTAAGCTGATACCCCATATGTGGGGGAAAACCACTGTTTGGGCATACAGCAGGGTTTGGAAGGGAAGGAGCGCCACTTGACTTTTTGAATGTAAAATTTGCTTGAATAATTAGCGGACGCTATGTTGCATTTGGGGAGCCCCTGATGTGCCTAAACAGTGGAAACCAACTCCTCCTCCCCCCCAGTGACTCTATTTTGGAAACTATACCCCTCCAGGATTTTATCAAGGGGTATAGTGAACATTTTGAACCCAGGGGTACGACACAGAATTTGATAACATTAGGTCATCATACTGAATAAGTTGTCATTAGTCTTGAGTGCAAGTGCTCGCTATTTGAGTTTGCATCAGGTGCTCGAGTATGCACCAAGTATCGCGGGTGCTCAAGTGACATGCTCGAGTGCTTGCCCCGCATGTTTCATGGTTATTAGACACCCAAAAAAAACATGCGGGGATCGCTCGTGCATGGCAGGCAATCCCCGCGAGTATTTTTTGGCTGTATAACAGCTGCAAAACATTTGGGGTCTAGACTCGAGCATGTCACTTGAGCACCCGCTATACTCGGTGCATACCCGAACACCTGATGCAAACTCAAGTAGCTAGCACTTGCGCTCAACATTAGTCGCCATATCGTCATTTTTTTTTTTCTTTACTTCTGAAAAAATCCCAACCCCAACCTTAGCCCAACCCTAACCCTACTCTAACCCTAACCTTAGCCTAACCCTACCCTAACTCTAGCCCAACCCTAACTCTAGCCCAACCCTAACCCTAGCCCAACCCTAACTGTAGCACAACCCTAACCCTAACCCTAGAACAACCATAAAGTTTATTTTTTACGCCGTTCCTCGTGCAGTATAAGTGATTAGACGTCTTTATTCTTTGGGTCGGTGCAATTACAGCGATGCCAGATTCAGATAGGGTTTTTATGATTGACAGCTGTCACACACTAAAAGACGCATTTTTTTTGCAAAGACTAGTTTTTGCATCGCCATAATTTGAGAGCTATAATTTTTCCATATTTCGTCCGACAGAGTCATGTGACGGCTTGTTTTTTGCAGGACAAGTTGACGTTTTTATTGGTACCATTTTCGGGCACATGACATTTTTTGATCGCTTTCTATTCTGATTTTTAGAAGGCAGAATAAAGAAAAACGAACTATTCAGGATTTTTATGCCGTTCTGCGTGTGGTAAAATTGATAAGGCAGCTTTATTCTTCGGGTCAGTACGTTTACAGCAGTACCACATTTATATATTTTTTTTATATTTTGGCGATTTTACACAATAAAAACTATTTTATAGAAAAAAGAATTGTTTTTGCATCACTTTATTCTGAGAGCTATAACTTTTTTATTTTTCAGTTGTTGGAGCTGTATGGTGGCTTGTTTTTTGTCATTTCTGTCCAGGCCTATTTCATGAGTTTAATTTTTTTTAAAATCCATGGAAGC